>NC_138306.1:35182500-36382500 GCF_965601325.2 Salmo salar | reverse complement strand
AATCAAAGAAGCTCATGCTGAAGATCCATTTATTCTTCCATTCAGCATAACTCTCCTTAGTTAGTTATTGGTCAACAACATATGATTTGTTTGAAATGTGGGAGATTTCAGTTTTTTCCCTGCTATTATTGATTAGTTGTTGATTCAAGTGAAATCTCAAGGAATTGGTTGTAATATTCTCTACTTATATATTCCTATAGCTCTCTACACTCATACATTCATTCATTCATATTCTCAAAAGCACATATTTTACCAATATATTCCCACGCAAAAATTATACAGTGTATACACAAAACACTCAAAAGTAATGGTCATTGGCATTTTTCTCTCCACCTCCCATTTTAACATACTTATCACTTACATACACACTCACTCTTATTTTCTTACCATGATTCGTTTTCAACATGTTGCGGCATCGCAGGCAAAAGCCTCAATTATACCTTGGACTTAGTTTTATGGATTTCCTGTAATGTATTTCTGTATGTCATCTGAGGGGCGTAGAAGAGGGGGTTGATTGAAAGAAACTCTTAACAGGAGAAAGAAAAAGGAGAGAATGACTTGACCGAGCGCGGGAACAGTAAAATAAAGGAGGGGATGAATACAGGAGGGAAAGTGGAGAGGGGAGGAAATGAACAAGCTAGTAAGAGTTGCAACATGAGGGCTACTGTTCCTGCGTGCTCCACACACGTCTGCTAATGAGATCAAGATGTCAGAGAGAGAGGAGTGGGGGTGGAGAGAGGGTAGTGGGAGTGGAGTGAGGCGAGTGGGGGTGGAGAGAGGGTAGTGGGGCGAGGCGAGTGGGGGTGGAGAGTGGGAGTGGGGCGAGTGGGGGTGGAGAGAGGGTAGTGGGAGTGGGGCGAGGCGAGTGGGGGGCGAGTGGAGAGAGAGAGAGAGAGAGAGAGGGGAGTAGAGAGAGAGAGAGGCGAGTGGGGGTGGAGAGTGAGGCGATAGAGGGGAGTAGGGAGAGAGAGGATAGTGGGAGCGAGGTGAGTGGGGGTGGAGAGCGAGGGGAGTGAAGAGAGAGGCGAGTGGGGGTGGAGAGTGGGAGTGGGGCGAGTTGGGGTGGAGAGAGGGTAGTGGAAGTGGGGCGAGGCGAGTAAGGGTGGAGAGCGAGGCGAGTGGGGGTGGAGAGCGAGGCGAGTGGAGAGAGAGAGGGGAGTGGGGAGAGAGAGGATAGTGGGAGCAAGGCGAGTGGGGGTGGAGAGCGAGGGGAGTGAAGAGAGTGGGGAGTGAAGAGAGAGGGGAGTGGGGGTGGAGGGCGAGTGAAGAGAGAGGGGAGTGAAGAGAGAGGGGAGTGAAGAGAGAGGGGAGTGAAGAGAGAGGGGAGTGAAGAGAGAGGGGAGTGAAGAGAGAGGGGAGTGAAGAGCGAGGGGAGTGGGGGTGGAGAGCGAGTCGAGTGGGGAGAGAGGAGTGGAGAGAGGAGTTTAGAGAGAGGGGAGGGGGGGTGGAGAGAGAGCGAGAGGGTGGGTGGGTGGGGTGAGGGGAGTGGAGTGGAGAGAGGGTGGGTTGGATGAGGGTGATGGGGGTGGAGAGCGAGAGGAGAGGGAGGGGTGAGGGTGGTGGGGGTAGAGAGAGCGAGAGAGGGATGATGTGGAGGGACCGAGAGAGGGGAGGCGGTGTAGAGAGAAGGGTGGAAGGGGCACCAACTATGGTCAGGAAACTTAAGCAACACAGAGATGTACAAACTTTAACATATTAACTCACACAACACACTCTAGACATATTCTTGGTGGAGGAAGTTGACATGGTTACCATGTTATTATCTTCTATGTTGTCATTGTAGTGCTCCTCAACTGCTAGAAATATAAATTAGTCGGCAAATTGTTACTCTCCTCTCCTGTTTTGTCCTATACTTTTTATTTCATTTATTTTTAATCCCAGCCCCCGTCCCCGCAGGAGGCCTTTTGCTTTTTGGTAGGCCGTCATTGTAAATAAGAATTTGTTCTTAACCGACTTGCCTAGTTAAATATTTTTTTCAATAAAATAATACTTCTACTTTCCCTCACAGTTTAGCGCTTGCCCTTTACACCTCTGCAACATTCTCTCTGAGCCCCATGGCCCGTCTTTCTCCAACACTGTCTCCACCGGAGCCAAGTCAGAAAGTCTGAGGTGGATTGTAGAAAGGTATTTTGGAACAAGCTTGAGAGAAATGCCACTCAGACGCGTCAGTTTGCAATCAGCTTTGCGAAATTCAGCCACCGTTTTTTTCTCTTTCCTCCTCTTCTCTGATTCTCACTCACTATTCACACGTCCCAAGTCCCCACACAGTACAGCCTCTCTGTCAGGTAACAAAAGAATACACTGTTGATCCATCCTGTTTTTAACTGTAGCCACTTCTGTTGGTCCCTGTAGAGAAACGGCAGGACAATGGGAGGGTGTATTTTGTCAACCACAACACACGGACCACACAGTGGGAGGACCCAAGAACCCAAGGGTAAGCCAATCTGTCTGCTCCACTGTGAAAGTGTGAGTGATCATGCTTGAGTGTGTGTTTGTTCTGTATCATTGTGTGTGTGTGTGTGTGTGTGTGTGTGTGTGTGTGTGTGTGTGTGTGTGTGTGTGTGTGTGTGTGTGTGTGTGTGTGTGTGTGTGTCCATGTTTGTACACACAGGTGTCTCAGAGAAATGTCTCCATACATTGCGACCATATTTTCACTGATATTACATGAACTAGTGTAAGATAGGGACTGCTTGCTCGAGGGCCCAACACTATGCAGCACAACCACGTTATCATAATCATAGACGTAATTTACAGATCCTTCATATTTTGCAATAATTGGTGAATAGGACAGTGTCCTGTATCAACCCCATAGTAGGCCATGTCACCTCACTAGGGCTGTCCTCTAAGCTGTGTGGGAGGGGTTTAGATTAGTATTGTAAGCTAATTGGTAGAAAGAGAGGCCTAGGGCATCTCTACTCCTGAACTAGTGTGGATGGCATTGCTGTCCCCTCGCAGCAAATTGAACAACAAAACTACAGTAATGGTGAATGGTCGCTTTATCTTAATTTTATTAGGGATTTTTAGATCATTTTACAATGTCATAACATTTTATTCATTCATCATTTAGTTAATTCACTCCCTCATTCATCCCCTCAGTGAACTTGAGTTATATTTTCCCTCGTATTTATATTTTCATGTTGTTTAACATCCGTGTGGTCTTATTATCATCACCACTGAGCTCCGAGGTTCTGAGTCGTGGGCAGGGAGAGCTTCTAGTGGGACGGGAAAGGGCCAGAGCCAGAGCCGGGGCTAGAGCTGGGGCCGGGGGGGACAGGTGTGCCTAGTTTGGGGAGCCTCCGGTTTAGGCTCTGCTCACTGCCCTCTCCCTCTTACAGGATGATCCAGGAGCCCCCCCTGCCCCCTGGCTGGGAAATGAAGTACACCGCAGAGGGAGTCCGATATTTTGTGGATCACAACTCTCGCACCACCAGCTTTAAAGACCCTCGTCCCGGGTTTGAGTCAGGGTAAATATTAATCTGCAGATAAGGGCAGTTACATTTCCTTATAAAAGTTCCTGACTGTCGACTCATTTCTGTCAGGGATGATGTATGTAGGGTTCTCTTAGCTTACTTTTGTCATCTTTTTTTAAATGTTTCTTTGAACCTAAGCGAATTTAAGTTGACTATCTTTAGGGCATAGATAGCTAGGCTAGATATGGATTCCCTGTGGCTCAGTTGGTAGAGCATGGTGTGTGCAACGCCAGGGTTGTGGGTTCGATTCCCACGGGGGGCCAGTACAAAAAACAAAAAAAAATGAAATGTATGCATTCACTACTGTAAGTCGCTCTGGATAAGAGCATCTGCTAAATGACTAAAATGTAAATGTAAAATACGAGAAACGGGATTTTATATATAATATATATATATACATATATACCGTACACACATACACATGCAAGCAAGCACACACTAATATAAACACATGTGTTTTGCCTTGATGCATGGCCCTAATTTTGAAATCTTCCAAAAAAGACAGCCAGGAAAATGAACAGATGTGGGCAACAAATGAAATCCAAAGCAGCCAGCTCTGCTATCTGACTCTGTCTGTGTGTACGTATGGATGTGTGTGATTGAGAGAGAGCAAGTGTTCATGCTGATGTTGAGACATATGAAGGTCTTGGTGTTATATTTTTAGATGAGAGGCCATAGAGGGTTCTTAAACTGTCTAAAATGTTTTACATTTCATACTGCTACAGTCCATATCTGTAGCCAAAGGGTTGCCTCTGTGGTCTGAAACTTCCTAACCAAAACCAAGTTGGGCCTGGCAGCGTTCCACAAAGCGAATCAGCGAGTATTAGAGGCCTCACTCTCTCTCTTTCGTTCGACCTCCATATTTCCCCTTCCTTGCTCTGTCTCTCGCCCTCAGTTTCTCCTCTGCTGACGAGGTACTTATCCAGTATGTCTGTAGTGCTTGTACTAACACAGCTGCACACCTAGGCATACCTCCATCTCTGGGCTTAACCCAGTTCTTTCACTCCTGCTGCACATCAGATCTGACCACCTCCTTAGAATACTGCCCAAAGTCCTCACTGTGCAGCTCCACAGCTGGGCCTATTTTCCAGTCTCTAAAGCATTTGTGCACGGGACAGCCATGACAGCCCTGTCTTTGCCCAGTACAGCTACAATATCCCTCCCCTGACATGCACAAATTTGAAGCCTGGCTTTATTTCTTGCTGGAACAGCAAAAAAGACGCTCCTTTTATTTCTCTGTAGGTCGAGAACGGGTAGTTCTCCCGGGGCCTATGATCGCAGCTTCAGATGGAAGTACCACCAGTTCCGCTTTCTGTGCCATGTAAGTGCTGACTGTCGTTTCTCAGACCTGTTATGAGAACAGGGTCTTATCTCAAGTTCTTTTCTACTGTGCCGACTCGAGATCTCTTTGCCTAATGTCTAGCATTGAGGAAATTGATTTTTACACTTCTCTCTGCCTCTCCAGTCCAATGCCTTACCCAGCCATGTGAAAATCTCAGTGTCCAGACAGACTCTATTTGAGGACTCATTTCAGCAGGTAAGGATGACATGGAGTCGGTTTCCCTGCTGAGGATATTCTATTCTAAATGTTATGTAATTAAACATGCATGAGGGTTGCTATTGTTTATCTATTCATTAGTACCACTATTTGTATTTTAACAACTAATGTAGGATCATAGGCTGGCAGTTTCTTTGTTGTGATGTATGTGCTTGTGTTTTGTCCTCTTTCCTCAGATCATGAATGTGAAACCCTATGACTTGCGTAGAAGACTCTACATCATCATGAGGGGAGAGGAAGGTCTTGATTATGGAGGCATTGCTAGGTAAGATGGCCGTCCACTGCCTGCATGCCTGGCCTTCTGCCTCTTACAACAGTTGTCTTTCTTTCTCCTACCTCAGCTATAAGTATTCTTTGTCTACCTTGTGTTCCTCACTTAATTATTCATCATCATTTATCAACTCCCTGTCTCTTGCACTGTCATCTGTTGTCTGTGTGTGTTTTGGTGTTTGTGGACTGGTTGGTGTCAGCGGTGGGATCCCGGGCTTTGCTCCTCCACGTGGTCTGTGTTTGCGTGTGTCTCTGTCTCCGGTGTCGCGCCAGTGGTTTTACCCTATGGTAGGTTACGTCATGCTGTTCTACCACAGGGTAGAACCACGGACGGGATGTTTGGATGTGTCTGCACAGCCCCGGTACGACCCCCGGGACTGGCTGGCCGGCCGTGGGGGCAAAGGTCAGGGGCTTGGTGGTGGCCGGGGCTTCATTCTCTACATGCATTCATGTTCTACATTATACTGCTTGTCTTCGTGGTGCTTTATGGTGTTGTGTGTGTTAGTGAGTATGTATATTTGTATGTCCATGTGCTGACTGTGTAAAGGTAATGATTTTGAATAATCTTTCAGTGATGTCTCTGTGTTAGTTACCATTAGCCAGTAATAGCTGGCTTTTGGCCGATAAAAATCAATAAATATTGAAAATCCGATCAATAAAATTGGCACTGGCCAATTGTTTGGGAGAAGATGAAAAAATCCCATTGCGAAAAATGTTTTTAGCCTATTTATTGATGGAAATACATTTGACTGGTCATGCTTATCAGTCCATAGGTTAATTTGCGAATTTCTTGGAATGAAATTGCCTCGTGTACAGTATATACGTTATGTATCTTATTTATCACACGCGTACAGCATACAGAGCCTTTGAGCTGAAAATCTGTCAGACAGTTGGAGAGCTGCTGCTGTAGCATCTCAAACGGCAACGGAAGGCAGGCTTCATCAGCACATCACACACCGCATCACACACCACTTTGCAATGAGTTAGAGGCAGTATCCATTTTGAAAACATTTACTTCATCGTTTTAAACCTGAACGTTTTAATACATATTATGAGTCTTACCTTGCTTCAAATGAGCCTATTAGATCTCCTCTCTTTCAACATTTCTAATGGATGTTTTCATCTCTGTCACATGAAACCGCCTGCATGTACAGTGCCCTTTTGACAATGGTGTTTTCCTGCTAATTGTATTATGGAAGGAACATTCACGGGTAGCCTACTGCCTTGTGTCCATTACTGCGCTTATAATGTGAAGAACTAATAGTTTATCAACATTTTAAGCTAAATGTACTGATCTGTTGCATCACTCATTGCTTTAAAAAATATATATTATGTAGCCTAGGCCTACTAGTTGTATGAATTTGGGATCTATCGTCCCACAGCTGTCCCAGAGTCTGTTTGGAATAGGATATTTCTCCCTTGACAAGCTGACCAATAGAATAGGTAAACTTTTGTACTATGGAGGATAGTAGATTGACATAGGCTAGTGATTTTGCTGTTTGTTACTCATCTTGTTGGCTGAGGAAAAGTAAACGTGGACAGTTATTCTAACATCTTCAAAGTGCACATCAGAATTCGGTAAGAAGGAAAGCACATCTTTGCATCCTCGACTTGCATGTTCTGTTAATATGAATTACCATAATCGAAATGTGATTTTTGTCATTCTGAGCCCCATGGTTGGACGACCTAATCAGGTTACACACCCAATGCATATGGGTCCGGTAAATGTAAATGTTGACGGTCAAATGTCCAGAAACCCTGGTTAGTTGGACCATTCCTCAGTATGGCAGTTTCTCGTTCATATGTTGCAGATAGAAAGGGGACATTTGGAAGCCATTTTGGAGTTTGGTTATAGCGGTGACATTTTAAAATGTTAGCATAAATTACAGCACTTACTATGGTGATAAATGGAAATGTCATTACCAGAATAAAACCGATATCACAAATACCTGCTAAATGCAGCTAATAACCTTTGTTATAATTTTGGTATACATATTGAATTATTTGTGAATTTGACATTGTGCTTTTATTCATTAGTTTATTAGTTACTTTTGAGTTACATTTGTTTATTAATTAGCAAGTGTGTGCAGAAACCGGACCCAATTCTGATGAATTATTTTGAAATTATAGCCACTTTTTTGTGCTGTCAAAATGTCTGTTGTTTGCTGTTGTCAAATGTGTGGTTTTGTAATGTATGAGATGTTTTTTATGCTGTATTAGGTAGATTTCCTGTCCCTCTGATAGATATACATGTGTAATGCCCTGTCTCTCCTCCATACAGAGAGTGGTTCTTCCTGTTGTCCCACGAGGTGCTGAACCCCATGTACTGTCTGTTTGAGTACGCTGGGAAGAACAACTACTGCCTGCAGATCAACCCCGCTTCCTCCATCAACCCTGACCACCTCACATACTTCCGTTTCATAGGGCGATTCATCGCCATGGTGAGCAATGCTTAATTGGCAAATTTGGTGCAGATTTGCAACAACAAAAGTAAACTACAGCAATAGTTATGGTTAGAATTGAACATATGAGGATGTGTTGCACAGAAGGATTTTTAGGAACAGGAGAGGAGAGCACAGTGTATGATGGTCTGTGTATGTGTTCCTTAATCTCTAAATCGTTTTAAAGCCATGTTCCTAAACCAAGTATAGAACCCTCCCCACCCCCACCGCCTAGCTTTCCAAACCCAACTCTCTCTGGGACAATATCCAGAAGCGACAGGCCCCAAAACCAACAGCCCCCCCCCCCCCATGACCTCACTGCCAAACACAGACCACACCTCTTATCCACCGTTTCACTACTAACTGAATCAATCTTTTCCACACACAGACGGACTTGTAACTTACTCAATGCGTTTTCTGTGTGTGCGTTCTGTTAGTATTGAAACGGTGCGTGTTCTCACTTTACTGTGGTTAGGCTAAATGTGTCTTCATCTATGTGTATCAGCACAGGAGCGAGATGAAGCTTATGACATGTTTTGGTGTAGTACTTATCGTATCCACTCTCTCCTCCCCTCTCCCTCTAGGCTCTGTACCATGGCAAGTTCATCGATACTGGCTTCACTCTGCCGTTCTACAAGCGAATGCTCAACAAGAAACCCACTCTGAAAGACTTGGAGTCTATTGACCCTGAGTTTTACAACTCCATCATGTGGGTGAAGTAAGTACTCCGCCCCTTCATTATGTCTGTTTGATTGTGTCCGCCCTTGTGGCAAATTGTATGAATCTGAAAAGTATGTGACGAGTGTGATGGAAGCTTAAAGCTTCAATAAGTTTACGATGCATCTGTGATCTGTCTACAGAGATAACAGTCTGGAGGAGGGTGGGGTGGAGCTGTACTTTGCTCAGGATATGGAGATTCTGGGGAAGGTGTCCACCCACCAGCTGAAGGATGACGGAGAGGACGAGCTGGTCACCACGGAGAACAAGGAGGAGTACATCAGGTCAGCCATCTCCATCACTACTTTGTCCTTCTAGTCCGTCTCTGTCAGTCACTGTGCTATCCGTCACTGGTGCGCCACAGACTAGCATTCGTCTTGTTTCATCTTGACACTTACGTCAATGAATATCCTTCCTTGTTGCCTAGAAAATGCTATTTTATCATCCCTGTCTCTCTACAGTCTGCTGACAGACTGGCGGTTCACACGGGGGGTGGAGGAGCAGACCAAAGCCTTCTTGGATGGCTTCAATGAAGTCGTGCCTCTTGAGTGGCTTCGCTACTTTGACGAGAAAGAGCTAGAGGTAGGTAATGAGGCTGGAAGAAAATGCAGGAAGTGTGCTCGGTTAGATAGGCGGAGTTAGAGCTTATGGAGCTTTCACAATGACTTAAGTTGGTAGAGGGGACTATTTGTTGCAGATTCCCTTTCTGTGACTGTGGGTTAATGGTATGTTCTCATTCCTCCCTCCAGCTGATGCTATGTGGGATGCAGGAGATAGACCTCAGTGACTGGCAGAAGAACACCATCTATCGGCACTACACCAAGAACAGCAAGCAGATACATTGGTTCTGGCAGGTACAGTACAGTGGCCTCTCTTTACTGCTGGCTGTGTCTCTGTGTGACTGTCTATGTCTCACTATGTGTACGTATTGCCCGTGTCATGAGTCTTACCTGTGTATTGTGTAGGTGGTAAAGGAGATGGACAATGAGAAGCGGATCCGCCTTCTCCAGTTTGTCACAGGAACATGCCGTCTGCCAGTCGGAGGCTTTGCTGAACTCATAGGTGCAGTTCATCCGCCATTCAATAACCACCTTTTTCACTGTCAAATGTATTTTGCCTAAGAATCTAACATAGTCTCTTTTTCCCTTAGGGAGTAATGGGCCACAAAAATTCTGTATAGACAAGGTGGGGAAGGAGACTTGGCTTCCAAGAAGCCACACCTGGTGAGACTGACGTTTTCCTGAATTCCTTTGCCATAGTTGATTTATTGTTGATTATCTGTCCTATGATAATATCAATTAATTTTGTGTCTATGTGTATCCCTACTGAACACAAACTGATCCCTCACTCTTTCTTTTCTCTCCATCTCAATCACTCACACAGCTTCAATCGCCTGGACTTGCCACCCTACAAGAGTCTGGAGCAACTGCGAGAGAAACTTCTGTTTGCCATCGAGGAGACTGAAGGATTCGGGCAGGAATAAGGGAAAAATAATCACATAATGAGTGAGGGAAGGTGGATAGAGAAGGAAGAGTCATTCATTCAAGTAGTTTTTTGTTGTTAATCACAGGAATATGAACTCTCCGATCATCTAGCCCCCACTTCCAGATCATGTGTGGTTGGGAGACCTTATATAACCATCGGACTGTGGGTGCCCACCTGTACCTATCCTCACACTAGGTTGTGGGTACAAGGGAACCAGGGTCAGAGTAGGGAACAGGTGTGTGAGCTGAGGAATGGTCCAGAAAGATTAGTGTTACGATATATAACCCTAAACCCTCTGTCCTGCCTGAAGACGCCAGCCACTAGATCTAGAGCACACCAGAAGCATAAAACAGGATAATGTCTTCAAATAATTGTATCAACTGCAAATCGCAACAACAGCACAGCTACAGCCAGTATATCATATCTATCTAAGAGAAATTAACATTTAAAAATGAGAGCGTGTGTTTGAATGGGAGAGAGAATGGTTATAATTAGTGACTTCTGTTAAGAGGAAAGATTGGTGAGATGTGATTTTCTTTTCTGTTCATTGTGAAATTCATTATTACCTGTACATAGCTAAAATAAATGACTCAAATCTTGAAGTGGGTTGATTGTGATGGTACAAGGAACCAATTTTCTTAACGCCTTGGTTAGAAATGTTTTACCTGAATCTGGTTTTGGTTAGAATGTCATTCTATTGCTAGAACACTGATTTGGTTATCCAGCCAGCCATATTAGTGTGCTAACAGTATTTCTGTGAAACACTGTCAATGACCTCCCATTTCAAACATAAACTTCGACTTCAGATACTGACAGGAGACAATGACAATGTAAGCAAGTAATAATACATAGTTACACATTTTGGGCACATCAAGCATTTCATGATAAAATAAGACTTGTGCTGCTGAAATAAGTCGACATTCAATTTTGACACTAATATTTACATGGATTAATGAATCTCAAAATGTATGCACAGTAGTGCAACAATGGTAAAACATCAATGAAGGTCCAAAACATTGTAATGCTTGGGCCTATGCTGAGATCGAGCTGCCTTGGGCAATGTCTGGAAGCACACAGCCAGGGATGGGCAAAAATGACAAAATACTATTACAAAATACCATAAAGATCAATTTATCAAAATGTATCAAAATAAATTATAGAATATTTTCAAATACAAGTAGCCTGCCCGAACAGCACCAACATTCTCAGTAACTGTTACAGTAATGTTTTACTTGCTATGAGTGTGATATGTGTTGCTTATCTACCTTAGTTGAATGCACTGACTAAATCACTCTGGATAAGAGTGTCTGCTAAATGACCAAAATGTTACATTTGTATGTGAAAATGAACATACCAGAATGAACTGCAAAGCAAATGACAGCAATATTTCCACATATAACTGTCACCATTCCTATTATGTTTCATGTTTCATGAACCTTGAAATAAGCCTAGGCCAAAGTACCAGAGTAGACCTACAGCTATGTAAACTTGAGTGTAGAGTAGGCCTATATCGATGCAGAGTGATGATTTTCCAGAAAAATGTCTAATCAGCCCTGAACATTTGCATTATCAATGGGCATGTGAGGAGCAGGAACACACACAATTTAGAGGCAATACAGAACTTTTGCCTCTGGGGGTGCTCTTTAGCCAAAAGGAGTAAAAAATTGGCTGAAATATTGCACGAACATTTCTGGATTAGACATAATGGTTTATGTTATATCAAATCAGGGGTGCAACTTTCACTGGGAAGGGGGGAATTCTGAAATTCCCTTTTTGTCCCCCCCCAGTTTTATCATTGGAATGTGATGCAAAACGAGGCTAAGGTGTGATTTAGGACATGCGGACGCCTCCGAGCGGTCAGGTTGGCTGTTTGGAGTGATTATCCGACTGGATTAAAAAAAAGAAGTTATACTCCTGTATCAAATCATATGTGAATAATGAACAGTACAGGCTACACTCAAGACAAAATGTGAGGCAAACAATTGGCAAATAAACCTCTGTACAGCCAGTAAGGGCCATGGTGACAATGAACAGCAATTGGTTGATAAATAATTTATGGTTCCATCATTTCCAGTAACATTGTACCATGTTGTTGTTTGACCAGTACTTGATTGACATCTTTTAGAGACCTTCAAACTAAATACTTTCTGGAAGATAAAGTTTATTATGTAGTGTGTATGAATACTAGAATATCCTCATCCATTCATGTCTTGCATAGGTTAAAGGAATAATCCACTCAAAAACTCATGGTATTTCTTTTGGTATTTTTTCATTAGTCCACTGTTGATACAGGGCACATTGATGACGTTATTATCGTGCATGGTGAATCTGACCAAATTAATGGGTGATGGTACTTTTGATTTAATATCTCGACAAAAACAAATTTTTTATGTCGTGATCATGAGATAAATAAGTTGTGATCTTGACATAACAATGGATATATTTTTTCTTCTTTCATATATCCTCTCTGCTCTTATGTAAATATTAGAGAGAGAAGCGGAATGAAAAATGTGCAATGCAATGAATGTATCAGTGAGATACAACTATAATAAAAGAGCATAGTTTTTTTATTTAATTAACTAACCAGCACAGCAGGGGGCTCCTGCCACCACAGTTAACTAGTTGGTTTAAAACTCACTACAATTGCTGCAGTATGTGGGCTACTGATGAGATTTCCCAGCTGTGCTACGAGTGCTTCAGCGAGTTGCCCAAGAGAGGAAAGCCCGAGCCGGGCAGAGAGTGGATGCTGTTGGCCGCGGTAGTAAAAGTTTGCGTCCCTGAAACAAGAGAAAGGTCAAATATAAATGCACCTCATTGACATTGTTTCTTCCCCTTCAGTTCATAATACAAATATCAGAGAAATAACTATATATGTAGGCAACACAAGCAAACTGTACTTGATTTTCTATGAGTGAATGTCAGTACAATAAAGACTTTGTTTTATCTCCACTGTTGCGGAGGTGGTGTCTTTGGGAGCTGGCACCAAGTGTATTTGGCACTTAACCATGAGCTCAAAGGGTTGGTATACCTGCACAGCTCACACTTACACATACACAACTTTTTCTCACACACCTTGCTCTCACCCTTTCACACAAAAACACACACACACGAAGCATAGATACGTAGTGGCTCAGTCACCTTCTCGTCCTATCAGGAGATGTGCTTAATGACCGCCATAAAGAAGTCATTGCCAGGAGGGGCTGCATTAGGTGAGAGCGTGTCCAACCTGGTCTCATAGACTAGACGTAACATAGTAATTGTCAATCCGGGACACTCAAATTAGTACAATATGTTACGTTTGGTATGGTTACATAAGACAGATGGCAAAAACAGAAGTAGGATGGTTGGTTGGTTGGTCGAGGTGGATGGGTGGGCATATAATGTGAACGTTTAGCAGCCCAAAGGATGCGAGTTCGAATCTCATCACGGACAACTTTAGCGAATTAGCTACTTTTCAACTACAGCTGGCGGGTTACACACTGCATCGGCAGGAGAGAACAGCAGCTGGTGCACGATATCTAAGGAAGTCTTGAGATTTTGCTCGCCTGAGGTAGAGTATCTCATGATAAACTGTAGACCACACTATCTACCTAGAGAGTTTTCATCTGTATTTTTCAAGGCTGTCTACATACCACCACAGACCGATGCTGGCACTAAGACCACACTCAAGGAGCTGTATACCGCCATAAGCAACAGGAAAACGCTCATCCTGAGGCGGCGCTCCTAGTGGCCGGAGACTTTAGTGCAGGGAAACTTAAATCTGTTTTACCACATTTATATCAGCATGTTAAATGTGCAAACAGAGGGGGAAAAAAACTCTAGACCACCTTTACTCCACACACAGAGACGCGTACAAAGCTCTCCCTCACCCTCCATTTGGCAAATTTGACCATAATTCTATTCTCCTGTCCTGCTTACAAGCTAAAATTAAAGCAGGAAGCACCAGTGACTCGGTCAATAAAAAAGTGGTCAGATGAAGCAGATGCTAAGCTACTGGACTGTTTTGCTAGAAAAGACTGGAATATTATCTGGGATTCTTCCGATGGCATTGATGAGTACACCACATCAGTTACTGGCTTCATCAATATGTACATTGATGACGTCATCCCCATAGTGACTGTACGTACATATCCCAACCAGAAACCATAAATTACAGGCATCATCTGCACTGAGCTAAAGGGCAGAGCTGCCGCTTTCAAGGAGCGGGACTCTAACCCGGAAGCTTATAAGAAATCCCGCTATGCCCTCTGACGAACCATCAAACAGGCAAAGCTTCAATATACGACTAAGATCGAATTATACTACACCGGCTTCGACGCTCGCATCGCATGTAGAAGGGCTTGCAAATTGTTACAGACTACAAAGGGAAGCACATCCGAGAGCTGCCCAGTGACACGAGCCTACCAGACGGGCTAAATTACTTCTATGCACGCTTCGAGGCAAGTAACACTGAAACATGCAAGCACCAGCTGTTCCGGACGACTGTGTGATCACGCTCTCCACAGCCGATGTGAGTAAGACCTTTAAACAGGTCAACATTCACAAGGCCGCAGGGCCAGACGGATTACCAGCACGTGTACTCCGAGCATGCGCTGACCAACTGGTAAGTGTCTTCACTGACATTTTCAACCTCTCCCTGTCAGTAATACCAACATGTTTCAAACACTAAGGTAGCCTGCCTAAATGACTACCGACCCATAGCACTCATGGCTATAGCCATGAAATGCTTTGAAAGACTGGTCAAGGCTCACATCAACACCATTATCCCAGAAACCCTAGACCCACTCCAATTACCATACCGCCCCAACAGATCCACAGATGATGCAATCTTTATTGCACTCCACACTGCCCTTTCACACCTGGACAAAAGGAACACCTATGTGAGAATGCTATTCATTGACAACAGCTCAGCATTCAACACCATATGGCACTAAAGCTCATCACTAAGCTAAGGACCCTGGGACTAAACACCCCCCTCTGCAACTGGATCCTGGACTTCCTGACTGGACGCCCCCAGATGGTAAGGGTAGGTAACAACACATCCGCCACGCTGATTCTTAACACAGGGGCCCCTCAGGGGTGCGTGCTCAGTCCCCTCCTGTACTCTCTGATTCACTCATGACTGCATGGCCAGGCTCCAACACCATCATTAAGTTTGCCAATGACACAACAGTGGTAGGCCTGATCACAAACAACGACGAGTCAGCATATAGGGAGGAGGTCAGAGACCTGGCCGTGTGGTGCCAGGACAACAACCTCTCCCTCAACGTGATCAAGACAAAGGAGATGATTGTGGACTACAGGAAAAGGAGGACAGAGCACGCCCCCATTCTCATCGACAGGCCTGTAGTGAAGCAGGTTGAGCCCTTCAAGTTCCTTGGTCTCCACATCATCAACAAACTATCATGGTCAAAGCACACCAAGACAGTCGTGAAGAGGGCACGACAAAACCTATTCCCCTTCAGGAGACTGAAAAGATTTGGCATGGGTCCTCAGATCCTAAAAAGGTTCTACAGCTGCACCATCGAGAGCATCCTGACGGGTTGCATCACTGCCTGGTGTGGCAACTGCTCAGCCTCCGACTGCAAGGCACTACAGAGGGTAGTGCATACGGCCCAGTATATCACTGGGGCTAAGCTTCCTGCCATCCAGGACCTCTATACCAGGTGGTGTCAGAGGAAGGCCCTAAAAATTGTCAAAGACTCCAGCCACCCTAGTCATAGACTGTTCTCTCTTCTACCGCATGGCGAGTGGTACCGGAGCGCCAAGTCAAGGTCCAAGAGGCTTCTAAACAGCTTCTACCCCCAAGCCATAAGACTCCTGAACATCTAATCAAATGACTACCCAGATTACTTGCATTGCCCCCCCCCCTTTTCGCTGCTGCTACTCTCTGTTATTTTCTATGCATAAGTTTCTTAAATAATTCTACCCACATGCATATATTACCTCAACTACCTTGACTAACCGGTGCCCCCGTACATTGACTCTGTACCGGTACCCCCTCTATATAGCCTCACTAATGTTATTTACTGCTGCTCTTGAACTATTTGTTACTTTATTTCTTATTTTTGGGGATATTCTTCTTAAAACTGCATTGTTGGTTAAGGGTTTGTAAGTAAGCATTTCACTGTAAGCTCTACACCTGTTGTATTCGGCGCATGTGACAAAGAAATTTGATTTGATTTTGACCTGCAGGGGTCAGTCTACTTCAGTGCAATAGTAGTGGGGAGATATCCATACAGCCATCAGGCCATACAGAGCACTCTGATCACCAGGTGAGCTACTACATATGGGAAAAGTGGAGCGACTGGAGGGGTTTGGAGGGAGGTAGAAGAAAGGAAAGTTCAAGGCTCGGCCTCTCAGCTTGCATGTGATGTTTGTGTGAACCGCCAGCTCTGTGTTTTTAGTTGACGACTCATCTGGTGGCTCATCATGCAATATGGCTTCTCACAATCCTACTGTACAGTATGCCCTGGTGAACTATGAAGGAGCAGAGCCCATAGCCTGTTAATCAGGTCTGGGCTCTGTCCTTTTGGGGGCCCCCCAACCAAACCTTGTGGAAAAAACATTTTAGTGGCCCCTCTCTTGACAATGGAGAGAAACATTTACGTTTTTAAAATACATTCCTACAAATCTACTCATTTTGCCATGGGGAAGAGAGAAAACATTTTCAGTTTTATAGCTTATTTCCTGCAATTCGACCCATTTTGCCATGGAGTCAAGATAACTTTTTGCAGTTTTAAACACCCACAAGAATGGAAATTCCCTTTTTTCAGCTAAAAAAAATCATGCCCATAGCTTACCCATGATGTTCCAAAATTATTTCTAGTCAATAAGACAATTTTAGTCAAAGTATGATATACTTTGGGGTTGAAGGGGAAATCCGAAGAGGTAACTTTTGATATTTTCCGTGCCAATGCCGTGTGGTTCCCCTATGATATTATGTCCTAATACTTTTCTGTCTATTTTTCTTTTCAGGGCTGGGTTTTAGTTGAATGTTACCACCCACCAGCAAAGCATTGTTTATTATTCAGAAACAGTGTGCTGGGTTGGGACAGGGTAAACAGGTCTGGAGGGGAATCCAAGGGAGTGGTGGTGTGGGGAGTCCAGAACAGGGTAGCAGGGTGGTGAGATGTGGAACAGGAGACAGGAGACAGAGTCAGGGCGGCAAAACTGCAGTGAGAGGATTAACAGCGTCAAGCAGGGAAACAGGTACAGCAGGGTAACAGGATCTAGAATAATAATAATGACTAGAAGCATAAACTGACTGAGCAGAGATTATGATCTGGCAAAGTGGAAGTGACAGAACTGAGTATTTGTAGAGGTCTTGATAATGGAACAAGTTGCAGCTGGTAGGGATCGGCTCTGACTCCAGCACACAATCACACACACACAAACAGAAAGGGAGAGAGAGAGCGAGAATGAGAGAACTTGGGGAATGGCTGCAGGTCAAGCAGACACCGGATGACCACTAGGGGGTGTAGCAGGAGCAGATGTGAAATAGTCTGTATAAAAAAAGATGTATGACCCTTTTATAAATGGTAAAATTGTGTGTAATATGATTGCATTTTGCAACCCCGGTGTTTCGTTTCGTGTCCAATGCACTCAGGATGTTGTTACATATAATTTACGGAGTGCCCCATGAGCAAAGTCATTGTAGCCTATCATTTCACTTCCCCTAGCTATGAGAACCATGGCATGAGCACGGGCTGACTTGGCATTGCTGTAGCGCAGCCTGCCAGAAGCCTACCAAAGGTTGCATTGTGTCCATTACAATGTAGAATCTAGTCCAAACTGTTCGATGGTTAGGCTATTGTAACAATGTGCGCTGAGAGTCGGGAAACAAATTCAAGGAGTGAGTGTTTTAATAAATAAACCTAACATAATACAAAACAAGAAAACACAAACAACGCACAGACATGTCACAGAAACAGAAACAATGACGCCTGGGGAAGGAACCAAAGAGAGTGACATATATAGGGAAGGTAATCAGCGAAGTGACAGAGTCCAGGTGAGCATAACGATGGTGACAGGTGTGCACCATAACAAGCAGCCTGGTGACCTAGAGGCTGGAGAGGGAGCACATGTGACAGTACCCCCTCCCTGATGCGCGGCTCCAGCCGCAGGACGCCGACCAAAATGATGATCCCGGAGATCAGGAGCAGACCGGTCACCTCTGCTGAGGCACGGGAAACCTGTCAGTCCGGCTGAGATACGGGAGCATGGTGACCTAGAGCGCCGGAGAGAGAGCATACGTGACAGTACCCCCTCCCCGGCGCATTCGGCTCCAGCAGCAGGACGCCAACCAATGAGACTGATGCACGGGAGCCTGGTGTTCCGGCTGAGGCATGAGAACATGACGAGCGGGAGGAAGCAGGGGAGCCTGGCGATCCGGTGAAGGCATGAAAGCCCGATGAGCCGGCTGTAGCAGGGGAGCCTGGCGATCCGGCTGAGGCATGAAAGCCCGACGAGCCGGCTGAGGCAGGGTAGCCTGGCGATCCGGCTGAGGCATGAAAGCCCGACAAGCCGGCTGAGGCAGGGGAGCCTGGCGATCCGGCTGAGGCATGAGAGCCTGACGAGCCGGCGGAGGCAGGGGAGATCTGGCTAACGCATGAGAGCCTGTAGCGGCTTCTGGACCCAACGTCATTTACACTGACACAAAAAAAACACTCCATGATGCTTCCCATGGACTGAGACATGATCAGCAGATAATAAACCTGAATTAACAGGGTAAAATGATGAGACAGAGAAACGTTAGTAGGATTCAGTAGTTGGCACTCTCCAAAGTTTATAAAAATATTGTTCTCTTTTGGTAATCTTTTTTTGTTGTCAAAATCACATTTTTTTAAGAATGTTTTTTGTTTCACCTTTATTTAACCAGGTAGGCTAATTGAGAACAGGTTCTCATTTACAACTGCGACTTGGCCAAGATAAAGCAAAGCAGTGTGACACAGACAACAACACAGAGTTACACATGGAGTAAACAATAAACAAGCCAATAACACAATAAACAATTCAATGACACAGTACAAAAAAAGAAAGTCTATATACAGTGTGTGCAAAAGGCATGAGGAGGTAGGCAATAAATAGGCCATAGGAGCGAATAATTACAATTTAGCAGATTAACACTGGAGTGATAAATGAGCATATGATGATGTGCACGTAGAAATACTGGTGTGCAAAAGAGCATAAAAGTAAATAAATAAAAACAGTATGGAGAGGAGGTAGGTAGATTGGGTGGGCAATTTACAGATGGACTATGTACAGCTGCAGCGATCGGTTAGCAGCTCAGGTAGCTGATGTTTAAAGTTGGTGAGGGAAATAAAAGTCTCCAACTTCAGCGATTTTTGCAATTCGTTCCAGTCACTGGCAGCAGAGAACTGGAAGGAAAGGCGGCCAAATTATGTGTTGGCTTTGGGGATGATCAGTGAGATATACCTGCTGGAACGTGTGCTACGGGTGGGTGTTGATATCGTGACCAGTGAACTGAGATAAGGCAGAGCTTTACCTAGCATAGACTTATAGATGACCTGGAGCCAGTGGGTCTAGCAACGAATATGTAGCGAGGGCCAGCCGACTAGAGCATACAGGTCGCAGTGGTGGGTGGTATAAGGTGATTTGGTAACAAAACGGATGGCACTGTGATAGACTGCATCCAGTTTGCTGAGTAGAGTAATGGAAGTTATTTTATAGATGACATCGCCGAAGTCGAGGATCGGTAGGATAGTCAGTTTTACTAGGGTAAGTTTGGCGGCGTGAGTGAAGGAGGCTTTGTTGCGAAATAGAGAGATGTTTAATATGAGTCTGGAAGGAGAGTTTACAGTCTAACCAGACACCTAGGTATTTATAGTTGTCCACATATTCTAGGTCGGAACCGTCCAGGGTGGTGATGCTAGTCGGGCGGGCAGGTGCGGGCAGCGAACAGTTGAAAAGGATGCATTTGGTTTTACTAGCGTTTAAGAGCAGTTGGAGGCCACGGAAGGAGTGTTGTATGGCATTGAAGCTCATTTGGAGGTTTGTTAGCACAGTGTCCAAGGAAGGGCCAGAAGTGTACAGAATGGTGTCGTCTGCGTAGAGGTGGATCAGGGAATCGCCCGCAGCAAGAGCGACATCATTGATATATACAGAGAAAAGAGTCGGCCCGAGAATTGAACCCTGTAGTTCCCCCATAGAGACTGCCAGAGGTCCGGACAACATGCCCTCCGATTTGACACACTGAACTCTGTCTGCGAAGTAGTTGGTGAACCAGGCGAGGCAGTCATTAGAAAAACCAAGGCTATTAAGTCTGCCAATAAGAATACGGTGATTGACAGTGTCGAAAGCCTTGACCAGGTCGATGAAGATGGCTGCACAGTACTGTCTTTTATCGATGGCTGTTATGATATCGTTTAGGACCTTGAGCGTGGCTGAGGTGCACCCGTGACCGGCTCGGAAACCAGATTGCACAGCGGAGAGGGGACGGTGGGATTCGAAATGGTCAGTGATCTGTTTATTAACTTGGCTTTCGAAGACTTTAGATAGGGAGGGCAGGATGGAAATAGGTCTGTAACAGTTTGGGTCTAGGGTGTCACCCCCTTTGAAGAGGGGGATGACCGCGGCAGCTTTCCAATCTTTAGGGATCTCGGACGATACGAAAGAGAGGTTGAACAGGCTGGTAATAGGGGTTGCAACAATGGCGGCGGATAGTTTTAGAAAGAGAGGGCCCAGATTGTCTAGCCCAGCTGATTTGTACGGGTCCAGGTTTTGCAGCTCTTTCAGAACATCTGCTATCTGGATTTGGGTGAAGGAGAAGCTGGGGAGGTTTGGGCGAGTAGCTGCGGGGGGGGCATAGCTGTTGGCCGGGGTTGGAGTAGCCAGGAGGAAGGCATGGCCAGCCGTTGAGAAATGCTTATTGAAATTTTCGATTATCATGGATTTATCGCTGGTGACCGTGTTACCTAGCCTCAGTGCAGTGGGCAGCTGGGAGGAGGTGCTCTTGTTCTCCATGGACTTTACAGTGTCCCAAAACTCTTTGAAGTTAGAGGTACAGGATGAAAATTTCTGCTTGAAAAAGCTAGCCTTTGCTTTCCTGACTGACTCCGTGTATTGGTTCCTGACTTTCCTGAACAGTTGCATATCGCAGGGACTTTTTGATGCTACTGCAGTCCACCACAGGATGTTTTTGTGCTGGTAAAGGGCAGTTAGGTCTGGAGTGAACCAAGGGCTATATCTGTTCTTAGTTCTGCATTTTTTGAACGGGGCATGCTTATCTAAGATGGTGAGGAAATTACTTTTAAAGAATGACCAGGCATCCTCGACTGACGGGATGAGGTCAATATCCTTCCAGGATACCCAGGCCAGGTCGATTAGAAAGGCCTGCTCGCAGAAGTGTTTTAGGGAGCGTTTGACAGTGATGAGGGGTGGTCGTTTGACCGCAGACCCATAGCGGATACAGGCAATGAGGCAGTGATCGCTGAGATCCTGATTGAAAACAGCGGAGGTGTATTTGGAGGGCAAGTTGGTCAGGATAATGTCTATGAGGGTGCCCATGTTTACGGATTTAGGGTTTGTACCTGGTGGGTTCCTTGATGATTTGTGTGAGATTGAGGGCATCTAGCTTAGATTGTAGGACTGCCGGGGTGTTAAGCATATCCCAGTTTAGGTCACCTAACAGAACGAACTCTGAGGCTGGATGGGGAGCGATCAATTCACAAATGGTGTCCAGGGCACAGCTGGGAGCGGAGGGGGGTCGATAGCAGGCGGCAACAGTGAGAGACTTATTTCTGGAGAGATTCATTTTTTTAATTAGAAGTTCGAACTGTTTGGGTATAGACCTGGAATGTATGACAGAACTTTGCAGACTATCTCTGCAGTAGATTGCAACTCCTCCCCCTTTGGAAGTTCTATCTTGATGGAAAAAGTTGTAGTTGGGTATGGAAATCTCAGAATTTTTGGTGGCCTTCCTAAACCAGGATTCAGACACGGCAAGGACATCAGGGTTGGCGGAGTGTGCTAAAGCAATGAGTAAAACAAACTTAGGGAGGAGGCTTCTGATGTTGACATGCATGAAACCAAGGCTTTTTCGATCACAGAAGTCAACAAATGAGGGTGCCTGGGGACACGCAGGGCCTGGGTTTACCTCCACATCACCTGAGGAACAGAGGAGGTGTAGGATGAGGGTACTGGTCGCCTACTGGACATTTCATATCCAGTATCAAAAAAATAAAAGTTCTCAGGTTCAAAAATGATCACCATACATCTACACATTCACATTATATATAACTCACTGGACTATCAGTGTCAATTTCGAAAAAGCTATAAATTACTGGAGGCCTGTGCTAACCAATGCTACAACCATTACATTATCAACCAATTAACGTGTAAGCTAACACTGACTGAAACCATCTACTCTAGAGCTAACTAGCGCTTAGCCAAGCTACATTTGGTTAGCATCAAGCTAGCGAACTGTTAAACACTGTTTTCGTACAAATATTAAAACTTTAACACATTTTATAGTGACATCACATATTTACATATATTACCTGAACTAAACTGAGCCTTTGAGCATAGAAAATTAAACAAATAGTTTGAGAAATGTTGTTGAAAAAAAGTACAAAAAGTTCAAACACCCTAAGAATTGGTTCTTAACTGAGTTGCCTAGTTAAATAAAGGTAAAATAAAAAAATATTTAATCCCTTCTCTTACATGTAAACCATTAGAACCTAGCCAACCTCCAGTACTTACAATGGGAAAACACCAACCAGTTTTTCACTCGGTTAAAACTCCTTTCAATTGTCTTCAAACATTACCAAACTCATGGACTATGTAGTTAACCATGTTGCCTCAATATTTTGAGAGTCATATTGCACTTTTACACATTACATACCTGAATTAACAGTGTAAAATGATGAGACGGAGAAACGTTAGTAGTGTTAAGTAGTAAGCTTTCTCAAAGAAAACTCCAAGACCTCACGATCTCAGTAACTCTCCCCATTGATGCCACAGCTTCCCGTAGTGGCAGTAATCATATCCATTACTTTAAATGCAAATAGTATTAGAAAATGATACAAGGGATGGCTATATAAAATGGCAAACGAAACAAAACGTAAAAAATATGACCATACATATTTGTGTGTGTCACATTATGTGTGTTTCTGTTTGATCGTGTGTGAGACAGAGTAGGGAATTAGAACGTGATTAGTGACCCCCACTGTTTAAACAAATTTGAGTACAACTAGAAGTTCCTCTGTGTTTCTCCAGGTGTTCTGTCGTGACAGCCCTGCCTGCTGGCTTCACAGTGCAGCCTCCAGAGCTCCTGCAGTCTAGCCTGGAGTTTGCTCACAGCCAGGCACAGATGGAGCACGGTCAACAGCCAAGCCAGGGCAGAGTCTCACCCTGTGGAGCAAGTGGGAATACTGTTGTTTTACCCCCCTCAGTCACTGTCTCGTTACGCAACACTTGTCCTTCACTCTTCACCCTATTTGTCATCTGTCATCCCATTTCACCTCATGTGCTCTTTATAACTGCCCTAATCTTTGCTCAGCCTAAGGATATTGTCTGGCACACAGCACATGACATCTGTTTATGTGTACATCAGTGTTGGGGAAGCTACTCTGAAAATATAGTTTACCAAACTTCACACTGGAAGATGTTAAGCTACACTAAAGCTACCCTTAAGAAAAATCTAGTTTACTTAACTAAAGTTATTTTGAAAAAGTAGTTTACTACATCCAGACTACTTTGTGATAAATTATCATATCTAATTCTGAAACGTCATAGATTACAAATTGCAGGTACAGATCACTCTGAAGTCAGATGTCCAACAGAATGTGTAATTTAGCCTATTAAACACAAAACTATGTTTTAAGCACCTTAATTGGGGAGAACGGGCTTATGGTAATGACTGGAGCGGAATCAGTGGAATGGTATAAATACACTACCGGTCGAAAGTTTTAGAACACCTACTCATTCAAGGGTTTTTCTTTATTTTTACTATTTTCTACATTGCAGAATAATAGTTAAGACATCAAAACTATGAAATAACACATATGGAATCATGTAGTACAGGCAAGATGGCACCGACAGAGAGGATCGCCTCGCTTCTAGTCCTTAGTAAACTATGCAGTGTTTTTTTTTATGTATTATTTCTTACATTGCTAGCCCAGAATATCTTAATTGTTATTACACACAGCCGGGAAGAACTATTGGGTATAAGAGCGATGTCAACTTACCAGCACTATGACCAGGAATATGACTTTCCCAAAGCGGATCCTATGTTCGAACCACCCAAGGCATTCGAACTGATTCCAGAGGCTGACCCAAAACAACGTCTTCGCAGGAGAGGTAGAAGGAGCGGCCTACTGGTCGGACTTGGAGGTACGCACACCACCCACCGCTTCCGAGTATTTTACTCACTAAACTCAAACAGGATGTACCTGTGACAAGGACCATTCAACGCTGGTCTGACCAATCGGAATCCACGCTTCAAGATTGTTTTGATTACGCAGAGTCGGACATGTTCCGGATAGTCTCAGAGAATAATATAGATTTATACGCTGATAAGGAAGTGCATAGGAGATGTTGTACCCACTGTGACTATTAAAACCTACCCTAACTGGAAACCCTGGATAGATGGCAGCATTTGTGCAAAACTGAAAGCGCAAACCTCCGCCTTTAACCATGGAAAGAAGACCGGGATTATGGTCGAATACAAACAGTGTCGTTTTCCCTCCGCAAGACAATCTAACAAGCGAAATGTCAGTATAGGGACAAAGTGGAGTCGCAATTCAATGACTCAGACACGAAACGTATGTGGGAGGGTCTACAGACAATCACGGACTACAAAAAGAAAATCAGCCACGTCACAGACACCGACGTCTTGCTTCCAGACAAACGAAACACCTTCTTCGCCCGCTTTGAAGATAACACAGTGCCACCGACGCGGCCCGCTCCCAAGGACTGTGGGCTCTCCTTCTCCGTGGCCGACGTGAGTAAGACATTTAAACGTGTTAACCCTCGCAAGGCTGCCGGCCCAGACGGCATCCCTAGCCCCATCCTCAGAGCATGCACAGACCAGCTGGCTGGTGTGTTTACAGACATATTCAATCTCTCCCTATCCCAGTCTGCTGTTCCCACATGCTTCAAGATGGCCATCATTGTTCCTGTACTCAAGAAGGCAAAGGTAACTGAACTGAATGACTATCGCCCCGTAGCACTCGCTTCAGTCATCGTGAAGTGCTTTGAGAGACTAGTCAAGGATCATATCACCTCCACCCTACCTGACACCCTAGACCCACTCTAATTTGCATACCGCCCCTATAGGTGCACAGACGATGCATTCGCCATCACACTGCACACAGCCCTATCCCATCTGGACAAGAGGAATACCTAT
Organism: Salmo salar; assembly: GCF_965601325.2. Taxonomy (NCBI): domain Eukaryota; kingdom Metazoa; phylum Chordata; class Actinopteri; order Salmoniformes; family Salmonidae; genus Salmo; species Salmo salar. The sequence continues at coordinate 36,357,189 of NC_138306.1, read as the reverse complement.
GTAAGAATGCTGATCATTGACTACAGCTCAGCATTCAACACCATAGTACCCTCCAAGCACATCATTAAGCTTGAGGCCCTGGGTCTCAACCCCGCCCTGTGCGATTGGGTCCTGGACTTCCTGACGGGCCGCCCCCAGGTGGTGAAGGTATGAAACAATGTCTCCACTTCGCTGATCCTCAACACTGGGGCCCCACAAGGGTCTGTGCTCAGCCCCCTCCTGTACAGCCTGTTCACCCATGACTGTGTGACCATGCATGCCTCCAACTTGATCATCAAGTTTACAGACAACACAACAGTAGTAGGCTTGATCACCAACAACGACGAGACAGCCTACAGGGAGGAGGTGAGGGCACTCGGAGTGTGGTGTCAGGAAAACAACCTCTCACTCAACGTCAACAAAACAAAGGAGATGATTGTGGACTTCAGGAAACAGCAGATGGAGCACCCCCTATCCACATCGACGGGACAGCAGTGGAGAAGGAGGAAAGTTTTAAGTTCCTCGGCGTACACATCACGGACAAATTGAAATGGTCCACCCACACAGACAGTATGGTGAAGAAGACGTAACAGCACCTCTTCAACCTCAGGAGGCTGAAGAAATTTGGCTTGTCACCTAAAACCCTCACAAACTTTTACAGATGCACAATTGAGAGCATCCACTGCGTGTATCACTGCCCGGTATGGCAACTGCACCGCCCACATCCGCAGGGCTCTCCAAAGGGTGGTGCTGTCTGCACAATGCATCACCGGGGGCAAACTACCTGCCCTCCAGGACACCTAAAGCACCCGATGTCACAGAAAGGCTAAAAATATCATCAAGGACAACAACCACCCGAGCCACTGCCTGTTCACCCCGTTACCATCCAGAAGGCGAGGTCAGTGCAGGTTCATCAAAGAAGGGACCAAGAGGCTGAAAAATAGCTTCTATCTCAAGGCTATCAGACTGTTAAACAGCCATCACTAACACAGAGAGGCTGCTGCCTACATATATACTTGAAATCATTGGCCACTCTAACAAATAGATCACTAGACACTTTATTAATGCCACTTTAATAATGATGTTTACATATCTTGCATTACTCATCCCATATGTATATATTGTATTTTATACCATCTATTGCATCTTCCCAATGCCAGTCGGTCATTGCTCATCCATATATTTATATGTACATATTCTTATTCCATCCCTTTACTTAGATGTGTGTGTATTAGGTAGTTGTTGTGGAATTGTTAGATTACCTGTTAGATATTGCTGCACTGTCGGAACTAGAAACACAAGTATTTCACTACACTCGCAATAACATCTGCTAACCATGTGTATGTGACCAATAAAATGTTATTTTATATTTGAGATACTTCAAATAGCCACCCTTTGCCTTGATGACAGCTTTGCACACTCTTGGCATTCTCTCAACCAGCTTCACCTGGAATGCTTTTAAAACGGTCTTGAAGGAGTTCCCACATATGCTGAGCACTTGTTGGCTGCTTTTCCTTCACTCTGCGATCCAACTCATCCCAAATCATCTTATTTGGGTTGAGGGTGATTGTGGAGGCCAGGTCATCTGATGCAGCACACCATCAGTCTCCTTGGTCAAAAGCCCTGACACAGCCTGGAGGTGTGTTGGGTCATTGTCCAGTTGAAAAATAAATGATAGTCCCACTACACCCAAACCAGATGGGATGGTGCATCGCTGCAGAATGCTGTGGTAGCCATGCTGGTTAAGTGTGCCCTGAATTCTAAATAAATCACAGACAGTGTCACCAGCAAAGCACCCCCACACCATAACACCTCCTTCTCCATGCTTTACGGTGGGAAATACACACATGCAGAGATCATCCGTTTACCCACACCGCGTCTCACAAAGACACGGCGGTTGGAACTGAAAATCTCAAATTTGCACTCATCAGACCAAAGGAGACATTTTCACCGGTCTAATGTCCATTGCTCGTGTTTCTTGGCCCAGGCAAGTCTCTTCTTATTATTGGTGTCCTTTAGTAATGGTTTCTTTGCAGCAATTCGACCCGAATATACTTGCCTAGTTAAATATAGGTTAAAAAAATAAAAAAATAAAATATGAAGGCCTGATTCACACTGTCTCCTCTGAACAATTGATGTTGAGATGTGTCTGTTACTTCAACTCTGTGAAGCATTTATTTGGGCTGAAATTTCTGAGGCTGGTACAATAGCTTTAATAAACAAATCCTCTGCAGCAGAGGAAACTCTGGGTCTTCCATTCTTATGACGGTCCTCATGAGAGCCAATTTCATCATAGCGCGTGATGGTTTTTGCGACTGCACTTGTGTGTTCCGTATTGACTGAACTTCATGTCTGTAATGTTGGACTGTCATTTCTCTTTGCTTATTTGAGCTGTTCTTGCCATAATATGGACTTTTACCAAATAGGGCTATCTTCTGTATAACCCCCTACCTTGTCACAACACAACTGATTGGCTCAAACTCATTAAGAAGGAAAGAAATTCCACAAATTAACTTTTAAGATTGCACACCTGTTAAGTGAAATGCATTCCAGGTGACTACCTCATGAAGCTGGTTGAGACATTGCCAAGATTGTGCAAAGCTGTCATCAAGGCAAAGGGTGGCTATTTGAAGAATCTCAAATATAAAATACATTTTGATTTGTTTAACACTTTTTTGGTTACTACATGATTCCATGTGTTATTTCATAGTTTTGATGTCTTCACTATTATTCTACAATGTAGAAAATAGTAAAAATAAAGAAAAACCCTAGAATGAGTAGGTGTTCGAAAACTTTTGACCGGTAGTGTACATGAAACACATGGTTTCCAGGTGTTTGATGCCATTCCATTTGCTCCGTTCCGGCCATTATTATGAGCAGTTCTCCCCTCAGTAGCCTCCACTGGTTTCAAGTGAGAATTAGGCAGGTCTGATACTGAAAAAGAAAGGAAAGTATTACCAACTTCACACAAGTATTCATTTAAAAAAAAAAGTTATGTGTCATTCCAGTAGTTAGCTACACTGCCAAATGGCAAAAAAAGTTATCAACTACTGAAAACACTACCAAGATTTGAATTTAGTTCAACTAGCACCAAGCTACTGCAAAATGTTGTTCAATTACTAGTTAAACTGCATGTAGTTCACATCTCCCCAACTGATCTACACTGAGGCATGAATGTCAACTATCTCATGTTTCAGCTGTCAGCTGGTATACTGTGTCAGATCAGCCACTAGATGTCACTGCTTATGGCTACAAACATGGAGTGACCAAAAAAGCCCAGGACACATCAAAAGCATGGTAACAGAGGCAGGACTTTAAAAAATGGAAATATGCATGTTGTTTAGGCACAAGTTAGAATAATTAAATCTGGCCAGTTCCTTTGTCATGTGAAAACCCGACAATATGCAAAACCTTCTGTGTCCCCTATGTCAATCCGGTGAGGCTGCGGATAGGCTGCCCCTCATCATATGTATTGTGTTAAATCCCCTGAACTTGAGATTGATGGATGTATATATCGTTTCAGGTCTCTTATTAAGGTAATCATCTCCCTGATATAATATTCTGTTCTTGACCATTCATTATGTTTGATTTGTAGATAGCGTGGTGTACATAGTCTGTTTAAAGTGGCAAACATATTCTATAAATACATTTAAGAGGAGTTTCAATTTCCTGCATATGATTTGATAATATACTGAACAAAAATATAAAGACAACATGCAATAATTACAACGATTTTACAGTTCATATATGGAAATCAGTGAATTTAAATAAATAAATTAGACCATAATCTATGCACAGGGGAGGACAGCTGGAATGGCTGGAATGGCTGGAATGGAGTAAATGTAATGGTATCAGACACATGGAAACCATGTGTTTGATGAGTTCGATACCATTCCATTTATTCCATTACAGCCATTACTATGAGCCCGTCCTACCCAATTAAGGTGCCACCAACCTCCTGTGAATCTACGGATTTCACAGGACTGGGCAGGGGCACAGCCATGTGTGGGCCTGGGAGTTTTTCCCCACAAAATTGCGTTATTACAGACAGAAATACTCCTCAGATTCATCAGCTGTCCAGGTGTCTGGTCTCAGACTATCCGACAGGTGAAAATGCCGGATGTGGAGGTCCTGGCTGGCGTGGTTACACATGGTCTGCAGTTGTGAGGTCGGTTGGACGTACTGCCAAATTCTCTAAAACGAGAATTGTGTGCAATTGGCATGCTGACTGCAGGAATGTCCACCAGAGCTGTTGCCAGAGAATTTAATGTTAATTTCTCTACCATAAGCCGCCTTCAACGTCGTTTTAGAGAATTTGTCAGTGCGTCCAACCGACCTCACAACCGCAGACCATGCTTAACCACGCCAGCCAGGACCTCCACATCCCTCAAAGCTTCAGACATCTGAGGCATTCTGTTGTGTGACAAAACTGCACATTTTAGAGTCATCTTTAATTGTCCCCAGCACAAGGTGCACCTGTGTAATGATCATTCTGTTTAATCAGCTTCTTGATATGTCACACCTGTCAGCTGAATGGATTATCTTGACAAAGGAGACATGCTCAATAATAGGGATGCAAACAAATTTGTGCACAAAATTTGAGAGAAATAAGCTTTTTGTGCATCTGCATTTATTTCAGCTCATGAAACATGGGACCAACATTTTACATGTTGTATTTATATTTCTGTTCAGTATAGATCAACGTTGTGTGTGTGTGTGGCTGAGACTTCACTCCCAAAGGAACAGGCACCCTCTGTTCTTCAGCTCTCCACCTGATAACCTGAGCCTACCGCACCCCTCCCCCTTGGCAATCCCTCCTTTGCTTTTCAGCTTCTGTGCCCTCTGAAATAATGACAGGGATTATACAACAAGAAGGCCTGTTAGAAGAACACAACATTTATTATCAAATTTACAGGCAAATAATTTCGGAATCCTAGTCTCCAGACTGTATCTTTGGTGCTAACATTAGCAATGCTAGCTAGCTACCCAGCTAACAACAAACGTTCCCACAACTTGAGAGAACATTCCTTAAGAGTCTCATTTGGTCATTAACTAATGTTTTCATAGGAATGTTCCCGTTATGTGGAAGGAATGTTTCCAAGAGACCATTTCCTTAATGTCAAATTGAACTTACCAAGAACGTGGTTACCAAGTTCTCATAACATAAAATGTTAATGTTCTAGGCAAGTTGAATGCTGATTGGTTAAAACCACATTCCAGCCGATGTCTATTCCACAAGTTACCACCTGCTAAATCTATGATGTTAAAATGTCTATTTACTCTGTTCCATCTGACTACGCAATCCACTGTCTCATCTGCCCAGCCAGCCACTTTATAAACTTGATCTCCACTATAAAAAGAATATAGACATTATCTCACATTTCTTTGTGAGATTTGTAAAAACCTTACTGTCTGTCTCTCCAACATTTGCAACATTGTTTCAATATTCAAATTCGATCTCCGGCTGTCCCATTGTAATGAACATTTCGGGAGTCGGGACAAGACAGACAGGCAGGCAGCGTTTCTCAGCCAGACTAAATCATGAATCATACGTGTATATTTAAAAAATACAATAGAGTTCTTTTGTAGATGCTCAGCTGTATAGAAATGGGTCATTCTTGGGCTCAGGTTATATTATATATATATATATATATATATATATATATATATATATATATATATATATATATATATATATATATATATATATATATTCAGTCCCTCTGACTTTTATATATGATATTATTGGGTCACCAAAATAAAATGTTAAAAGATTTTGTATATAAATATAAATTGTCCAGTATAATGAATTGAAATAAATATAGCATTAATTTAAACTTTATTATTTAAAAAAATCAAACTAAGAATTGTGTCATGTCCCCCAGGCATTTCACTTAATTTTTACTTGGGAAATTAATATTAAATTATGCACATAATTAATATCTTTTGCCATTAATGCAAAGATATATTTGTGTTATTTTGCTGAGAAAGATTTTTTATCAAATAAATGCATGTATTAGGAATCAAGGTAAGACCCAGATGCAGATGGGCGATACCTGGAGGAGGGTGGAGACAAGCACAAGGACAGGTGAAACAGATCAGGCCGTGACAGCATGATTATTGATTAAAATCATACAATTTAGCTCTGTCCCTCAGTCTACACTCAACCCCGTCACGCCAACCAAACTCCGGCAATAAAAATGGTCTGTCCACCCTTGTGCCATTATTAACAGGAAGTGACATCATTCAACAATTTTCAACTGCATGGTACAGAAACAGGCAAGTAATCACATTATTTTATATCTGTATTTTTATGTATCTTAAGTCGGATGGGGATCGTCGAGCTGACCATCTCAACCCTGTTACATGAAATAAAGATGGAAAACTAGTACTCATCAAAATTATGCTTTAATCCATAAAATAATACAATCTATTCATTTCATGCACACCATGTGGTCTCCTGTCCTTCACCACATGAGGAGCAGAGGCCATTTTGAGCCAAAAAACTCAACCCCGTCACATGTTTCATTGTAATGGGGTTGTAAACCTGTGACAGGGTTGAGTTATTTACTTAATTTATGAATATTTAATCTAAACAAATGAATTTTTCAATATATTATACATTATATATCGTTTATATTCACTTATGAAACATGCTGTAATGTGTTCCATGTGAACAAAACATATACAGTGCCTTGCAAAAGTATTCATCCCCCTTGGCGTTTTTCCTATTTTGTTGCATTACAACCTGTAATTTAAATGTATTTTTATTTGGATTTCATGTAATGGACATACACAAAATAGTCCAAATTGGTGAAGTGAAATGGAAAAAATGACTTGTTTAAAAAAATTCCAAAAAAAAGAAAAGTGGTGCGGGAAAATGTATTCACCCCCTTCGCTACGAAGCCCTTAAATAGATCTGGTGCAACCAATTACCTTCAGAAGTCACATAATTAGTTAAATAAAGTCCACCTGTGTGCAATCTAAGTGTCACATTATCTGTCACATGATCTCAGTAAATAAACACCTGTTCTGAAAAGCCCCAGAGTCTGCAACACCACTAAGCAAGGGGCACCACCAAGCAAGCGGCACCATGAAGACCAAGGAGCTCTCCAAACAGGTCTGGGACAAAGTTGTGGAGAAGTACAGATCAGGGTTGCTTGATAAAAAAATATCAGCAACTTTGAACATCCCACGGAGCTCACTCACAGACCAGGCAAGGAGCGCATTAATCAGTGAGGCAACAAAGAGACCTAAGATAACCCTGAAGGAGCTGCAAAGCTCCACAGCGGAGATTGGCGTATCTGTCCATAGGACCAGTTTAAGCCGTACACTCCATAGAGCTGGGCTTTACAGAAGAGTGGCCAGAAAAAATAAGAAAATAAGCAAACACGTTTGGTGTTCACCACAAGGCATGTGGGAGACTCCCCAAACATATGGAAGAAGGTACTCTGGTCAGATGAGACTAAAATTGAGCTTTTAGGCCATCTAGGAAAACGTTATGTCTGGCGCAAACCCAACACCTCTCATCACCTCGAGAATACCATCCCCACAGTGAAGCATGGTGGTGGCAGCATCATGCTGTGGAGATGTTTTTCATTGGCAGGGACTGGGAAACTGGTCAGAATTGAAGGAATGATGGATGGCGCTAAATACAGGGAAATTCTTGAGGGAAACCTGTTTCAGTCTTCCAGAGATTTGAGACTGGGATGGAGATTCACCTTCCAGCAGGACAATGACCCTAAGCATACTGCTAAAGCAACACTCGAGTGGTTTAATGGGGAAGATTTAAATGTCTTGGAATGGCCTAGTCAAAGCCCAGACCTTAATCCAATTGAGAATCTGTGGTATGACTTAAAGATTGCTGTACACCAGCAGGAACCCATCCAACTTGAAGGAGCTGGAGAAGTTTTGCCTTGAAGAATGGGCAAAACTCCCGGTGGCTAGATGTGCCAAGCTTATAGAGACATACCCCAAGAGACTTGCAGCTGTAATTGCTGCGAAAGGTGGCTCTACAAATTATTGACTTTGGGGGGGTGAATAGTTATGCACGCTCAAGTTTTCAGTTTTTTTGTCTTATTTCCTGTTTGTTTCACAATAACAAATATTTTGGATATTCAAAGTGGTAGGCATGTTGTGTAAATCAAATGATACAAACCCCCCAAAAAATAAATTTTAATTCCAGGCTGTAAGGCAACAAAATAGAAAAAATGCCATGGGGGAGAATACTTTCGCAAGCCACTGTATTTTAAGGCAGGTAGCCTAGTGGTAGGAGAGTTGGGCAAGGCTCTTAACTTCAGTTGTTCCTTTAAGTCGCTCTAGATCCTAAATTACTCAAGGATTATAGTGTGTTCATGTATTCTAAGAATCTTTGATTTAATGTTATCCATGGAAACATCTAGGGAATGATGGCACCCACATCAGCAGCAGAAAGACAAAGGCAGTGTCGAGCACGTCAAATTAGCTGATGGAAACAGCTAATTTGTCTGTGAACTTTCCAAATGTTGACAAAACAATATACACTAGACAAAGTGGGATATTTCTGTCTGTATAATGTATTATGCGAGAAATGGAGGTGGAAACGCTTTTATGACAAAATATTTATATAATAACCATAATATCGAAGTGATGCGATGGCATGTGTGGTCCTTCCACTACGACTCGGGTCCGTTAAATCACGCAGTTTATTAGGCTACAGATTAAATAAATGATGAAGAACTTCAAAGGATGGTGAAAGTGCAAGGTGATGATCTTGATGCTCCTTTCCAATAAATATTGAGGGTCATGATGATCAATACTTGGCTGTCATTTGACATACACAAATATTCTAGCTCTTCTGTCCATAAAAATTGAATCATGTAGGCCAGCGGTTCCCAAACTTTTTATAGTCCCGTACCCCTTCAAACATTCAACCTCCAGCTGCGTACCCCCTCTAGCACCAGGGTCAGCACACTCTCAAATGTTATTTTTTCCCATCGTTGTAAGCCTGCCACACACACACTATACGATACATTTATTAAACATAAGAATGAGTGTGAGTTTTTGTCACAACCCGGATCATGGGAAGTGACAAAGATCTCTTATAGGACCAGGGCACAAATAATAATATAATCATAATCAATAATTTTGCTCTTTAATTAGCCATCTTACATATAAAACCTTATATGTTCGTCACAAATTGTAAATAACTCACCACAGGTTAATGAGAAGGGTGTGCTTGAAAGGATGCACATAACTCCTCAATGTTGGGTTGTATTGGAGAGAGTCTCAGTCTTAAATCATTTTCCACACACAGTCTGTGCCTGTATTTAGTTTTCATGCTAGTGAGGGCCGAGAATCCACTTTCACATAGGTACGTGGTTGCAAATGGCATCAGTGTCTTAACAGCGCGATTTGCCAAGGCAAGAAACTCTGAGCGCAACCCTATCCAGAAATTTGGCAGTGGCTTCTGATTAAATTCAATTTTCACAGAACCGCTTATTGCAATTTCGATGAGGCTCTCTTGTTCAGATATCGGTAAGTGGACTGGAGGCAGGGCATGAAAGGGATAACAAATCCAGTTGTTTGTGTCGTCCGTTTCGGGAAAGTACCTGCGTAATTGTGCATCCAGCTCACACAGGTTCTTTGCTATATCACATTTGACACTCTCTGTAAGCTTGAGTTCATTTGCACACAATAAATCATACAATGATGGAATGACCTGTGTGTTGTCCTTGTTAATGCAGACAGAGAAGAGCTCCAACTTCTTATCATAGCCTCAATTTTGTCCCGCACATTGAATATAGTTACGAAGAGTCTCTGTAATCCTAGATTAAGATCATTCAGGTGAGAAAAAACATCACCCAGATAGGGCAGTCGTGTCAGAAACCCATCATCTTGCAAGCGGTCAGACAAATGAAAATTATGGTCAGTAAAGAAAACTTAAAGCTCGTCTCTCAATTAAAAAAAACGTGTCAATACTTTGCCCCTTGATAACCAGCGCACTTCTGTATGTTGTAAAAGCGTTACATGGTCGCTGTCCACATCATTGCATAATGCAGAAAATACATGTATCAAGGCACAAGGCGAGACCCAAATGCAGACATAGGACGCCGATGGTTGGAGTCTTACAATGTTTATTAATCCAAAGTGGTAAGCAAGAGAATGGTCGTGGACAGGCAAAAAGGTCAAAACCAGATCAGAGTCCAGGAGGTACAGAGTGGCAGACAGGCTCGTGGACAAGGCAGGCAGAAAGGTCAGGCAGGCGGGTACAAAGTCCAGAAACAGGCAAGGGACAAAACCGGGAGGACTAGAAAAAGGAGAATGCAAAAAGCAGGAGAACGGGAAAACCGCTGGTTGACTTGGAAACATACAAGACGAACTGGCACAGAGAGACAGGAAACACAGGGATAAATACACTGGGGAAAATAAGCGACACCTGTAGGGGGTGGAGACAATCACAAGAACAGGTGAAACAGATCAGGGCATGACAACACGTGAGTTTAGGGGCCTTGCTTTAACAAAGTTAACCATTTTCACTGTAGTGTCCAAAACGTCTTTCAAGCTAGCAGGCATTCCCTTGGCAGCAAGAGCCTCTCGGTGGATGCTACAGTGTACTCAAGTGGCGTCGGGAGCAACTTCTTGCACACTTGTTACCACTCCACTATGTCTCCCTGTCATGGCTTTTACGCCATCAGTACAGATACCAACACATCTTGACCACCAAAGTCCATTTGATGTCACAAAGCTTTCCAGTACTTTAAAAATATCCTCTCATGTTGTCCTGGTTTCCAGTGGTTTCCAGAAGAGGATGTCTTCCTTAATTGACACCCCATAAACGTAACGGACATATACCAGGAGCTGTGCCAGGCCCGCCACGTCTGTTGACTCATCCAGCTGTAACGCATATAATTCATTGGCTTGTATGCGAAGCAGTATTTGTTTCAAAACATCTCCTGCCACGTTAATGAGGCATCGTGAAACGGTGTTGTTTGATGAAGGCATTGTCTGTATAGTTTTTTTGGCCTTTTCTCCAAGCGTTGTCCCAGCCATATTCACGGCAGGAGGAATAATTAAGTCCACAATAGTATGGGGCTTGCCTGTCCTAGCCACTCGGTAGCTCACCATATAAGACACTTCTAGCCCCTTCTTATTAATGGTATCTGTTGCTTTTATACATGTCTTACTACTAGAAAGTCGTCTTTATTCTCGCTCAAAAAGCTACTATGGCTTATTTTTCAAATTGTCATGTTTCGTTTCTAAGTGTCTGCGCAAGAGTGAAGGTTTCCCGCGAGAGAGTAACAGTTAATGTGATTGGATGTTAATTATTTGACTAGGCTACCTCTATTTGACATTGTGTTATTTTGCTGAACACTAGATGGTTACATTTTATTTTTTGCAGTGAAACGAGGCTATTCAGGCGAGAAAAAAACCTCACCCAAAATTAAAGTATGGAAAATATAAATAAAATATAAATGTACTGTTTGAAAATGTGTTTGAATATGTGTTTATTTAAAAAAAATGTGAATCACATTTTTATTTGGCGTACACCTGACGGCATTGCGCATACCCAGTTTATGAATACCTGATGTAGGCTATTGGCTAGAGCGCACGTGCCAATACCAGAGTGGGCAAATTCGCTATATATCGCAACATTTTTTGTGACAAAACCATCGGTAGAGTTGAAAATGCAATGGAAAGCCAGAACGTGTATTTTTTTATTGGATATATGAGAATTTAAACACATAAGTTATTTTTATGTGCACTTGTTATCACGCTCAGTCAATTTGATGGAAATACCTCTTTGTTGGGAAAATTGGCTCATTGTTTTTATGCAGATTTTAGAATATTCACATGAAAATCTGTTGGCAATTGGATGAAAACCTAGCTAATGAGAAACTAATATTAAGTAGATCAGAAATGTGTGTTGTAAGTGTTGCCAAATAATTACATTAACATATTTTGCTTAAGAATCTCGAACCCAGTCCACCAGCACCAATGACTGTCCCAATAAGGGATATCTCTAGGACATGTGCATACTGGGCAAGTATAGTTAGGCCCTGTCCTGTCCAGAAGAAACTCTACCCCCTCCTCCATAGGCACTTGTGAAGATCTGAAACAACTTTATAGGTGTAAGGCTGTAAGCAGTAGGGTGAATGCACTTTGAAGTAAATTTCAGCTCTGTTAAAAGTAGGCTACACCCAAGAAAAACTTTTATTGATCATAGTGATTCAGGAGTATCATTAAAACAGGGTTAACATGCACCACCAGCATTAGACAACTATACTGAAAGCCCTTAAATTGCTGAAATATGTAAATAAAATCAAAGATGAATATAGTCAGAATAAGCAATTCATTAACCTGGACTCAGGGGTAGACGTAACATAGTGAACATAAATTCAGAACGCTCCAATTAGTATGATATGTTACATATCATATGGTATGTATTAATTTGTGGATGTACATCATCCATTTCATATGATATGTTATGACTTTCAATTCGTACAATATGTTATGAATTTGGAAAACGTATAATATATTAACAATTCCAATTTGTTTTGTCTAACGTTACCTAGGTGGCTAACGTTAATATTAACTAGGTGGCTAATTTAGCTAGGCTAGGGGTTAGGGTTAGGGTTAAGGTTAAGGTTCGGAGTTAGGTTAAAGGGTTAAGGTTAGGGGAAGGGTTAGCTAACATGTAAGTAGTTGCAAAGTACCTAAAAAGTAGTAAGTAGTTGCAAAGTTGCTAATTAGCTAAAGTTGTCTGTGATGAGATTAGAACACACAACCTTTGGGTAGCTAGACATCCACGTTATACCTTTGGGTTGCTAGACATTCGCGTTATACGCCTACCCATCCACCCTGACCAACCACCATAGTTTTGATATTGGCTTAAGTAATTTTATGTCTTATGTAACCATACCAAATGTAACATACTGTATCATACTAATTTGAGTGTCCCGGATTTACTATGTCAAGTCTAGTCTATGAGACCAGGCAGGAAACATGACACAGACATGGTGGCATACGACTAATAAAACACGAAACTGTGTATGTTTGGTGGGACGTTGATGGAATATTCTCCTAACCCTCATAAAACTGGACACATGAATGTTCTTGCAACATTTCCATGAAACATATCTAGAACATTCATATCTTGTGTTCTGAGAACATGGCAACTACGTTCTGGGTATGTTCTGTTTGACATTAACGGAATGTTCTCCTAACTCTAATGCCAAAACATGCTAAAAAGGTTCTCAGTTTGTTTTTGCCAACATAGATAGAATGTTCCTCAAACTAACAGAAAACTTTAGGGGAACATTACGGGTATCATTACAAAAGCTTTCTCTCGCCATAGAATGTTTAGCTGGATAAGTAGCTAAACCTACTGCATCTGAAATAAAGTGTTTTCAACAATTACAGACAAATACAGCCTCAGCGACTGACCAAGCAACCATCCAACAACCATGGAGGCCTATTGGAACTAATAAAAGTATGACGGTTACAAGAAATTCAGTATGAAAACATAGGCTATTTGGAAAGGGCACGAGTGCTGCCAGAGCTGCGACTTCGGTTGGTGATGGGGGGAGTGGTTTTGCAGAATGGAATCATGGGAGTTTGAGCCTTGAACAACTTAAAAATATTTGAGTAAGCTGACTATAAATATCCTTCTGTAGGTTTTTGAGCATCTATTTAAAATATTTAGAGATGTTATTAGACAAAGACAACCACAACAACATATAGCAGGGAGTTCTAATATGATTAGAAATCTACAGATGGGTTATATAGACTGCTGAAAATGACTGTCCATCATTTATTGTGTTAGTCATCCTACGGATCCTACTTGAAAACGTAACAGAAAACCTCCTGTACACTATCGCCATTTAGTTAGGTAATTTAGGAGTTAACCATTCTCTGTCCCATTGGAGTGCAGCTACATTTAATTGTTCATGGGAGCAGTATGCCCAATGAGTGCTTTTGTGAAAGGATCAAGTTACCAGTTAATAAGATTGTGAAAGTTCAAATACATACACCTGCACATACAAACATACACACACACATACACACACTCTGCTGCTGTCAAAGCCTCTCCACTCGAACTCAGACACAGGAAATGAAGCGGTGTCGGCGGGGCATGGAGGAATGAGGTGGATGTCCAGGCTGATGAGATGCAGGGTCTGGGCCTCAGAGACAGAAACACAGAGGACAGGAATCCTAGGGACATGTTTCCACACCCTGGAAATAAATCCTTTATTTCCTCAGTGGTGTAAAAATGGTTCATTCCATAGACATAAACTGATGAATTCTTATTATATGTTTCATTCACCACGTCACCTCATGTCACCTCAGGTCTTGTGATTTAGAAGTTAATGCGTCATGGTAACAGACACTGAATTTCTGTATTTGTTGTTTCTGTTTGTTTGTGTCTGTAGGGGAAAGGAGCTTTCCATCTAACAACAAACGTTCCCACAACTTCAGAGAATGTCCCTAAGAGTCTCATTAGGTTGTTAACTAACAATTTCATAGGAATGTTCCCGTGATGTGCAAGGAATGTTTCCAAGAGACCATTCCCTTAATGTCAAATATAATAGAACTTACCCACAATGTGGTTACCATGTTCTAAGAATTTAAGATATGAATGTTCTAGACAGGTTTCATGGGTCCAATTTTATGAGGGTTAGGAGAATATTCAATCATTGTCTCCCAAAACATACTGTACGCAGGACATGATTGCCATGTTCTCAGAACATATTGAAAAAATTATGTTTCTTGTTTCTGATACACATAAATGTTCCTGCAAGGTTCCCATGAAACGTGTTTAGAACGTATTTCAACATGGCAACATGGCAACCATGTTCTTTGTATGTTTGGTGGGACATTGATGAAATATTTTCCTAACCCTCAGAAAACAGGACACATGAATGTTCTTGCAATGTTCCCATGACACATGACTAGAACATGAATATCTTATGTTCTGAAAACGTGGCAACTATGTTCTGTGTACAGTATATTTGGTGGTACGTTGATGCAATTTTCTCCTAATCCTGAGAAAACTGGACACATGACTGTTCTTGTAACGTTCCCATGAAACCTGTCTATAACATTAATGTCTTATTTTCTGAGGACATGGTAACCACATTCTGGGTAAGTTCTATTTGACATTAAGGCAATGGTCTCTTGGAAATATTCCTTGTACATCACGGGAACATTCTTATGAAAATGTTAGTTAATGACCTAATGAGACTCTTAAAGGAACATTCTCTAAAGTTATGGGAACATTTCTTGTTAGCTGGGGAGGTCCTTTCCCCTACAGACACAAACAAACAGAAACAACAAATACAGAAACCCAGTCACCGTTACCATGACGTATTAACCTGAGGTGACAGGAGGTGAGGTGGTGAATGAACCATTGAATGAGAATGAATCATTCTACTTCTATGGAATGAACCCTTTTTACACTACTGAGAAAACTAAGGATTTATTTCCAGGGTATGGAAACATGTCCCTAGGATTCCTGTGTGTTTCGGTCTCTGAGACCCAGACCCTGCATCTCATCAGCCTGCACATCCACCTCATTCCTCCATGCCTGCCAACACCACTTAATTTCCTGTGTCTGAGTTCGAGTGGAGAGGCTTCGACATTAGCAGCAGAGTGTATGTATGTGTGTATGTGCACACATACACACACTGTATGTATTTGAGCTTTCACAATCTTATTAACTGGTAACATGATCCTTTAAAAAAATAAAAATAGAAAGCACTCATTGGGCATACTGCTCCCCTGGACAATTAAATATAGCTGCACTCCAATGGGACAGAGAATGATTTACTCCTAAAGGATGTAAATAAATGGTGACAGTATGCAGGAGATAGTTTGGAGTCTTAAAGGACAACTCTGCGTCTTTTAACATATGGTTTGTTATTATTAAGTATTTAGTGAAGTCCTAAACAGTTTTAGTGTCATTTTATGATTTCATCTTTATTTACTGTTTAGTGATGAGCAAAAACATTTAATTGCTTCTCTGTTATGTTTTCAAGATCCCTGAGATGACTAATACAAGGAAAAAAAGTTCCTTTACATATCACACCTTGTTACTCTTGTCGAACATGTATGTTAAAAGCTGTGTGTGTGTGGGAGTATCCCTGACCTTGCCAATAGACAAAGAGCTATGAATGGATCAGTGGTTCACCAATCAGGGCCTGGATTGTGTTTCAATTTACATATTTGACACTTTGACCTAGTTGATTACATTGTGCATGTTCATTTATACAGTTATTATTATGTCTTCACCTGGGATATGTTCTGTGTATGTTTGGTGGGACGTTGATGGAATATTCTGCCCCACCAACAAAATACAACGATACTTAAAGCCCTTTAATTTCTGAAATAAGTCAATCAAATCAATGATGAGATTAGTCAGATTAACCGATACATGACATGAACATGGTGATGCAGCAGGAAGATCGGTGTACCATGGAACCAAGAGGTTGTGAGTTCAAATCCCAGGTGAATACTGTTAAATATTATTACTGTATAAATGAACATGCATAATGTAATCATGTATGTCAAAGGACATCAAATATGTAAGTTGAAAACACTGTATGTTAAAAACACTGTGTGTGAGTATCACCAACAGACAAAGAGCTATGAATAGATCAGTGTTTCACCAGTCAGGTGAACTGTATTATAAACATTTCTTTGGGACCCTCAGGCAGTGTCCTGACAACTGATACACAGAAATGTTCTTGCAACATTTCCATGAAATGTGTCTAGACCATTCATATCTTATGTTCTGAGAACATGGCAACAATGTTCTGTGTATGTTTGTTGGGACGTTGATAGAAGGAATATTCTCATAACCCTCAGAAAACTGGACAGGAATGTTCTTGCAAGGTTCTCATGAAATGTGTCTAGAACATTAATATCTTATATTCTGAAAATATGGCAACCATGTTTGGTGGGACGTTGATGGAACATTCTCCTAACCCCATAGAAAATTAGACAAATGAATGCTCTTGCAACATTAATATCTTATTTTTTTAGGACATGTCAACCATGTTCTGTGTATGTTTGGTGGGACATTGATGGAATATTATCCTAACGACAAAACATGTTAAAAAGGTTCTCAGAAGGTTTTTGCTAACATAAACCAGGTTTGCATCCAACCTTTTAATGCGCGCAAAGTACATGTCGGATCAAACATTTAATGACTGTCACGACTTCTGCCGAAGTCGGTGCCTCTCCTTGTTCGGGCGGTGTTCGGCGGTCAACGTCGACAGTCTTCTAGCCATCACCGATCCATTTTTCATTCTCCATTTGTTTTGTCTTGTTTTCCCACACACCTAGTTTTCATTCCCTCATTACGTGTTGTGTATTTAACTCTCTGTTCCCCCCCATGTCTTTGTGTGGTATTGTTTATTGTAAGTGCTTGTGCATATTTGTTTGACTGGTGCGCGTCGGGTTATTGTGCCCATATTTTGTATTTTCTTATGCCGTTGGTTTTACTATTAAACTGCTCCAGCTATTACCAAGTTCTGCTCTCCTGCATCTGACTTCCCTGCCACCAGTTACGCACCCCATGACAATGACAGGCCTGATGAAAACAGAACATTTCGGTAAACTTTCCAAATGTCGACAAAACAAAATACACTGGACAAGGTGAGATCTTTTTGTGTCTGTGAAATTAATTATGCGAGAAATGTCGGTTGAAATGCTTTTATGCGCAAATATTGATATAATAACCATCATATTGATGTAAACTTGGAGTCACACGTTGACATGTTTGACTTTTTCTCCCCAATTTCATGATATCCAATTGGTAGTTACCGTCTTGTCCCATCGCTGCAACGCCTCGGGTGAGGAGAAGTTTGAGAACCATGTGTCCTCCGAAACACGACCCTGCCAAGCTGCACTGGGAAAGCATGCAGTTTATTAAGCTACAGATGAAATAAGTTATGATGAACTTCACAGGGTGGTGAAAGTGCAAGGCGATGAGCTCGTTAAGAACGTTGGACTAATAACTGAAAGGTTGCTGGTTTGAATCCTCGAGCCGGCAAGGTAGAAAAATCTGCTGTTCTGCCGTTGAACAATGCAGTTAACCCCCAACAACAACTGCCCCGATGACATTGATTAAGGCAGCCCCCCGCACCTCTCTGATAAATGCTGTTCGGATAAATGGCGTTGGGATAAATGCGGAAGACACATTTTGGTTGAATACCTAGTCAGTTGCAGAACTGAATATATCTCCCTTTCCTTTCCAATACATATTGAGTCTTATTCTGGTGATGACATGATCATCGAGGCTTGGCCTGCCATTTAAACAAATAACATTTTCGCTCCTTTGTCCTTAATAATCTCATCATGTAGGCTATACACGCATTGTATCTGTGAGCTGTTGGCTAGAGCGCACGTGCCAATACCAGCAGGGGCACACTCACTATATAATGCAACATATTTTGTGAGAAAACCATCAATACAGTTTAAAATGAGATGGAAACCCATTTAACTTTGATTTTTTATTCAGTAAATGGGAATTTAACCACAAAAGGTATTTTTATGTGCACTACCTCATCACGCACAGCCTTTTATTCACAACCAGTCAATTTGATGGAAACACATCTCTGGTGGGAAAATGTTTTTATGCGTATTTTAGAATATTTGCATGAAAATCTGTCACCAACTGGATGGAAACCTAGCTATAGAGAGAATGTCCCCCTAACTAACGGAAAACTGTAGACTCAAACATTAGGGAAATATTACGGGTAACATTACAAAAACGTTCTCCCTCCCTAGAATTGTTAGCTGAGTCCAGATGTACTGGGACTACTAGCAGGCGGCTCTGTCATACCAGCAGGCCTGACTGCAGCTGGGCTCAGAGGCCTTCCCACTGTGGCTCTCCAGTGACCTAAACCTGCTGCTGTTTCACTTAAGCACAGCACGACTTTGTTGCTTACAGCAACAAGGGACTGAGAGACCGGTTTGTACATAATGCTGTGTGATTTTAGAGGGACATTCAAACACAGGTGAAAGCACACAGCCATACACTGTCATGAAGCATTATTGTACTTGCAGATGAGCCAAGGGAACAATGACCAATTTTGTCAGGACATGCAAAGACCTGAGTTTAAAAAGAGTTTGGAGCTCACGTGGTCAGTGTCCCCTTCTAGCCCTTTTGGTTGCTTTGTCTTTATTATTATTACGATTTTAGTTTCATGTGTCTATGGAGAGCTTTGAGGAATATGGTAAACTGGAATGAGGAAAAGTGGTAGATATGTTCATGAGATCTGAGTCAATATATACAGTATGTGTGACAGTCTTTGTTCCTGTATGTGTCCAGAATAATATACGCATCCGTGAATATTTTTCTGTTAAGAAAATTCAATTGTTGTTTTGAATGAGTACAGAGAATAAGAGCCATTTTCTGTGTTTTTATTGGTCCTCAGGCTACCTTACCTTTCATATATTCAAATTATTGGTATATATCATCTTTAAAGATAATAAACAAATCAAACATTGACAAATTAAAAGAAAACCGTTATTACTGTATATCATAGCTGACATTAATATGTTAAACTGCTAATAATAATGCAACAACATTCTTTACCTAAAAGTAATCAAATATACAATTTATAGTTTCAATATAATATGCTATGAGTGATACTAGTAATACAAATACATGATTAGTGTTGAGGTTTCTAACACACTTCTTCCACACATCTTTATTATGATAGCGATACAATCAAGCTTGTCTGCAAGAAATAATGGGATGATTGGGTCAAGTAGGATGCAAGGGTTGTGTCAACTCAACTTTGTGTGAAGGCCTAGAAACCAAATGTGTTTTCGCCACTGTACGCCATGTACAGAAAGCCATCCTCGTCTCTCTCTTTCTCATATAGCTGTCCCATTGTCAGACTGCAGGATAGAGAAAGACATTGGTCACATTTGAACATAGATTTTCTAGAACACACAAAGATTTAAAACAGATGCATCCTCCAACCAGTCACATTTCGAATTCAGAACACAAATGCATGCACATACATTCACTCCTCTATTAGTCTCGCGTTGCCTTCCTATAAGCTGAACATCAAGGTTCCTCCTATACATACCCCACACACAATAAACATTCAGGAACTCATCTGACTTCTGAGTCACCCTGTCACGTCCTGACCAGTAAAGGGGTTATTTGTTATTGTAAGTTTGGTCAGGACGTGGCAGGGGGTGTTTGTTTTATGTGTTTCGGGATTTTTTGGTTAATGTTCTATGTTAGTCTATTTCTATGTCCTAGTTATTCTATTTCTATGTTTAGTTTATTGGGTTGACCTTCAATTGGAGGCAGCTGTTCCTCGTTGCCTCTAATTGAAGGTCCTATTTAGTAGGGGTGTTTTTTCATGGGTTTTTGTGGATAGTTGTTCCATGTGTAGCTGTGTGTCTCACAGGACTGTTGTTTCGCCGTTGTTGTTTTGATTAAGTGTTTTGTTTTCTTCTCAATAAACAAGAAGATGAGCATACACATTCCTGCTGCGCATTGGTCCCATCTTTACGACGAACATAACACACCCGTGATCTGTTCAAAAATGTTATCTTACATCAGAATGGTATTGTCTATAGACAAACAAGGAAGCTGAGTTTTTAAGAATCTAATTTCAAGGTTTATTCAGTCAAACCCCATAACCATGTGTACAGTCTACCCACATAATGCATTGGTAGGTACATGTATTTTACAGGTTTTTGACAGATAGTACTAACAATCAGACCCAGCTGGAGGGACTGATTGGGGTAGATTTGTAGGTGTGATTACGTGAATGTAATTTCTTGTTGGCAGACTACGTAACATGATGTCTGATCAAATTACGTGAGATTTTAGTTCTGTATTAACCAAGATTAGGTGTAAGTGAAGGAGATTGGTGTGGCTATACATCTCTGATTGATTTAACAGAGACTGAAACTGAATGTTCATTGTCTTTAGTTACAGAGATGGACACAAACAAATGCACATACCGACCACATGGGATTAAACCTAGGCTGGTATAAGAATGCAACAGTTCTGTGGATGGTTGTATAACACGGTAGATCATTGGAACAGAGTGAAAAACAATGCACTCAGGACTCATCCAGTGTTTTGAGAAATACTACTCACAGCCCACACCCCTTCCTCCAGTTAAATCAATTTAATCTCACCTGGACTGGGGAACAGTTTTGTCAACAAAGAGAAAAATAGCTTTCTCCGAGGGCAGCTGGATGCGCTTCCTGATGATCCACATGAACTGGGCCACTGTGATGTCAGAAGGTACCAAGTATTTTCTCTTGTCGATGTCCACTATCTGTGAGCCAGACACTTTCTCCACTATCACCTGAGAAGCAGATAAATAACATATGTAAACACACACCAACAGGGATATGACCTATAACATCCTTTTGTGTTACGACGTACGCACAGCCAAAAACAAACTTCCAAAGTTCCAGAGATTTTACACAATCCAGTGTGCTCAATATTTTATTTATTTAAAATGTATTCAGCCAGGTACATCGTTCCAATAACAACCTTATTGTACATTGACGTATAACATTAAAACAGGTTGTAACGGATTTTCTTAGAGAAGTGGAGGAGTCAGGCGCAGGACACAGGGATGAAGGTAAACAAAACGTGTTTACTAAAATGTATCAATCCATCTTCTCATAAAAAATACATAGTTAGGAGAAACACCTCCAACTACACAAAACAGACAATCACCGACAAGACAAACAGGAAATGCAGAGGTTTAAATAATGAACATAATTAGGGAAACTCAAAACAGGTGTACACAATAAAGACAAAACCAAACGAACAGTGAAACATCGATCGGTGGCAACTAGTAAGCCGGTGATGTCGACCGCCGAACGTCGCCCGAACAAGGAGAGGGGTCGACTTCGGCGGGAGTCGTGACAGTACCCCCCCCCCCCCCGACGTGCGGCTCCAGCAGCGCGCCGACACCGGCCTCGGGGACGACCCGGAGGACGGGGAGCAGGGCGATCCGGACGGAAGCGATGAAAATCCTGGATTAACGATGGATCCAGGATGTCTTCCGCCGGTACCCAGCTTCGCTCCTCCGGGCCATACCCTCCCACTCCACGAGGTACTGAAGGCCCCTCGCCCGACGCCTGGAGTCCATAATGGCTCGTACGGTATATGCCGGGGCCCCCTCGATGTCCAGAGGGGGCGGAGGAACCTCCCGTACCTCCGACAGCTGGAGCGGACCAGTTACCACCGGCCTGAGGAGAGACATGGAACGAGGGGTTAATATGATAATCAGGGGGAAGTTGTAACCTATAACAAACCTCGTTCAATCTCCTCAGGACTTTAAATGGCCCCACAAACCGCGGACCCAGCTTCCGGCAGGGCAGGTGAAGGGACAGGTTTCGGGTCGAGAGCCAGACCCGATCCCCCGGTGCATAAACCGGGGCCTCACTGCGGTGGCTGTCGGCACTCGCCTTTTGCCGCCTGATGGCTCGTTGAAGACGTACATGGGCAGCGTTCCATGTCTCCTCCGAGTGCCGAAACCATTCATCCACCGCAGGAGCCTCGATCTGGCTCTGATGCCATGGTGCCAGGACCGGCTGATACCCTAGCACACACTGAGAAAGGGGTAAGGTTAGTGGAAGAGTGGCGTAAGGAATTTTGGGCCATCTCCGCCCAAGGGATAAATGATGCCCACTCTCCACGCCGGTCCTGGCAATAGGACCGCAGAAACCTACCCACCTCTTGGTTGACTCTTTCCACCTGCCCATTACTCTCGGGGTGGAACCCTGAGGTAAGACTGACCGAGACCCCCAGGCGTTCCATAAACGCCCTCCAGACTCTAGACGTAAATTGGGGACCCCGATCAGAGACTATATCCTCAGGCACCCCATAGTGCCGGAATACATGGGTAAATAGGGCCTCCACAGTCTGTAGGGCCGTAGGGAGACCGGGCAAAGGAAGGAGACGGCAGGACTTAGAAAACCGATCCACAACGACCAGGATCGTGGTGTTCCCCCGTGACGGTGGACGATCCGTCACAAAATCCACCGATAGGTGTGACCACGGTCGTTGCGGAACGGGAAGGGGTTGTAATTTCCCTCTGGGCAGATGTCTAGGTGCCTTGCACTGTGCGTATACCGAACAGGAGGAGACATAAACCCTCACGTCCTTGGCTAACGTGGGCCACCAGTACTTCCCCGTAAGGCAGCGCACTGTCCGACCTATACCAGGATGACCAGAGGAGGGTGATGTGTGGGCCCAACAGATGAAACAATCGCGAACATCAAACGGCACGTAAACGCGCCCAACGGGACACTGGGAGGGAGTGGGTTCTGCACGTGACGCCCGTTCGATGTCCGCGTCCACCTCCCATACCACCGGTGCCACCAGGCATGAGGCTGGAATTATGGGAGTGGGCTCTGTGGACCGCTCCTCTGTATCATACAGCCGGGACAGTGCGTCTGCCTTGACGTTCTGGGAACCTGGTTTATAAGAAAGAGTGAAAGAAAAGCGTGTGAAAAACATGGCCCACCTAGCCTGGCGAGGGTTCAGTCTCCTCGCTGCCCGAATATACTCCAGATTTCGGTGGTCAGTCCAAATGAGGAAAGGGTGTCTAGCCCCCTCAAGACAATGTCTCCACACTTTCAGAGCCCCGACAACAGCTAACAACTCCCTATCCCCCACGTCATAGTTTCGCTCCGCCGGGCTGAGCTTCTTCGAAAAGAAAGCACAGGGGCGGAGTTTTGGTGGGTTACCCGAGCGCCGAGATAGCACAGCCCTTATTCCAGACTCAGATGCATCCACCTCAACTATGAACGCTAAGGAGGGATCAGGATGCGCCAGCACTGGAGCCGTGGTAAACAGAGCCTTCAGGTTACCAAAAGCTCTGTCCGCCTCAGCCGACCACCGCACCGGTCCCCCCCTCAGTAAGGAGGTAATGGGAGCCGCCACCTGGCCAAAGCCCCGGATAAACCTCCGGTAGTAGTTGGCAAACCCTAAAAACCGCTGCACCTCCTTTACCGTGGTTGGAGTCGGCCAATTATGCACGGCTGAAATGCGGTCAGTCTCCATCTCCACCCCTGACGCGGACAAACGGTACCCAAGGAAGGAGACGGATTGTTGAAAGAACAGACATTTCTCCGCCTTGACGTAAAGGTCATGCTCCAACAGTCGACCAAGCACCGTATGCACAAGGGACACATGCTTAGCGCGGGTGGTGGAGTATATGAGAATATCATCTATATACACTACTACACCCCGCCCGTGCAGCTCCCTGAAGATCTCATCCACAAATGATTGGAAGACGGATGGAGCATTCATTAACCCATACGGCATGACGAGGTACTCATAGTGCCCAGATGTAGTGCTAAATGCCGTCTTCCACTCATCCCCTCCCCTGATACGCACCAGATTGTACGCGCTCCTGAGGTCCAATTTTGTGAAGAAGCGCGCCCCGAGCAATGACTCTGTCATACTGGCGATCAGAGGTAGCGGGTAACTGTATTTCACAGTAATCTGGTTCAAACCTCGATAGTCAATGCACGGGCGTAAACCTCCATCCTTCTTCTTCACAAAAAAGAAGCTCGAGGAGACAGGTGAAATGGAGGGCCGAATGTATCCCTGTCCCAGAGATTCAGCGACATATGTTTCCATAGCCGCCGTCTCCTCCTGTGACAGAGGATACACGTGACTCCTGGGAAGTGCAGCCCCCTCCAGGAGATTTATCGCACAATCCCCCGGTCGATGGGGTGGTAATTGAGTCGCCTTCCTTTTACAGAAGGCGATTGCCAAATCGGCATATTCGGGGGGAATGTGCATGGTGGAAACCTGGTTTTGACTCTCCACCGTGGTGGCACCTAAGGAAACACCTAAACACCTCCCTGAACACTGACAGGACCATCCCTTAAGAACCCTCTGTTGCCACGAAATAAGAGGATCATGAGAAGCCAACCAGGGAAGCCCCAATACAACGGGAAACGCAGGAGCGTCAATCAGAAAGAGACTAATACTCTCTTCATGACTCTCCTGCGTCACCATAGCAATGGGAACTGTGACCTCCCTAATCAGCCCAGACCCCAAAGGACGACTATCTAGGGCATGTATAGGGAAGGGAACATCAACGGGAACAATAGGAATCCCTAATCTATTGGCCAAAGACCGATCTATAAAGTTCCCAGGTGCGCCTGAATCTACTAGCGCCTTATGCTGGGAATGCGGGGAAAACCCCGGAAATCTTATAGATAACCACATGTGAGCAACAGGGGAGTCTGGGTGAGTCGTGTGCCTACTCACCTGAGATGAACCACCAGTGTTCCGCCTACCACCTCGACTACCTGGAAAACATCCCCAGCACCGACCAGCAGTGTGTCCTCTGCGGTCACCTCTGGTGCATGGAACGGTTTGCCCTCCGGTCTCCCTAGTACCAGCCCCGCCCAACTCCATTGGTGTTGGGTCTAAGCGACTGGAGGATGGAACCAACGGACCCCGATCCGGACATCCGCGGGAGGCCAGCAGGTTATCCAGCTGGATAGATAAGTCCATCAGCTGGTCCAGGTGGATGGTGGTGTCCCTGCAGGCTAGCTCCCTACGAACGTCCTCTCGCAAACCGCACCTGTAGTGATCGATCAGGGCCCGCTCATTCCATCCTGCACCAGCCGCCAGAGTTCTAAAATCCAGTGCAAACTCCCGAGCACTCCTCATCTCCTGCTTTAAAATGGAACAAGCGCTCTCCCGCCGCTTTTCCTTCTGGTGAATGATCAAACACTGCCCGAAAGTGGCGGGAGAAGTCCTCGTAGTTTTCCCGAGTCGGGTCTTCCACCTCCCAGATAGCGTTGGCCCACTCTAGGGCTTTACCAGTCAAACAGGAGATGAGGGCGCTCACTCTCTCGCGTCCCGAGGGCGGCGGCTGGACAGCCGCCAGGTAGAGCTCTAGCTGGAGTAGGAACCCCTGACACCCGGCAGCTGCTCCGTCATACGCTCTCGGGAGCAGGACAGCCTTTCCTCTCCACTCTCTCCATGGTCAGCAGCACGCAATCCATGGCCGTCATTAGATCCTGTATCATTTTAGCCTGCTGCTGAACGTGCTCCTCTAGATGACTAGGAGAACTGGCTGCTCCTGCTGACTCCATTTGTGGTCTGTGATTCTGTAACGGATTTTCTTAGAGAAGTGGAGGAGTCAGGCGCAGGACACAGGGATGAAGGTAAACAAAACGTGTTTACTAAAATGTATCAATCCATCTTCTCATAAAAAATACATAGTTAGGAGAAACACCTCCAACTACACAAAACAGACAAACAATCACCGACAAGACAAACAGGAAATGCAGAGGTTTAAATAATGAACATAATTAGGAAAACTCAAAACAGGTGTACACAATAAAGACAAAACCAAACGAACAGTGAAACATCGATCGGTGGCAACTAGTAAGCCGGTGACGTCGACCGCCGAACGTCGCCCGAACAAGGAGAGGGGTCGACTTCGGCGGGAGTCGTGACACAGGTGTAGAACAGGGTCTCTCTGGTCCTGGATCTTGGACCCGCTACTCAAGCAAGTCCAGGATTCGTTTCAGGCAGGGTTTGTTTGCATTACATACATGCTTTATAGCGCAGATCAGGTTCTAAAACGCTCCAGGATCTGGATCATAAAGGGATATGTGAAAGCGCCCATAGAAATCCTATTAAATTACTAGAGGGGCTATGTCATCAAACCTAAAAGTTACAGAAGGGGGTGAAAATGGCAGGGAAAAATCCAGACCAGTCTACTTGGAATGAATGGCAGTATAGGCGTCAGTTATGCACTTCCTGATTTTACTTGTACAGGAAAATAAAAGTAAGGCATGTGAAGTAGAAGAAATTGTGTAAAATAATTATTGTCGACCTACAATTACATTTACATTTACGTCATTTAGCAGACGCTCTTATCCAGAGTGACTTACAAATTGGTGCATTCACCTTATGATATCCAGTGGAACAACCACTTTACAATAGTACATCTATATCTTTATTTTTTGGGGGGGGGGGGGGGGGGTTAGAAGGATTACTTAATCCTATCCCAGGTATTCCTTAAAGAGGTGGGGTTTCAGGTGTCTCCGGAAGGTGGTGATGACAATATTGTCATATAATTATAAGTACAGTTTATATGGGTTTTATACACATTTTCTGTATAAACAGCCTCTAAAATATATGTAAACAGACATAAATGTCTGTGCTATTATATGATACAATATCAGTACTTCCTAAATTTACAACTTGTCTAAGTCCTATCGTCAACTGATTTCAGCCAGTGTATGACTATGGATTGACTGTATTGTTTGAACGGAATGTTGGCATATTGGCAGTTAATAACATTTTTGGGGGGTGAAGAATTCCTATAAAACTGCCTTGCTAGCTAGCCAACAAAACATACCATGCAGATAAATTCTTCAAATTAATTGTTGTGGGGCTTGCGAAGCAAAAGCCCCAGCATCAATCTTCGACAAACTTCCTTGCAAACAACTGCCGTTTTGACCACTCCCCCAACAAGTCGGACAAAAGCAAAGATGGTATGAAATCTTTCCCTACTTCTCTGCTTTTCAAATCTGATAATGGATTAGGAATAGCATCTACCAATCTGTAGATAGAGCTGTTTTAGAAGCCATCAACTGATCTCTTTCTAGCTGCAGTAAATCAAGTCAGAAGTTAGCAGATTAATTAATTGCCAACAAACAACAGCTACAATTTCCAATAAAACGACATCATGTTTTGAAGTTCACATTCCTTTGCTTCTTCTAACAATACTATCATGAATCTAGCAAATACGTTTTGTGGGACAGAGTGCAGTATTTATACTGAGCAAAAATATAAAACGCAACATGCAAAGTGTTGGTCCCATGTTTCGTGAGCTGAAATAAAATATCCCATACATTTTCCATATGCACAAAAACCTTGTTTCGCTCAGATTTTCTGCACATATTTGATATACATCCCTGTTAGTAAGGATTTCTCCTTTGCCAAGATAATTCATCCGCCTGACTGGTGTGGTATATCAAGAAGCTGATTAAACAGCATGATCATTACACAGGTGCACCTTTTGCTGGGGACAATAAAAGGTACAGTTTTGTCACATAACACCACAGATGTCTCAAGTTTTGAGGGAGCGTGTGAATTGGACTCCTTGTGGCGGGCCGGGCGCCTGCAGGCTGACTTCGGTTGTCAGTTGAAAGGTGTTTCCTCCAACACATCGGTGGAGCTGGCTTCCGGGTTAAGCGTGCGGGTGTTAAGAAGTGCGGCATGGCGGGTCATGTTTCAGAGGATGCATGACTCAACCTTCACCTCTCCCAAGCCAGTTGGGCAGTTGCAGGGATGAGACAAGATTGTAATCATGAAATTGGGGAGAAAAAGTGCGTAAAAATGTCACAACAATGAATAAATAACAATAATTGATCAACTATAACTATACTGAACATAAATATAAATGCAACATGTAACAATTTCAATTTCAAACAATTTCAACGATCAAATTCTCTGCCAACATCTCTGGTGGACATTCCTGCAGTCAGCATTGCAATTGCACGCTCCTTCAAAATTTGAGCCATCTGTGGCATTTTGTTTTGTGACAAAACTGCACATTTTAGAATGGCCTTTTATTCTCCCCAGCACAAGGCGTAAAATAAATACAGCATTTCTTTCTTTCAGGTCTTGACGAGAAAAAAAACAGTCTGATGTTCTCTTCTGCACTGTTCAACCAATCCAGTATATGTAGATGAGGAGTTAAGATGGAGTGTCACCTTGTTAAAGATATTCTCCAGAACTTTTGTATACTTTTTAGGCAGTAGTTTTGAAAGTAGCGCCCACGAGCCAAAAGTGGTCCCAAAAATTGCGTACTACTTCACAAATGTGCAGATATGTGCACCACGTCATTGCTCTCTCTCTCTCTCTTGCTCTACTTCCTAGCTGTCAATTGGCGAGGGGATGAACCTCATTGGCTGAAACTCTAATTGCTAGGTGGCTGGCCTGTGGAGGTAAATGTAGAGTAAATGGCGATGCACAGCCTTCAAACTAGGTATTTCGTGGCTAATTGAGGTAAAACAGTAATTCTGCTTATAGATTATGCATGTATGAACTACACATCGACACATCCAGGCCAAAGCGGGACAATAAAAAAAAACGTACTAGTTGCCAAAGTACCGGCGCATGAAAAGCAGAAGTTGCGTCACAGACTAGCTTCAGCTTTCCATTTCCGCTGAAAACCGGATGCACCCGCTGAGGGTGCATAGACACTAACACAGGAAAACACTCTAACCCCTAGGTCGATCCCTTTCATTCACTCACCGGTACCCTGTCAGGATATTTGTTGCGTATTTTGGCAGACTCCACACATCGGTGTTCTGAGAAAGAGAAGAAAAAAGTAGGATTAGATGCACAGGCATAGGTAGTGGCATGATATAGCTACTTACATTAGATTAGATAAATGTATTGTCCTCCTAAAAGGGAATTCCTTTCCACAGCTCCTACATTTACCTCCATTCACTTAAGACAGCAGATAAACAGAAGACTGAGACAGCACAGTAAACAGTAATAGTAGGTAGTAATAGAGTCGTTTTGGAGATGTTCTACTGATGATGTGAGGGAACACACTTGTTCTAAGCATTCCATGTGGAAGCAATGTGCAATGCCAATACAGTGCATTTGGAATGTATTCAGATCCCTTAACTTTTTACACATTTTGTTACATTACAACCTTAATCTAAAATGTATTAAATAGTTTTTTCCCCTCATCAATCTACACACAATACCCCATAATGACAAAGCAAAAACTGTTTAAAAAAAATGTCAAACTGAAATATCATATTTACATAAGTATTTAGACCCTTTACTCAGTACTTTGTTGAAGCACCTTTGGCAGTGATTACAGCCTCGAGTCTTCTTGGGTATGACGCTACAAGCTTGGGACACTTGTATTTGGGGAGTTTCTTATCTGCAGATCCTCTCAAGCTGTCAGGTTAGATGGGGAGCGTCACTGAACAGCTATTTGTCCCAGAGCCACTCCTGTGTTGTCTTGTCTTCACCCCATTCTGAGGTCCTGAGGGCTCTGGAGAAGGTTTTAATCAAGGATCTCTCTGTACTTTGCACCGTTCATCTTTCCATCAATCCTAACTAGTCTCCCAGTCCCTGCGGCTGAAAAACATCCCCACAGCATGATGCTGCCACCACCATGCTTCACCGTAGGGATGGTGCCAGGTTTCCTCCAGATGTTACAGTTGACATTCAGGCCAAAGAGTTCAATCTTGGTTTAATCAGACCAGAGAATCTTGTTTCTCATGGTCTGAGAGTCCTTTAGGTGCCTTTTGGAAAACTCCAAGCGGGCTGTCATGTGTCTTTTACTAAGGACTGGCTTCTGTCTGGCCTGATTGGTGGAGTGCTGCAGAGATGGTTGTCCTTTTGGAAGGTTCTCCCATCTCCACAGAGGATTTTGGAGCTCTGTCAGAGTGACCATCGGGTTCTTGGTCACCTCCCTGACCAAGGCCCTTCTCCCCCGATTGCTCAGTTTGGATTGGTGGACAGCTCTAGGAAGAGTCTTGGTGGTTCCAAACTTCTTCCATTTTAGAATAATAGAGGGCACTGTGTTCTTGGGGACCTTCAATGCTGCAGAAATGTTTTGGTACCCTTCCCCAGATCTGTGCCTTGACACAATCCTGTCTCGGAGCTCTACGGACAATTCCTTTGACCTCATGGCTTGGTTTTTGCTCTGACATGCACTGTTAACTGTGGGACCTTATATAGACAGGGGTGTGCCTTTCCAATCATGTCCAATCAATTGAATTTACCACAGGTGGACTCCAATGAAGTTGTGGAAACATCTCAAGGATGATGAATGGAAATAGGATGCATCTGAGCTCAATTTTGAGTCTCTTGGCAAAGGGTCTGAATACTTATGTAAATAAGGTATTTCTGTTTTTGTTTTTTATACATTACAAAAATGTCTAAAAAACTATTTCCGCTTTGTCATTGTTGGGTATTGTGTGTAGATTGATGAGGATTTGTATTTATTTAATACATTTTAGAATAAGGCTGTAATATAACAAAATGTGGGAAAAGGGGAGGGGTCTGAACACTTTCCGAATGCACTGTACATACACGTATCTCAACACATATGTCTGTCAACTTTCAACTAATGTTTCAGACATAGTAATGATCTAGATAGCTATATAAGTTAATGTTAGATTTACTAGACTAGAGCTCAACCTTTTCCATTATATAGCTGGTTTCTGGCAGCCACGCCATGTCATGCATGCCACTAGAACCCTTTTCCAACTAATGAGGTGAGCCAAGTACAGCCAAGCTGAGCAGTACTGAGCTGTTTACACACCCACCACAGATGCCAAGCTGAAAAGGACTATGTGAAAAGAAAATATCAAAAACCAGAACAGAACAGTTTGAACCGGATTCGACACAAAAACAGTATAAGTGTGAGAATTCCATTGAGGTTCAATGCTGTCAGTTTCATTAGCCTAGATATAAGCCCTATAATTAGACATAATTGAGTAGATCCTTTATCAAGTGATAAGATTAAAATAAGAAAATGGTGTAAAGTACATGAAAAAACATTTAGAATGGGGGACAAAATGTGCATTTTTAGTCATATAACTGGTAGCTTATAACTGCTTATATGTTGGGACAGTTCTCTCTCTCAATTTTGTCTCTTTAAAAAAGATAACTCTCAATGTAATAACCTGCATTAATAAATTCTGTTTATATATATATTTTTAAATAGTGTGCTATTATGTTCCCTATACTTAATTACCTTAATATACATGCATACTATGCATTACTGAGGGAACCAGTAAGGTTCCGGGAGGGTAACGTTGGCCTCATTGTGATTCGAGTAAAAGTTATGATGGTGTTTATAAAATACATTATCTTACGAATAACCTGTAGGCCAGTACGTGAACACATGCACCATATTAGCCTTCTGTTCAAGCTCCAAGCTTTATTTCTGTGTTTGTGGCCCAACGTACGACACATGCAATCTATTCTGCTCATGCCATCATCAGCTTGGCACTTCAAAACCGATAACTAAATCTGTACAGGAGATTACACAGGCAATTACATGTGACATAATTAAAATCCCTTTACCGAGGGAATGATCCTCTTTAAACATCCATTTCATTTTTGCAGAATCCTCGCGCTATGACGTGATGTTGAAATTCAAACCTGAACGTGTAAACAGGCAGGTTATTGTCGATTTTATGTAAAACGATACAATGTAACAACTAAAATGTAAACAATGTAGCAGCAACCCTTCGAACGCCTGTCTAGCCCAAGGAGGTGATGGTGATGTCACTGTCTGTTTGTACCATTTCTATTCTGTAGGGGGGCCGGGGAGGGGGGGATTGTCGACTGTAAAACCACAGATGGAACATTGAGACAGATATTTCATCGGATGCATCCGTTTTGCGTGTCCCCTCACTACCAAATATGGTAGTGAGAGGAAGTACACTGGCCGTCGTTGGGAGAAGATGTAACTAGATGGATTTTGGCCGATATTCTGCACGTTTTCTCATCGATTAAACATTTGATTTCAATACAGTTTTATGTTCCCAAAACTAGAATGTGTTATGAACAGAGTGGATTAAGTTTTGTGGACCCTTTGCAAAAGTAAAAAAAAAAATGCGTTGTTTAGGAGCGCAAAGGCGAATAGAGTTATTGCACACGCACACTTCACAGAGTAGGCCTTCCCTAACGGAAATATGCAGACGCGCCAATAGGATCTCGCTAGCTCATGCTTGGCTCTGCCCACCTGGTGCCTTGCTTGGTCTGCCCACTATGACTCGCTCCAATGTGTTCACATTGGAAATGACAGCCCGTGGTCTATCTTGGTTTAGATGTAAAAAATCTTTGGTACAACCAGGATTTGTTGCCAGTAAATCAGCGGCTGCAGCCATGGTAACCTCTGAACGCTAGACAACGGGAAGTAGTTTTAAGCTAGCAAGACAAAGTGGCGCGACTTTTTGGAGAATTCGATTCCAAGTCAATAACACTTTCCTGGAAGGACCTCCTAAACGTGAAACTGCCAACTGTTTTTCTAGAGCTGACTTGTGCTTTTGGATTTAGCTACAAGCCCTAGATTTCTGTTGGAACGCCACGACCTCTCTTGAAAAATAACCACATTAGCCTTGTAGCTACTACTAACTGTAGCCAACAACAACCCTTGCTAAAAAACTATTCGTCATGGCTTTTTATGAAGTCTATTCTCATCCTGCTTCAATTAGATACAAAACAAGCGTTTGCACCAAAGCCACGTTGTTTCTTGGTATTGTTTTGTGTCTCACCTACATCCCACCCCTCCTGGTTGCTTACAGGAGCCAAGGTAACGTCAGTCAATTGCAAAATGTTTTACTTAGGTAGCTAGCTCGAGTTGAACTCGATGATCTTGATATAGCTCGTTATGGAATTATTCAGTTAAGGCTAGCACCTTTCTCAAGGTGATAGAACTCCAGCAAGATAACCGTTCGACACTATCATCGCTATCTAATTGAAATCAATGTATGTTGCAAATCCTCTATTGTTAACCTTAGCTAAATGTTCTCGTTGTTGGTGACACTTTGATTTGATACAATATTCTGGTATTCCCATGCTGTATTTAGGGTTCTGGGTAAAGAGGAGTACATATGAAGAGCAACCTGTTGTTCGGTTCCAGTACCAGGTTCTGATCATTGCAGCAACAAGCACTAGTGGTGACTATGTTGCGTGGAGCACCTTTCCCAATTTTAATAACATGCAAGGGACTAACCTCAGAATTCCTTCTATCTCGGTAAGTATGAATAGTACTATTAAGATGGTGCTTCTTAAGTGACACATAAAGATCACTCACTGATCTCTGGGAATGTTGTGAATGCAGGTGCGAGAGGAAGACCAGAATCAGGATGGGAAGTTGGACCGTTTGAAATTCCGACTTGACCTTCCCCTTCGGTCTGATGAACAAGTGTACAGCATCCAGCTACTACTCACCTTCTCCTACCAGCTGTTTGTATGTCGGCGCCCCCCCCGGCCCCCTCATTCAGTCCGACACAATGTCCAATGCATCCACTATATCCATACAGTTCCTCTCACTACTACAGTCTCTTTTTGTATTTCACTTCCATCTGTCTCTCTTCTCTCTTTGCAGAGAATGTCCACTGTGGTGATGCAGACACTGGCCTTTGTGCAGCATTCCTCCTCAGTTCCTGGCTCTCAGCTCTTCATCAGTGGAGATCTGCGGCTCCAGCAGAGAACCCCACTTCCACACCGTGGTCTACTCACTGTATACAATGTGAGGGAACATTCTCTCTCTGTATCTCTCTCACACACACAGACACACAACACATAAAGTATTGTTCATTGTAGACATGGCCCTTAACCACAGGTTTAGAATAAAATTACCCTGAATCTTTATATTAACCATTAGGTTACCTGACGCTGTATTAGTGGTAGGGGCAACTTTGACCTACTCCTGCTAGGACTTCAATGAGCACATGTAGCAGATGGGGATCTGTGAAGCTCAGTCTGCAGTCTGAAGTTTCTCCACTTGTGCTGCCAAATAGCTAGATTTATGATGGTGCGACTGGGAAAGACGCTTCAGGGTTCATCGGTATCAGCCGAAACAGGTGGAAGTGGCGTGACGTCCTTTACACACATACACCCCAACAGATTGTATAACAAAGTATACACTTAAACAAAGCTCCATCATTGTAATATTGACACTACAAGCATTTACTCCCAAAAGTCAAATATCGGTGTCATACTTCAGTCTACATGAATATGTCATGACAGTGACAAACCTTACGTCGTCCGGGAGTCTTAATCAAATCAAATTGTATTTGTCACATGCGCTGAATACAACAATACAACCTTACAGTGAAATGCTTATTTACAAGCTCTTAACCAACAATGCTTTAAGAAGTTTTAAGAAAAATAAGTGTTAAGTAAAAAAGAGAAGTAAAAAATGTAAAATAAAAGTAACAAATAATTAAACGGCAACAGTAAAATAACAATAGCGAGGCTATATACAGGGGGTACTGGTACAGAGTCAATGTGCGGGGGCACCAATTAGTTGAGGTAATATGTACCTTTTTGGTAGAGTTAAAGTGACTATGCATAGATAATAAACAGAGTAGCAGCAGCATAAAAAGGGGTCTGGGTAGCCCTTTGATTAGCTGTTCAGGAGTCCTATGGCTTGGGGATAGAAGCTGTTAAGAAGCCTTTTGGACCTAGACTTGGCGCTCCGGTACCACTTGCCGTGCGGTATTAGAGAGAACAGTCTATGACTATGGCCTTCCTCTGACACCACCTGGTATAGAGGTCCTGGATGGCAGGAAGCTTGGCCCCAGGGATGTACTGGGCCATACGCACTACCCTCTGTAGTGCCTTGCGGTCGGAGGCCGAGCAGTTGGCATACCAGGCAGTGATACAACCAGTAATCAATGTTTAAATACTGCTTTGTGTACTTAACTTATATTTTGTGTGCTTCTTGACTTATATTGTCCTCTGTTATAATCTAGGTATCAGTAATTGATGGAACAAGTCCGTTTGCAAGCGCATATGATCTTGCCAACATCATTGGATCCTATCAGGATAGAAACTGTAAGTGGGAATTCTCACTTGCCATGTTTCTATAAGTTGATCGCTGTTGAGTTGTATCTGATTACACATAATTAGCCCACTTATGTGTTTGCCTGCTATTTCTTACTCTCACACTTCCTCTTCCTCACACAGTGACAACGTTTCTGTCCTGTCCAAGTCCAGTATGGACTGTGGGCCGAGCTGCTGGTACTCCCTTCCAGATAAATGCTGAAGTCCGCTACCCAGTGGAAGTTGTCAGATATCCTTTATTGTGTGTCTGTGTGTGTATTGAAAAGAATTATGAAAATATACCTTTCACTCTGTTTGTGTTAGATGCAGCCTAACCAGTTTGACAATGCACGTGCTTTGGCGAGTTCACAAAGGCCAGACATCCATGTTTACTTTCCTTATTGTCTCTTTGTCTATATGATTTCTTGCACTGGTATCAATGTTATATTGAATGTTTAGTTTATCTAGGCCTACAAGTGCAGGGAAGACAAATATGATGATGATTTAGATTATTTATTACCATGAATCAAATCAAATTTATTTATATAGCCCTTCTTACATCAGCTGATATCTCAAAGTGCTGTACAGAAACCCAGCCTAAAACCCCAAACAGCAAGCAATGCATGTGAAAGAAGCACGGTGGCTAGGAAAAACTCCCGAGGAAAAACTCCCTAGAAAGGCCAAAAACCTAGGAAGAAACCTAGAGAGGAACAAGGCTATGAGGGGTGGCCAGTCCTCTTCTGGCTGTGCCGGGTGGATATTGTAACAGAACATGGTCAAGATGTTAAAATGTTCATAAATGACCAGCATGGTCAAATAATAATAATCATAGTAGTTGTCGAGGGTGCAACAAGCATGAATGGCAAGGCCGCTGCTGCTAAAGAAACATGAGACAGACAATGATGGCAACATTAACAGTAATATATATATATATATATATATATATATATATATATTTATTTTTTAAGTATTAAATTGGCAGAATCAGATTAACCTTTTACATATAGAAAGTAAGGGGGAGGGGGGCATGACAAACACACACACAGTATTTCCTTGACTGAGCCTCCACCTATCGGCCTGGGTTCTGGGAGATGATCAAATTTGCCTGGATCCAGTATGTCAGTGTGCTGCTTATCTTCCTCTGGGTTTTCAACAGGATTCAGACCTTTGTTTTCCAGAATCAGGTGCTGCCGACTGTACCTATACCACTCTTGAAACAGCACCACTTTTGATTCAGTGAAACTGTTCGCCTCCCATACTGAGGTACTGTGGAGGGAAGAGGCCACATCACCAAACAACTTACAGTACAATGGCCAAATGTTCAGAAGATCAACACACACACAGGATACAGTATTTTCCTTGCCTTTACATATACATTTACTTAAACATCACTAGTACACATCGCTACACACAAAAAGCATTCAAATATTCAGCTTCATCCGTCCTTTTACATCTGTTGTGCTAATGAACTGTTATGGAGTGATTGATTTTCAGTTAGCTATGTAACGTTAGCTGGTGCTGTGTAAATGTTGAAAACAGATTTGTGATTATTTGTGAATGTGGAAAAGAAATGTCTAGTTTTTTTATGAATCAGTTTTATTTTGTACATAGCTCTTGGCACTGTTAATAAAGCAGTGGTGGAAAAAGTACCTAATTGTCATACTTCAGTAAAAGTTAAGATACCATATAGAAAATGACTCCAGTAAAAGTGAAAGCCACCTAGTAAAATACTACTTGTGTAAAAGTATTTGGTTTTAAATATACTTAAGTATCAAAAGTAAAACAAAGTATAAATCATTTCAAATTTCTTATATTAAGCAAACCAGACGGCACAATGTTTTTTTAATTTACAGATTACCAGGGGCACACTTGGACACTCAGACATAATTTACAAACAAAGCATTTGTGTTTAGTCAGTCCACCAGATCAGAGGCAGTAGAGATGACAACGGATGTTCTCTTGATAAGTGTGTGAATTCGACCATTTTCCTGTCCTGCTAAGCATTCAAAATGTAATGAGTACTTTGGCGTGTCATGGAAAATGTATGGAGTAAAAAGTACATTATTTTCTTTAGGAATGTAGTGAAGTAAAAGTTGTCCAAAATATAAATAGTAAAGTACAGATACCCCAAAACACTACTAAAGTGTACTTTAAAGTATTTAAAACTTTAAAGTACTTTACACCACTATAATGAAGTTGTATACGTTTGTACTTTTTCTCATTTTCATTCACTGATAAGATCAGAACGTGGGTAGTCTATATAGTCAGAATAAATACACAGAAGGGTGGAACTGAAATGCATTGATCGACGGGGCTGTAGTGGAGCAGGCCGAGAGCTTCAAGTTCCTTGGTGTCAACATCACTAAGGACCTATCATGGTTCAAACACACCAACACAGTCGTGAAGAGGGCACAACAACCCTCAGGAGGCTGAAAAGATTTGGCATGGACCCTCAGATCCTCAAAAAGTTCTACAGCTGCACCATTGTGAGCATCTTGATTGGCAGCATCACCACTTGGTATGGCAACTACTTAGCATCCTACCGCAAGGCGCTACAGAGGGTAGTGCGTACGGCACACTACATCACTGGGGCCTATATAGCAGGGCCAGAGTGTCAGAGGAAGAACCTAAAAATTGTCAAAGACTCCAGCCACCCAAGTCATAGACTGTTCTCTCTGCTACCACACAGCAAACGGTACCGAAGCGCCAAGTCTGGGACCAAAAGACTTCTGAACAGCTTCTACCCCCAAGCTATAAGACTGCTAAACAATTAATCAAATGGCTACCCAGACTATTTGCATTGAACCCCTTTTTTTTGCAATGACATTCTTGCACTGGCTCTATGCACACTCACTGGACTCTACCCACAGTCTCACTACACTGACACTCCAACACACACTCACACACTACATACCCTCACACACACAAAACACACAAATGCATATTAATGCCACACATGGACACACCTTCACACTTCATATACGCTGCTGCTACTCAGTTTATTATCTATCCTGATTGCCCAGTCACTTTTACCCCTACCTACATGTACATATTGCCTCAACTACCTTGTACCCCTGCACATTGACTTGGTACCTGTACTCCTTGTATATAGCCTCGTTATTGTTATTTGATTGTGTTACTATTTCCTTTTTTGTCTTATTTGCTTTATTATTTTTACCTTTTAACTGCATTGTTGGGAAGGTGGTCGTAAGTAAGCATTAAACCTGTTGTATTCGGCGCATGTGACAAATATAATTTGATTTGGTGAAAAGTTTTTGTCAATAGTATTAAGCCTTTTCTGAGTCTAGATCACAGAGAAGATCTAACCAGTAACCTGTAGTGACGTCAGACTGCATTTGTGTAAAGCCACTGTCTGCCACTTGTAGTAGTTGTTATTTGAATGTGTACATTGACAGCTAAAGCTGAAGCTTGTAGTATTCCTGTTTAATTCATAGCTCCACTTTCGTCCCTCTACAATACGCTTACATTTCAAGGTGTATTAACATACCTGTTACAATGTCAGGCAGGGGTGAGGTATCTTTTAATGCCTTCTCAGTTATGTGATATTTTCATCAGAATAGGTTGGGCTCTGCACACTGTCTGTGTGCTTGTGTGTGAGCTTAGTGATAGGTGTTTGGGTGTGTGTTTCTTGAAGGATCATTTAATTCAGTTGACTTGCTTTTGTTACTTCTAGGCTGGACTACTGCAATGCTCTACTTTCCGGCTACCCGGATAAAGCACTAAATAAACTTCAGTTAGTGCTAAATACGGCTGCTAGAATCCTGACTAGAACCAAAAAATTTGATCATATTACTCCAGTGTTAGCCTCCCTACACTGGCTTCCTGTTAAGGCAAGGGCTGATTTCAAGGTTTTACTGCTAACCTACAAAGCATTACATGGGCTTGCTCCTACCTATCTTTCCGATTTGGTCCTGCCGTACATACCTACACGTACGCTACGGTCACAAGACGCAGGCCTCCTAATTGTCCCTAGAATTTCTAAGCAAACGGCTGGAGGTAGGGCTTTCTCCTATAGAGCTCCATTTTTATGGAATGGTCTGCCTACCAATGTGAGAGACGCAGACTCAGTCTCAACCTTTAAGTCTTTACTGAAGACTTATCTCTTCAGTAGGTCCTATGATTAAGTATAGTCTGGCCCAGGAGTGTGAAGGTGAACGGAAAGGCTGGAGCAACGAACCGCCCTTGCTGTCTCTGCCTTGCCGGTTCCCCTCTTTCCACTGGGATTCTCTGCCTCTAACCCTTTTACAGGGGCTGAGTCACTGGCTTACTGGTGTTCTTCCATGCCGTCCATGGGAGGGGTGCGTCACTTGAGTGGGTTGAGTCACTGACGTGGTCTTCCTGTCTGGGTTGGCGCCCCCCCCCCCCCTTGGGTTGTGCCATGGCGGAGATCGTTGTGGGCTATACTCGGCCTTGTCTTAGGACGGTAAGTTGGTGGTTGGAGACATCCCTCTAGTGGTGTGGGGGCTGTGCTTTGGCAAAGTGGGTGGGGTTATATCCTGCCTGTTTGGCCCTGTCCGGGGGTATCATCGGATGGGGCCACAGTGTCTTCTGATCCCTCCTGTCTCAGCCTCCAGTATTTATGCTGCAGTAGTTTATGTGTCGGGGGGCTAGGGTCAGTCTGTTACATCTGGAGTATTTCTCTTGTCTTATCCGGTGTCCTGTGTGTATTTAAATATGCTCTCTCTAATTCTCTCTTTCTGTCTTTCTCTCGGAGGACCTGAGCCCTAGGACCATGCCTCAGGACTACCTGGTATGATGACTCCTTGCTGTCCCCAGTCCACCTGGCCGTGCTGCTGCTCCAGTTTCAACTGTTCTGCCTGCGGCTATGGAACCCTGACCTGTTCACCGGACGTGCTTGTTGCACCCTCGACAACTACTATGATTATTATTATTTGACCATGCTGGTCATTTATGAACATTTTAACATTTTAACATTTTGACCATGTTCTGTTATAATATCCACCCTGCACAGCCAGAAGAGGACTGGCCACCCCTCATAGCCTGGTTCCTCTCTAGGTTTCTTCCTAGGTTTTTGGCCTTTCTAGGGAGTTTTTCCTAGGGAGTTTTTCCTAGCCACCGTGCTTCTTTCACATGCTTTGCTTGCTGTTTGGGGTTTTAGGCTGGGTTTCTGTACAGCACTTTGAGAATATCAGCTGATGTACGAAGGGCTATATAAAAATAAATTTGATTTGATTTGATTTGACTTGTTTTAGGTAAGTGTGTATTTATGTGTGATTAATGCCAAGCTACAGTTGAAGTCAGAAGTTTACATACACTTAGGTTGGAGTCATTAATACTCGTTTTTCAACCACTCCACAAATTTCTTGTTAACAAACTATAGTTTTGGCAAGTCGGTTAGGACATCTACTTTGTGCATGACACAAGTCATTTTTCCAACAATTGTTTACAGACAGATTATTATCACTTATAATTAATTCACTGTATCACAATTCCAGTGGGTCAGAAGTTTACATACACTAAGTTGACTGTGCCTTTAAACAGCTTGGAAAATTCCAGAAAATGATGCCATGGCTTTAGAAGCTTCTGATAGGCTAATTTATAACATTTGAGTCAATTGGAGGTGTACCTGTGGATGTATTTCAAGGCCTATATTCAAACTCAGTGCCTCTTTGTTTGACATCATGGGAACATCAAAAGAAATCAGCCAAGACCTCAGAAAAAAATTGTAGACCTCCACAAGTCTGGTTCATCCTTAGGAGCAATTTCCAAACGCCTAAAGGTACCACCTTCATCTGTACAAACAATAGTACGCAAGTATAAACACCATGGGCCCACGCAGCCGTCATACTGCTGAGGAAGGAGACGCGTACTGTCTCCTAGAGATGAACGTACTTTGGTGCGAAAAGTGCAAATCAATCCCAGAACAACAGCAAAGGACCTTGTGAAGATGCTGGAGGAAACAGATACAAAGTATCTATATCCACAGTAAAATGAGTCCTATATCGACATAACCTGAAAGGCCTCTCAGCAAGGAAGAAGTGTCACGACTTCCGCCGAGGTCGGTCCCTCTCCTTGTTCGGGCGACGTTCGGCGGTCGACGTCACCGGTCTTCTAGCCATCGCCAATCCATCTTTCATTTTCCATTTGTTTTGTCTTGTTTTCCCGCACACCTGGTTTGCATTCCCTCATTACTCGTCTTGCATATAACCCTCTGTTTCCCCCCATGTCTGTGTGTGGAATTGTTATATGTAAATGTGCACTCCAGGCTGGTTTGCGCCGGGTTATTGTAACCCGTGTGTGTTTAGTTGTCTGAGTGCCGTGTTTTGTTCGCCTCAATAAAGGGCTCCGTTTGCTACCCATTTCTGCTCTCCTGCGCCTGACTTCCCTGCAGCCAGTTTCTCACTCCTTTACAGAATTCCACACCCGTATTATGGAGTCAGCAGGAGCAGGTACCCCTGGTAGCGGAGTCGAGGAGCGTGTGCAGCGGCACGCGGCGATGCTTCACCATCTCGGCGCCACCATGAATCGCGTCGACCAGACGATGGACCGCTGGGAGAGACAGGGAGTCCCTCCAGCGCCCCCACCAGCACAACAGGGGTCTCCACTACTCACCCCCTCCGCACCCGGTTCCAGTGGGATTCGTCTCGCACTTCCCAGGGAGTACGATGGGACGGCCGCACGCTGCCAGGGTTTCCTGCTGCAGCTGGATTTATACCTGGCGACCGTTCACCCGGCTCCCTCGGGTCGTGAGAGGGTGTCCGCCCTCGTCTCGTGCCTCTCGGGGAAAGCTCTGGAGTGGGCCAACGCTGTGTGGGGAGAAGGAGATGCGG
Organism: Salmo salar; assembly: GCF_965601325.2. Taxonomy (NCBI): domain Eukaryota; kingdom Metazoa; phylum Chordata; class Actinopteri; order Salmoniformes; family Salmonidae; genus Salmo; species Salmo salar. Next base: position 36,314,835 of record NC_138306.1, on the reverse strand, counting down.
CGCTGGACCACGTCTCTTCCACCTGAGGCAGGGGATGAGAAGCGCCCAGGAGTTCGCGATGGACTTTCGGACCCTGGCCGCCGGCGCGGGATGGAACGACAGGGCCCTGATCAACCACTATCGCTGGAGTTTGCGCGAGGACGGCCGTCGGGAGTTGGCCTGCAGGGACACCACCCTCACCTTTGACCAGCTGGTGGACCTGTCCATTCGGCTGGATAATGTAACGATCGTCGTCGGGTGACAAGGCAGCGGACCAAAACGCAGCTGGGAGCGAACACATGTTTATTCTTTACACTGAAATAAACACGTACACAAAATCAAGAAAATGCCGATACGTTAACTGCTCAAACACACGAGGCAACACCCCACAAACAGCGTGGGGGAAAAAGGAACTTAAATGTGATCCCAATCAGAGACAACTAGCGACAGCTGTCTCTGATTGGGAATCGACAGAACCCAACATAGAAATAAACCAGATAGAGCTAACACAAGGCTATACCGCAAACATAGAAAACAAACCAAGGAAAAATACCCAACATGACACACCCTGACCCAAAATACCCGAGTTCACCTGGTCAGGGCGTGACAGATAACCTGCTGGCTACCCGCGGACGTCTAGATCGGGATCTGTCGGTTCCATCCCCCAGCACCACCGCTCTGATACCCATCGAGCTGGGAGGTGCTGCGCTCAGGGAGACCGGAGGAGGTTCCTTCACGTGCACCATCTGTGCCGTAGAGGTCACACTGCCGGTCGGTGTCGGGTTGATTCCTCTGGGGGTCGAGGCAGCAGACAGAGCACTCTGGCATCACCCCAGGTGAGCCGGCACCATTCTCACCCAGAGCCCTCTGTTGCACACCTGTTTTTGCATGTTACTTTTCCTGAGTTTTCCCCGCATTCCCAGCATAAGGCGCTCATCGATTTCATAGACAGGTCATTCGCCCATAGTTTAGGGATCCCCATTGTTCCAGTGGCTATGCCCTTCCCAGTTCACGCCTTAGACAGTCGGCCAATAGGGTCAGGGTTAATTAGGGAGGCCACCGCTATCCTGGGAATGGTGACGCAGGGGGTCACAAGGAGAGAATCAGTCTCTTCCTCATTGACTCTCCTGCGTTTCCCGTGGTGCTAGGTCTACCCTGGTTAGCTTGTCATGACCCCACTGTTTCATGGCAACGGAGGGCTCTCACGGGGTGGTCGCGAGAGTGCTCGGGGAGGTGTTTAGGGGTTTCCGTTGGTGCTACTATGGTGGAAAATCCAGCCCAGTTCTCCACCATGCGCATTCCCCCCGAATATTCCGATTTGGCTCTCGCCTTCTCCAAGAAGAAAGCGACTCAATTACCACCCCATCGTCGGTGGGATTGTGCGATAAACTTCCTAGGATACCGCATTTCCACCTCAGGGGTGGAGATGAAGAGTGACCGCAGCCGTGCGTAATTGGCCGACTCCCACCACGGTAAAGGAGGTACAGCGGTTTCTAGGGTTTGCCAATTACTACCGGAGGTTTATCCGGGGTTTTGGTCAGGTAGCGGTTCCCAATACCTCACTGCTAAAGGGGGGTCCGGTTTGGTTGCAGTGGTCGGCTGAGGCGGATAGGGCTTTTTGTCACCTAAGGGATCTGTTTACCGTGCGCCCCTGCTGGCCCATCCGGATCCCTCTTTGGGGTTCACGGTGGAGGTGGACGCGTCCGAGGCTGGGATAGGAGCCGTGCTCTCTTTCACCCGTTTTGTGTTCACCCTTTCTTACAGACCAGGTTCCCAGAATGTGAAGGCAGACGCACTGTCCCGGCTGTATGACACAGAGGAGCGGCCCATGGATCCTACCGCCATACTCCCGGCCTCCTGCCTGGTGGCGCCGGTAGTATGGGAGCTGGACACGGACATAGAGCAGAGCCCGCTCCCCTCCAGTGTCCCGCTGGGCGTCTGTACGTTCTGTCTGCTGTCCGTGACCGGCTGATCTATTGGGCTCACACGTCACCCTCCTCTGGTCATCCAGGGATCGGTTGGACAGTGTGCTGTTTGAGTGGGAAGTACTGGTGGTCCACCTTGGCTAAGGTTTATGTTTCCTCCTGCTCTGTGTGCGCCCAGTGTAAGGCTCCTAGGCACCTGCCCAGAGGCAAGCTACACCCCTTACCTGTTCCACAACGGCCTTGGTCGCACCTGTCGATTGATTTTCTTACCAATCTCCCCCCTCACAGGGTAACACCACGATCCTGGTCGTTGTGGACCGTTTCTCTAAGTCCTGCCGTCTCCTCCCTCTGCCCGGTCTCCCTATGGCCCTAGAGACTGCGGAGGCCTTGTTTACGCACGTCTTCCAGCACTACGGGGTGCCTGAGGATATAGTGTCTGATCGAGGTCCCCAGTTCACTTCGAGGGTCTGGAGGGCGTTCATGGAACGTCTGGGGGTGATGAAATGCCTTCGTATGTTATGTTGTGAATTTGAACATGAATTATGCCCCTATTTAAGATTACTCTGATGTTTTTCGTACGATGTACCCAATGATTAATGAAAACTTGTTTTGTAGGTCTATGTCCTCATTGTAGTTTTACAGATGTGTTTAATACGTCTTATTTACACACTTTATTCGAATATTTATGAAATGCATATTGTTATATTTGTTAACACTTATTTGTTTTTCCTTCGCCTCCAACCCCTTTCGATGCGTGGAACGGATGTGGATGGGGCTAGGTCTACATAAGGGTGCTTTTAAAGTACAAAAGCTCTGACGAAGGCCATGAGGCCGATACATAAGCTTATTAAAGATCAGTGATACTATCAAGAGCAGTGTGCGGTTTCCTTTTTCTTTCATCTACTAAAGAATGCCTCTCTCTCTCTCAATTCAAATGGGCTTTTTTGATATGGGAAGTGGTGTAAAGTACTTCAGTAAAAAGTATTTAAAGTACTACTTAAGTACTTTTTTGCGGTATCTGTACTTTACTATTTATATTTTTGACAACTTTTACTTTTACTCTACTACATTCCTTATAAAAATGATGTACTTTTTACTCGTTACATTTTCCCTGACACTCAAAAGTACTTGTTACATTTTGAATGCTTAGCAGGATAGAAAATGGTCCAATTCACTCACTTATCAATAGAACATCCCTGGTCATCCCCACTGCCTCATATCTGGCGGACTCACTAAACACAAATGCTTTGTTTTTAAATGATGAGTGTTGGAGTGTGACCTTGGCTATCTGTAAATTTAAAAAAAGAAAATTGTGCAGTCTGGTCTGCTTAATATAAGGCATTTTAAATCATTCATACTTTACTTTTGATACTTAACTATATTTTAGCAACCACATTTACTTTTGATACTTAAGTGTATTTAAAACCAAACACTTTTACACTTTTACTCAAGCAGTATTTTACTGGGTGACTTTCACTTTACTTGAGTCATTTTCTATTAAGGTATCTTTACTTTTACTCAAGTATGATAATTGAGTACTTTTTCCACCACTGGACATGGGAAACCTGTTTACATTGCCAAAGCAAGTTAAATAAACAATAGACAAAAGTGGGAAGACACAAGACATCAACAATAAACTATTAGACTTGAACAATAAATACTGCACTGAAAAATTCTTTAAAACGGTAAAGACATTTCAAGTATTATGTACAGTGTGTACAGTGTACAGTGTTTTAGCAAGGTGCAAATAGTAGGGGAAGATAAAAAGATAAATATTGGTGGTATTTACAATGCTGTTTCTGCTCCACTGGTTTCCCTTTTGTCATGGCAACGGGCCAAAAATATTGCTGCTGTGATTGCACACTGCGGTATTTCGCCTAACATATATGGGAGTTTATCAATGTTTGATTTGTTTTCAAACTCTTTATGGGTCTGTGTGATCTGTAAGAAATATGTATATCTGTGGTCATACATTTGGAAGGAGGAAGTGCAGCTCAGTTTCCAGCTCATTTTGTGGGCACATAGGCAGACCTGGCCGTCGAGGGAAGACAGGCTATGTTCCTTTTGATGGTGTAAAAGGTCCTTCTTGCCTTGTCTCTTTAGATTGTTACATTTTACATTTACATTTTAGTCATTTAGCAGACGCTCTTATCCAGAGCGACTTACAGTAGTGAATGCATACATTTCATTTCATGCATTTTTTTTTTCATTTTTTTTTGTACTGGCCCCCCGTGGGAATCGAACCCACAGCCCTGGCGTTGCACACACCATGCTGGCGTTGCAAACACCATGCTCTACCAACTGAGCCACAGGGAAGGCTATTGTTCACAGCCTTGTGAAAATTACTTGTGGTGTTGATGTTTATGCAGAGGTAGGTATAGTTCTTTGTGTGCTCGAGGGCAACAGTGTCTAGAAATAATTTGTATTTGTTGTCCTGGTTACTGGACCTTTTTTGGAACACCATTATTTTTGTCTTACTGAGATTGACTGTCAGGGCCCAAGTCTGACAGAATCTGCGCAGAAGATCTAGGTGCTGCTGTAGGCCCTCCTTGGTTGGGGAAAGACACCAGATCATCTGCAAACAGTAGACATGTGATTTCCAAGTCCAGCAGGGTGAGGCTGGGTGCTGCAGACTGTTCCAGTGCCTTTGCCAATTCATTGATATATACACTGACTGTACAAAACATTAAGGACACCTGATCTTTCCATTACATGGACTGACCAGGTGAATCCAGGTGAAAGCTATCATCCCTTATTGATGTCACTTGTTAAATCCACTTCAAATCAGTGTAGATGAAGGGGAGGAGACAGGTTATAGAAGCATTTTAAAGCCTTGAGACAGTTGAGACATGGATTGTATATGTGTGCCATTCAGAGGGTGAATGGGAAAGATTAAGATTTAAGTGCCTTTGAACGGCGTATGGTAGTAGGTGCCAGGTGCACAGGTTTGTGTCAAAAACTGCAATGCTGCTGGGTTTTTCACACTCAACAGTTTCCTGTATGTGTCAAGAATGGTCCAACATCCAAAGGACATCCAGCCAACTTGACACAACTGTGGGAGCATTGAAGTCAAAATAAATAAAAACCTAGACAAGTCAGTTAAGAACAAATTCTTACTTACAATGACAGCCTACTTGTAAAGGCCCCCCCGGCTAAACCCTCCGCTAACCCGGACGACGCTGGGCCAATTGTGCGCCGCCCTATGGGACTCATGATCACGGCTGGTTGTGATACAGCCCGGGATTGAACCCGGGTCTGTAGGGATGCCTCTAGCACTGCAATGTAGTGTCTTAGACCGCTGCGCCACTCGGGAGTTCCAACATCGCTGTGGAACGCTTTCAACACCTTGTAGAGTCCATGCCCTAACAAATTGAGGCTTTTCTGAAGGGAGTTGGGAGGTGAAACTCAATATTAGGAAGGTGTTCTTAATGTTTTGTACACTCAGTGTGTATTGAAGAGGGTGGGGCTCAAGCTGTATCCCTGTCTAACCATACGGCCCTGAGAAAATAAATATGTGTGTTTGTTGCCAATTTTAAGTGCACACGTGTTGTTTGTGTACATTGATTTTATAATGCTGTTTCAGTGAATGGTTAGTGAGGGAGGCCCTGCGCTCTCGCTTCCCCAGGTGTTTAGTTAATTTTCATTCCAATCTCTTTTGCATTAGCGTAGCCTCTCCTGTAGCCTGTCAACTATGTGTCTGTCTATCCCTGTTCTCTCCTCTCTGCACAGGCCACACAAACGCCTCACACCGCGTGGCCGCTGCCACTCTAACGTGGTGGTCCCAGCGCGCACGACCCATGTGGAGTTCCAGGTCTCCGGCAGCCTCTGGAACTGGCAGAGTTAATCTCAGCCTATGCTACCCTCCAGTCCCTCGACTTCTTGGCGCTGATGGAAACATGGATTACCACAGAAAACACTGCTACTCCTACTGCTCTCTCCTCGTCTGACCACGTGTCCTCGCATACCCCGAGAGCATCTGGTCAGCGGGGTGGTGGCACTGGAATCCTCATCTCTCCCAAGTGGACATTCTCTCTTTCTCCCCTGACCCATCTGTCTATCTCCTCATTTGAATTCCATGCTGTCACAGTCACTAGCCCATTCAAGCTTAACATCCTTATCATTTATCGCCCTCCAGGTTCCCTTGGAGAGTTCATCAATGAGCTTGACGCCTTGATAAGTTCCTTTCCTGAGGATGGCTCACCCCTCACAGTTCTGGGTGACTTTAACCTCCCTACGTCTACCTTTGACTCATTTCTCTCTGCCTCCTTCTTTCCACTCCTCTCCTCTTTTGACCTCACCCTCTCACCGTCCCCCCCTACTCACAAGGCAGGCAATACGCTTGACCTCATCTTTACTAGATGCTGTTCTTCTACTAATCTCACTGCAACTCCCCTCCAAGTCTCCGACCACTACCTTGTATCCTTTTCTCTCTCGCTCTCCTCCAACACTACTCACTCTGCCCCTACTCAGATGGTATTGCGCCGTCGCAACCTTCGCTCTCTCTCTCCTGCTACTCTCTCCTCTTCCATCCTATCATCTCTTCCCTCTGCTCAATCCTTCTCCAACCAATCTCCTGATTCTGCTTCCTCAACCCTCCTCTCCTCCCTTTCTGCATCCTTTGACTCTCTATGTCCCCTATCCTCCCGGCCGGCTCGGTCCTCCCCTCCTGCTCCGTGGCTTGACGACTCATTGCGAGCTCACAGAACAAGGCTCCGGGCAGCCGAGCGGAAATGGAGGAAAACTAGCCTCCCTGCGGACCTGGCATCTTTTCACTCCCTCCTCTCTACATTTTCTTCCTCTGTTTCTGCTGCTAAAGCCATTTTCTACCACTCTAAATTCCAAGCATCTGCCTCTAACACTAGGAAGCTCTTTGCCACCTTCTCCTCCCTCCTGAATCCTCCTCCCCCTCCCCCCCCTCCTCCCTCTCTGCGGATGACTTTGTCAACCATTTTGAAAAGAAGGTTGACGACATTCGATCCTCGTTTGTTAAGTCAAACGACACCGCTGGTCCTGCTCACGTTGCCCTACCCTATGCTTTGACCTCTTTCTCCCCTCTCTCTCCAGATGAAATCTTGCGACTTGTGATGGCCGGCCGCCCAACAACCTGCCCGCTTGACCCTATCCCCTCCTCTCTTCTCCAAACCATTTCCGGAGACCTTCTCCCCTACCTCACCTCGCTCATCAACTCATCCTTGACCGCTGGCTACGTCCCTTCCGTCTTCAAGAGAGCGAGAGTTGCACCCCTTCTGAAAAAACCTACACTCGATCCCTCTGATGTCAACAACTACAGACCAGTATCCCTTCTTTCTTTTCTCCCCAAAACCCTTGAGCGTGCCGTCCTTGGCCAGCTCTCTTGCTATCTCTCTCAGAATTACCTTCTTGATCCAAATCAGTCAGGTTTCAAGACTGGTAATTGAACTGAGACTGCTCTTCTCTGTGTCACGGAGGCTCTCCGCACTGCTAAAGCTAACTCTCTCTCCTCTGCTCTCATCCTTCTAGACCTATCTGCTGCCTTTGATACTGTGAACCATCAGATCCTCCTCTCCACCCTCTCAGAGTTGGGCATCTCCGGCGCGGCTCACTCTTGGATTGCGTCCTACCTGACAGGTCGCTCCTACCAGGTGGCGTGGCGAGAATCCGTCTCCGCACCACGTGCTCTCACCACTGGTGTCCCCCAGGGCTCAGTTCTAGGCCCTCTCCTATTCTCGCTATACACCAAGTCACTTGGCTCTGTCATATCCTCACATGGTCTCTCCTATCATTGCTACGCAGACGACACACAATTCATCTTCTCCTTTCCCCCTTCTGATAACCAGGTGGCGAATTGCATCTCTGCATGTCTGGCAGACATATCAGTGTGGATGACGGATCACCATCTCAAGCTTAACCTCGGCAAGACAGAGCTGCTCTTCCTCACGGGGAAGGACTGCCCGTTCCATGATCTCGCCATCACGGTTGACAACTCCATTGTGTCCTCCTCCCAGAGTGCTAAGAGCCTTGGCGTGACCCTGGACAACACCCTGTCGTTCTCCGCTAACATCAAGGCAGTGACCCGATCCTGTAGGTTCATGCTCTACAACATTCGCAGAGTACGACCCTGCCTTACACAGGAAGCGGCGCAGGTCCTAATCCAGGCACTTGTCATCTCCCGTCTGGATTACTGCAACTCGCTGCTGGCGGGGCTCCCTGCCTGTGCCATTAAACCCCTACAACTCATCCAGAACACCGCAGCCCGTCTGGTGTTCAACCTTCCCATGTTCTCTCACGTCACCCCGCTCCTCCGCACACTCCACTGGCTTCCAGTTGAAGCTCGCATCTGCTACAAGACCATGGTGCTTGCTTACGGAGCTGGGAGGGGAATGGCACCTCCGTACCTTCAGGCTCTGATCAGTCCCTACACCCAAAGAAGGGCACTGCGTTCATCCACCTCTGGCCTGCTCGCCTCCCTACCTCTGCGGAAGCACAGTTCCCGCTAAGCCCAGTCAAAACTGTCCGCTGCTCTGGCACCCCAATGGTGGAACAAGCTCCCTCACGACGCCAGGACAGCGGAGTCAATCACCACCTTCCGGAGATACCTGAAATCCCACCTCTTTAAGGAATACCTGGGATAGGATAAAGTAATCCTTCTAACTCCCCCCCCCCCCCCAAAAAAAGATATAGATTTACTATTGTAAAGTGGTTGTTCCACTGGATATCATAAGGTGAATGCACCAATTTGTAAGTCGCTCTGGATAAGAGCGTCTGCTAAATGACGGAAATGTAAAATGTAAAAAAAAATTTACCCAACACTGCGTGCCATCAGTTTGTATAGCAGACCCTCATGCCAAATTGAGTCAAAAGCTTTTTTGAAATCCACAAAGCATGAGAATACTTTGCTTTTGTTTGTTTGTCAATAAGGGTTTGCAGTGTGTACATGTGGTCTGTCGTTGGTAAGAAGCCAATTCGACATTTTGTCAGGACATTGTTTTCACTGAGGAAAGTGGAAAGAAAAGGATACAATCTCTCTCTTTCTCTTTCTCTCTCTCTCTCTCTCTCTCTCTCTCTTTCAGTGACACAAACATGCTGTTATTATTTCTCTGTCATTCTGGTCTAGTACCAATGTATTAGCTCATTTAGCTTGGCAGACAATTCAGCTGGCCAGTTCAGCAACAGTCCCACCCACTGTAGCTCAATAAAACACTTTATTTCCTTAACTTTCTGCTCAATATTACAATTTTCAATGTCACCACCAGAGAAGGTGTGATGTGCTCCCTCATGTAAGGAATCTTTGGTGTGTAGTTAAGAGAGATTTTTAACTCAGTAATAGCCTGATATGCTTTATTTCAATCTTCCAAACAATGAGCAGCACAGAATGTGAGTCAGGAACCAGTGATCAGGAACCAGATGCATCCTTTGTGAAGGTGGATTATATTGTGGAAGTTAGTTGAAACTGATCAATCAAGTGTCCAAAATAAGTCATAATGAACCTGTCTATGATCAGAATTATATTAATCTGTGACATTTTAGGTCAGAGTAACCATCCTATAAAGTTGTGCCCAAGGCTATGCAAATAATGCGCATCAGTAGCATATTGTGATTTATTGTGATTTATTGTGATTTGTGAATTCCAAACAGGCAGTAACAAAGTGGTACAAAAGTTACATTTTATTTCATGGTTATTAGTTATTAAATACCAAATGTTTTGGGGGGATATTAGGCCTACTGAGCCCAATAACCCCCTGATGAAAGTAAATTAGTCTATAATCTACAGGGTAACGCAGTAATTTAATAGGATCTGTATGAGCTCACTTCTCTTTATGCACTGCCTTTCCAACCCAGGAAAGTTTACTTGAAAGGGTTTTAGGTAAGAGATTCCTATGCCACCCCTCTCACCCCTGCTGTCCCCTGCCCATCCCACTGCCCAATGTGGTCTCAAAACTTTTCGTATTTTCCTGTACGCAAATCTGGAATATTCCATTTGTTATGGTGCTTTAAGAGAGCACACCACTTTGTACAGCGCAGCAGATTCCCATAGCGGGCTTAGTCTGCTTCAGGTAATGGGCGAAGGTTTGCTGCAATGTGTGTGAGAGAAAAAGCTGACACCAATTTACCCCTGTATAACATAGGACTATAATGTTTGACATAGCATCAAATTTACTTCAGGTTTCAAAGGACTTTTGTTTTTTGCATTATATGTTATGGTTCATATGGTATGTATTAATTTGTGAACATCCATCATCCATTTTGTATGATATGTTAGGAATTACAATTCATATGATAGGGTACGAATTGCAATTCGTACCATATGTTACAAATTTGCTAAATGTTTAATATTTTATGAATTTGCAAAACGTATGCTATATTACGAATTCCAATTTGTTGTTCCTAACGTTAGCTTGGTTGCTAGTGGTTAAGGTTAGGAGTTAGGTTAAAGTTAGGGGAGGGGTTAGCTAAAAGGGTTAGGGGAAGGGTTAGCTAAAAGGGTTAGGGTTAGGGCTAACATGCTAAGTAATTGCAAAGTAGCATAAATGCTAAAGTTGTCCATGATGAGATTTGAACACACAAACTTTGGCCTGCTAGATGTTTACATTATACGCCCACCCATCTACTTTGACCAACCACCCTATTTTTAAGTAACCTTCTGTCTTATGTAACCATACCAAACGTAACACACCATACACTTGGCTGTATCCCGGATTTACGTTTACTATGTTACGTCTAGTCTATGAGACCAGTCTGCACTGCCAGGCGCAGCTCTCATGGCCACGTTTCAAAACTCTTTGTAGGCTAGGCAAACTAACACTCTGAAGACAGTGGATGTTCGCCTAAAGACCGTGAATGTAATATAACAGTTAGTTTCAGAGCTCTCCTCACTCATTGCGGTCTCGTCGCCCAGCAACACAGCGGAGAAGGTAAAGTATTCCAGCTAAAACTAACAACTGGGACTGACCAGCTCCGCCAATTTTTTTTTTTTTAACGACATTGTTTTATGTATCTGTGGGACACGGTTAACTGATCGCTGTTGGTAACAGTGTTTGTCTACTGTTGTCTGGTATGTAGTTCTGTATGATATTGGATAGTCCGAAGCTACGGATTGCACCCCTACAGACGGCTTAATTTAGGCTAATGTAGGTGAGTGTTCCATTCAATTTCAGCACATTACTTTAAAAAAAATGTATTCGGTTCTAAAATTAATACAAGGCCTATCTAAAGAATAATTATGTTTTATTATGTATGTTATGTATTATTATATAGGCATATATATTCCATAGAAATGATGTTAATATGTCCTAAATGTCGACTATTCTTCATTAATTTTAACTGTTCGATGAAGAAACTGTGTAGCATGCCTTTGCCCATTGATTTTGGGACCTGTACCCCTTGCCCCATTTACAGACATAGCCTCGACCAGACCGACAGCGTCATTGCATCAATGCTGCATAATACATTCTACAGTCAAACTTTTTTTCATTATGCAATCCAACATTTTTAGTAGATATGTGCAGTGGTGTAGTGCTATTTTTTTTTTAGGTGCCGGGAGCGCAAATATATTTTTTTAATTAAGTCATAATTTCTCAATCAAAGTTTGTACCATCAAATCAAATGTATTTATAAAGCACCTTTTACATCAGCAGATGTCACAAAGTGCTTATACAGAAACCCAGGCTAAAACCCCAAACAGCAAGCAAAGCAGATGTAGAAGCACAGTGGCTAGGAAAAACTCACTAGAAAGGCAGGAACCTATGAAGAAACCTAGAGAGGAACCATGCTTTGAGGGGTGGCCAGTCCTCTTCTAGCTGTGCCTGGTGGCGATTATAAAAGTACAGGGCATTAAGACCAGATCGTATTTTTCAAGATGTTCAAACGTTCATAGATGACCAGCAGGGTCAAATAATAATCACAGTGGTTGTAGAGGGTGCAAAAGTGGAGTAAATGTCAGTTGGCTTTTCATAGCCAAGCATTCAGAGGTAACCATACCTGGTAGAGAGAGATAGAGAGAGAGTGAGGGAAAGGTGTGGTAGAGAGAGAGAGAGAGAGAGAGGGAAAGAAAGAGAGAGATAGAGAGGGTCGAAAATAGTATGTTCGGGATAAGGTAGTATGTCCGGTGAACAGGTCAGGGTTCCATAGCCACAGGCAGAACAGTTGAAACTGGAGAAGCAGTTGAATATTATAATGGAATATACATAAAAATGCATCCTCCAATTGCAACATCTGCCTATACCCTCACGTATTGTCTCAAGAAAATGTTATATATTTAAAACCCTCAATCACCAAGTTAGGCATACCTAATTTCAAAATAGGCCATCATCACTGTCAATCCTGAATGATAATTCTTCACATTTTACCAGTTAATTAGAGCCGATGGTGTTAACAAACTATTAGCCTTTCTTGTATTTATTTTGTTTTAATCAAAACATATCCTGCCTAGTGGCACACACTGTTGAGTTATGGCCGCATGACAAAATAAATGTGCCTATTCAACTTCAGTTAACCATCCTAAAATCTCACCAGAAATTAGGTGTTTTTGGTGTAACAGTAACGTTATAGACCGACTATGCTATGCTATTATATTTGGTTTTGTTATGTAAAATACTCATTCATCATTATGTGATCTTGCAGGACACTTCAGAATATTTTTTCCTGAAATATTTTTACCAGCTCCTTGTATTCTCAAATTGAAAAAAGGCACTCCAGCAGCACTACATCCCTGGATATGTGTCCAACAAAAGTTAAACATTTACGTTTTGTTACTATTTCATACAATTTGATGTATACGTATGCACCACACAGAACACACTGCAACTGCCTCTGCAATGCAATGCTGCAAGGCTAATGCAGCGTTCCATTGGAAATTAATGTACTTCTGGTGTACCAAAACACAATGACGCTGTCAGTCTGATCAAGGTGTTAGGCACTAGGCCTATATATTACATCAATCAATCAATCAAAATCAGTAGATGTCACACAGTGCTATACAGAAACCCAACCTTCAACCCCAAACAGCAAGCAATGCAGATGTAGAAGCACAGTGGCTAGAAAAAACTCACTAGAAAGGCAGAAACCTAGGAAGAAACCTAGAGAGGATCCAGGCTCTGAGGGGTGGCCAGTCCTCTTCTGGCTGTGCCGGGTGGAGATGATAAGAGTACATGGCCATTAAGGCCAGATCGTTCTTCAAGATGTTCAAATGTTCATAGATGACCAGCAGGGTCGAATAATAATCCGTGGTTGTAGAGGGTGCAACAGGTCAGCACCTCAGGAGTAAATATCAGTTGGCTTTTCATAGCTGATTATTCAGAGGTCGAGACAGCAGGTGCGGTAGAAAGGGAGGGTCGAAATCAGCAGGTCTGGGACTAGGTAACACGTCTGGTGAGCAGGTCAGTGTTCCATAGCCGCAGGCAGAACTGTTGAAACTGGAGCAGCAGCACGAACAGGTGAACTGGGGACAGGTAGGAGTCATCAGGCCAGTTAGTCCTTAGGCATGGTCCTATGGCTCTGGTCCTCCAATAGGGGAGAGAGAGAGAATTAGAGGGAGCGTACTTAAATTCACACAGGACACCAGATAAGACACCCACTTTGCCAAAGTGCAGCCCCCACAACACTAAAGGGACATCAACAGACCACGAACGTACTACCCTGAGACAAGGCTGAGTATAGCCCTCAAAGATCTCCTCCACCACACAAGCCCGAGGGGGCACAAAACCGGACAGGACAATCACGTCAGTGACTCAACCCCCTAAAGTGACGCACCCCTCCTAGTGACGGCATGGAGGAGCACTAGTAAGCCAGTGACTCAGCCCCCGTAATAGGGTCGGAGGCATAGAATCTCTCCCAGTGGAGCCCTCCAAGTAAACAGCAAGGGCGGTTCATCTCTCCAGTGCCTTGCCGTTCACATTCGCACCCCTGGGCCAGACTACACTCAATCATAAGATATACTGAAGAGATGAGTCTTCAGTAAAGACTTAAAGGTCGAGACCGAGTCTGCGTCTCTCACATGGATAGGCAGACCATTCCATAAAAGTTTAGCTCTATAGGAGAAAGCCCTGCCTCCAGCTGTTTGCTTAGAAACCATAAGGAACAATAAGCAGGCCTGCGTCTTGTGACCGTAGTGTACGTGTAGGTATGTACGGCATTACCAAATCGGAGAGATAGATAGGAGCAAGCCCATGTAATGCTTTGTAGTTTAGCAGTAAAACCTTGAAATCAGCCCTAGCCTTAACAGGAAGCCAGCGTAGAGAGGCTAGTGCTAGTCAAGATTCTTGCAGCTGTGTTTAGCACTAACTGAAGTTTACTTAGTGGTAGCCGGAGAGTAGAGCATTGTAGTAGTCTAATCTAGAAGTGACAAAAGCATGGATTAGCTTTTCTGCATCCTTTTTGGACAAAAAGTTTCCGATTTCTTTCAATGTTACGAAGATGGAAAAAATATATTCTTGATATGTTCGTCAAATGAGACATCAAGGTCCAGAGTAACACGGAGGTCCTTCAGTTTTATTTGAGACGACCGTACAACCATTACATAGGTGACAGGTTTGCATGTTGGGTTAGTTATTGCACACAAACAGAAATTATTAACCTTTTACTCATATTTCACTCTGGTTAATGTTTTACATGATTAAGTAACCACACATGATTTGTTCCTGCCAACCAGTATCACTGGTTACTTTATCTCAGCTCGGTGCAGTCATTTCAGACTTGCAGTCTTCATAACTAGAATACTCATCTGAAAAATAAATAAAACATCTATTTGTACAGAGTAGACTACTTCCTATTTAGTTTACAGTAACAAAACTGTGCTGCACTACACATTCCCTAAGAGACCAGAGCACCCAGGAAAATTTCCACAAGCAATGAAAATGTTCTCCACATACTCTGCCATTGCAGAGATCTGTACTTGGAAAATGTTAACATCATGTATCCAGCACGCTACATTTAGGGCACTACCAAATCATTTTTTTATCCAAAGCTTGGAAAGAAAACAAGTAAGCGGCCAGTATGATGCAGGAAAACTTTATTGAACAGGTTATATTTACTTGACAGTACTGTTATGTCAGTCATTGCTCAGTTATGACAATTGGGTACTTTTTCCATCACAAACAAAAAGAAGAAAGAGGCCTTTTGTAATGCAGAGAAGACCTTGTACTCAACGACATACTTACATTACAGAGGTAGGTGCAGATCAGCATATCTAAATCATACAACCGGTTTTCCTCAATGTCTTTTACACACACACACACATACACACACGCGCACACACACACACACACATACATGCACACACACATACACACACACACACACATACACACAAACATCACACATACATACACACAAACATCACACACACACACACACACACACATACACACACGCACACACACACACACACATACACGCATACATACACACACACATACACACACACAAACATCACACACATACACACATACATACACACACATACACACACACATACATACATACATACATACACACACACACACACACACAAATACACACAAACATCACACATACACACATACATACACACACACACACACACATACACACATACATACACACACACACACACATATACATACACACATACATACACACACAAACACACACACATACACACATACATACACACACACACATACACACACACACACATACATACACACACAAATACACCAAAACATCACACACACACACACATACATACACACATGGGCATGATGTGATTCTCCCCGTCCCTTATAGCGGGCGAGGAGAATCCCTCCGACTGTATAGATGTCTAAGTCGACTGTAACTCCTCCAGCTCTTTCCCTACAGTAGGTAGCCTACAATGTTCCAAAATGGTTAATTGTTCATTGTTGTCTCATTGTTATAAAACTTTATCTCATGTTCTTTATCTCATGGTCTTTATCTCATGTTCATGTTTTGATATGCTTTAAGATTGTAATTTTGAAAACATTTTGAAAACTTTTGTCTGCATGTGTGAAGTTCAGTTGCAAAACTTAAGAAGAAAGATGGCTTGTGCTAAATCATTGGTTAGATAGACAACAGTGGCATCTACTGTCTGCTGTCAATGCTTCTGAGCAGAGAGAAACTCTTTCAAATAATAGACTGCAGTGCAAAACAGAAAGAGAGAACAGACTCTACTTCAGCTCTCATTTTAGATGAAAAGCATTATGCAATTCCTGTACAAAATGTAGTGTCCCAGCTGTGTTTTACAAACTGCAAATCATCTGCTCTCCTCCAGTGACTTAGCTATACAGTGGGTATCCACCCCCCATGTTGCATTACAAAGTGAATTGAAATTAATTTCATTGCAATTTTTTTTGGTCATTGATCTACACAAAATACCATAATGTCAAAGTGGAAGAAAAAATTCGAACATTTATTTTGAAATTAATGAAAAATAAAACACTAATATACCTTGATTAGATAAGTATTCACCCCCCTGAGTCAATACATGATAAAAACACATTTGGCAGCGATTACAGCTGTGAGTCTTCTTGGGTACGTCTCTAAGACCTTTACACCCTTGGATTGTGCAATATTTGCCCATTATTCTAGTCAGTATCTTTCAAGTCTTGCCATAGATTTTCAAGCAGATTTAACTCAAAACTATAACTTGGCCACTCAGGAACATTAACTGTCTTCTTGGTAAGCAACTCCATTGTAGATTTGGTCTTGTGTTGTAGGTTATTGTCCAGTGTCTGGTGGGTAAAGCAGATTGAAGCAGGTTTTGCATTTAAGCCCATAAATCTTTTCCTTTGCTGTGTTTTTTTCCCAGTAATACTTTAGTGCCTTGTTGTATACATATGCATGTTTTGGAATATTTTTATTCTAAATATTTGTATTCTTATTTTCACTCTGTTACATAGGTCATTATTGTGGAGTAACTACAATGTTGTTGATCCATCGTCAGTTTTCTCCCTTCACAGCCATTGAACTCTGTAGCTCTTTTAAAAATCACCAATGGCCTCACGGTGACATCCCTGAGCAGTTTCCTTCCTGTCCAGCTGCTCAGTCCAGAAGGACGACTGTATCTTTGATGTGTCTGGGTGGTTTAATACATCATCAACAGCATAATGATTAACTTGACCATGCTTAAAAAGCTATTCAATGTCTGATTTGTTATTGTTACCCATCAACCAATCACTCCCCTTCTTTATAAAGGTTTCAAAAAGCTCCCTGTTCTTTGTAGTTGAATCTGTGCTTGATATTCAATACTTGCCTGAGGGACCTTACTAATGTTGTATGTATGGGGGACAGAAAAAGACATAGTAATGTCAACCCCTATTATTTGTAAAGAACAGGAAGGCCTGCACGCTGTTTATGCGCCCAATTCACTGCTTTATTGACAATGTTTCTATCAGCAACTGTCATGTGACTCCACACCACTCTTCAACGATGAGATGAACTACAAATTGAAGGCTCTTGTTGAAAGTGGAGACATTACGCAAAAATAATATAAGTTCATGAGAGTAGACATTCCAATCACGAGCGTTATCCATGCCTTACCAAAAAATTCTCAAACGATTGGATAAGCCACCAGGGAAACCTACTGAAGAAATTAGTCTTCAATAAAGACTTAAAGGTCAAGACCAAGTCTGCATCTCTCACATGGATAGGCAGACCATTCCATAAAAATTAAGCTCTATAGGAGAAAGCCCTGCCTCCAGCTGGTTGCTTAGAAATTCCTGGGACAATAAGGAGGCCTGTGTCTTGTGACCGTAGCGTACGTGTAGGTATGTACGGCAGGACCAAATCGGAGAGATAGGTAGGAGCAAGCCCATGTAATGCTTTGTAGGTTAGCAGTAAAACCTTGA
Organism: Salmo salar; assembly: GCF_965601325.2. Lineage (NCBI taxonomy): Eukaryota > Metazoa > Chordata > Actinopteri > Salmoniformes > Salmonidae > Salmo > Salmo salar. The sequence goes on along the minus strand of NC_138306.1, from coordinate 36,297,113 downwards.
AATCAGCCCTAGCCTTAACAGGAAGCCAGTGTATAGAGACTAGTACTGGAGTAATATGATAACATTTTGGGGTTCTAGTCAAGATTCTAGCAGCCGTGTTTAGCACTAACTGAAGTTTATATAGTGATTTATTCGGGTAGAGAGATCAAGGTCCAGATTAACGCCGAGGTCCTTCACAGTTTTGATGTTGTCACGACTTCCACCGAAGTCAGTCCCTCCTTGTTCGGGGGGCGTTCGGCGGTCGACGCCACCGGCTTTCTAGCCATTGCCGATCCACTTTTCATTTTCCATTTGTTTTGTCTTTGTTTTCAACACACCTGGTTTCTATTCCCCAATTATATGTTAATTATTTAACCCTCTGTTTCCCCCATGTTTGTGTGCGTGTTTGTATATAATGTTCAGGTCGTTACTTGTTGGCTGGTATTGTTTGCCGGGTTCGTTATTACGCCCGTTATTTACGAGTGACCGGTAATTTCACGCACCTTTAGTATTTGTTTTATACTGGTGCTGTTCGCGGAATAAATTACCTTGTACACTCATCTCTGCTCTCCTGCGCCTGATTCCATGCACCAGTTACCCACAGCCTGACAGAAACACGCACCTCAAATGGAGTCAGCAGGAGCAGTTACCCCAGCACTAGGGGTTGAGGAGCGCATCCAGCAGCATAAGGCGACGCTACAACATCTCGGCACCGCCATGGATCGCGTCCTACAGACGATGGAGCGCTGGGAGAGAAGAGGAGTTCCTCCAGCGCCTCCACCAGCACCACCAAGGACACCACTGATCACCCCTCCTTCACCCGGTTCCAGTGGGATTCGGCTCTCCCTTCCGAGGGAGTACGATGGGAAGGCAGCGGGTGGTCAGGGTTTCCTACTCCAACTGGAGCTCTACCTGGCGACTGTGCACCCGGCTCCTTCGGGCCGTGAGAGCGTGTCCGCCCTCATCTCCTGTCTCTCAGGTAAAGCCCTGGATTGGGCCAACGCCGTATGGGAGGAACTGCCGGTCGGTGCTGGGGAGCTGGGGAGGTTGCTGGGGAGGTTCCTCTAGGTGTCGAGGCAGCAGACAGGGCACTCTCGTATCACCCCAGGTGAGTCGGTACCAGGCTCACCCAGAGCCCCCTGTTGCTCACATGTTTTTGTTTATTAATTTTCCTGAGTTTTCCCCGCATTCCGAGCATAAGGTGCTCCTAGATTCAGGCGCAGCTGGGAATTTTATTGACAGATAATTTGCCCATAGTTTAGGGATCCCCATTGTTCCTGTGGATATGCCTTTCCCTGTGCGCACCCTAGATAGTCGACCATTAGGGTCAGGGGTAATTAGGGAGGCCACCGCTCCACTGGGCATGGTTACGCAGGAGGGTCACAAGGAGAGAATCAGTCTCTTCCTTATTGATTCTCCTGCGTTTCCCGTAGTGCTGGGCCTACCCTGGTTGGCCTGTCATGTCCCCACTATTTCGTGGCAACAGAGGGCTCTCACAGGGTGGTCACGAAAGTGCTCCGGGAGGTGTTTAGGGGTTTCCGTCAGTGCTACTACGGTGGAAAGTCCAGACCAGGTCTCCACCGTGTGCATCCCCTCTGAATATGCCGATTTGGCTCAATTACCACCCCATCGACTGGGGGATTGTGCGATAAATCTCCTGGTAGATGCAGCACTTCCTAGGAGTCACGTGTATCCCCTGCCGCAAGAGGAGACGGCGGCTATGGAAACATATGTCTCCGAATCTCTGGGGCAGGGGTACATTCGGCCCTCCACTTCACCTGCCTCCTCAAGATTATTTTTTTTAGAAAAAGAAGGATGGAGGTCTGCGCCCGTGTATTGACTATCGAGGCATCAACCAAATCACTGTGAGGTACAGTTACCCGCTGCCTCTCATCGCCAGCACGGGGTGCGCTTCTTCCTAAAATTGGATCTCAGGAGTGCTTACAACCTGGTGCGTATCCGGGAGGGGGACGAGTGGAAGACGGCATTTAGTACCACCTCAGGGCACTATGAGTACCTCGTCATGCCGTATGGGTCTTCCAGGCCTTTGTAGACGAGATTTTCCGGGTCCTGCACGTGCAGGGTGTAGTGGTGTATATCGACGTCATTCTGATATACTCCGCTACACGCGCCGAGCATGTGTCCATGGTGCGCAAGGTGATTGGTTGACTGTTGGAGCATGCCCTGTACGTCAAGGCTAAGAAATGCCTGTTTTTTCAACAGTCCGTCTCCTTCCTAGGTTACTGCATTTCCACTTCAGGGGTGGAGATGGAGAGTGGAGGTGGACGCGTCCGAGGCTGGGATAGGAGCCGTGCTCTCTCAGCGCTCGGGTACGCCACCAAAGCTCCGCCCCTGTGCCTTCTTTTCGAAGAGGCTCGGCCCGGCGGAGCGAAACTATGACGTGGGGGACCGGGAGTTGTTGGCTGTCATCAAGGCCTTGAAGGCGTGGAGCCATTGGCTTGAGGGGGCTAAACACCCTTTTCTCATCTGGACCGACCACCGCAATCTGGAGTACATCTGGGCGGCGAGGAGACTGAACCCTTGCCAGGCAAGGTGGGCCATGTTCTTTACCCGTTTTGTCTTCACCCTGTCCTACAGACCAGGTTCCCAGAATGCTAAGGCAGACGCACTGTCCCGAATGTATGACACAGAGGAGCGGCCCATGGATCCCACTCCCATACTCTCGGCCTCTTGCCTGGTGGCACCGGTAGTGTGGGAGCTGGACGTGGACATTGAGCGGGGGCGTTACGTACAGAGCCTACTCCCCCCCCCCCCCAATGTCCAGCTGGGCGTCTGTACGTTCCATCTGCTGTCCGCGACCGTTTGATCTATTGGGCCCATATGTCACCCTCCTCTGGTCATCCGGGCATCGGTCGGACAGTGCGCTGTCTTAGTGGGAAGTACTGGTGGTCCACTTTAGCTAAGGACGTGAGGGTTTATGTCTCCTCCTGCTCGGTGTGCGCCCAGTGCAAGGCTCCTAGGCACTTGCCCAGAGGGAAGTTACAACCCTTACCCGTTCCACAACGGCTGTGGTCGCACCTGTCGGTGGATTTCCTAACAGATATTCCTCCATCACAGGGTAACACCCCGATCCTGGTCGTTGTGGATCGGTTTTCTAAGTCCTGTCGTCTCCTCCCTTTGCCCGGTCTCCCTACGGCCCTACAGACTGCGGAGGCCTTGTTTACACACGTCTTCCGGCACTACGGGGTGCCTGAGGACATGGTATCTGATCGAGGTCCCCAGTTCACGTCAAGGGTCTGGAGGGCGTTCATGGAACGTCTTGGGGTCTCGGTCAGCCTTACCTCGGGTTTTCACCCCAAGAGTTACGGGCAGGTGGAGAGAGTGAACCAGGATGTGGGTAGGTTTCTGCGGTCGTATTGCCAGGACCGGCCGGGGGTGTGGGCGGCGTTCATACCCTGGGCAGAGATGGCCCAGAACTCGCTCCGCCACTCCTCTACTAATCTCTCCCCCTTCCAGTGCGTACTGGGGTACCAGCCGGTTCTGGCGCCGTGGCATCAGAGCCAGATCGAGGTTCCTGCGGTGGATGACTGGTTTAGGCGCTCGGAGGAGCTCATGTGCACTAACAGCGGGCTGTGAGGTGTCAGAAAGTGAGCGCAGACCGCCACCGCAGTGAGGCCCCGGTGTTCGTACCGGGGGACCGGGACTGGCTCTCGAACCGAAACCTGCACCTCCGCCTGCCCTGCCGGAAGCTGGGGGACCATTTAAAGTCCTGAGGAGACTGAACGAGATTTGCTGCAAGTTACAGCTTCCCCCAGATTACCGTATTAACCCCTCGTTCTATGTGTCTCCCCTCAGGCCGGCGTTGGCTGGTCCACTCCAGGAGTCTGAGGTACGGGAGGTTCCTCCGCCCCCTCTGGCGTATGCAGTTCGAGCCATACTGGACTCAAGGCGTCGGGCAAGGGGTCTTCAGTACCTCGTGGAGTGGGAGGGGTACGGTCCGGAGGAGAGATGCTGGGTGCCGGTGGAGGACGTATTGGACCCTTCGATGCTGTCTCCATCTGGATCGCCCTGCGCCTCGTCCTCCGGGTCGTCCCCGAGGTTGGTGTCGGAGTGCTGCTGGAGCCACGCGTCAAGAGGGGGGGTACTGTCACGACTTCCGCCGAAGTCGGTCCCTCTCCTTGTTCGGGCGGTGTTCGGCGGTCGACGTCACCGGCTTTCTAGCCATCGCCGATCCACTTTTGGAGGGCTCGTAGCACTCACCCATCGCCTTGCGGGGGTGAGTGCTACGCCAGTATTCATTGATGACATATTCCTTCCATTCCATGACACAGCACAGGAACTTCATACATTTCAGTCCTTCATCAATACAAGCAGAGAACATCTGAAATGCACTCTCACCTTTGATGTGCATGGAACAAGTTTTATGGACATTTTGATTAATAACCTGTTATGGCTAGGGGGCAGTATTTTCACGGCTGGATAAAAAACTTACCCAATTTAATCTGGTTACTACTCCTGCCCAGTAACTAGAATATGCATATAATTATTGGCTTTGGATAGAAAACACTCCAAAGTTTCTAAAACTGTTTGAATGGTGTCTGTGAGTATAACAGAACTCAAATGGCAGGTCAAAACCTGAGAGATTCCTTTACAGGAAGTGGCCTGTCTGACCATTTCTTGAACTTCTTTGCCATCTCTATCTTTTACAAAGGATCTCTGCTCTAACGTGACACTTCCTACGTCTTCCATAGGCGCTCAGAGCCCGGGAAAAAACAGAATGTCGTCATCCCAGCCCCAGGCTGAAACACATTATCGCCTTTCTCAAGTGGCCGATCAAGGGACTGTGGGCTTAGGCGCGTGCCCTGGCTGCCCCCGTCTTTGTGATTTTTCCTCTGTTTGCCGAAAAGGAGATTCCCGGTCGGAATATTATCGCTTTTTTACGAGATAAATTGCATAAAAATTGATTTTAAACAGCGGTTGACATGCTTCGAAGTACGGTAATGGAATATTTAGAATTTTTTTGTCACGAATTGCGCCATGCGCACGACCCTGATTTACCATTTCGGATAGTGTCTGGGACGCACGAACAAAACGCCGCTATTCGGATATAACGATGGATTATTTTGGACCAAACCAACATTTGTTATTGAAGTAGCAGTCCTGGGAGTGCATTCTGACGAAGACAACAAAAGGTAATCAAACTTTTATAATAGTAAATCTGATATTGGTGAGTGCTAAACTTGCCGGGTGTCTAAATAGCTAGCCCATGATGGCTGGGCTATGTACTTAGAATATTGCAAAATGGACATATCGAGTGCATAGAGGAGTTCTGTATCTATAATTCTTAAAATAATTGTTATGCTTTTTGTGAACGTTTATCGTGAGTAATTTAGTAAATTGTTAGCAAATTCCCCGGAAGTTTGCGGGGGGTATGCTAGTTCTGAACGTCACATGCTAATGTAAAAAGCTGTTTTTTGATATAAATATGAACTTGATTGAACAAAACATGCATGTATTGTATAACATAATGTCCTAGGTGTGTCATCTGACGAAGATCATCAATTGTTAGTGCTGCATTTAGCTGTCTTCTGGGTTTTTGTGACATTATATGCTAGCTTGAAAAATGGGTGTCTGATTATTTCTGGCTTGGTACTCTGCTGACATAATCTAATGTTTTGCTTTCGCTGTAAAGCCTTTTTGAAATCGGACAGTGTGGAGAGTCTTGTCTTTAAAATGCTGTGAAATAGTCATATGTTTGAAAAATTGAAGTTTTTGTATTTTTGAGGAATTTGTAATTCGCGCCACGCCTATCATTGGATATTGGAGCAGGTGTTCCGCTAGCGGAACGTCTAGATGTAAGAGGTTAAGAGGGAGGTGTTGCTTTAGCACGGACCTATACAGGAAGCCAACGAATGAGAATTCCCTGTTATGCGGAGATAGCTTCAACCCTGAAAAAGAGCCTCCCTATCAGCCAATACATTCACATACACAGGATCTGTAGAACACAGTGACTATGACAAAAAATCTCACTGTCTGGATGAGCGCTTTAGACAGTGGGGTTAACCAGAGGATTGGCTGCACGGGTCCGTTACAGAAATATGACCCAGGATGACAGCTTCACTCTCAAACCACCCTGCCCCCCTGACCAACGAGTCCAATGCTTTTTTCAATACTCCCCACTAGGCAAACAGTTCGACCACATCATTAAAAAAACACTGGCACATATTGAGCACTGACCCATACTGGAAAATACTTGTAAATAAACCAAGCAGGTAGTCTTCAGACGCGGCCCCAACATCAGTTAAATGGTGGTGAGGTCTGATATTCCACGGCTACCATGTAGCACCTTCCTAGACAATGTGTCGGACGGTAATTACAGATGTGACAGATGTACCCAGTGTAACTTTATGAACAAATGTTCAATCACCCCAATACGCTTAACCAGCATGGCTGTCACAGCATCACAGCACAGCTATCACAGCACAATGTTCAATCACCTCATTACGGACAAGGCCATTCAGATTCAGGGTTTCATCAAGTGTTCTATAAAAAATGTGGTATACCTTATCAAATGTATTTCTGGTTTATGCTATGTAGGAGAAATGAAACAAGCTCTTACAACGCATAGCAGAATAGGAGAACACAGGAGTAATATCAGGACTATTGATCAGAGAAACCTTGTGGCTGCGCTTTTAATGTTTGACCTGGTCCACCTGGCAAAAAAATGGCTACAGCCCGCAACCCTCAGTACTGGGGACATCATGGAAAGAATAGTGATTGACCACTACATCCCTGCCTTACCTTACGAGTTAAAGGTTGTCAGCCTGTGCAGTCCCACCACAGCGGACGGAGTGGTGGACCTTGTTGAGAGATGTCGAGCAACTGAAGAACTGCTCAAACCCAGTCGGCTGGACAGAACCCCCCCGGAAAGGAAGGCCTCAAAGGAGGAAGGAAGACATCTCAACTGCAGACTCCCCGGGTTTGGAAAGGGAAAATCCAAAGAGGGGATGGGAAACTTGGGCGTGTTTTCCAACATGAAGCAAAGACAAGTAATAGAGGGGTGGATACTGACATCCGAGAGTGCTATTGCTGTGGTGAAATTGGACACATCGCATGGAACCGTCCCAAGAAGGAGGAACCCATGCAGGTTGACATTTCCAATCTACACCATTGCCATGTCATGCTGCCCATGTCCAAGCCCTCCGCCACCCACCACACCTCAGTCAGGTACAGGTCCAAGGGAAGGAAGTTGATGCTCTTCTAGACGCCCGGAGCTTGGTCTCCCTCATCATGCCTTCACTATTAACCCAGCCGCAGAGAACTACCACTCCAACCATGGACATCACCTGTGTACACGGGGACACCAAAACTTACCCAACCGCAGATTTAGAGATTAACACCACCAGAGGGCAGTTCCGAAGTAACCTAGGGTTGGTTGAGAACCTACCATACCCCGTGCTACTGGATTGCGACTGTCCATATTTCAAGAATTGTGGAACGGACTCCAGGACAAAGGAGCTGGCTGTGCCAGTAATAGGGCATGCCAGGCATCCTTCACATTTTCCAGTGAAAAGAAAATGAAACCGCTACCAAACATCTCCCTGGCCTATGAAAAGAAAATTAGCAAGTTGCTACTTACTTGCTGACTTCCGTAGCCGACACCCGAGTTCTCCTGGGAGAAGAAGGGGAAGGAAATGACAAAGAGGCAGGTAACCCAGTGGGGATAAATGGGCCAGAAATGGTGGGAGGGAAGGAACAGGAAGCGCAGGCTTGGGAATTCTGATGCCAATGACATGTTCCCTCCTGAGTTAACACAGTATAGGGGAAGGTTTGGTACTGCTCAGCTGGAAAACCCCACACTACAGAACGCCAGACAGAATGTCAAGGTAATCGATGGGGTACCTATAAATCCTGCTCATGTCCTCACCTTTCCCCATTTTTCAATGAGAAACCATCTCTTATATACCAGTACACAAAGTCCCATGACGTCACCGTGGAGCGGCTGTTGGTTCCTACCCCGTTTTGGCGTACAGTGCTGAACCTGGCCCATAGCCACTTTGTTGGGAGGACATTTACAGATAGGGAAAACACAAGAACGGGTGTTGCAACGTTTCTTCTAGCCGGGGGTGTATGCGGATATGGTAAGGTATTGCCAGGGGTGTCCTGATTGTCAGAGAACCTCCCCCTCCCGGATTTACTAAATCCTTTAATCCCATTGCCAGTGATAGATACGCCATTGGATATAATTGCTATAGATTTAATTGGACCCTTACCACGGTCGGCAAAAGGGTTTCAACATATACTGGTCACAGTTGATTATGCCACCAGGTATCCCGAGGCTATCCCCTGCATAGTGCCAACACCAAGAGCATCGCCAGAGAGCTGCTACAGATGTTTTCCAGGGTAGGTTTACCCTGAGAGATCCTGACAGACCAAGGTATGGTGTTCATGTCCAAGGTGATGAAAGATTTATGTAAATTGCTTCAAATCAAACACTTGCGCACATCTGTATATCACCCCCAGACCGACGGCCTAGTCGAGAGATTCAATAGAACCCTGAAATCCATGCTCAGACGGACCATTGAGTGGGATGGGCAAAACTGGGACCAGCTGTTGCCATTTTTGATGTTTGCCATAAGTGAGGTACCCCAGGCATCCACTGGTTTTTCCCCATTTGAGCTATTGTTTTCCCACAGGCCCAGGGGATTGTTAGATGTGATGAAGGAGAACTGGGAACAACAGCCCAGCCCCCACAACACGGCCATAGAACACATTGAAGACATGAGAGAACACGTTTACCAGAATAAAGGAACTGAAGATTTCAACATGGAGTGAACCCCAAAGACCAAGACTGGAGGACTATCCACTGATGACGACGTATTTACTTTGTTTGAGTTTTGTGTATCAGGAACGCTGCCGGTACCTGATCTTTTTTTAATTTATTTTTTATTTTGGGGGGCTCAAACTCATTAACCTGTCTGAGCTAGGGGGCAGTATTTTCACGGCCGGATGAAAAATGTACCCAATTTAAACAGGTTACTACTCTGGCCCAGAAACTAGAATATGCATATTATTAGTAGATTTGGATAGAACACACTCTGAAGTTTCTAAAACTGTTTGAATGGTGTCTGTGAGTATAACAGAACTCATATGGCAGGCAAAAACCTGAGATAAATTCAAGCAGGAAGTGGAAAGTATGAGAATTGTAGTTCTTCTTTTGATTCTCTATCGAAGCTACAGTGTCTGTGGGGTGACATTGCACTTCCAAGGCTTCCATTGGCTGTCCCAAGCCTTCAGAAAGTGGTTTGAGCCTTCTCCTGTCTCTGGGCAGAGTATAGGAGCTCAGTTACTGAGTGGTCTGCCTGGCAACAAATGGATTGGATATGCGCGGTCAGAGCACGCCGTTCCTTCTTTTTCTTCTTGAATGAATATGCTATTGTCCGGTTGGAATTTTATCGCAATTTTACGTTAAAAATACCATAAAGATTGATTTTAAACTGCGTTTGACATGCTTCTAAGTACGGTAATGGAACATTTTGACTTTTCGTCTCTTGTTCCGCGCTCGCGCGTTATGCCTTTGGATAAGTGATCTGTACGCACGAACAAAACGGAGGTATTTGTACATAAATATGGATTATTTCGAACAAAAACAACATTTCTTGTGGAAGTAGCAGTCCTGGGAGTGCATTCTGACGAAGATCAGCAAAGGTAAGAGAATATTTCTAATACTAATTCTGAGTTTAGTTTGCGACGAACTTGGCGGGTGTCTGAATAGCTCACCGTGATGGCTGAGCTATGTACTCAGAATATTGAAAAATGTGCTTCCTCCGTAAAGCTATTTTAAAATCTGACACAGCGGTTGCATCCAGGAGCAGTCCATCTATAATTCTTTAAATAATTGTTATATATTTTGTCAACGTTTATGATGAGTATTTTTGTAAATTGATGTGCACATTCACTGGACGTTTTGGTGGGAATACATTTTCTGAACATCACTCGCCAATGTAAAATGCTGTTTTTGGATATAAATCTGAACTTTATCGAACAAAACATACATGTATTGTGTAACATAATGTCCTAGGAGTGTCATCTGATGAAGATCGTCAAAGGTTAGTGCTTCATTTAGCTGTGTTTTGGGTTTTATTGACACATGTCCTTGCTTGGAAAATGGCTGTGTGATTATTTTTGTCTATGTACTCTCCTAACATAATCTAATGTTTTGCTTTCGCTGTAAAGCCTTTTTGAAATCGGACAATGTGGTTACATCAAGGAGAAGTGTATCTTTAAAAGGGAGTAAAATAGAAAGTTGAATTATGACATTTTGTTGTTTTTGAATATGCCGCCCTGATATTTCACTGGCTGTATCCCGCTAGCGTCCCACCTAGCCCATAGAAGTTAAGAAGGAAAGAAATTCCATAAATGAACTGTTAAAAGTTAATTTATTGTATTTCTTTCCTTCTTAATGCGTTTGAGCCAATCAGTTGTGACAAGGTAGGGGTGTGTGGCGGTTTCGGCGCCATGATCATGGTAAGGCAGGGTTTACATATACAAGCACACACCACCAGTCCACGTGAAGGGTTAACACAGTAAAAAAAAAAATATATATATTATTTGATATGCATTCCAGGTGACTACCTCATGAAGCTGGTTGAGAGAATGCCAATAGTGTGCAAAGCTGTCAAGGCAAAGGGTGGCTACTTTGAAGAATCTCAAATATAAAATGTATTTGATATGTTATTTCATAGTTTTGATGTTTTCACTATTATTCTACAATGTAGAAAATAGTAAAAGTAAAGAAACTCTTGAATGAGTAGGGGTGTCCAAACTTTTGACTGGTACTGAATGTCACATTGATTTGTCTTGTCATCCAGGTCTCCACTTGTTCATTTTGTATATATTGATATGAAATTATTAGAGGAACACAAGTAGTTCTTGTAATAGGTTACTGTAATTATATCTACGGCCTGCGCGTAATGGGCGGGTATTCCAACAGTTTCTAATGTAATCTTTTTTTTATGTTGCCTACTGTAGGTTTTAACTCGGCCTGATTTTGTTTAAGTGATAATGCCAGAGAAGCCGTGTTTGTGGAAATCGTGCCAATATATCCTCCAAACACAGGCTTCGAGGGCATTATCACTTTTATACAATGGGTTACCAACATATTAAAATAATGATTTTTATTAAAAATGTTATTTTGATGAATTTATTCATACTATTTCATCCTTCCACAAGATATAGTCCCGACACAAATCTCGGGTTGCTACCCACGCCGGCTGGCCAGCTGGTCGTTCGTTCTATCAGTTTGGTTTCCAGAGAAGCGACTCAGTAATTGTCTTTTTGTTCTGTATCTATGGACGAAACCCACTCGTTCGCTCTAAATGTTCCATTGCTTTCTCGAAAGGCAACGTTCTTATACCTTTCTTGCTAGCTAGTCAACTATGGCTAATTTACAGTCACGTCAAACAGTGCAGCGAAAATAACAACTGTAGCTGCATTTGTTTAAGCTGTTTTCTAGTGACATTTATTTGGATATATCCATCAGGACACTGTTGTTCAGAGGAGCTATCCAACAACACAGCTAACGCAATCACTTCAAACTGAAGCTGGAAAGACTACAAACTACCTGCATTTCGTTTCGTTTGAACTTTTTTCAATTTACTTTTCTTTGTATACATCTATAAAAAATTATGCCAGGTGATTCATGATTTCGACTAGCTGAGAAATGCTGCCTGCCTGTCTGTTTCGTCCCGATTCCCGACACGTTCATTACTATGGGATGGCTGGAGATCGAATTGGAATATTGAAACAATGTTGCAAATGTCGGAGAGACAGACCGCAAGGTTTATACAAATCTCCGCTGTTGAAAACTAAATGTTAGTCTAAAAGGAAGGTGGGATATTGTTTAGATGTTTTTAATAGTGTCGATCAAGTAAAATATTGCCTGGCTGTGCTGATGACAGTGGATTGCGTATTCAGATTGAACAGAGTAAATAGGAATTTTAAAGTCATAGATTTAGCCGGTGGTAACTTGTGGAATAGACACTGACTGGAATGCGGTTTTAACCAATCAGCATTCAGGATTAGACTCACCCGTTGTATAAATGTATATAATGCTTTTGTGATTAATTATGATGGACTATGCGCAAAAGTGAATTGAATTGTTTCCACACCTACCATGCGTCATGTGCGTAATGGTCATGTGAGGAGAAATGTGTACATTTTGGATGTGACCACTCAATCTGTTTGACCTTATGAAAATCTGGTTCGGATCGAAACATCATCAATAAAGCGGTGAATTGCAGACCTTCCTGTTCTTTACAGGTATTCTTTATTAGCCCAGCACCTTAGGATGTGCATATGACCACAAACTTTGTCCATGTAATTTATGTGATTTGTTAAGCTAAATTTTACTTTTGCGACAACTATATTTTAGTAATGCATTTTTATTTGTAGAATTGTATTCTCACTATGGAGTATTTTGTGTAGATCAATGACAAAAAAAATTACAACTAAATCAATTTTAATCCCACTTTGTTTAGCAACAGTATAGTCTGAATAAATACACCCCTGACCAGAGAAAGGGGACAGTCTTCCACCTGATGGTGAAACTCTAGTCGCTTCGCATTATTTCTGCCTCATGCACGAAATTCATGTTGTTTCCATGACCAGAGAAAGTGAAATATTCCGTTATTTGAAAATATACACAAACGTGTTGCTAATAATAAAAACAAAAACTCAGGCCTATCAACACATTTGGCTACTCATTCATTGCAGCTGCAGCACAAGTGGAAGAAGGGAGAAGCACATTTTGTAAAAGTGTTGACAGTGCTGAAAAGAAACTTAAACATGAACTCCCATTTTTTTTCTTCTAAAAAGCATTTTTAAAATTTATTCTTTTAATTCTGATTTTTCAGCATCCCTACTTCTATGCTCTTTGCTGTATTCTTTAACAGTGTGTCTCTGGTCATCGCAGTGCTAGAGGCGTCACTACAGACCTGGGTTCGATCCCGGGCTGTGTCGCAGCCGGCCACGACCGGGAGACGGTGCACAATTGAGGCAGTGCACAAATGTCCCAGCATTGTCCGGGTTAAGGGAGGGTTTGGCTGGCTTGGATGTCCTTGTCCCATCGTGCTCCAGCGACACCTTGTGGCAGGCAGGGCACATGCACGCTGACTTCGGTAGCCAGCTGTACATGATTCCACCGACACATTTGGTGCAGCTGGCTTCCGGGTTAAGCGAGCAGTGTGTCAAGAAGCAGTGCAGCTTGGTGGGGTCGTGTTTCGGGGGACGCATGACTCTCGACCTTCACCTCTCCCGAGTCCATACGGGAGTTGCAGTGTTGGGACAAGACTGTAACTACCAATATGATATCACGAAATTGGGGGTAAAAATAAAATTACAAAATACATTTCAAAAATAAAGGCTAGTAGGCTAGTATCAAATTTTGCTGCGGGGTTGTGGTACACTGGCAATGTAGGAACGGTCATTTGAGCTTTCCGATTGGCCAGCGCAGTAGGTACACTTGATTTATCTATTAAGTTCCACCGGGTAGGCAGAGTTTGTACCTCCAGACAAATTAAATGGTTCAAAATGGGAACCCTGACTAACTGGCATGCAGGACTTCTGAATCAAGTGCACTTACTACCAACAGCGAAAGATGAATACAAATTTTAAAAAGCAGCGCATGGCTTTATCGTTGGCTTTTCAACAGAAATGTTTGGTGAGCGACTAGGAATACCTTGAAGATCGACCAGTCGATCGCAATTATCCGGTTGGGAACCACTGTCTTAAGATAAATGCACTTACTGTAAGTCAATCTGGAGAAGAGAATCTGCTAAAAGACTGAAATGTTTTAAATGTTTTACATACAGTTCTCATATTAGTTTATTGAATTAAAAACGTTTTTTTTAAATATTGATGTCACAAATGTTTCATTTGTACATTCCTTTATAAAAAATGTAATTTTTTGTTACATTATTTGTTTCACTGTATAAAACGTAGCAGTACAACTTATTTCTCGATGAGCAGATAAAAAAACATGATTATTTGTCTCTCTGAAATGAAACCATCAAGTGATAGATTTTAAACAAATATGTCTGTCATTAAACAACTCTATGCCATGATTAGCGAAAAACACGCATTTCTTTCATATTTGTTTTTAACAATAAAAACAAATTTACCAATATTTCTGAAGATGTGTATACATAGCATTTTGGAATGAAACTCTTAATATGCCTCTCCTTATTCTCTCCCTGCCCTTTCTCTCTCTCTCTCTCTCTGCCCTCTCTCTCTCTCTCTCTCTCTCTCTCTCTTGCGCCCTCCCACCCTCCTATAAATTCCCAGCAGCTCACACAGAGAGTCTCCGGCATGCCACGCTTCAGACTGACGCCACCGACCGTGGTTTTCCTGCTGCTTCTGCAGGGAGTGGCCGTGGTGCTACTGTTTGGATGGTATGTCCAGGTCCTCCCTTGTGGTAGCCCTCCTTCCCAGGGCAAGGTCCACGTGCTCCTGCTGTCCTCATGGCGGTCTGGATCCTCCTTCCTGGGCCAGGTGTTCAGCCAGCACCCATCTGTCTTCTACCTGATGGAGCCATCGTGGCATGTGTGGACCACTCTGCAGATGCCTGGAGCCCGGGCACTGCGCATGGCGGTGAGAGACCTGATGCGCAGCGTCTTCCAGTGTGACATGTCTGTCATGGATGCCTACACTCCGGCCCAGCACAACATGTCAGCCCTCTTTATGTGGAGCCACAGCCGTGCCCTGTGCTCTCCCCCTGCCTGCCAGCTCACACCCCGCCACCTCTTCAGCAACGAGACAGAGTGCAAGCGGAAGTGTGACAGGCCTGGCCTGCAGGGGGCAGAAGAGGCCTGTCGGACCTACAGCCATGTGGTGCTCAAAGAGGTGCGCTTCTTTGAGCTGGACTCCCTGTACCCTCTCCTGCAGGACCCCACTCTGGACCTACGTATCATCCACCTGGTGAGAGACCCGCGGGCCGTGGCGCGCTCCAGGGAGCAGTCAGCCAAAGCCCTAGTGAAGGACAATGCCCTGGTTCTGGAGCAAGGCAACACCAAGGTGGATGACACACAGTACCGCGTCATGCAGGAGATATGCCGCAGCCACATCCGCATCCACGAGAGGGCCATGCTCAAACCTCCAGACTTCCTACGTGGACGTTACAAGATGGTACGCTACGAGGACATGGTGAGAGACCCCTTGACAGAGATCGACAGTATGTATCAGTTTGTGGGGCTGGAGATGACACAGTCGCTACAGGAGTGGATCTATAAGGTCACCCACGGTAAGGGCAAGGGCACCAAGAAGGAGGCCTTCCAAATCACCTCCCGCAACGCAGCAGACGTCTCTCAGGCTTGGCGTACTACTTTGCCCCATGACAAGGTAAGGAACATCCAGGAGGTGTGTAAGGGCGCCATGTCTTTGCTGGGGTATAGGACTGTTGACAGTGAGAAAGAACAGAAGAAACTTGACGTGGACCTTCTGACTCCCCGTGAACGATATCACTTCAGCTGGCTCCCTTCCAAAACTGACAATACGAACAATGAGTAGATAATATTTTCAGAGACCAAATCCCACTGAAATCTATTTGTGGGAATGAGAACAATGCAACTATTCACCATCAGGAGGGTGTCAATATCCATCCCCTAAGGGAAAATGGAACTGGAAAAAGAGCTGGAGGCCAGTATTGGTTAGGGGTTAATGCAAAGTTCCCCAATAGGTGATTCACGGGACATAAAATATTGTCAAATCACCAGGAAATCAGCTCAAAGTGATTTTAATTTCGGAAATTCCCAAGTATTTCCACTAATAAATAGAGAGGCATATGTGATCGTATCCCAGTGTAATCAAGGTTTGAAATGATTCTGTTTTTGTCAAATACTATATCTGTTTGGGATTCTTGCGATCAGTTATTCCGGCCCCCCTGACCATCCGCTCAAGGAAAAATCAGCCCAAGGCTGAATGTAATTGGGGACTCCAGGGTTAATGCATGTCAACGAGATATAGATCTGCTTTGGTTTATGTTTACAGAGACTAATGGTTATGTTGTTTTATTTTCTCGATCCTAATCTTTATGTCATTGTTGTAATGTTCTATAGAGTACTGAAATAATGGTTAGTCTTTGGGGAAGGAATGGAAGAGTTAGGCAGTGGGATATATCTTAAATCACATTGATTTCCAACCTACACATACCGGAGCTAGAGATGAAGCCCAGCTCCGTGGCATGATGTTATTCCCGACCAGGGTTTGAGAAGGAGCTGCTGTACTGTAGCCGTCAGTGAAGACTGATGATAAACCCTCTCTCTCAATCACAACCAGTTATGCTCAGAATGTATTGTAGTTTGAAGCACCAGATGAAAACACATTTACAAGTGTGCATGTGAGAAAGGGTGCAACTCAGTTTGTGTGTGTGAATGCCTGTGTGTTTGTATCGGTTTGGTGGTCTATGAAAGTGGATTTATGGGTTTTGTTAGTGTGTATATAATTTTATATAAACAGGTACTCCACGGTTTAGTCCAGGATTAGACTTAATCCATGTCCGGGAAACCTTGCAATGAGTGTTGGTCAGTGCCTTTGTTTAACGCCATAAGATCATTAATCAAGAATAGAGTGACCTTTTACATACAACACAGCATTCTTACACTACAAAACAGTTTTGACACAGCATTGTTAAAAATGAAACAATGTTATGACTTTGTTATGTCTTTAAAAAGTTTATGCACCCTGCTCTTTGTTTAATTTACATTTCCATAGTGTTGAATATCAATGACATATTTTAACTGAAGGGCATAATTAAATGTGGAATGTCCTCAAATATAGCTAAATAAAGGTTAAATACATTTTTTTTAAATAAATATCTTTCTACTTATATTGTGACTGGTACTTTTAGGTGAGTCTGCTATGAAGTTTGCTATCCATGCAGTCGTCACACTTTAATATGGCTCCCAGTATAATGTGAACAAATCCCCTGCTATGTAAGTTATGTTGTTATTCATTAGTGTAGAAAATAATGAATTTGGTTAAAATGATAGTGGTCTGATGCCACCACTTGATTTGACATTCTCACCTAGATCTGGCTATGTTATACTTTGTTTTGTACAAATGACAGTAAGAATGCTTACTGTAGGCAATGCTAATGGAATAATCTTAATTTTCCCAATGTAATTATCTAATAATAACCAGATGATTTTATTTGATTATGGTGAGATTATGATGTACTGGTGATTTCTGAATTGATTTTGTTTGACCTGTTGATTTATTAGCAATAAATATTACATTTTATTAAATTAGTCCTTATTTGCCCCATATTTTACTCTTTGTTATTTGCTGTAAATAGATTTGGTGGTGTTTGGTTGTGGTATGCTGGACAGAAGGCATGTTGACTGTAAATGAAGACGTAGGCTAATTTGCTGGTACAGTAGACCAGGGGTCTCCAACCTGTTCTAGCATGACAGCTACTTTTAAAATATGAAACATGTTGCGAGCTACACATTTTTTTTTCTAGCTTTCAAATAGGCACATTCTTCTCTTCTCCTCTCCCCTGCAACTCTTCTCTGGGTCCTTGGTGTACAAGAGAAAGTAATGCACTGTTTTCTGTCAATATTCCAGCTAAAATGATGGTTAATTAACAACTATAACTATAAAATGTTTTATATTTTTTTCCAAATTCTGTTTTATATTTTCCCATATTATGATTTCCCGGTTTTATTTTTTCTGGTTTTAGATTTTATTTTTCACTCAAAATTACAAATGCTCATAGAGAAACAACGAAATTATATGTTCTGATTCCATGTCAATGCTTAAATCACACCAGAAGTAAACATTTTGTGTAATTAGTGTAATTCCCCTTTAATTGCGTATTTGATCCTTCAATTGCGCATCTAGCCAGTGAGGAATGTGCCATCTAATGTGCCGGTTTAGCAATGGTTCTGTACTGCTGCTGCTCATTTCATGGCAAATTTAGCAAATAACAAATAATAACAAACGATATACTTATTACTCATGATATACTTCTGCTAGGTAAGCCAACTTTGCAGTTAACATTTAATTGAGAAGGTTATGGGGAAACTATTTGCTAAACATGGGTGGGACAATGTCAATGTTACGTTGATTAGATACTGTAGTTGCTGGGAGCCTGCGGTGTCTGATACTTGGGAGATTTATTTATGACCGTTTGCGGTGGAACACTTTCAGAATTGTTTGGAGCTCGACCTGTTGGAGACCTTGTATAGACCTACCTACCTGACACATTTAAAGGTGAGGCATATTTGTGTGAATGCATGATACAACAGCTCCCTCTGCTAACAGAGATCATTCATTGGCGCATGCTCTTAGACGCTGTCGGGTAAATGGTAGATACAGATAAAGGAAACACTTGAATAAATGAAGGATGCGAAGTATATTGAAAGCAGGGGCTTCCACACAGGTGTGGTTCCTACGTTAATTAAGCAATTAACATCCATCATGCTTAGTTAGGGTCATGTAAACAAAGCCCAGTTTCCCATTCTTTTGGCTAACATGGCTAGAAGAAGATATCTCAATGAGTTTGAAAGAGGGGTCTCAGAGGAGCATAGGGGGTTTAAAGGGGTGTGTGTGTGTGTGTGTGTGTCTCAGTCACCAGATCTCAACCCAATTGAACACTTATGAGAGATTGTGGAGCGGCGATTGAGACAGTGTTTTCCACCACCATCAACAAAACACCAAATGATGGAATGTCTCATGGAAGAATGGTATCACATCCCTCCAATAGAGTTCCAGACACTAGAATCTATGCCAAGGCGCATTGAAGCTCTTCTGGCGGCTTGTGGTGGCCCAACACCCTATGAAGTATGCATGTTGGTTTTTCCTTTGGCAGTTACCTGTACTTTACAGTGCTTGACATGACCCCCATCTAGTTAAAGTACAATAACTTAGCATCACGGTATTAAGTATAGGGTTCCTAATTGACATTTCAAGTGAAACATTTTTATTTGTCACCTCACCACACTTAAAGAGGTGTTCCAGAGGATGAAAACAACCTAGTTATTTTTTAAACCTCCCGTTTTGGACTTTATGTATGGCTCATACATGCATAATAAACCATCTGCAGTCCTCTCCCAGAGGAGAAAGGCACATAATCCTTATATTTTTTATCTGGCATCATTTAGTGCCTGAGATATGTGCTCGTTCCTAGTGAGCACATGCTTGGAAGCGAGTGGGATTGCCTGGCTACATGCACTTACCATTAGTTATTTTGATAACAGCGAAAATTCATTGAATACTTCGATCAAATCCATGCATCATAAGTTGGAATACATTTAAGATTAGAAGTAAGGTCTGTTAGACCTCTGTAGTTGTTTAATTTCGCTCTTTCAATAGGCTACATTTCTCTGGAAACCAAGGAGAAAATGATGTGCGCTACAGATGCAATTTTATACAGACAAATACATTAGAAGACAATTGTCAAACCGATCAGAAACACTGCTCACAACCTGTATCTCCTAAATGGTGTCGCTGGTGTATTTTGTTTGAATTTTGGAATATATTGCGCAAAAGACTAGAAGGTTTTTACCAGGGTAAATCACGACATAACACACGTAGAACGTTGATGCGCTCGAGAAATGTATACCTCAAACTTTCACCCAGTTTCTAGATAAAATATCACTGTACCTTTCTGTTGTCAACCATCCATCCAAATCAAATAATTAATCCATCCAAATCATTACACGACTTTCAAGGAGTAGGACATTTGATGTAAACATATAAGTAGGCTATAACTTTTAAATTGTATAAAATGACATCCTCACAATCGCTTGCTTACCATAATCTGTAACACAAGGAAGTAGAGACAAACGAACATTGAGGGACAATGTTGATTGGCAGGTGTAATGATGTCCAATGAGGTTGCAAGGTTAAAGTGTGAGGCGGGATCAGATCGGCACAGCATTGTCCAATGAGATTTTGGGATTAGCCCCCAAGCGTGTGCATGTCTTTGTGCACAACTGCAGGGGCTTGAGAGCAATTATCTGATGACCTAGTACACAACTTTCAGGGACCCTATTGGCTCTTGGGCGCTGCTTTCAGAACTACTGGCTAAAAATATACAAAAGTTATGGAGAGTCTCTTTAACCACATGGATATTTCTGTTCATAATCAACTTGTGACTTTGTTTGAGCGGGAATGCAGACCTATTTATTTTTGGACCAACTGGTGCATGAATAAATCAAAGGAAAGAAAATGTCAATTTATAACTGTAATATTAATATATTCTTTATAAAGTGTATACAAAGGGTGTATGGAGGGTTTGTGAATGG
Source organism: Salmo salar (assembly GCF_965601325.2). Lineage (NCBI taxonomy): Eukaryota > Metazoa > Chordata > Actinopteri > Salmoniformes > Salmonidae > Salmo > Salmo salar. The sequence continues at coordinate 36,276,867 of NC_138306.1, read as the reverse complement.
TTTAAGGCCTATTCAAGTTAAGACACATTTTCAAACAATGTTTATTACAAATGTATTATTGATTTATAGACTATCCTATATGAACTAATAATGAACAGTCTATAACTACTGAGAGTTAAAAACCCTTTACAAGCTCTGGCTATGTAATGTTGGGCTACAATCGGACTGATTTCCTTGGGCCTAAACATCGGGGGATTGAGTTGCTTATGTGATGTATCCACTACTTCTGTTTGTTTATCTAACAATATGCATGTAAGGGCTGACATTCACAGCGTCGAGGTCGCCACTTCGACAGATTTGTGGGTTTGTTGGATGACGCTCAGGCTGCGTGAGACGGGCGGAGCACAGGGGATGCGGGGATGCACTGCAGCGGAGCGGATCATCTCGGGGCCCGGACTGTCAAACCTGAGCGTATGGTCTATTCTCTCAATTACAATCATCTTCAAGGGTTTATCTATCTCTTCGTCATTGTTTACCAGCACTCGTCTGGCTGGTGGTCAAACATTTTCAACAAGATTTTCTCCTTGCAGGTTGATTGCGCCACTAGCGTAAGGTTTCCTCCTCCTGCCTCCTCTCCTTTCCTTGGTGCTGATTGACATTCCTGCAGATCAAAGATCGCTTTAATTTGCTGTTATGGTAACTCGCAGCTGTGGCAGTTGAGTTGGCGTGCTGTGGGGAAGGAAGGAACCCGGAGTGAAAAGATAATGGCCACAGAGCAATGGGATCGGTAGTTTACCGCAGCCATGGCCAGATCAACAAACAGAAGCGCCAAGGATGGAGATTCAAGGGTGTCCGCTCCCACGGACCGAGCAGAGGCTCGGGACCTGAGCGACCCCAGGGAACTGTCTCTTGAAGAAGTGTTGAAATCCTACGAGCAGCCCATTAACGAGGAGCAGGCTTGGGCTGTGTGTTATCAATGCTGCAGCGGGCTGAGGATGCCGCGCCCGGCCACTGTGACAGGTGGAGTTTCCCGGGTGAAGGACCCGTCCTCTATACTCTTACTCAGAGATGGGATGGTTTCCCTACAACAACAGCCCTGCAACAACCGTAAGAGAGCTCTGTTAGCTAATCTAACTTCCTGACTGCCCTTTGCCGTACCAAAATACCTTAATTAACACCAGCCTAGGCCTACAATATAGTCTCATTTATTTTAGGTCTTTCAGTTATTTCTCAATTAAGTCGATATTGATTCACTATTTGTATGCTGTAATTTCAACATTCAATATTGTTTTGAATGGGAAATTCACGATAAATGCGTCAGTAGCACTCCCCAACCAGAAATGGCTTGGATTATACGGGTAGGGAAATGATCAATTATTCATACAGTACAAATCCCCCCTTGTATCTGCTGAAGAAGGTTTAGAGTTAGAGGTAGCTTTGTGATCTGTTTCCCATTCACAAGTGATTCGGTTAAAGGATCCCAAGAAAATAACTGTCCTGAGTGCACTGCGGGGCCGGGGCCCAAAGAAAAACTCGGTCAGAGTTGCTGACATAGCCTAATGAATCGAGCTATGACATGATAAGATAAAGGATACCACTGGGAGTGGAAAAAGATAGCAGGTTAGTAGATTACGAAATGTTGTAACATTAAGGGTGACTATGGATATTACTTAAACTGAGAGAAAAATATGAAATCACCTTATCACTCACTATGCTAATGTTCTGTTTCATTTTAAATAGGCTACTTTGTAGCGGTAATAAAAGTAGCATAAAGAAAACGCAGAAATGATATCACAACACATTGGACAAAAACGAATCCAATAGTTTAGGCTATAGATCTGTTGCTGAGTCAGAATTGTATTGGCCAAATGTTTGTACCAAATATATAAATACTTTTTTGTTTTTATTACTATTGAGAAATGACCAAATTCTATAATGAACAATGTAAATCATAATTAATAGCACTGACAGTGATTGATATCCCACTACAGGGTCCCTGTGTTCATCTGGTCTTGGGAGTTGTTTACTTAGGAGTGTTTCTTGAATATTTCTGTTGTCTACACTTATGGAGTCATTTACAGAAGAGAGTCAGTCAATTTAATGAGCGCAACAAAGGACATACTGCATATGTATGGGACATTTGTGTCCTTGCTGATGAGCCAATTATATTGCATTGTTGATGCAGTTGGTCAGTATGGGTATAGTTTACCAGTGTTGGGGAAGCAACTCTGAAAATAGAGTTTACCAAGCTACCAATTAAAGCTATTCTTAGGAAAAATATAGTTTGCTTAACTGAAGTTACTTTTAAAAGTACTTCCCTACATCCAAACTACTTTGTGAAAAAGTATCACATGTAAATCTGAAATGTCATAGATTACAAATTGCAAGAACAGTCACTTTGGGGTCATACAGCTCTTAGCAAACTTTTGGTAAAAATTGGGTTTGACCAAATACAATGCTATTTCTCTGTAAACAAATTAACAACAGACTTTCAGCATGCTTTTAGAGAAGAGCACTCAACATGTACTGCACTGACACAAATGACTGATGATTGGTTGAAAGAAATTGATAATAAGAAGATTGTGGGAGCTGTACTGTTAGATTTCAGTGCAGCCTTTGATATTATTTACCATAACCTATTGTTGAAAAACTAAAGTGTTATGGCTTTTCAACCTCTGCCATATCGTGGAGTCAGAGTTATCTATCTAATAGAACTCAAAGGGTTTTCTTTTTAATGGAAGCGTCTCTAATGTCAAAAATGTAAAGTGCGGTGTACCGTAGGGCAGCTCTCTAGGCCCTCTACACTTTTCTATTTTTACCAATGACCTGCCACTGGCATTAAACAAAACATGTGTGTCCATGTATGCTGATGATTCAACCATATACAGTATGCATCAGCAACCACAGCTAATGAAGTCAACAAAGAGTTGCTGTCTTTTTTTAAATGGGTGGCCAGTAATAAACTGGTCCTGAACATCTCTAAAACTAAGAGCATTGTATTTGGTACAAATCATTCATTAAGTGCTAGATCTCAGCTGAATCTGGTTAAGAGTGGTGTGGCTGTTGAACAAGTTGAAGAGACTAAATTACTTGGCGTTACGTTAGATTGTAAACTGTCATGGTTAAAACATATAGATCCAATGGTTGTAAAGATGGGGAGAGGTCTAGCCGTAATAAAGAGATGCTCTGCTTTTTGACACCACACTCCAAAAAGCAAGTTCTGCAGGCTCTAGTTTTGTCTAATCTTGATTATTGTCCAGTCGTGTGGTCCACTGCTGCAAAGAAAGACCTAGTTAAGCTGAAGCTGGTCCAGAACAGAGCGGCATGTTTTGCTCTGAATTGTAATCAGAGAGCGGATAGAAATACTATGCATACCAGTCTCTCTTTTGCTAAGAGTTGAGGAGAGACTGACTGCATCACTTCTTCTTTTTATAAGAAACATGAATGTGTTGAAAATCCCACACAGCTCTGACACACACACTTATCCCACCAGACATGCCACCAGGAGTCTTTTCACAGTCCCCAAATCCAGAACAAATTCAAGAAAATGTACAGTATTATATAGAGCCCTTATTGCATGGAACTTCCTTCCATGTATTATTGCTCAAATAAACAGCAAACCTGGTTTCAAAAAACAGATAAAGCAACACCTCGCGGCACAACGCCTCTCCCCTATTTGACCTAGATAGTTTGTGTGTATGGATTGATATGTAGGCTACGTGTGCCTTTAAAATTTTTATTTAGTTCTGTCCTTGAGCTGTTCTTGTCTAATGATGTTCTGTATTATGTCATTCTGTATTATGTTTCATGTTTTGTGTAGACCCCAGGAAGAGTAGCTGCTGCTTTTGCAACAGCTAATGGGGATCCTAATAAAATACCAAATATAGTACTGCATGTTAACAGAATGTGCAATTTAGCTTATTATCAAATAAAATAAAATTGTATTTGTCACGTGCCGAGTACAACAGGTGTAGACGTTACATTGAAGTGCTTACTTACAAGCCCTTAACCAACAATGCAGTTTAAAAAAATAAATAAGAATAAGAAATAAAAGTAACAAATAATTAAAGAGCAGCAGTAAAATAATAATAGGGAGGCTATATACAGGTGGTACCGGTACAGAGTCAATGTGTGGGGGTACCGGTTTGTTGAGGTAATTGAGGTAATATGTACATGTAGGTAGAGTTATTAAAGTGACTATGCATAGATAATAACAGAGAGTAGCAGCAGCGTAAAAGGGGGGTGGGGGTAGCAATGCAAATAGTCTGGGTAGCCATTTGATTAGATGTTCAGGAGTCTTATGGCTTGGGGGTAGAAGCTGATTAGAAGCCTCTTGGACCTAGACTTGGGGCTCCGGTACCGCTTGCCGTGCGATAGCAGAGAGAACAGTCTATGACTGGGGTGGCTGGAGTCTTTGACAATTGTTAGGGCCTTCCTCTGACACCGCCTGGTATGGAGGTCCTGGGTGGCAGGAAGCTTAGGCCTCAGTGATGTACTGGGCCGTATGCATTACCCTCTGTAGTGCCTTGCGGTCGGAGGTCGAGCAGTTGCCCTACCAGGCAGTGATGCAACCAGTCAGGATGCTCTCGATGGTGCCGTTGTAGAACCTTTTGAGGATCTGAGGACCCATGCCAAATCTTTTCAGTCTCCTGAGGGGGAATAGGTTTTGTCGTGCCCTCTTCACGACTATCTTGGTGTGTTTGGACCATGATAGTTTGTTGGTGATGTGGACACCAAGGAACTTGAAGCTCTCAACCTGGTCCATTACAGCCCTGTCGATGAGAATGGGGGAGTGCTCGGTCCTCCTTTTCCTGTAGTCCACAATCATCTCCTTTGTCTTGATCACGATGAGGGAGAGGTTGTTGTCCTGGCACCACACGGCCAGGTCTCTGACCTCCTCCCTATAGGCTGTCTCATCGATGTCGGTGATCAGGCCAACCACTGTTGTGTCATCGGCAAACTTAATGATGGTTAAACACAAAAACAATGTTTCAAATGAAAATTAGGCTGGTCTGATGCCGAAAAAGAAAGGAAATGATTGCCTACTTCACCCATATTTTATTTTTGCTAAAAAAGTAGTGTGTAGTTCCAGTAGTTAGCTACACCACTGCATGGCAAGAAAAGTAATTAACTACTGAAAACACTACCTAGATTTGAATTATTTGAACTACCAACAAGCTACTGGAAAATGTAGTTAAATTACTAGTTGAACTACATAGGTCACTACTCCCCAACACTGCAGTTTACTTATGTACAGTTTACTTTAATCACAGATCACAACCTGTCTGGTCATCACAATTAGGCTACTTAACCTCTGCAAATGAGTGAGTAATGAAGATAATGAAGTAGGCTACACGGATTGTTGGTTAAGGGTCAAGGTTACTAAGGGTGTGCTTTATATTATACAACGGGTGGGTCTAATCCTGGATTCTGATTGGTTAAAACCACATTCCAGCCGGTGTCTATTCCACAAGTTACCACTGGCTAAAACTATGAAGTTGAAATGCCTATTTACTCTGTTCCATTTCACTGGGCAATCGACTGTCTCATCAGCCCAGCCAGGCAATTTATAAACTTGATCTCCACTGTAAAAAGCATCTAACATTATCTCCAATTTATTTTAGACTAGCATTTGATTTTCAACAGCGGAGGTTTGTATAAACCTTGATGTCTGTCTCTCTGACATTTGCAACATTGTTTCAACATGGAAATTCGATCTCCAGCTATGTGATAAACATGTAGGGAGTCCGGTCGAGACAGACAAGCAGGCAGCTTTTCTCAGCCAGTCGAAATCATGAATCAGCTGGCATCATTTTTATGGAGATATACAGTACCAGTCAAAAGTTTGGATACACCTACTCATTCCAGGGTTTTTCTTTATTTTCAACTATTTTCTACATTGTATAATAATTATAAAGGCATCAAACTATGAAATTACACATGTAGTAACCAAAAAAGTGTTAAACAAATCAAAATATATGTTATATTTTATATTCTTCAAAGTAGCCTCCCCTTTCCTCGATGACAGCTTTGCACACACTTGGCATTCTCTCAACCAGCTTCACCTGGAATGCTTTTCCAACAGTCTTGAAGGAGTTCCCACATATGCTGAGCACTTGTTGGCTGCTTTTCCTTCACTCTGTGGTCCAACTCATCCTAAACCATCTCAGTTGGGTTGAGGTCGGGTGATTGTGGTCTTCTGATGCAGCACTCCATCACTCTCCTTCTTGGTCAAATAGCCTTTACTCAGCCTGGAGGTGTGTTGGGTCATTGTCCTGTTGAAAAACAGTCCCACTAAGCGCAAACCAGATGGGATGGTGTATCGCTGCAGAATGCTGTGGTAGCCATGCTGGTTAAGTGTGCCTTGAATTCTAAATAAATCACAGACAGTGTCACCAGCAAAGCACCCCCACACCATCACACCTTCTCCTCCATGCTTCACGGTGGGAACCACACATGCAGAGATCATCCGTTCACCTACTCTGCGTCTCACAAAGACACGGCGGTTGGTACCAAATATCTCAAATTTGGACTCATCAGACCAAAAGACAGATTTCCACCGGTCTAATGTCCATTGCTCGTGTTTCTTGGCCCAAGAAAGTCTCTTCTTATTATTGGTGTCCGTTAGTAGTGGTTTCTTTGCAGCAATTTGACCATGAAGGCCTCAGTCTCCTCTGAACAGTTGATGTTGAGATGTGTCTGTTACATGTATTTGGGCTGCAATCTGAGGTGCAGTTAACTCTAATGAACTTATCCTCTGCAGCAGAGGTAACTGGGTCTTCTTTTCCTGTGGCTGTCCTCATGAGAGCCAGTTTCATCATAGCACTTGATGGTTTTTGCGACTGCACTTGAAGAAACTTTCAAAGTTCTTGATATACCACCGCTACCTTGCCACAACAAAACTGATTGGCTCAAACACATTTGAAGGAAAGAAATTCCACAAAATCAACTTTTAACAAGGCACACCTGTTAATTGAAATGCATTCCAGATGACTACCTCATGAAGCTAGTTGAGAGAATGCCAAGAATGAAGAATCTAAAATCAAAAATATATTTTATGGTTACTACATGATTCCATATGTGTTATTTCATAGTTTTGATGTCTTCACTATTATCCTACAATGTAGAAAATAGTAAAAATAAAGAAAAACCCTGGAATGAGTAGATGTCCAAACTTTTGACTGGTACTGTACAAAGAAATGTCAATAGAAAACAGGTAAAACGAAACGAAATGCAGTTAGTTTGCTGTCTTTCCAGCTTCAGTTTGAAGTGATTGTGTTAGCTGTGTTGTTGGCTAGCTCCTCTGAACAACAGTGTCCTGACGAGAGAGCACATCTTCTATGTCAGGTGAAATTGCGTATCATTAGCTCATTGTTACGGATATATCCAAATAAATTTCACTAGAAAACGATCAAATGCAGCTACTTTTCTGATATTCTGGCTGCACTGTTTGACGTGACTGTAATAGTTTTCTTTGATGCACTTTTACAAATGTTTAACTCCCTGTGCGTTTTTTTTAATGTTTATGTCTTCTTCCCCATATTTCTATGACAACAGATTCCAGGTCCATATTTTGAATGTGGGGGAAATCACAGGGGCAGCAAACATAAAACAGCTCCAAAAGAGATGGAATCTTGAAAACATTGCCTGAAAGAGAAATAACTATCATCAACTGACAGACACATGATGAAAGAATGTTCCCTCACGAGACACTGGCCGTGTCCGAATACCCATACCAGCGTATGTGACATTTTGAAAATAGTACTCCGAATGCATCATCTATGCACGTCAATTTATCTGATTATCAGCTGTTGTCAAACACGTGAGTCTGAAAAAAGATGAGTGAATTCTACCAAAGATTATGCATATGCTGACAAGACATGTCTCTCCGCCCTAACAATAGGAGTTGTTGTCTAGCTCCTGCCTATCCTTTCTTTGGATTGGTGGATACATCTCATTCTTGTAATCCTTTTTTGAATATTCAATGAGGATTGTTGACGTCAACCGCTTGTATTCACTGGAGAGAGATGCTATGCTACTAGCCCCATACCATGAATATGCATAGTCATCTTGAGACAACTCCGAAATAAAGTGTTTTTTCTCAAAGTTGCCAGGAAGTCACGTGTCCTACTTATATCAGTAGACTCCTAACAACTTAAGCATTACGAAACTTCTATTCGATCAAATTAACCTCACCTAGCAAATAAGCCATTCATTTTTGTTGTTGACCAAATTCGACACTCTCTTTGACCTCCATTCAAAAACTCCTTGCTTGGTTGGCGAAACAATGAAAAAAGCCACCTGCTGAAGGGAGACAGATATTCTGCGGAGTTGGGCATCTCTCTTTTCGACTCTCTGAAAGTACTTGATCAAACGCCAAATGAGTATGCAGTTTAAGTATGTAGCATGCTAGTATGGGTACTCGGACATGGCCACTGTCTGTGTCATTGGTTACGTGAATCTAACCGGCCATAATGAAACCTGTCTAACTGCTTCAAAAAGGATCTATTACTCAGCTTCTGAGGGGCTTGAACATAAATGTCTTCACCCTCCTGAGAGAGAACAGTACTATGACTGTGTCAGGCCAACTCTTTGTCCACGGTGCAGATCTATTCAGACAGGCTCTGTTTATCTGGACCTAGTCCTGCTTTCAGCGCTTTGTTCTGGACAGAAGGAGCATCACTGAGCCCTCACCCAGGCCTCTCCACTAGTCTTGGGTTCTGCAGCACTAATGTGCTGAACGTGTGGTTTCAGGCCTCCCGGGTGTCATTAATGACATCTGAGCCCTGCGCTTCTCTGTTCACGCAGAAAACTGAGCCATTGCTGGCTAGCTGAGTTGTGACTGCAGCACATGAGATATATAGAATTTGACGACTATAAAATGAAAAATGCGCATTCTAGAGTCATACGGGATCAATGGTGGGAAAATAACACATTTTGTCAGCATTTTCTACTATACAGTGCCTTCGGAAAGTATTCAGATCCCTTTACTTTATCCACATTTTGTTACGTTACAGCCTTATTCTAAAATGGTTAAAAAAAAATACAATTCCTCCGCAATCTACACACAATACCCCATAATGACGAAGCAAAAACAGGTTTTTAGACATTTTTGCAAATGTATTAAAAATAAAAAACAGAAATACCTTATTTACATAAGTATTCAGACCCTTTGCTTTGAGACTCGAAATTGAGCCATTGATCATCCTTGAGATGTTTCTACAACTTGATTAGAATTCACCTGTCATAAATTCAATTGATTGGAAATTATTTGGAAAGGCCCTCAACTGTCTATATAAGGTCCCAAAATTGACAGTGCATGTCAATTTGAAGGAATTGTCCATAGAGCTCCGGGACACAGATCTTGGAATGGGTACCAAAAAATGACTGCAGCATTGAAAGTTCCCAAGAACACAGTGGCCTGCATCATTCTTAAATTGAAGAAGTTTGGAACCACTAAGACTCTTCCTAAAGCTGGCCGCCCGGCAAACTTAGCAATCGGGGGAGAAGGGCCTTGGTTAGGGTGGTGACCAAGAATCCTCTGTGGAGATGGGAGAACCTTCCAGAAGGACAACCATCTCTGCAGCATTCCACCAATCAGGCCTTTATGGTAGAGGAGCCAGACGGAATCCATTCCTCAGTAAAAGCACATGATAGCCTGCTTGAATTTTGCCAAAAGGCACCTAAAGACTCTCAGACCATGAGAAACAAGATTCTCTGGTCTGATGAAACCAAGATTGAACTCTTTGGCCTGAATGCTAAGCGTCACGACTGGAACAAACCTGGCACCATCCCTACGGTGTAGCGTTTTGGTGACAGCATCATGCTGTGGGGATGTTTTTCAGTGGCAGGGACCGGGAGACTAGTCAGGATCGAGGCAAAGACGAATGGGAGCAAAGTACAGCGAGATCCTTAATGCTTAATGAAAACCTGCGCCAGAGCGCTCAGGACCTCACACTGGGGCGAAGGTTCACTTTCCAACAGGACAACGACCCTAAACAGCCAAGACAATGCAGGAGTGTCTTCGGGACAAGTCTCGGAATGTCCTTGAGTGGCCCAGCCAGAGCCCGGACTTGAACCCGATCGAACATCTCTGGATAGACCGGAAAATAACTGTGCAGCAAAGCTCCCCATCCAACCTGACAGAGCTTGAGAGGATCTGCAGAGAAGAATGGGAGAAACTCCCCAAATACAGGTGTGCCAAGCTTGTAGCGTCATACCCAAGAAGACTTGAGGCTGTAATTGCTGCCAAAGGTGCTTCAACAAAGTACTCAGTAAAGGGTCTGAATACTTATGTAAATGTGATATTTCATTGTTTAAAAAAAAATAAAAAATTAGCCCAAATTTTGAAAAAACTGTTTTTGCTTTGTCATTGTAGATTGATGAGAGGGGGGGGGGGGATGATTTAAAGAAATGTAACCGCTCTCAAATTCATAGATCGAAATGATCGTTTTTACCATGTATTGTATCAAAAATGTGTGAGATGGATGGAAAACTCTAGACCCTATTAGGGAGGAGCGCAAGCATAAAACAGTGTTAGTTATGCAGCTGCATGCCTACTTTTTTGTCTTCATAGATGACACAGACGGACCTCCCCTCCCACCTATCGCAGAGCGCCAGGTGAGTTTCTGAACCCATCATCCCCACCTTGTAACATACAACACACTGTCATGACAGGTAAATGTCAGTCTCTCCTCTCTTCTCAACTATGATGCCACCCCTGCTTTGCCAGTCTTCATATATATCTTTCAAGCAGCCCTCCAGTCCTCTCTATCCTAACAGCTTGTTGTCCACTACTATTTATTTCCTCGATCACCTGAATCTGTCTCCTCAGCTGGTCCAGTCTCTGGGCGTGGCCATCTACCAGGCCCTGGACTGGGGTCTGGATGACAGTGAGGAGCGGGAGCTGAGTCCTCAGCTGGAGCGGCTCATTGAGCGCATGGCAGGGGGAGATCACAGCATGGGGGCTGACTGTGGTGGTGGCAACGGAATTACAGATGAGGGCTACAGTGGTCAGGAGGAGGAGGAAGAGGAGGGAGAAGAGGGGTCTATGAGGCCAGTGGGTACATTACGCCAGGTGATGACACTTTGCGCTTCCAGACTGGCCAACCCTGCACTTGCCCCTGAGCACTACCAGGCCGTGTGCCGAGCCTTGTTTGTTGAGACTCTGGAGCTACAAACTTTCCTGACCAAAATCCGAGATACCAAGAAGGTATGTTCCTGATTTTGTTTATACCAGAGATTACAGATCGCTCACATGTAAAGCACTGAAATCATTCTTAACTGAATATTGGTGTTATTATCAGTGTATTCTCATTTCTCTGTAGATGTTGAAGAAGATCAAGACAGAGGATCCTCAGGAAGATAGAGCTGAGATTGATGCACTTAAACACACAGACTGGGTGAGAAGCAGGGATTGTGTGTGTTTGTCTGTGTCACTGTGTGTGTATATGAGGATATGTGTATGTACTGTATGGTCCTTCATTGGGTTTATGGGGTGTGTGTGTGAGGTACATGAGTGTGTGTGTGTTTCAGACTCGTCTCTGGGTCCAGTTGATGAAGGAGCTGAGACAGGGGGTGAAGCTGAAGAAGGTGCAGGACCAGGAGTTTGACCCACTGCCCACTGAGTTCAGCCTCACACCCTTTGAGATGCTCATGCAGGACATCCGCACCCGCAAGTTCCAGCTGCGGAAAGTCATGGTGAGCTGGGTATTGATACTGATAAGAAAACTCTTGATCAATGGATCAAGTAGTTATTTCTCCTGTATTTATGTCCCAGACCTCATTCATGTTCCCTCTGTAGGTGGATGGTGACATCCCTACGCGGGTGAAGAGAAATGCCCATGAGCTTATTTTGGACTTCATCAGGTCTCGCCCTCCACTCAAACCAGTGAGTGTCCCTTTCACTACAATGTGTTTTGTTGACGTGACTGCAGTGTGGCTGTGGCAGTACCTTGTGTGTCACAAGGTGTCATAGTCTGAGACTGGGTAATGTGTGTCTGTGTCTGTTTCTCCTGTGTTCTCAGTCTGCCTGTGTGTTTTGTTGTGTTGCATGTTAGGCGTCAGAGCGAAGCCTGCCCCCCCCTCCTCAGGAGAAGCAGTCCCTCCATGAACGTGTCTTGGCTGAAATCAAACAAGAGCGCAAACTGAAACCTGTGGACCCACCCAGCTCCAAAAGATGTATGGACATCACTGTCACTACATTAATACTTTGAGCTACACATGTAGTATGTTCATATTGTGAAATGTATTCTAAGCGAAATGTGTTTGAGAGTTCAGTGTTTGTGTGTTGTTTCATTCGCCAGCGTTTGGCTCCCTGCCCTGTCTGGCACACACTTGCCCGTGTGATTTCAAATCTACTTCCTGCATTGACCTGTCAGGCTCAGAGCCAGGGTCCCGCCCCCCTTCTCGTCTTCGTGTTCTGCTCAAAGCCCCTACTCTTCAAGAGATGGAGGAGATGAACATGTTGGAGGTTAGACGGAAAATAGAAGAGAAACTATATTGTTTTCTCATTTAAATGTACTACCTCTTACTGAGAAATAACAACTACAACATCAGTCATGTTTTCCTTCCTGCTCCTCCTCCTCCTTCTCCACCACCTCCTCCACCATCACCACCTCCTCCTCCTCCACCACCTCCTCCATCACCTCCTTCTCCTCCACCTCCATCACCTCCTCCTCCTCATCACCTCCTTCTCTTCCTCTACCTCCATCACCTCCTCCTCCATCACCTCCTTCTCCTCCTCCTCCTCCTCCACCACCTCCTCCTCCTTCTCCACCACCTCCACCTCCATCACCTCCTCCTCCTCCATCACCTCCTTCTCCTCCTCTACCTCCATCACCTCCTCCTCCTTCTCCACCACCTCCACCTCCATCACCTCCTCCTCCTCCATCACCTCCTTCTCCTCCTCTACCTCCATCACCTCCTCCTCCTTCTCCACCACCTCCTCCTCCATCATCTCATCCTCCTCCTCCACCGCCTCCTCCATCACCTCCTTCTCCTCCACCTCCATCACCTCCTCCTCCTCCATCACCTCCTTCTCTTCCTCTACCTCCATCACCACCCCTCCTCCATCACCTCATCCTCCTCCTCCACCACCTCCTCCATCACCTCCTTCTCCTCCACCTCCATCACCTCCTTCTCCTCCATCACCTCCTTCTCTTCCTCTACCTCCATCACCTCCTCCTCCATCACCTCCTTCACCTCCATCACCACCTCATCCTCCTCCTCCACCACCTCCTCCATCACCTCCTTCTCCTCCATCACCTCCTTCTCTTCCTCCACTTCCATCACACCCTCCACCTCCTCCACCTTCTCCTCCTCCCCCCTCCTTGTCCCCCTCTACCTCATCCTCCTTACTGTTGTCCTCCTGTCTTGTTGCTGTTGCAGGATGAGGAGTCTCCAGACAGTGGGGAGCTCTGCCGTGCTGAGAGTTTTCCCACATCTATGAAACGGGACCGCTCCTTCTCAGAACACGACCTGGCTGAGCTCAGGGGGGAGATGCTCCCCTCACTGTCCGACTGCACCCATCTGGAAGGGGCCGTGATGCGGAGGAGTGAGAGACCATGGTTACACGTGCTCTCAGGGGCTGGGCCACCCTCCACGCACAGAGGTCAGTATTGGTCAGCAGAGGGAGACATTTACTGTAATATGTATTCATGTGATACTGCAGAGCCACTCATTAGACTGCTAATAATATGATTTATGAAACAGATATATTGGTATTTTCGTCATGTCAAATATTTATTTGTGTTAGAAAGCAAGCCTGACCAAAAAATCATATAATTGCAATTGAAAAAACATTAGTCTAAACTGTTTAAAAAAAAAATGCAATAGAGGATTTTGTAAACACTTTTGAACAAAGTTTGTTGTAGTGTTTATATCTTATTCAATGTCAGGAGGCAATCACATATAGGCCTAATGTGTGTCAATCCATTCCGTAAATTGCTTACAATGATTTCTTGCTCAGGTTAAAAGGCGTTACTGCTGTGTGTTATTTCATTTGAAGGGTTTTGTGATGGATACTAATCAACTTATAAAGATGTACAGATAGGAACTAGCTCAGTAAAATGCTAGAAGGACAACAGTTAATTGGTTTGATACATGTTTTTCTGTCATATCACAACCACCTTATACACCCCTTCATTTGTGAAATATGTGTTTACCTCTGCCACTAGGGGGAGGTCAACCCTTTCTCATCACACACATGCCAGAAATGTCAACAATGTCATCATAAGCAGCTGGTTTACATTAGCCTACATGTAGCCTGCTGTTGTTTTCTAGTTTTCTGGTCCTCACTCTAACTCGCTCTAATCCTAGCTCTAACAAGGCTGTAGACTCCTATGGTCTGGTTAGACGCCATAGGAGTCCACACTTTTATTTCTCAGGGTTACGTAGCGCCTTCTTCCTTTCCATTTTGCATAAATACCAATACCTAGATTGGTACTTAGTCTTAGAGGTTATATCCTGTAGAAAGTATTTCTACTAATACCTAGCCTACTTTTTATTTCCTCTGGCCCCAATTTAGTTCCTCTCTTGAATGTTAGAAAAACTGACCTCGTATCATACTCATCAAAGATCCACTGTGATCTGATTTGCAAGTGTTTCTGGCAGCATGTGTTAAACCCCACCAATATCAAATAGATAAAACATGTCACGACTCATTTATCTAATTGACAGCTAATTTATGTAGCATACACTTTTGGATGATCAGAGCTCTGACTCAATAGAAGAACATGGACTGTGATTCAAAGCTTCTCTCTCATCTGTGTCTCCATCTCCCTGTTCCCAGCCTCTCTTCCTGTGCCAGGCTGGGTGCCACCCTCCCCTGCCCGTCTCTCTCTCAGCTCAGTGAATGAGACCACAGAGGGAGCTGAGACCGGCTCCAGTTCTCGGAATGGCAATAAACACCAGTGGATGGTGAGTGGCCCATTATCTTTGATAACCTCTCCACACTGGGTGCTCTCTGCTCCACTTCAACCTGACCTGCTCATTGAATTATACTAGCTAACTTCCTCTACCTACTCCCTCCCGCCGATCTCTCTCTGTAAGGAGGAATTCAGTCACCCAGTGGAGAGTCTTGCCTTAACAGTGGATGAGGTCATCAATGTGCGTCGTGTGCTGGTGAAAGCAGAGATGGAGAAGTACCTACAGAACAAGGAACTGTATTACAATCTGAGGAGAGGCAAGGTACAAGCAGTGACGTCACATCCTTTGGTAGCGTTCTCTCAAAGCCTTAATAGCGAGGTTCTATCTACAGTATGATATCGTTCTCTCAAAGCCTTATGAGCGAGGTTCTAGTATGATAACGTTCTCTCAAAGCCGTATGAGCGAGGTTCTATCTACAGTATGATAATGTTCTCTCAAAGCCTTATGAGTGAGGTCCTATCGACAGTATATGCATGTGTCTCCCAGGTGTGCTGTTGCTGCAGAATTAAGTTCCCCCTCTTTTCCTGGCCATCCACCTGCCTGCTCTGTAAAAGGTGAGTACACACTACACAACATGTAGTATTATATTAGTACATGCTCCTTTTGTAATAACACCATAATCAAGTCATTTAAACTTGGTCCCTCTCTGCTCAAGAAGCACAATAATAATGTTGTTTTTGACATACCATTGTGGGTTTGATTGAATAGTGTTCTATGTGTTTTTGGTAGTGTAATTCAGGGGATTCTTAACTCTGCCCCTGTGGTTCTCTCTCCTTCAGGTCTGTCTGTGGATTCTGCAGTGCAAAGGTATCCTACAGTCCCCTTTTCTTTGTCTGTGTAAATGCAAATTCATGTTCTTTGAATGTGAAATGTTTTTTCAGTGCTTTTTGTTAATGTTGTTTGTATAGAAAATATCTATTTTACAACCAAATGTATCTAAGATATTCTGTGTTGGCTCAATATTATTCTGTGCTTTTAATTATGTCAATTATTTTGATCTATGCCTTAGTCACCAGACCATTTGGATTTGTGGTTCTGTGCTATGTAGGTTTGAGGTCTGGGCTGTTGAGTTTGTTGTGTGAGATTGTAGTTTGTCTGTGCTGTGTAGTTCTGTGTTTTGTAAGTTCATGGTTCTGAATACATTTTGTGATTGTGCCTTGAGGTTCTGTTGTGTGTTCTGTTGTATGGGATGCTATATGTGTGTATGGTTATGTTTGGTGGTTCCTTGCTTGTGTTTGTGTACAGTGATGTTCTGAGTTGTATGAGGTTATGGTTTGGGTGTCGTGTCTGTGGTATGTGGCTGATGTCTTGTGACGTTGTTTCTCCCTCATACACACAGCCCTGTCTTTTCTCATATTTCTTAATCATATCAAGTCTGCCATTTCCTCTTCACTTTCTTGCCGATATGATCTCACTTAGTTCTTTAAACGTCCTACTTCTCCTCCTACTCCTCCTCTTCCTCATCCTCCACCTCACCCATGCCTGTTTTAACTCTCTGCTTTCCCTCGCCCTCTGCCACAGATGAAGATTCCTTCCAAGAAGATGGCCCACATCCCAGTCTACACTGTGGGCTTTCACAGCAGCCCAAAGAGCCATGGTCGCAAGAGTGAGGTCTACAAGTGAGTCTTATCTGTCTGTCCGTCTTCATGGCCACTGAACTGTCTTTACCTCAGCAGAAGAAGTCTTTGCTCAACCTAGCCAATAGTAATTTACATGCTCAATCTAATCACTGTCCTTCCTCTAGATCTCTCAGCATCTGTTATATAATGCCTCTGCTTCATCCAGATCTCTAAGCAGCCTTTATGTAGTAATTACCCATCTGATTGCTCCTCAGTCCATCTTTAACATCCCCCTGCAAACCCCTACAGATGGGAAGGGCCTGGAGTTGTTCCAAACCATGTGACCTGATCTGGAAAAACTCCAGGCCCAGAAGGTTCCTCGTCATGTTATATACTGAGTGCTCCCCTGATGGATTGTAACACCTCGCTCCCGCTCCACAGATCTCTGTGTACTCTCTCCCGCCGGTCTGTGGAGGAGGAGTTCCCCCACCTGTACACCAGTGGCTGCAGCCTGCGGGATGTTTGTGCGGACTGCACCAAGTTTGTGGCTGATGTCATCTCGTCCAGCCGCCGGAGCCTGGACATCCTCAACAACACTCCCAAGAGGGAGAGTGCTATGCCCAAACCACAACCCCAGCCTCACACATCACCACAGCCACCCACCTTGAAGAGAAAAGACAAGTGAATAAATTGACTGTTGGTTTACCCCGCTTCCTTAGCAGGGTTGCCCCTGTGCTGCACTACTAACCCACTCAAAACACCCCACCATTCCCCCAGCCTGCAAGTACCCCCTCCCACTGCTGAAGTGCTTGTTAAGGGTTGTTTCTCTGCCTCCTCTGTAGAGGGGTTCATAGGACGTGGCCTAGGGACAACATATAAGTCTGCCTTATCACACATATATTGACTTCACTCCCTGGTCTAATGCACAAGCAGAGAGGAAAGGCAAAATACGAGGGAGGAGGAAAGAGGTGAGAGAGTAATTGATGAGGATGCTCGGAAAGAGGAGATATATTTACTGTAGGAGCCAAGAGTTTAAGGTGTAGGGTAAATATTTAGCTCCCTAGTTGCCTTGTTTTAGTTATGAATGTAATATACTCTTTTAACACCAAAAGAACACATCTTACATTGACACACCTTCTCAGAACACTGGATTTTTTTCTGGAATGTTAAAATGACACTATGGCAGGCTGAATAGCAGATATATTTATTTCACTATAAGTATTTTTTTAGTTTAGAATGTGCTTGGATTATCTGTGGTCCAACTTGATGATGCATGGTGGCACCGTCTGTCCGACTGTCTGAATGTAATTGGGTCCTAGAGGGGTGAAAATGGTCCTGGAAGGGACCTGTCCCATTGGCACCAAACTGGACTGGACTCCCAGCCTCCTATCTCTGCTGCTTTAGAATGACATTAAGCCCCCTCTCTCACCCTCGATGGTCCTGTGCGATCTGCTCAAATTTTCGAAACACCCAGTAAACCTCAACTGCAATAAATCTAATGTAAAAAGGAAGTCCTATGTCTACAGTGTGGATCTGTCCATCTGCTCTCTTAGAAGGCTAGGGAAGCCTTAGACTGTAGGTATATTTCTATAAAACTGTTGTAGTCTAGTCTGCTTGTTGACCTTAAGCTACCATGAGAAGATCTAAAGATTGTTAGATAGTTTAAAATGTCAATAAATTGTTCACTAATATGCTATAGCCTACATGTTAAATGCTATTATCATTCGTTAATTAATTAGAAACACCTATATAAGAAAGTGTCTGTTACAATTTAATAGACGGGATAATAGAGCCCTATAGTGAGAAGAGAGATGGACTAGTCTTCAGAAGATTTTAAAAAAGTAGGCCTACATGTCTGGGAATTTCTTGACACCCCGCCTCTTTCATGAATAAGTAATTTCAGGTTCCATTCATTGGCTGTTTCTGTCATCCGGCTCCGAGTTTTTACTCAGCAGGCGGCCCGCTTCAGCACCCCAATGAAGAGGGAGTCCATCAGAGGCATTTGTTCCCTTCCACTTTTTTTTGTTGAAACATTTTCCTGCAATCTGTGCGTAAGTGGGTGTGTCAAATGTAGTGTAGGCTAGTGCTTGGGTAGCCTACGCACTCTGAAAATAGGAAAAGTTCATCATGAGTTTAGTCTGAAATCTACCGCGGACTACCAGGATGGCTGTCTGGACACGAGCAGACAAAAATGGTCAATTATACCTTTTGCTCCGGGACCGCTGGATTCGGGTAGCGGCCGAATTGACCCGCGAGACTTTCACATTAACGGCCGAAACAGAGATAAGCGGACACGGGAACAACTTGGATTACACCAATTCAGCGGGCCTGCGGAATGGAATGTCTAACGGAAACGACCCGGGTTTAGCGTCGGGAAATTCGAACCGTGGTCAAACCTCAAACCCAGAGCAACATCCGAACCATGGTGCGCTAGGACGAAGCGGTAGCCCAGCGCGCGGGGGCATCAACCGGGGTCACTACGACGGTTTTAATAGCCCCAGCTCTGGCAAGTATAATCGTGATAACGGTACGAACTCTGATTTTGGCAGCCCGGGGTCCAGTTACGGTAGTCCTGGATCTAGCTTCAGTTCCAGGCATGGCGAAACTTCCATCAATTTAGAATCCGGCGCATCAGAAGCTGTGCGTAAAGTTCGAGTTGTAAAACAAGAGTCTGGCGGGTTGGGGATCAGTATCAAGGGGGGTCGGGAAAACCGAATGCCCATCCTCATATCCAAGATCTTCCCCGGACTTGCAGCTGATCAGAGTCGGGCTCTTCGGGTCGGCGACGCGATCCTGTCAGTCAATGGAAATGACCTCAGGGAGGCTACGCATGATCTGGCGGTGCAGGCTCTAAAAAAGGCCGGGAAAGAGGTTACGCTTGAGGGTAAGTTTCCAAACGCAATAGCGGGGATTTGAGAAGGCCAGTCAATCTGACAGCAGCCTTCAGTAGTCGCCAAAACAATGTTCGCTTTATAGCCAAATGCGACTTTATTCTGCCTCTTTCTTAGAAGATATCGCCTAGGATGCAGCTGTGGGCCGAATATTGCATCAGGAAATAGACACACAGAAATACCTAAAATAAGATAATGAGCAGCCAGTTAGATGAACTTATTGATGACCAGGCTACTTTTTCATTTATTTTCAACGTAGCCAGAATTCTGGCCATGGTTTTAGGCTACAATGTTTACTTTCTAGCGCATTGCCAGACCACAGCGCATAGCTATAGGCTGCAATGTAACAAGTTCACACTCCACAACCATTGATGGGATTTTATAGGGGGCGGTATCAATGGACTCAACGTAGCCTATCTTTAGGCCAATTGTAAACACGAAAGTATTGCACAGTGGTTACAAAATTAGCTACATTGTATTTGTGGCAGTGGATTATTTTAGATAGGTCATTGTATGCTAAAGCGGTGAATCATCACGTTTGTGTGCTCTTATATTGATTTTAAGAGCACTTCAGTGTGAAGCCCAGGGTTTGGAAACAACTGGTCAGGGGCTGAAATGCACTGTGTGGTGGTTAATGGTTTGCACATGAACCCAGCATGAATACTGAGTAAGGTTGGATGTAGAGATGTAGTTAGTGTCATTTAGCAAGTCAAATGAGTTCTCACTATAATCCCCAAAATCAAGTAGTATTTTCTGCTTCTCGTCTGAAATAGGCCTAATAGTCCTAAATAACTTTAATCTCTGTCTCTCCATTACGGAAAACCTGGGATTTTGTTTAAGGAATGTCCCAGTTGCCTGTCACTGTTTGTTAGAATGACAGGGAGTGAGTTGTGGTGTTTGTAAATGGACCCCAATTCCAATCTGTCTGCATTCTCCTCATCCTCTGAAGGTCAGAATGAGGTTTCAATTTCCAGACCAATATGTAATGTACACAATACATCAACGCTAGACATTACAGCAATTAGTAACTTCACATTCCTCAACCAGGTTGCTTCTCAGGCCTGTGTAAAACTCTCACACAGGCCTGGATGTTGTGTTTCTAACTAATACTTCGCCGTTCATAATAAACATGAGCTCACTGTAATGGACATCGACTAACGTCATTCAGTTAGTACATTGGCTCATGGCTGTCTCGTTTAGTTTGTCTGCTCGTTGGTGGATAGAGGAGGAGGCCATTGTCTGGTTAAAAGGAAGAATAAGAACTCTACAAAGAGACAAAGACTGTATTCATAAAATGGGGACAGGCCCGATTAGAGACAGTTATTTTCTTTTGTTCACAAGCCAAAACTTACTGACCAATGACCACTGAACATTTCACTTGATTCTGCAATGCATCATAAAAGCCACCACATATGAAGTATGAATCCAGGTTAATGTTTTATGTCATTAATTTAAATAGCACTGTCGTTATTGATTAATATCAGTGGAAAGGCACATTTGCTCTCCAGTCTCTCTGTCTCATCGTTTGTTCAAGTTGTCTGTGTCTGTAAACAGAGATGGATATCCACAGAAATATCTGACCATAACCTACTCAGCTAAGACATTTGTTTGTGTGATTCGTTGCAGGGACAGTGTAGCAGCATGTGCACTTTATAATGTTTTTTTTTTTATCCACACACTGGATATATACAATGCTTCTGCCAAATGGCATGCCATCCTTTTGTGATCGAGGTCAGGGTGAAAAGAGGCGAGGAAGGGGATAGGTGTGTGTGTGTGTTTGAGAGGGAGCTTTTTTGAGTGGGGGGCAGGTGTGTATATTTGAGGGGAGCAGAGGGAGCCTCTCCAGAGCCTCTACACCCCCCCCCCCCCCCCCCCCCCCCATCTGGGGAGTCTGACACACTGTTCTCATTAAAGGCCTGGCAGCACACAGCCTGCATCAGGGGGAGGGGGAGAGAAAAGAGGGTGAAGCTGGACAAACCACAGGGGGATTTTGGTCAAAAGAAAAACAGTGGTAAGGGTCTGTGGTGTAACCGATCACTTAAAGCCATACCCGGGTGAAGGCTACAAGAAGAAGAGAGCAAATGTATGCATGATCAATCCATGGGGGATTGAACCTCAACTCCTTCAGCCAAATATAAGTTGGAGTCAGACAGATTCCCTTGGCTCTTCTCCCCTTCCTCCTCTGTCTCATTCCTCTGCATTGCTGTGGGCATATAGGTATGGAGGGAGAGAGACGAACTAGCTCCAGCTATGTGTGATGGCACCTCTAGGCACCTCGTCTCATCACTCTCAATCTCTCGCTGTCTTCTTTTCATTCTTTCCTTCGTTCTTACACACACACACACACACACACACACACACACACACACACACACACTGTCCTCTGTGTACTGCCCTAATTAAAATCTGAACTGAAGCTGAGTGACAATGCTGACAGTTCTAATGAGATCTTTAAACAGCACCAGAGAGGGACAGTGAGAGCAGCTTCTGGAACCAACTATCTGACTCAGAACTTTTCACAAAGTTTTAACTCCATGTTGGGTGTGGGACACACTTTCTCCTTGTTCAGTTCAACAGAAAACTCTGCCATAAAACACCAACTAGCCCAAACATCCTCCTTGTTCCACTGCAGTCTGCACTTACTCAAGCAGAGTGTTGGCAGATGGAGATGTAGTGGTAAAGCTCCAAGTCTCCAATATGTATCTTCCCTCTGAATGCGAGCCAGTGTCATAACGTCTTTGTCACCTAAAGCTCAACTTATCATTGCTAAAGAATATCCATACAGATACCAGAGCTACAGTACAGTGGGGACGTAGGAATGACACACACAGACAGAACCTGTACTTAAATATACCATGAGATTGATAACATTGATGCCACTATGGCAGTGAGTGTAATCTTTATTTTGCTCCATCAGGATTCGCAGTGTGACTGTAGCAGGCTCTGTCCATCTTGATTTCTTCCGGGTTGGGTTTGGGTAGGGGTTTCCTCATGCTCTAGCTCATGTCTAGAGGGCCAGCCGCTTTGTGAAACACATACATACACACATACAGTACATATCCACACCAAAAGACTTGCAGAAATATTTACTGACACTGTTAGTAAGAACAGTGTGGTTTGCAGGGTCTGGGAAATGGGTTCCAATCCTTGACCTAGTGCCTCACCACTACCTCTACCACTACCTCCCTGTTTCCATCAAATTACACACACATACACACATACACACACAGTCCACCCATATTCATACTATATGTTTGGGCCAATTACTTTCACAACCCTAATCCTCTCCTACATGCAACAATTACCTCATCTTTTCAGCTCCTCATATCGAGTTTCTCAGTCAGAGCAGAGCGACCCAGAGGACTAACATACACCAGTAGAGGGGAGAGAGAGAGGAGAAGTGGAATAGGCCGCAGGACCAAATTTGGAAACTGAATTCTTGATTTCAGTCAAAGCCATTCTTCTCCAAGCAGCCGACCTGCCAAGCACACAACTGCACCGCCAACTATCCTACTCAGAGCAACTCCACAAGAGACGAATACATCTTTATAAGACATGCATTACTCTTTAATTGAGCATTGCAACTTTTCAACCACAGTCTGAAACATGATCAATCGTGTGTTGCGTTTAGACACACTTTTGTACAACTTGAGGTCTATGCATAATTAATCACTAATGTTCTTTATTTTGTGTCTTTCTGCGTTTCTGTAGTTAAATATATCAGAGAAGTTTCCCCACTGTTTAAGAAGCCCTCCTTGGTGGCAGACCTGCCGTGGGATGGAGTGCATCCTCAGTCCCCCAACTTCAGTGGCAGTGAGGACTCTGGGTCCCCCAAACACAGTGGGGCCAAGGACAGGAAAGTCATCCTCCTCAAAATGTGCTTTATCAGCAGGAACTTGACTATGCCTGACCTGGAGAACAGGTAAGACCTGCATTGTGTGCGTGCGTGCGTGTGTGCAATTGAAATGTGGCATAAGAGGGAAAATAGGAAACATAATGAGATTGTTGGTTTGGTATGTTTTAGTAAGATAATGATGAGGACTGTTGACTCCCAAAGGCTCTTGGAGCTGCACTCTCCTGATGGCCAGCATACGGTAGTGATGCGCTGTAAGGATGGCCCCAGCGCCCACTCCTGGTTCACAGCCATCCACACCAACATTGCTGCCCTGCTGCCCCAGACCCTGGCCCACATCAACTCCTACCTGGGTTCCAGCACCACTGGGTCACACCCCCAACTCAAACACATCAGCTGGCTGGCAGAACAGGTACTGCACTCATATAGGCCTTCAGAATAAATTACACAAACACACAAAATATTAAGCAAAATAATCCAATTGAAGTACTGTATGCTGCTGTCAAATACACGTATGTACAGATTCACACATACAGCATTGTGTAGTGTTGTTCAGCCTTGTGTAATAGTGCATGTGTACTGTGAAGAGTTTTATAAATGGGTCACTGTGTTTGTTCTGAACTTTCAGTTGTGATATTCTGTAGTCTTTTAAATGTGCTGTCTTATATGTTGTGCGAATCAGAATTGATTTAAAGTGCAGTTTACATGGGTCACAAGTCACAGCACAGGTTACACATAATTAAAAAGAACAATAGAGACAACACAATTGAAGAAAGGTCAACAATGGGGGAAAAGAGAAACAGCTGAACAAAATGAATGTAGCAAATAGTCCACAGGGCATAGCAGCATGGGAGTAATAGTCCACAGGGCATAGCAGCTTGGGAGCAATAGTCCACAGGGCATAGCAGCATGGGAGCAATAGTCCACAGGGCATAGCAGCTTGGGAGCAATAGTCCACAGGGCATAGCAGCATGGGAGCAATAGTCCACAGGGCATAGCAGCATGGGAGCAATAGTCCACAGGGCATAGCAGCATGGGAGCAATAGTCCACAGGGCATAGCAGCATGGGAGCAATAGTCCACAGGGCATAGCAGCATGGGAGCAATAGTCCACAGGGCATAGCAGCATGGGAGTAATAGTCCACAGGGCATAGCAGCATGGGAGCAATAGTCCACAGGGCATAGCAGCATGGGAGCAATAGTCCACAGGGCATAGCAGCATGGGAGTAATGGTCCACAGGGCATAGCAGCTGGGAGTAATGGTCCACAGGGCATAGCAGCATGGGAGCAATGGTCCACAGGGCATAGCAGCATGGGAGCAATGGTCCACAGGGCATAGCAGCATGGGAGCAATGGTCCACAGGGCATAGCAGCATGGGAGCAATGGTCCACAGGGCATAGCAGCATGGGAGCAATGGTCCACAGGGCATAGCAGCATGGGAGCAATGGTCCACAGGGCATAGCAGCATGGGAGCAATGGTCCACAGGGCATAGCAGCATGGGAGCAATGGTCCACAGGGCATAGCAGCATGGGAGCAATGGTCCACAGGGCATAGCAGCATGGGAGCAATGGTCCACAGGGCATAGCAGCATGGGAGTAATGGTCCACAGGGCATAGCAGCATGGGAGTAATGGTCCACAGGGCATAGCAGCATGGGAGTAATAGTCCACAGGGCGTAGCAGCATGGGAGTAATAGTCCACAGGGCGTAGCAGCATGGGAGTAATAGTCCACAGGGCGTAGCAGCATGGGAGTAATAGTCCACAGGGCGTAGCAGCATGGGAGTAATAGTCCACAGGGCGTAGCAGCATGGGAGTAATAGTCCACAGGGCGTAGCAGCATGGGAGTAATAGTCCACAGGGCGTAGCAGCATGGGAGTAATAGTCCACAGGGCGTAGCAGCATGGGAGTAATAGTCCACAGGGCGTAGCAGCATGGGAGCAATAGTCCACAGGGCGTAGCAGCATGGGAGCAATAGTCCACAGGGCGTAGCAGCATGGGAGCAATAGTCCACAGGGCGTAGCAGCATGGGAGCAATAGTCCACAGGGCATAGCAGCATGGGAGTAATAGTCCACAGGGCATAGCAGCATGGGAGTAATAGTCCACAGGGCATAGCAGCATGGGAGTAATAGTCCACAGGGCATAGCAGCATGGGAGTAATAGTCCACAGGGCATAGCAGCATGGGAGTAATAGTCCACAGGGCATAGCAGCATTGGGAGTAATAGTCCACAGGGCATAGCAGCATGGGAGTAATAGTCCACAGGGCATAGCAGCATGGGAGTAATAGTCCACAGGGCATGGGAGTAATGGTCCACAGGGCATGGCAGCATGGGAGCTATGGTCCACAGGGCATAGCAGCATGGGAGTAATAGTCCACAGGGCATAGCAGCATGGGAGTAATAGTCCACAGGGCATAGCAGCATGGGAGCAATAGTCCACAGGGCATAGCAGCATGGGAATAATAGTCCACAGGGCATAGCAGCATGGGAGTAATAGTCCACAGGGCATAGCAGCATGGGAGTAATAGTCCACAGGGCATAGCAGCATGGGAGTAATAGTCCACAGGGCATAGCAGCATGGGAGTAATGGTCCACAGGGCATGGCAGCATGGGAGCTATGGTCCACAGGGCATGGGAGCTATGGTCCACAGGGCATAGCAGCATGGGAGTAATGGTCCACAGGGCATAGCAGCATGGGAGTAATAGTCCACAGGGCATAGCAGCATGGGAGTAATAGTCCACAGGGCATAGCAGTATGGGAGCAATAGTCCACAGGGTATAGCAGCATGGGAGCAATAGTCCACAGGGCATAGCAGCATGGGAGTAATAGTCCACAGGGCATAGCAGCATGGGAGTAATAGTCCACAGGGCATGGGAGTAATGGTCCACAGGGCATGGCAGCATGGGAGCTATGGTCCACAGGGCATAGCAGCATGGGAGTAATGGTCCACAGGGCATAGCAGCATGGGAGTAATAGTTCACAGGGCATAGCAGCATGGGAGCAATAGTCCACAAAGTGGGTAGCGGTGCAGTGTCAGTACACCATGTTAAATGTATAGATATTGTCTGTGTGTGTTTTTAGTTGGCCATGTTGGGGGTTGACAGGAAGCACTTTGAGACAGAACCAAAGGAAGCTGCCGTTGCATTAACTTTTCTCTGTGCCCACCTAGCATGACACCCACACAACTACACAAACAGACGTGGAAAATCTCATCAGAAATTACATAAGCACTTTGACACACTTCTCTCTTGCTGTCTGTCTTTATGGTGTAGGTCCAGCTGGATGGTGGGCGGCACCAGTTCCGACCAATGGTCATGGCACTGACAGAGAAGGATATCCTGCTGTTTGAATCAGTGCCATGGAGCCGCGAAGCCTGGTCCACACCCATGCTCACACACCCACTACTTGCCACAAGGTAGGACAACAAGTTTGCAAGCCAGAATTAGAATGTAGGTTGTATTTCTCTTTGTCTGTCTCTCTATCTCTTTCTCTCTGCCATTTTCACTCTGCGATGTGTTGGCATTTTGTTATCATAACTTATGAATCACTGTAAGCTCTTTAAAAATCACTTGTGGGAGGAGCAAACAGTGAGTTGATATAACCTTGTGGTTTGTTCCTGTTTCTCTGTAGACTGGTGCACTCTGGCAGTGCCCGCAGTTCCCCGGCGCAGGGAGCAGACCTGGTGTTTGCCACTCGGACGGGTACAGGGCGGGGCATCGAGTCCCATGTGTTCCGGGTGGAGACACACTGGGACCTGTCCTCGTGGACCCGGGCCCTGGTGCAGGGGGCACATGCTGCTGCAGAACTCATTAAGGAGGTCTCCATTGGTGAGTGTGTGTGTGTCTGTCTATATGTCTAATGTTGGTTTGTCTAACTATCTGCATATATTATTGAGTGAGGCTTTGGAATCACATGATTCACTTCTCACAGTGATACAGGAAGTGGTGACAGAAAAAAGTGAATGTACCAAAAACACCAGTGGGGGAAAAAAAGTTGTAAAGGAAGAAGCATAGTCAGTTGGGGGAATGTTTCCACTCAATAGAGAACAATAGTTGGCTGCTAGTATGTGCTGGAAATGTTCAGTCTTTTCCTTCCCTATTCCACTGCAACACAAACATGTTCAGAAACTCTTTCACACAGGCACATACTGTTCCAATTACACACACACCCACACACACATTTACTTTGCAGTACTGTTCTCACACTTCCCTCCCTCTGTACCTCAGGTTGCATGCTGAACAGGCAGGACGTTCGCCTCATACTGCACTATGAGAAGGGCTTCACTGTGACCCGGGAGCCAGGAGAGTCTGCAGGGGGTGCTGTGCTCTTCAGATACCCCTTCGAGAAGCTCAAGATGTCTGCAGACGACGGGATCCGCAACCTCTATCTGGACTTTGGAGGTCCAGAGGGTGAAATGGTAAGCTACATCACTGTTAGAGTGCAATGGTCTAAAAGTTCATTGACTGTATTGATTAATGTACTGTTTGTATTTTTTATCTTGTCTCTTTCTTTCAGGTGTTTGACCTGCACTCTGGCCCCAAGCCCATGGTGTTTGTTCTTCATTCCTTCCTGTCTGCCAAACTGACTCGTCTGGGCCTGCTGACGTGAAGAGGGAAGAGGCTGGAGTCGGGAACATATCCATAAATATTCTTATTTTTACTATGTATCATTCATCACAGCCTTCCGATGTACTTTTGGCTATTTTTTTATGTATGTACTCTGTTCTTGTCAGGCAAATTAGTGATTTTGTGATGAACAGAGTACAAGTTTGTTCATATGAGCATGTGTACATGTAATTGGGTTTCCAAGTTGATGACTGCGTGTGAGTGGCCTAGAGCATACTGCCAGAATGAATGGGTTTATACTTTTACATTTCTGTTGGCTTTATAGAGTGCCTGTTACCCAAAAACTGATTATCTAGCACATTATCCAAAATGACTGTTATAATCAGGATTGCCAACTGTGCCTTGTTACATGTAGTCATAAATGCTATTTTTAGTGTGTGTGTGTGTGTAAAAGTATTTTTTATTTTCAAAAGGTAATAGGTTTTAAAGCAAAGTAAGCTTTCAACAACATGCACAGCAATAGTAGTATATTCTTATATTGTTAACATGCTATTTCTGTACTGTTTTTCAGTTAATTATTTTGTATGTATATCCTATGTTTAGCATGACTTGACTATGAAAATGTGATGCTATTTTTGAGCATTTACAAAACCATGGCGTAACGCCAGTGACCCCTGTCACCTGCCTCAAAGTCAACCTGCCCTCCAGTAGGATAGTCACACTGCCAAACCATTGTCCCATGCTGCCTGAGAATACCACTTCCCTTTATCACTCCCTTCTGCATTAGCCCTAAGCCAATGCTTTCTATTAAAGCTCATGAGGTCATACCTAAGCTTCTTTGCCTTTTTCTGACCTCATATTTTTCTGTGATTCCTGAGGAAGTTGCATACACACCATGTAAACATAATATTTACTGTCAATAGGCATCCACAGTAAAGTCACTGAGCTACAAGCTGTCTGCTAAGTGTTCTGGGAAATGTTTCCATCCAGTACATAATTAAAATAAGCGAAATATATACCTATAAAGAACGTTGAAAGATGTTCATTCAGCACTATGATATCTGAGAACACCATTTCAGCTGTAATATGGTACCTCATCATGTCCATTTAGTGAAAGGAAGCTTTGGATGCTTTTACTAGCACAAATGGGATGCTATTCTTTTATTTTGTTTTATCCCTGTATAAGCTTATCATCTTGCTGTATGTGACCTCTGAGTCCTACATATGTCAAAGCTCTTTTTCAGACCCTGCTGTACCACGTGATCACCCTAACAGCTTGTCTCAGTATGTAAGCGGATACTGTAAGTGGGGCCTAGTGGATGCTGCCAATTCTATGACTGAACTCTATCCCAATTCAGTCTCTGTAGGCCTACTTCTAATAATGGACATTTTTATCAATACCTGAACTGTTCAATTTCTAGCTTGATAGCCACCTTAATTTACCCATGAATGTATCTTAATTAGCATTTCACAGTGTCAAACTGTCATATCTTTCTCTTTTGGTTGTTCGTTTTGAGCTATATACTGTTATTGCAAAGAAACACTTTTTTTTTTTGAGAAAGGGTTTTTTAACCAAAGTTACATGTGGCAGCTTGCGTTCCACACAATCATTTAGCAGAGAAAGCACAGGAGAAACCCTGCTGCTGCAAACCTGTTATATGCAAAGTATTTTAGACTTCCAAGCCTGTATTAAGATGTATGATAATAATGTAATAATCTAAAATGTAAATATCTATAAGAATAAAACATGTTAATGTCCAACTGTAACAAATGGATTTGATGTCTGTCATTGCAATGGAAGGAAAGCTGGTTCAGAAAAGCCTAACAAAAAATAGATTTCGCAATACCGTGCCACTCCTCTCTTTAATAAAATAATAATAATCTGACTCAGTAATTATCCTGTCCGCTAGGCGTCACTACTTCTGTTTTTCTTCTCTTTCATGAGTGACGCAGACGCTGCATGAATGTCTGTAGTTACCACTAGCTACGGTTGTTGCTGTTGCCTGGGCAGTGGCTGTCAAATAGGCTAGCGAAGCTACCTTTGTCATGATTTTGTAGCAACACCTCTCCTGAAAATATAGTAACCATATTTGAAAGATACCTTGAATTAGCATCAGAGACGCTGGGCGAAGAGCAAAAGAGTGAGATGAAATGACAACGTCAACATTACAGGTAGCAAAACATTAGCTAGCTAACGTTCGCTACGTTACTTGCTAACTTGTGTCAACAAAATCTAGCTAATGTTATCACCATTAGTTTACGAGCTACACTATTATACATTCTGATTAATAGTTACCAGTCAACTTGTTATTCAACTGAATACTGTAGCGACAACAAAAACACCACATTTTCCACTGTTGGTAGTTTGACCATTGGCACAAATAACTGTTACGAGGCCATGTATATTGTAATGGTATGTCTTGCAAACAAAATAGTTTGCTAGTCAAGTCTAGTGAGTACTAGTAGTTATTAGTCTGTAAATGTCAGATATAATCTGTTACAGTTTATGGATTCCAACCTTAAAGGTAAATCTACAGTTTATTTGTTTGGTTTGACCCATGGTCTGAACCTGTACTCCCCTGTTTCATTTATATGGTTCATCCCTTCCTCTCTTCCCTCACACAGAAAGCGATTGATCTTGTGACCAAAGCCACAGAGGAGGACAAGAACAAGAACTATGAGGAAGCCTTGCGCCTTTACCAGCATGCAGTGGAGTACTTCCTGCATGCTATCAAGTGTGAGTGTGAAATGTAATATTTTTCTGTTCATAGTCCAATTTGTTTAAGCATTCAGAGTAGAAATTAGGTTGTTGTTTTTGAAGGCAAAAAGTAATGTGTTTTGATCTCTTCTTCCAGATGAGGCACACAGTGACAAGGCAAAGGAGAGCATACGTGGGAAGTGTATGCAGTACCTAGACCGGGCCGAGAAACTCA
Source organism: Salmo salar (assembly GCF_965601325.2). NCBI lineage: Eukaryota > Metazoa > Chordata > Actinopteri > Salmoniformes > Salmonidae > Salmo > Salmo salar. Next base: position 36,246,199 of record NC_138306.1, on the reverse strand, counting down.
AAGATTTCTTGAAAAACAAAGAAAAAACAGGGAAGAAGCCTGTCAAGGAAGCACAGAGTAATGATAAGTATGTTGTCACACATCTGTTCACACAGACACTGTCCTACATTAACACAAGCATACCTAGGAAATAACAATTTGCCAAACAGACAATATGAAGGAAAAAGGAAACCGCACACTGCTCTTGATAGTATCACTGATCTTTAATAAGCTTACGTATCGGCCTCACGGCCTTCGTCAGAGCTTTTGTGAGTTTTTTTAAATTAGCACCCTTATGTAGACCTAGCCCCACCCACATCCGTTCCACGCGTCGAATGGGGTTGGAGTCGAGAGAAATCAAATAAGTGCCACAGTCACCGGCACCAAATAGTTTGTTTCACATTACACATTCCTTTTAGGAGTGACAGTGACAGCGAGGGTGAAAACCCAGAGAGAAAGAAACTGCAGGAGCAACTGATGGGTGAGTGTGTGTTTCTCTCTTTCACACACCAGCTGTCTAAACTGTGTCTGTGATGTTCATGAGGGAAATTAACTTTGATGCTAAACTGATCCATGTCCTGGTACAGGTGCCATTGTAATGGAAAAGCCCAATGTCCGGTGGAACGATGTAGCTGGGCTGGAGGGAGCTAAGGAGGCCCTGAAGGAAGCTGTAATCCTGCCCATTAAATTCCCTCACCTCTTCACAGGTTAGACTGCCTTTTTTCCCCCTCACATATCTACTCTCTTTCTCACTATCTTCTGCATGGACATGTCACCATAATGATATAATACTGTATGTGTATTCTGTCTATTTGTTCATTATGCTTGAATGTATCTCTGGTTGCAGGCAAACGCACTCCATGGAGAGGGATTCTTCTCTTTGGACCCCCTGGGACTGGAAAGTCTTACCTGGCCAAAGCAGTAGCCACAGAAGCCAACAACTCCACCTTCTTCTCTGTGTCATCATCAGACCTCATGTCCAAGTGGCTTGGAGAGAGTGAGAAGTGAGACATCATTTCTTATTTGTAATTCTACTGTTTGTGTAAATCCCCATTATGCATCCACACCTGATTGGACAAAAAATTTATTCTCACTGATACTTATGTATCAAATCAAATTTATTTCTCACGTGCTGAATACAACAGACCTTACCGTGAAATGCTTACTTACAAGCCCTTAACCAACAATGGAGTTTTAAGAAAATATTTACTAAATAAACTAAAGTTAAAAAAACGCACTCCATAACAATAATGAGGCTATATACAGCGACTACCTGTACCGAGTCAATGATCGAGGTAATTTGTACATGTAGGTAGGGGTAAAGTGACTATGCATAGATAAACAGCGAGTAGCAGCAGTGTAAAAACAAAGGGGGGTTTAATGCAAATAGTCCGGGTGGCCATTTGTTTAATTGTTAAGCAGTCTTATTGCTTGTGGGTAGAAGCTGTTAAGGAGCCTTTTGAACCTAGACTTGGAGCTCAAACGGTAGCAGAGAGAACAGTCTATGAATTGGGTGACTGGAATCTTTGACAATGTTTTGGGCCTTCCTCTGACATGCCTAGTATATAGGTCCTGGATGGCAGGAAGCTTAGGCCCAGTGATGTACTGGGCTGTACACACTACCCTCTGTAGCACCTTACGGTCAGATGCATAGCAGTTGCCATACCAGGCGGTGATGCAACCCAGTCAGGATGCTCTCGATTGTGCAGTTGTAAAACTTTTTGAGGATCTGGGGACCCATGCCAAATCCTTTCAGTCTCCTGAGGGGGAAAAGGCATTGTAGTGCCCTCTTCATGAATGTCTTGATGTGTTTGGACCATGATAGTTTGTTGGTGATGTGGACACCAAGGACCTTGAAACTCTAAAACTGCTCCACTACAGCCCTGTTTATGTGAATGGGGACGTGTTCGGCCCTCTTCCTGTAGTCCACGATCAGCTCCTTTGTCTTACTCACGTTGAGTGAGAGGTTGTTGTCCTGGCACCACACTGCCAGGTCTCTGACATCCTCCCTATAGTCTGTGTCGTCGTTGATCAGGCCTACCACTGTTGTGTCATCAGCAAACTTAATGATGGTGTTGGATTCGTGCTTGGCCACACAGTACAGGAGGGGACTCGGCACACACCCCTGATGGGAAATTGTATTGAGGATCAGCGTGGCAGATGTGTTGTTGCCTACTCTTACCACCTGGGGGCGGCCCGTCAGGAAGTCCAGGATCCAGTTGCAGAGGGAGGTGTTTAGTCCCAGGGTCCTTAGCTTAGTGATGAGCTTTGTGGGCACTATGGTGTTGCACGGTGAGCTGTAGCCAATGAACAGCATTCTCACACAGGTGTTCCTTTTGTCCAGGTTGGAAAGGGCAGTGTGGAGTGCGATTGAGATTGCGTCCTCTGTGGATCTGTTGGGGCGGTATGCAAATTGGAGTGGGTCTAGGGTTTCCGGGATGATGGTGTTGATGTGAGCCATGACCAGCCTTTCAAAGCACTTCATGGCTACAGATGTGAGTGCTACGGATCGGTAGTCATTTAGGCAGGTTACCTTAGTGTTATTGGGCACAGGGACTATGGTGGTCTGCTTGAAACATGTAGGTATTACAGACTCAGACAGAGAGAGGTTGAAAATGTCAGTGAAGACACTTGCCAGTTGGTCCGTGCATGCCTTGAGTACACGTCCTGGTAATCTATCTGGCTCCGCGGCCTTGTGAATGTTGACCTGTTTAAAGGTCTTGCTCACATCGGCTACGGAGAGCGTGATCACACACTCGTCCGGAACAGCTGGCGCTCTCATGCATGCTTCAGTGTTGCTTGCCTCGAAGCAAGCGTAAGTAACCTGTTGAATGTTTGTGCCTCTCTTTCTCTCTCTATCCATCAGACTGGTGAAGAACCTGTTTGATCTTGCCCGCCAGCACAAGCCCTCCATCATCTTTATTGACGAGGTGGACTCGCTCTGTGGCTCCAGGAATGAGAATGAGAGTGAGGCAGCCCGGCGGATTAAGACCGAGTTCCTGGTACAGATGCAAGGTGAGAATTTAGACTACAGTCTATACCCACTCCCCACTTTCTGCCAAGACAGCTTTTAGACTTCAGATCAAACAAACACCCCATCAAAGAGGACTTAACTTAAAAGTCTACTGCATCAGTTGACTTGACCTTTCCGATTCAATGCGTAACATGTTCTATATAAGCAACAGGCTTACATAGTCTTCATTCCTACTCTCTGATTGACAGGTGTGGGCAACAACAACGATGGAATCCTCACCCTTGGAGCCACTAACATTCCCTGGGTTCTGGATGCTGCCATCCGTAGAAGGTCAGTGATCAATAAGGGGGCAGGTTGGGATGGGATATACAGTATGTTTGTTGTTTAACAGATTCACAAAAGTAATGATAAAGCCTGAATATTTGTTTATACTGTCTACCTATTAATGTAGATTCCATTGAGTGGAAGACCAGTCCTGGAGTTTTCTTGAAATGTTTGTAGAACAGTAGATAAGCACCCAAAATGGGAAATGTTTTGTGTTGTAATGTTCAAGCAAAAATGATTTCCTAATGGGTACAATAGTCATGGTCAAGCATTCTCATCAGAATTATGTCACTGTCAGGTTTGAGAAGCGTATCTACATCCCTCTCCCAGAGGAGCCCGCCAGGTCCCAGATGTTCCGGCTGCACCTGGGCAACACACCCCACAGCCTGAGTGACGCAGACCTTCGTCAGCTCGCCAAAAAGACAGAAGGCTACTCCGGGGCTGATATCAGCGTCATTGTACGAGATGCCCTCATGCAGCCTGTCAGGAAAGTGCAGTCAGCCACACACTTCAAAAAGGTAATTTATACCCATGATGTTCCCTCTAATTTCTTCCTCGCTGAGCAAATTTCAGGTCTGAATTTGTGAAAATTCAGTGCAACTTCCAGTGCGCGTTTACTGTGAACACTGAGGCTGAACCTGCTTTAAGTTAGTTTTAGCAGTGGCCAAGTAGGCTACTGTGACTATTTGCTCATAATGTAGGTCTACCAGAGTGGCCTACCATCAAAAACAATGGTGGAAATACGTCCCATAACATTTTTAACGTTTAAATACCTGTTCTATCATTCAGCCTATAGTAGCAGCCAATGTGGTATTCAATGTAGGCCTACATTCCATTGAAAAAAAAACAAAAACATGCAGGGCTTGACATGAACTTGTTTATCCACTTGTTCTTTAGACAAGGTGAATGAAAATGTTGTTTCTGATACAAGAAACCACTTTACAAAATCAAATGCATTATCATTCCCATACCATTATTAATTAGAATCAGACCAACTATGCTACCCTCTGCCTATTGGCTACTTAGCTTATTCAAGCCTGCCTCAAAATACAACACTGCCCCTAGCAAAAGATATGAACAAAATGTGCACACGTGGCTAAATGCAGCTCTTGCTTTGATCTCAAAACAAGCCCATCTACTCAAGACCACAGCTGGTAACACAGTCCAGTTCATAGTAAATAGCACGGATCCATATATGGCAATGGTCTATTTGCATAAAGACCTACTGCAGCTCTGATTGGCTATGCCGCACAGGTCTGTGTAGAGTATGGGCTGGGTCGTGTGTAATAGAATCCTACTCCGATGTGTTCTACCTACAACAAAACATCCTCCGTAGTTCGTTTTGTTTAAGTATGTTGCATTGAAAGTGGCTAATATTGAGTTGATTTGATGACAGTAAAGAGAAAGGTTGATAGTGTTCAGAGTGGAAAACTGCACTCTGCGTGGCAGTCCTGGGGAGCTGCGTGGCAGTCCTGGGGAGCTGCGTGGCAGTCCTGGGGAGCTGCGTGGCAGTCCTGGGGAGCTGCGTGGCAGTCCTGGGGAGCTGCGTGGCAGTCCTGGGGAGCTGCGTGGCAGTCTCGGGCCCGCACGCAGATTAGATGGAACATTGCCCATGATATAGTAACTCTATTGCGGTCGACTCTTGTACACTACACTAAAGATGTTTCTCTTTCCCTGCTATTAAGGAGATTTAAGAGTTTGTTTGTTGTGGTACTCAAGGTGCGAGGGCCATCCCGTGCCAACAGTCAATTGATGGTGGATGACCTTCTGACCCCGTGTTCGCCTGGGGACCCAGCTGCCATAGAATTAACCTGGATGGATGTGCCTAGCGACAAGCTGCTGGAACCCATCGTCTGCATGGTGAGAAACATCCACAACAGACACTCATATTTTGCTTACACATTCAGGCATTACACTCATATTTGTACAAATACTGAACAATGCTAATGGTTTGTCCTCTGCTTTGTCCCTGTGCCCTCCAGTCTGACATGCTGCGGTCACTGTCCACCACGCGTCCCACAGTCAACAGTGAAGACTTGTTCAAGGTCAGGAAGTTCACAGAGGACTTTGGACAGGAGGGCTAAGAGGTCCTGGTCAGCCAGAGGCTTCACTACTCCTTACTCTGTTTGTCCTCTCAAGCCCCATTCATACAACCTCCTGCCAAGTAGTAGCTACAGTACTACCACACTACAAACTTGGATTTGTTCGACTAACCTGCATTGGCAAGAATGATGGAGCATTTAACCTCATACCATTTCCCTCCGATCATACACTATTGCAGTCCTGAAGACTGAGACTATATTTTTTTTGCCATCCTGCACTTTAAGTTGTTAATCATTATGAAGGAAGGGTGAAGAGCTTTTGAACAATTACATTTAACATAGCTCTTGTCTTGCATGTGTGTAAGTCATAGGCTGTGTTTAAACAGGCAGCCCAATTCTGCTTTTTTTTCCACTAATTTGTCTTTTGACTAATCAGATCAGCGCTGAAGATCTGATGTGAATGGTCAAAATACCTATTAGTGGAAAGCGATATCAGAATTGGGCTGCCTGTTTCAACGCAGCCTTAATGTATGTCTTGTGTAGGAGCGCTCTGCTTTTAAATGAATTGAGTTGACTGACCATAGCTACCCCCTCTCCCAGGCCCCACTAGAGCTGCCCCTATGTTACAGGCAGTGTTACTTACACTATTTATGATTATTTATTTTATTCTATTTTATCTGGTCAAGATGTGTTGACTGTATGAGTGACTGAGGACACAGCTGATCATTGACTGGGAGAGGTATTTACATTTCACTATTTCTCTGACATGTTATGTGAATGAAGATGGGGACAAGAGCCCTTTTCTATTTCTGGATCTGAGCATTGAAAATAATAGTTCCATGACAGACATGATCATATTGTTCCTATATGTCATAATAGTATTGCTGTGTCTGTATAGTTGGGGGTGTCTGTTCTGGTCCCAAAGGGGATCTCACTGCAGTTACACATATCCATGATAACCTGACTTAGTGAATCCAGAATTCTAAAATAAAAAGATGTTTGTCATTATTCCATTTCAACTTTACATTATCCATGTTATTACAGTTGAAGGCGGAAGTTTACATACACCTTAGCCAAATACATTTAAACTCAGTTTTTCACAATTCCTGACATTTCATCCTAGTAAAAATTCCCTGTTTTAGGTCAGTTAGGATCACCACTTTATTTTAAAAATGTGAAATGTCAGAATAATAGTAGAGAATTATTTGTTTCAGCTGTGGGTCAGAAGTTTACATGCACTCAATTAGTATTTGGTAGCATTGCCTTTTATTGTTTAACTTGGGTCAAATGTTTCAGGTGGCCTTCTACAAGCTTCCCACAATAAGTTGGGTGAATTTTGGCCCATTCCTCCTGACAGAGCTGGTGTAACTGAGTCAGGTTTGAAGGCCTCCTTGCTCGCACACACTTTTTCAGTTCTGCCCACAAATTCTCTATGGGATTGAGGTCAGGGCTTTGTGATGGCCACTCCAATACCTTGACTTTGTTGTCCGTAAGCCATTTTGCCACAACTTTGGAAGTATGCTTGGGGTCATTGTCCATTTGCTTTAACTTCCTGACTGATGTCTTGAGATATTGCTTCAATATATCCACATAATTTTCCATCCTCATGATGCCATCTATTTTGTGAAGTGCACCAGTCCCTCCTGCAGCAAAGCGCCACCCCGTTCTTCACGGTTGGGATGGTGTTCTTCGGCTTACAAGCCTACCCCTTTCTCCGAACATAACGATGGGCATTATGGCCAAACAGTTCTATTTTTCTTCAGACCAGAGGACATTTCTCCAAAAAGTATGATCTTTGTCCCCATGTGCAGTTGCAAACCGTAGTCTGGCTTTTTTATGGCGGTTTTGGAGCAGTGGCTTCTTCCTTGCTGAGCGGCCTTTCAGGTTATGCCGACATAGGACACGTTTTACTGTGGCTATAGATACTTTTGTACCGGTTTCCTCCAGCATCTTCACAAGGTCCTTTGCTGTTGTTCTGGGATTGATTTGCACTTTTCGCACCAAAGTACGTTCATCTCTAGGAGACAGAAAATCTCTCCTTCCTGAGCGGTATGACAGCTGCCTGGTCCCATGGTGTTTATACTTGCGTACTATTGTTTGTACAGATGAACGTGGTACCTTCAGGCGTTTGGAAATTGCTCCCAAGGATGAACCAGACTTGTGTAGGTCTATAATTTTTTTCTGAGGTTTTGGCTGATTTCTTTTGATTTTCCAAGCTGTTTAAAGGCACAGTCAACTTAGTGTATGTAAACTTCTGACCTACTGGAATTATGATACAGTGAATTATAAGTGAAATAATCTGTCTGTAAACGATTGTTGGAAAAATGACTTGTGTCATGCACAAAGTAGATGTCCTAACTGACTTGCCAAAACTATAGTTTGTTAACAAGAAATTTGTGGAGTGGTTGAAAAACAAATTTTAATGACTCCAACCTAAGTGTATGTAAACTTCCGACCTTGACTGTATATAGCAGATCACTGGCTAATAAAAAGTCTACAACCTTTATTTATTTCTACCCATATTTTTGTCCACAAGTTTTGAATCAGGTCATTTAAACAGATACATGTGCTGCCTTTCCCATTGATGTTGCTAAACTTTCCACACACATTAATTTGAAAAAGCAGTTTATTAAAACTAAATCTACAATATTCATGGGATTTCATGAGATAAAAAAAATGTCTATGTACATGAATACAGCAAAGCAAATCCTATTGGTTACTTGAACCTGCCAAAGACTGCCAAAGGTTAACCAACATCCATTCAAAAAACAAAGCAACATTGGTGAATTAAATTGAACTCATGCATGTTAATCACATACTTTTGGATATTAATCAGACACACAGTGAAAGAAATAGGATTTTGCAAGAAGTAAATGAAGACTGAACTGTGGAATACTTGAAAGCTTACCATCACCCCATTGATTTGGATAATTACTGCTAGGTAAATGCATTCTATGACAACATGTTTTTACAACCAGGTGCATAATCCGTGTAGTAGTAAACTTTAAGATATTCATCCATTTATTGAAACTGCGATCAAGGATGTTAACGAAGTTACACTTTATTGCGTTTCGATTGGCTCTCTACAGCTGGGGCTGCCCTTTTATTGCGATGATGAGGGAAGGTTGGCATCAGGTCAGCCTCACAAGCTAAAAAGAGAGACACACCTTAATCACTTTAATTCCACAAACACTGTTCCAATAATTTCTGTCATATAACCCTGAGGCCACACTTACGCAAAGGTTTCTCCTTAAAGTAGGAACTCTCCAAGCAGTCCTTAGCTGTGGCCCTAACAGAGAAACACTTGTGAGCCATGCAGGAGTGAAAGGAAGTATACTGCACATGTGTTAATGGAAGGTTTCTGTGTAAATATGTGAATGACACAATGTGTAGAACTGTATACAGGTCTCTTCATGTATGTATGCATAATGCTGCGCAGGTTTGTTCTTTGGTAGTTACCTGCGTAGAGGATTGTACATGAAGAGAAGGTTGAGTAAACGCAGCCCTGCATCAGACAACCAGGTGAACTTATTCTTCAAATTGTTGTATGGTTGTTTCCTCAAACTGTACTGTCCAACTAGGGGAAGACGAGTGAAGCCCTGCAAAATGTTAACAACAGACAGGTTAACCAACAATATCCTTTTTTTAGGAGAAACTACTATCATTGGTTGTTGCATATTGTAAAATTAATCAACATTAAAGTGACTCAAATTAAACTTATGGAATGGTAAAATCCAAAATTCTGATTGTTTAGGAGAAAGTAGTACTGAGCGATTGGTTTGATTTGGGGTCGGTTTTGGTTAGATTATAAAACAACGATTTTCAATTTGAAAATGTTTTTAAGACATTAAACGCCCTTTGCATTATGTGGGTTGAATGCTGTAACACAGAATGCAACAATAAAGTCCCATGATGGTAGTGACTGTCCATTACTGCTTATCACTTATTAACCATCATTATTGACATTACTTTAATAAAATATTTCAGTTGTGTATATTACATTTGTTTTATTTGATGACTTATTTCATTCCAAGTCATCATCTCATCTCTATAGATCTGTTGCCTATGCTGTCTGACAAAAATCACTATTTTAGTAGTTCTTCAAAGTAAATAAGGCAATACCTCGAAGCAACTGCTCTCTATGTATCCCTTCTTGATCGTGCATTCTTCTGTCTTTTATGTAGCAGGCATAAAAGAAACAGACCGGACAAGTAGCCACGTAATGGATTATGGTCGTTGTAGTTAATGATCAAGTTTTCTGCACTAAACTATGTAGAATATTGGCCTGTTGGAAACTACAACTCCCTACTACGTCACACAGTTTGGGCATGATCTGATTTATCTCTAGAGAAACTGCAGCGCAATGTGCGCATTGAGCTCACAGAAAACCCCTGAATTAAATGGAATTCAAATAATTGAACCCATGTAGGTCAATTAGTCTATAAAAATTAAATAAAATAAAAACATTTTGGTTAATCGCTCAGCACTAGCAGACATTCATTACCGGCCAGATGTTTTCATTAGGGGTACCCAGCAGTTGCACTATGAGGTCCACCTGTTGGATCTCAGAACCCCCTGGCAGCAGAGGTTTATGTGCAAGCAGCTCAGCCAGGATGCAGCCCACCGCCCTGGATAAATAGGAGATACAGTATGTTCATACAGATGGTATGGTAATAAACATTGGTGACTGTGCCATGAAAATACCCTCTGGAGGGTTGATGTACGGATGGGAGGGGAGATTCTCTGCTAGAACAGAGGATTGGATCCTATTTAGAACAGAGAAAATCCTATTTAGAACAGAGAGGATCCTATTTAGAACAGAGAGGATCCTATTTAGAACAGAGAGGATCCTATTTGGAACAGAGTAAAGTTCACTACCTGAAAGGAGACAACTACATACATGACATAGACAACTCTGTATGTTAAAGCTTGTTTGGAAGAGAGGGAGCTCTGTGATAGTGACAAAACTCTAAATAAGTTTAAAAGGATCTGTGACCCATGTATGTTATGTGTATGGACAAAATGGAGACTTAAAACAAATTACCACATGTCTAAGGCTGTGGTCTGAGTCTTGGTCCCTAGGAGGAGCTCTGGGGCCCTGTACCTGGAGCAACAGAAACAACAGGAGCCCATGAGGCTCAGGGAGGGTTAGGGATCAGCGCCTGAGGAGAAAGTTGAGGTTGAAGGACTGACTCACCACAGTGTCACCACCCGGGGCGTCATAGGCTGTAGGGGGATACCGTAGCAACGTGCCAAGCCAAAGTCAGCTGGACAGAAAGGGAAACATTAGCACAATCAAACATTGACAGAAGCATGTTTTTACACACACAATAACTGACAGCTGTTGAATAATGCTGTAAACTGGTTATAAACTATGTCAAACTAATTGTTCTGCACATTGCTAATTGTTATGCATGTTACACTATGTAAAACATTCACTATCAGAAGTGAAAACAGCACAGTTAAAGCATTTTGTTTACAACAGTGCAATTTTAAACTCATTGAGGTATTGTTGTTCAGCGAAAGGACATGCGTAGTGGAGTACATGCATACAGACGTAATCCAGGAGCACAGCGGTTGTATGGTGATGACTCACCAATCTTTACACAGCCTTTGTCTGTCATCAGCAGATTGGACACCTTCAGATCCCTGCCACATAGTCATGCCATTTAATAAAATAACCACACGAATCACAGCAAACTAAAAAAACACTACCGTCTAAGCATTGAAAAACTGCACTCAAGAGTACACATTACAAATTCATTACAGAATTCAGATCCATTATTACAATAAAATAAATATACTGCTCAAAAAAAATAAAGGGAACACTAAAATAACACATCCTAGATCTGAATGAATGAAATAATCTTATTAAATACTTTTTTCTTTACATAGTTGAATGTGCTGACAACAAAATCACACAAAAATAATCAATGGAAATCCAATTTATCAACCCATGGAGGTCTGGATTTGGAGTCACACTCAAAATTAAAGTGGAAAACCACACTACAGGCTGATCCAACTTTGATGTAATGTCCTTAAAACAAGTCAAAATGAGGCTCAGTAGTGTGTGTGGCCTCCACGTGCCTGTATGACCTCCCTACAACGCCTGGGCATGCTCCTGATGAGGTGGCGGATGGTCTCCTGAGGGATCTCCTCCCAGACCTGGACTAAAGCATCCGCCAACTCCTGGACAGTCTGTGGTGCAACGTGGCGTTGGTGGATGGAGCGAGACATGATGTCCCAGATGTGCTCAGTTGGATTCAGGTCTGGGGAACGGGCGTGCCAGTCCATAGCAACAATGCCTTCCTCTTGCAGGAACTGCTGACACACTCCAGCCACATGAGGTCTAGCATTGTCTTGCATTAGGAGGAACCCAGGGCCAACCGCACCAGCATATGGTCTCACAAGGGGTCTGAGGATCTCATCTCGGTACCTAATGGCAGTCAGGCTACCTCTGGCGAGTACATGGAGGGCTGTGCGGCCCCCCAAAGAAATGCCACCCCACACCATGACTGACCCACCGCCAAACCGGTCATGCTGGAGGATGTTGCAGGCAGCAGAACGTTCTCCACGGCGTCTCCAGACTCTGTCACGTCTGTCACGTGCTCAGTGTGAACCTGCTTTCATCTGTGAAGAGCACAGGCCGCCAGTGGCGAATTTGCCAATCTTGGTGTTCTCTGGCAAATGCCAAACGTCCTGCACGGTGTTGGGCTGTAAGCACAACCCCCACCTGTGGACATCGGGCCCTCATACCACCCTCATGGAGTCTGTTTCTGACCGTTTGAGCAGACACATGCACATTTGTGGCCTGCTGGAGGTCATTTTGCAGGACTCTGGCAGTGCTCCTCCTGCTCCTCCTTGCACAAAGGCGGAGGTAGCGGTCCTGCTGCTGGGTTGTTGCCCTCCTACGGCCTCCTCCACGTCTCCTGATGTACTGGCCTGTCTCCTGGTAGCGCCTCCATGCTCTGGACACTACGCTGACAGACACAGCAAACCTTCTTGCCTCAGCTCGCATTGATGTGCCATCCTGGATGAGCTGCACTACCTGAGCCACTTGTGTGGGTTGTAGACTCCGTCTCATGCTACCACTAGAGTGAAAGCACCGCCAGCATTCAAAAGTGACCAAAACATCAGCCAGGAAGCATAGGAACTGAGAAGTGGTCTGTGGTCACCACCTGCATAACCACTCCTTTATTGGGGGTGTCTTGCTAATTGCCTATAATTTCCACCTGTTGTCTATTCCATTTGCACAACAGCATGTGACATTTATTGTCAATCAGTGTTGCGTCCTAAGTGGACAGTTTGATTTCACAGAAGTGTGATTGACTTGGAGTTACATTGTGTTGTTTAAGTGTTCCCTTTATTTTTTTGAGCAGTGTATATCCCAAAACAGACTGGATATTCCATCCTAAATAACAGCTCAAGTCTGAGATATGGAGTCTGACAGCGAACGTGTCTGACCTGTGCAGAATGAAGTTGAGGTGAAGATAATCCAGACCTCTCAGCAGCTGCAGAGCTATACACTTCACCTGAAGGAGAAAAGTGAGACATTTCAACACACAGTTCTCTAAAATAATCAATGTTGTGTAATGTCAATACAGTAGAAAAACAAGAGGACATTCCTTAATACATAATACTTTTCACTGTTGTACCTGTGCCTCTGAGAACGGTGTTGGCATGTTTTCCAGCAGACTGGCCAGGTCCTGCTCACAGTAACTCATAACTAGGAAGAGACTGAGCAGATACACACAGGGCAATTACTGATGAGTAGGCTACTGAATACAGTCAACCAAGATGGGACAGGTAAATACTGAATACACCCAAACTAAAATACTATGGAACAACAAAGTTGAGTTACTGTAGAAATTACAACTTAATGTAAAATTGTAAACTGTGACACAAGCATTAAATAAAAGTATGTGAACAAATGTTTTTATCTGTTAAGAAAGAGTAGGTCTAGGCTTAATCATTTCTGAAGATGTTATCATTGCATATTGAATAAGGGTTCCAGTATATTTAGAGGGGATGTGTGTGTACTGTGAAGCGGGTACTGTGAAGCGGGTACTGTGAAGCGGGTACTGTGAAGCGGGTACTGTGAAGGGTGTACTGTGAAGCGGGTACTGTGAAGCGGGTACTGTGAAGCGGGTACTGTGAAGCGGGTACTGTGAAGGGTGTACGCTGTCACCTCTCCAGGTGACTTCCCACCACCACCTCCTTTAATTCCACTATGTTGGGGTGTCTGAGTTTGAGCAACAGGGTGATCTCTCTCAGACTACTGATAGGGATCCCTGTGTGTAGAACAACACCAAGTCAAACAAACACAGAACATAACAAAGGCCATAAATAACAGAGAGAACCTAATAATATGATGGAAATGTCTGAAAACTATTTTATACTTCGCTAAAAGCAACGGAAGCAAGGCAAGTGGCTGAGAACCAAGCTGTAAGCCTACCATCCTTTTCCTTGTCCATCCGGACCTTCTTTAGTGCTACTATATCATCAGACCTGGTGTCTCGGGCTCTGTCTGTGAACGGGATACAGTGTTTTAACCTAGGCTTACAGGCACTTACAGACAGTCCGTACAGTATGAAGTGTTCTTACCGGTAATTAAATAAGGCCTAATCTGTGTAGCTCTGGGCAGTACTGTGAATTACACCATCAAATAATCTCTAAGAATAGCCGCCAATCCTGTGTTAGCAGATCAAGGATAACTTACACACAATTCCATATGTTCCCTCGCCGATTCGGTTCAGTTTCTCAAATTCCTTCACACTCCTACAGTTCCCAAACTGACAGAAGAGAGGAAATGCAAGCTTTTTCAAGAATTGATCAATTCCTTTGCAATTATTCCTAATGCCATCTGCAACTTTTCTTTATACATAAATTGTGGGGAAAGGTGTGACATTGCAGCTTTTAAACAGTTGAAGTCGGAAGTTTACATAAACAAGTTTTAATGACTACACCCTAAGTGTTTCAACCACTCCACAAATGTATTGTTAACAAACTATGGTTTTGGCAAGTTGGTTAGGACATCTACTTTGTGCATGACACAAGTAATTTTTCCAACAATTGTTTACAGACAGATTTTTTCACTTAAAACTCACTGTATCATAATTCCAGTGGGTCAGAAGTTTACATACACTAAGTTGACTGTGCCTTTAAACAGCTTGGAAAATTCCAGAAAATGACGTCATGGCTGTAGAAGCTTCTGATAGGCTAATTGACATCATTTAAGTCAATCGGAGGTGTACCTGTGGATGTATTTCAAGGCCTACCTTCAAACTCAGTGCCTCTTTGCTTGACATCATGGGAAAATCAAAAGAAATCAGCCAAGACCTCAGAAAAGAAATTATAGACCTCCACAAGTCTGGTTCATCCTTGGGAGCAATTTCCAAACACATGAAGGTACCACGTTCATCTGTACAAACAATAGTACGCAAGTATAAACACCATGGGACCACGCAGCCGTCATACTGCTCAGGAAGGAGACAAGTTCTGTCTCCTAGAGATGAATGTACTTTGGTACGAAAAGTGCAAATCAATCCCAGAACAACAGCAAAAGAACCTCGTTAAGATGCTGGAGGAAACAGGTAAAAATATATATTTTCCACAGTTAAACGAGTCCTATATCGACATAACCTGAAAGGCCATTCAGCAAGGAAGAAGCCACTGCTCCAAAACCACCATAAAAAAGCCAGACTACGGTTTGCAACTACACATGGGGACAAAGATTGTACTTTTTGGAGAAATGTCCTCTGGTCTGATGAAACAAAAATAGAACTGTTTGGCCATAATGACCATTTATGTTTGGAGGAAAAAGGGAGAGGCTTGCAAGTGAAGAACACCATCCCAACTGTGAAGCCCGGGGTTGGCGGCATCATGTTGTGGGGGTGCTTTGCTGCAGGAGGGACTGGTGCACTTCACAAAATAGATGGCATCATGAGGAAAGAAAATTAAGTGGATATATTGAAGCAACATCTCAAGACATCAGTCAGGAAGTTAAAGCAAATGGACAATGACCCCAAGCATACTTCCAAAGTTGTGGCAAAATGGCTTACGGACAACAAAGTCAAGGTATTGGAGTGGCCATCACAAAGCCCTGACCTCAATCCCATAGAGAATTTGTGGGCAGAACTGAAAAGCGTGTGCGAGCAAGGAGACCTACAAACCTGATTCAGTTACACCAGCTCTGTCAGGAGGAATGGGCCAAAATTCACCCAACTTATTGTGGGAAGCTTGTAGAAGGCTACCCGAAACGTTTGACCCAAGTTAAACAATTTAAAGACACTGCTACCAAATACTAATTGAGTGTATGTAAACTTCTGACCCACTGGGAATGTGATGAAAGAAACAAAAGCTGAAATAAATCACTCTCTACTATTATTCTGACATTTCACATTCTTAAAATAAAGTGGTGATCCTAACTGACCTAAGACATAGAATTTTTACTAGGATTAAATGTCAAGAATTGTGAAAAACTGAGTTTAAATGCATTTGGCTAAGGTGTATGTAAACTTACGACTTCAACTGCATGCATGCATGTATAAATATACACAGTACCAGTCAAAAGTTTGGACACCTATTCATTCAAGGGTTTTCTTTATTTGTACTATTTTCTATATTGTAGAATAATAGTGAAGACATCAAAACTATGAAATAACACATGAAATCATGTAGTAACCAAAAAAAAGTGTTCAACAAATCAAAATATATTTTTTATTTGAGATTCTTCAAAGTAGCCACCCTTTGACAGCTTTGCACACACTTGGCATTCTTTCAACCAGCTTCACCTGGAATGCCTTTCCAACGGTCTTGGAGTTCCCACATATGCTGAGCACTTGTTGGCTGCTTTTCATTCACTCTGCAGTGCAACTCATCCCAAACCATCTCAATTGGTGATTGTGGAGTCATCTGATACAGCACTCCATCACTCTCCTTCTTGGTCAAATAGCCCTTACATAGCCTGGAGGCGTGTTGAGTCATTGTCCTGTTGAAAAACAAATGATAGTGGGACTAAGCGCAAACCAGATGGGACGGCGTATCGCTGCAGAATGCTGTGGTAACCATGCTGGTTGAGTGTGCCTTGATTTCTAAATAAATCACTGACAGTGTCACCAGCAAAGCACCCCCACACCACCTCCTCTATGCTTCACGGTGGGAACCACACATGCGGAAATCATCCGTTCACCTACTCTGCGTCACAAAGACATGGAGGTTGGAACCATAAATCTCAAATTTGGACTCATCAGACCAAAGGACAGATTTCCACTGGTCAATTGTCCATTGCTCGTGTTTCTTGGCCCAAGCAAGTCTCTTCTTATTGGTGTCCTTTAGTTGTGGTTTCTTTGCAGCAATTCAACCATGAAGGCCTGGCTCACGCAGTCTCCTCTGAAGAGTTGATGTTGAGATGTGTCTGTTACTTGAACTCTGTGAAGCATTTATTTGGGCTGCAATCTGAGGTGCAGTTAACTAGAATGAACTTATCCTCTGCAGCAGAGGTACAGTTGAAGTCATAAGTTTACATACACCTTAACCAAATACATTTAAACTCAGTTTCTCACAATTTCTGACATTTAATCCAAGTAAAAATTCCCTGTATTTGGTCAGTTAGGATCACCACTTTATTTTAAGAATGTGAAATGTCAGAATAAAAGTAGAGAGAATGATTTCATTTCAGCTTTTATTTCTTTCATCACATTCCCAGTGGGTCAGAAATGTACATCCACTCAATTAGTATTTGGTAGCATTGTCTTTAAATTGTTTAACTTGGATCAAACATTTTGGGTAGCCTTTCACAAGCTTCCCACAATAAGTTGGGTGAAATTTGGCCCATTCCTCCTGACAGAGCTGGTGTAACTGAGTCAGGTTTGTAGCCCTTCTTGCACGCACACACTTTTTCAGTTCTGCCCACAAATGTTCTATAGGGTGGGGTCAGGGCTTTGTGATGGCCACTCCAATACCTTGACTTTGTTGTCCTTAAGCCATTTTGCCACAACTTTGGAAGTATGCTTGGGGTCATTGTCCATTTGGAAGACCCATTTGCGACCAATCTTTAACTTCCTGACTGATGTCTTGAGATGTTGCTTCAATATATCCACAATTTTCATTCCCCGTGATACCATCAAATTTGTGAAGTGCACCAGTCCCTCCTGCAGCAAAGCACCCCCACAACATGATGCTACCACCCCCGTGCTTCACGGTTGGGATGGTGTTCTTCACTTGCAAGCATCCCCCTTTTTCCTCCAAACATAACAATGGTCATTATGGCCAAACAGTTCTATTTTTGTTTCATCAGACCAGAGGACATTTCTCCAAAAAGTAAGATCTTTCTCCCCATGTGCAGTTGCAAACCGTAGTCTGGCTTTTTTATGGTGGTTTTGGAGCAGTGGCTTCTTCCTTGCTGAGCGGCCTTTCAGGTTATGTCAATATAGGACTCGTTTTACTGTGGATATAGATACTTTTGAACTCGTTTCCTCCAGGATCTTCACAATGTCCTTTGCTGTTGTTCTGGGATTGATTTGCACTTTTCATACCAAAGTACATTCATCTCTAGGAGACAGAACGCGTCTCCTTCCTGAGTGGTATGACGGCTGCGTGGGCCCATGGTGTTTATACTTGCGTACTATTGTTTGTACAGATGAACGTGGTACCTTCAGGCGTTTGGAAATTGCTCCCAAGGATGAACCAGACTTGTGGAGTTCTATAATTTTTTTCTGAGGTCTTGGTTGATTTCTTTTGATTTTCCCATGATGTCAAGCAAAGAGGCACTGAGTTTGAAGGTAGGCCTTGAAATACATCCACAGGTACACCTCCAATTGACTCAAATTATGTCAATTAACCTATCAGAATCTTCTAAAGCCGTGACATAATTTTATGGAATTTTCCAAGCTGTTTAAAGGCACAGTCACAGTAAACTTCTGACCCACTAGAATTGTGATACAGTGAATTATAAGTGAAATAATCTGTATGTAAACAATTGTTGGAAAAATTACGTGTGTCATGCACAAAGTAGATGTCCTAACCGACTATCCACACATTTCTTGTTAACAAACTATAGTTTGGCGTGGTTGAAAAACAAGTTTTAATGACTCCAACCTAAGTGTATGTAAACTTCTGACTTCAACTAATATATATAAATATATATACATACATACCTCAAACAATATACATCCCCCCCAAAACAATCTGGTCACACAGATGGAAAGGGGGTGTTAATCTACTAGAAAAAGTCTTAGAAATATAAAAGGTATTAGAAATAAATCACAACACAATCATGTTGAAGTAAAGCCCCATGCCAACTAATATCAACATTTATATAAGGTTTTGTAGGAATGATTTGCCTTCTGTAGTAAATTGGTTGAGAAACATATCTATATTTGTTTTATTTAACCTTTATTTAACCAGGCAAGTCAGTTAGGAACAACAATTCTGTTAAGGGGTGTTGATCCACTTCACTTACTGTAGTTCCATAACCAAAATAGATTTTTTCCAACTCAAGGTGTCATATCATAGCTGACACCCCATTCTTTCTGCAGA
Organism: Salmo salar; assembly: GCF_965601325.2. Lineage (NCBI taxonomy): Eukaryota > Metazoa > Chordata > Actinopteri > Salmoniformes > Salmonidae > Salmo > Salmo salar. The sequence continues at coordinate 36,227,341 of NC_138306.1, read as the reverse complement.
CATATTTTAATCTTTATTCGAATAAGATATTTAAGAGTTTTTGGAAAACGTGGTCACATAAACAACTGAAGGAGATTTTACTGTCATTGTGTTACATAATGTGGATCTGCACTGTTTCTCAAGTAAATGTATTTGAGTAAAATGTTCACTTCTGCATATAGGTGTATTGTTTGTTAAACTTTACGATCAATGGTATTAGCTTGGCATTCATTTTAAAGTTAAAAGGTGAGTCTCCGCGTCACTGTTAACTTGGAATTGCCCCATATCACTTTCTCAGCACTGTGCCGTTTGATACAGCCAAAATTAACCTGGCTGGGATTTATAGGGATCGCCCAGACAGCTTTGTCTAGGTCACAGAGTTCTCAGGACAGGACATTCCATTGACGGTGTGAATGGACATCAAAACAAAGCTTTTAGGCCGGTAGCGTCATTACGAGTGTGACGTTCCAAATTAAACTGACAAGGCACCCGACTTGCAATCGTATCAACGTATTTGTGTCCAGCTAATAAAATCGTTTTATATACATTCCGACTAAATGAAGTGGCGTCATTTGATGGATCCTTGCTGTCCATTAGGGTGCCGGTAATTTGTTAAAGAGTACGTGGCCCACATAACAATAAAATGCCCACTAGCTAGTAGCTACTGTATGCATGTTGCTTACCCTGTGTTTTTGCGGTACTGTGAACGTTCTGTTGTTCTTGATCGACTTCAGCTTTATGGGGTCCGGGTCAGTATCTGCAGCGTTCTCCATTGTTATTTGGACGCCCAAGATGATGGTTCATTCGCCCTTTGCTGTACTATGATGACAGAAAATGCGACCAGTACGCGAATATACGTCCAGAAACATTCAAAACAGTATGAATGGCAGGAAACCACACACTCGATGCCTTGTCTATTAAATGGACGACTACAAGCTTTCCCGGGGTTCAAGACGATGAGCTGCGCTTCCCCTCAGAAATTAAATTACTTTGTTTATTTACATCTATTTAGAAATTGCTTTTTTCCCCCACAAATATGTCCATATCCACTTGAATCACTCATCATATTAATTAAATAGTGCAATAATATCCCCACTTTTTCTAAGGCTGGGGATAAATGACAACAAATCTTTGTAATGCATCCAAAAAGCACCAGAAATTACTTTGTTCCTGAAATCTGTCCATATCTATTTCCACTTCTTATAATGGGTTACTGCAATTGGTACATCTAGCACTCCTCTAGCACAGATGAATAGGGAATCATTGGCTCAAGGGGATGGCAGGCCTGTAGTATTTATGTGACCTTACTTTTTCCAAAATCGTTATGCCTTGTTAGTGATGGCTCTACCAACACAGATTGGTTGCCTTCTAGGTCGTGGCTCCTTGTTTGCCTCCTCTATAGTTTTGGTGGGTGGCTGAGCATAGAGGTCCTCTTTGGATGGGGCAGTGACAATTATGGCAGGGGGTATGAATGAAGAGGGGGAGGAAGTTTCACCAACCGAAATCTCTGCTGGAGAGGGGGTTGGCGTACTTGGCTCTATAACTAGAAGATGAAGAAGTGAACATTGTCATATCATTTAGTTTCTCAAAGCTAATTAAGGCATGTATAAGTTATATTCTTCAGAAAGTGAAATAACAACCAACACGTGGCAGGAAATGCCACCTTTAATGTAGCAATTAAATCTAAAAGACTTCTACTTTCAGCAACTTCCTGTATCATATGTAGCCAATTCAAGTATCACTCAACGGTTTCACAATCGTGAGGAATCTGAGTGAGTTGTCTTAATTTGTAGATATGAGTAAGGGTGATTAGGGTTGTTATAATAATACCAGTGGAATATCGTGCCTCAATAGTGTCACTGATTGTTCTTGGGGATCGATCAGTGTAATGCAAGCACCTTTAAATTGGATTGTGCTAATTTCTTAAGAGTGTTAGAGGGAGCATCATTCAAGGAACAATAAAGATTAACCTCGTAACAACAGCTGCTATCTACTCATTCATGTGTTAGTAATTTTAACTGTTGAAATATTTGTAAACCTGAAATACTACAGTTATTTTTTACTTGAGCGTTACCAAAAAAAAACATTTGCAAGGATTTATGTTTTTGTTTTCAATTTAAGGAAAACCAATAGAATAGTAATGTCTTTGTCCCCTAGCAACAACCAAAAAGGTAGTCTAAACTGTAACTTTGTATAATATTTTCATAGTGCTCATAAGCTTTCTGACTCAAAGGTCTTTCTCAAAGCTTACAAGAAAATAGTGAATCAAAAAGAAGATGTGTACACTTAAAGTGGATGGGTTTGCATTGAAAACACTGAACACATGTTCACACTGGTAGGCTATCTGCTCCCAAGAGTACTTTATAATCTGTTTATTGGCCACTGACAGTAAACAATGATGTTCAAAATGTTTGTTCTCTCTCAATTTATGTAATTATTTTAATACAACAGATTTATCATAGACATTAATTAAGGGTTGTGCAATTTGCAATAATCAAGACAAATAACTACCATAAAGAGCTTAAGCCTGGTTGCTTACCCTCATTTGCTTGCTGGCTCACTGCAGACCCCATCTGACATTTGGTCAACACAACCTGCAAGTATCCATGCTTTGTCTATTGGTGTGTCTGTCAATGCCTGGGGCATTACTCAGACAGCACATCTCTCTCTCTCTCTCTCTCTCTCTCTCTCTCTCTCTCTCTCTCTGTCTGTCTCTCTGTCTGTCTCTCTGTCTCTGTCTCTGTCTCAATTCAAGGGGCTTCATTGGCAATATATGTTTACACTGCCAAAGCAAGTGAAATAGATAATAAACAAAAGTGAAATAAACAATACAATTTTACAGTAAACATTACACTCACAAAAGAATAAAGACATGTCAAAGTTCATAGTATGTCTATATACAGTGTTGTAATGATGTGCAAATAGTTAAAGTACAAAAGGGGAAATAATTTACAATGGTGTGATTGCACACTGGTATTTCAACCAATAGATATGGGAGTTTATCAAAATTGGATTTGTTTTCTTATTCTTTGTGGGTCTGTGTAATCTGAGGGAAATATGTGGCTCTAATATGGCAGGAGATTAGGAAGTGCAGCTCAGTTTCCACCTCATTTTGTGGGCAGTGTGTACATAGCCTGTCTTCTATGAGCCTTCTCAGAGCATACCTTTAAATAATAGTTTATGCTTATGATTTGGGGAAATTGATAGTGTACTTTGGAGAGTGGACAAGGGGTTAAAGAAAGCATCATGTCATGTGACTAACAATAATGGCCTCTTCCATTTAAGCTTCAGCAACAGAAAAGCTTCTCTCACGTGACCTGTTCTGACTAGGCAGAGTATCCCATACGCGTCTTTTTTCCCCCCAATCGAGGTTAACCAAAGCCGCGCCCGTTTTTAGATAGGGGCGTATCCCAGCCTACAACCAAATCAATTCTAAAAGCTTTAACAAGAGCAAGGTATTGTGTTTCATTTTAAAACAGCATCACATTTTGTAAAAGCAGAATATTTCAGGTCATCCGTCATTAGTCAAAAAGTTTGGACGTTGCCACACACATACCTACTTGTTAACAAAATGAAGGAAGTTTCCGTTCAAATTGTCCATAAATATTTTCCTGTCAACCACTATATGAAGAAGTTTAAGGAAAACGTAAACTCAAATTGTACCTTTTGTAATGACCTCCCAGAAACAGTGTTGCATCTTTTTTGGCATTGTACTTATGTAAGGAAACTTTGGCAAGAAATCAGTAGATTTATAATTGAACACATTTATGAAGATCTTACACTATTGTGGAGAGATGTACTGCTTGGATTCTTTACCAACGATAGAAATAAGCTGAAACAATTTTATGTAATTAATTTCATTATTCTTTTGGCCAAATGTCATATTCACAAATGTAAATTTACAAACAAAACTCTACATTTTCTTAACTTACAAAAAGAAATTGAACTATATTTTAAGACAATTAAATACTCTACTAACAAAAAAGCTGTTAGAATTATAAGTGTATGTATGTCCCTTAAGGTCTTGAGTAATGTGATATTGTACCACTAGCCCAATTGTCTTTTGTATATTATTTATATATACTTGTGTTCCCACATGTACTTCCTGTATGGATTTGTTGTTGATAAAAAAATAAAAAACATTTAAAAAGAAGAGAAAATCAGGCACGTGTTGTGAGTGCGGTGAAAATACAGGAGCCCACAACCGCAGGGCTCTCCAGAGAGTGGTGCGGTCTGCACAACGCATCATGGGGGGCAAACTGCCTGCCCACAGGGGCAGTGCCCCTGTGACAACAATTTTGGACCCCCTTGTGGCCCCCCTAAATGTGGAGTATGAAATAATTTTTACATAACTCATTTTTGCTATTGTTCTTTTTTTACATCCGTTATTATATAGTGGCAACGCGGAACACTAATTTAACCCACACATTTTCTAGAGGGACGGCTTTAGGCGGAACACAACAGTATCGTACCACATGCAAAACGATATGACAACAATAACGTCTAATGTAACTGGCCTCTCTAACAGTGCAACTGGCCCCAGCTTGGCCCCCCCAGTTGAAATGGTCTAGAACCGCCACTGTAACACAGTGAGGCTGCTGCCTACATACAGACTTGAAATAATTGGCCACTAACAAATGGATCACTAGTCACTTTACTAATGCCACTTTAATAATGATGTTTACATATCTTGCATTACTCATCCCAGATGTTATATACTGTATTTTCTACCATCTATTGCATCTCGTCTATGCCGGTCGGTCATGTCCCATCCATATATTTATATGTACATATTCTTATTCCATCCCTTTACTTAGATTTGTGTGTATTAGGTAGTTGTGGAATTGTTAGATTACTTGTTAGATATTGCTGCACTGTCGGAACTAGAAGCACAAGCATTTCGCAACACTCGCAATAACATCTGCCAACCATGTGTACGTGACTAATAACATTTTCTTTTCTTTTATTTAGAGGGAGAGCTAGGCAGTTCAAGCCCCCTTGGGTGCTGCCATAGATTTATATTAGAAGTACCCATCCAAGAAGGCTCAAGGTCATTGGCCACAGATAAAATGACGTCAAATCACGTTATATTTACCATCGCTTTGATTGGACTGATCATGTCAACATCATACTTTTAAAATCTTAGCTAACAAGCTAGACATGAAGTCATCATCATGAATTACGTTGACAATCTACTGGCAAATCCTTTTCATATGAAGAGAAATTATAGATAAAACATATCGGAGCTCATCGGCCATTGGACATGAACATTACACAGCAAGTCGGAAATCGCAAATTCAACAATGAGTGGTTTGGAAGGAATCAGTGGCTAACTGCAAGCGTTGCAAAGCAATTACTATTTTGCTTCCACTGCTTGCTATTCAGTGGAGAGGGTGTGTGGTCCAAGTCTGGGTTTAAGAATTTAAAACATCTGTCTGAAAGGGTCTCTTTTCCAAGCTTAAAATAATAAACATTCACACGCAACACCATGGGCTAGTAAATGTTTAATAAATTGTCCATGCTGTCAGTCCTGCATGACTTCTGCTGCATTCAAAACAACTGGAAAATTGGAACTGGGAAATCTCAGATTTCAGTGAGTTCAAGACAACTGGAAACTCTGAAAAAAACGACCTCTGACTGGGAAAATACGTATTGAACTGTCATCCAATTTGGAATTCCAAGTCGGGAACTCGGGCCTCTTTCTAAATCAAATCAAATGTTATTGGTCACAAACACATATTTAGCAGATGTTATTGCGTTATTGTTATTCCTAGCTCCAACAGTGCAGTGGTATCTGACAGTGCAGTAATATCTAAAAACGATTCACAACAATACACACAAATCTAAAAGTAAAAGAATAGAATTAAGAAATATATAAATATTAGATTGAGCAATGTCGGAGTGGCATTGACTAAAATACAGTAGAATAGAATACACTATATACATATGAGAACATCACTGATGTTATGATTCAACCTTGTTTTTTCCCAGAGTTCCCAGTTGTCTTGAACACACCAGAAATCCAGAGAATGCCAGACTTTGATGACAAAGTTGAATTTCAAAATATGCCTGCAACTTGGACCGCCGTGCCACCTTCTTGTTCAAGTGAGCACAGCACAACAACGGTGAGTCCAAAAATGTCTTGTACGCTGCCGCATAAATGATGTAATATGCCAGGGAGATATGTATACTGTAGCTAAGAAAGTAGTACTAAGTGTATGTTGTGTAGCTGTTAGTAGCCCATGTGCCTCACTCACCCTAATAATTTGGTCCCCTTTCCCCTCATAATTTAGCCTACTGTTATGACTTGGTGCTGCACATGTATCCTATAGTCTGTTTTAGAGAAATGTAATCATCGAATATTGTAAGATGTTTCATTGTCTGCTTACATGCCTCCTTTATTTATCCCACGGTTCTGACTTGGTGTACAATGAGAATACTGTAAGAAAGCCCATGTTCTGAATCCATGTTCTGAATTCTGTTGCTGTACATTTCAAAAGTGCTGAAGAAATAGTTATATTGACTATGTCCATCCTAGCTCTCTCATTAATGTCTTAATCGAAATTAGGGATTGCCTTTCATCTTCTCATCATCCCCAGGGCCTTATGCCATAGTTTGTACATCTCAGTTGTCTGTAGAAACCACATTTATTTAACAAAGTCAGCCATATCAGCTATGTTTTTTTTAAAGGCAGTAAATGAGGCTGAATAAACTGTTTCGCTGCCAGACAAGGCTCCGCTGATAGCCAGGTGTACCAGTGGTAAGGATTCCCTCCATGGTGCTGAAAAGGAAGCTGTGCTTTAGGGACAGCTTTATGTAGGCCCTAACAGTTTGTGGGCACCGTTTGCCACCGTTATAGTGCACTTAATGTATTGTTTAGTGTTGTGTTGTGGCTTTGCTGTCATGCATCTAAAATTGTATTTTTTAGTTTGCCCCACCAATATTTACATCCTAATATCGCTACTGGCTGTGGCGATATTGAGGTTCATTCTTCTCATATGTTGTTGTTAGAAACAGTAACTAGTGCTTTTTGACAGCACGCTTTTGACTGCACGCGCCTGGCTGAGGTTTTCTGAATCTATCCAATCAACGCTCTCATGCGTTTGACCAATGACGTGGACGTATTTAGGCTGGAATACGCCGCTAGCGGAAAGGGGGCGTGGCTTTGGCTAACCTCCTTTGGAGAAAGAAAGACTCAACACAAAAACAGAATATCAAAAACATTAAGGAAATTAGCTCGCTGTCAAACTAAAACAAATGTTTTAGGTCAAGTGAAGGCACGCTGATATGGATGGTAAGTCGTTTTCGACTTTTGATTTGACGAGATTGTCAATTTACTTTGATCTATGTCGTGCGTTATAATGCTAGTTAGCCGACATAAACTAGCATAAAGGAAAAGCTTGGCAGCCAGTCGATAAGCTAAATGTTATGATAGCTTGCTACTAGCCTAATATTAGTTTATATTAGATTTTACCAAATATACACGTTTTATAGTTAGCTATTAAAATCTCACTGCAATGTCATGTCACCAGAAGCTAGACGAGTATTCAAAGAAGAAACGTTAAGGTTTAGACGAGTAACGTTAGCTACATGGCTATTGAAGAGATTATTTTTCTAAACTGTCTAGATAGCTAGCTATCTTCCCGTTTTTATTTATTTGTAGGTAGGTGGCTAGCATTACGTGTGTTATCGCCATTGGAGTAGTGTAGAGTTTGAAATGATCAGAACGCGTTGACAACTTATACAATTCTATGATTTTGATCAAGACACATATCACTAGCTAGTTGCCCTCAGACTGTCATAGTCGTCATTGCACACTGTTAGTACAAAGTATTCCAGGCCCAATGCACTGGGCTGTATCTGTGTATCACCCCTCATCCCATTTTTTTCTTTCTTTCTTTCAGACACACTCTTCCAACTGAAGGTATATAAGAAATTAGCCATTGTCTTTGTGGAGCTTAAACATAGTTAATACAAAATTTTACACTGTAAAATGTCTGCTTATACTTCTCTAACAGTTTACAGCAAAACAGCTCGAAAAACTTGCCAAAAAGGCAGAGAAAGATTCCAAATCTGAGCAAGCCAAAGTTAAAAAGGTGAGTAAAGGGAGGGCTTTCTGAGAAAGAATGTAGGCTAGAACATGGTTGTGTGTAGTAGACTTTTGTTTTCTGATGCAAAACATTTTGCTATATGGTTTGCACTGGGCCCTACATAACGCGACCCAGGTTACGGGTATACAGGGTGTGGTATGGTTCAGTGAAGGCTGCTGAGGTGAGGACGGCTCATAATAATGGCTGGAATGGAGCAAATGGAATGGCATCAAACACATGGAAACCATGTTTGACGTATTTGATACCATTCCACTTATTCCGCTTCAGCCATTACCACAAGCCCATCCTCCCCAATTAAGGTGCCACAATCCTCCTGTGGTATTACAGGATCAGCAGTCAGTCTATCCCAATAGCGTATAAACAACATTATTGTTGAAAATCGTGCCAATAAATAGTTAATTTAACGTAATAATTATTAGGCATAAGCGTTAAGTGTTCAGTTGGCGTCTGACTGGACAGGTCGAATAAAGATGTGTGCAGCACATTAACCAGCAGGTGGCAGTGGAAGATCATGGTTGAGGCTGCACCAGTCCATTACTGTCCTAAGGATTTAAACAGACGACCAAGGGCCATATGTATCAAACGTCTCAGAGTAGAGATTGCTTATTTAGGGACAGTTTTGCCTTTTTGATCACAATGAATAAGATTACATGGACAGGGGGGACCTGATCCCAGATCAGTATTCCTACTGTAAGATGATTGTTACACATGCAGCCCCTGAACTTGTTTTCATAGGCAACTAAACTGACTTTTAGTGTGTATGTTCGTCTCACCAGGCTCTTCAGCAGAAGAATGTGGAAGTTGCCAGAGTATATGCAGAGAATGCCATCCGTAAGAAGAACGAGGGCCTTAATTGTCTGCGCATGGCATCCCGTGTTGATGCTGTTGCCTCCAAGGTCCAGACTGCTGTCACTATGAAAGCGGTGAGTCTATTCCCTCTGCCTAATCATAATCATATGTTAATATCATCCAATTGTGTGTCTCACATTAGTCATTGTCATCTTTTCTCTTGACCCCCAATCTCAACCATCCTCGCTACTGGCTACTTTCATAGAGATGCACTCTCTGTCCTACCTTTGTGTGTGGCACTCCTGTGTTTTATATCCCTAGGTCACAAAGAATATGACGCAGGTCACCAAGGCACTGGACAAAGCGCTGGGTTCCATGGACCTGCAGAAGGTGTCTGCTGTTATGGACAAGTTTGAGACGCAGGTCCAGAACCTGGATGTTCACACCTCGGTGAGTAGCACAAGTTTATAGAAAATGTTCCTCATCTATATTAAACAAAAATATAAATGCAACATGCAACAATTTCAAAGATTTTACTGAGTTACGGTTCATAGAAGGAAATCAGTCAATTGAAATAAATTAATCAGGCCTAAATCTATGGATTTCACAACTAGGCAGGGGCGCTTTCATGGATGGGCCTGGGAGGGCATACGCCCACCCACTTGAGAGTCAGGTCCACCCACCTGGGTGCCAGGCCTAGCCAATCAGAATTAGTTCTTCCCCACAGAAGGGCTTTATTACAGACAGAACCCACAGGTGAAGAAGCCGGATGTGGAGGTCCTGGGCTGGTGTGGTTACACCTGGTCTGCGGTTGTGTACTTCACACACAGAGACGCGTATAAAGCTCTCCCTCGCCCTCCATTTGGTAAATCCGACTACAACTCTATCCTCCTGATTCCTGCTTACAAGCTAAAATTAAAGCAGGAAGCACCAGTGACTCGGTCTATAAAAAAAAGTGGTCAGGTGAAGCAGATGCTAAACTACAGGACTGTTTTGCTATCACAGACTGGAACATGTTCTGGGATTCTTCCGATGGCATTGAGGAGTACACCACATCAGTCACTGGCTTTATCAATAAGTGCATCGAGGATGTCGTCCCCACAGTGACTGTACGTACATACCCCAACCAGAAGCCATGGATTACAGGCAACATTCGCTCTAAGCTAAAGGGTAGAGCTGCTGCTTTCAAGGTGCGGGACTCTAGCCCGGAAGCTTACAAGAAATCCTGCTATGCTCTGCGACGAACCATCAAGCAGGTAAAGCGTCAATACAGGGCTAAGATTGAATCATACTACACCGGCTCCGACACTCGTCTTATGTGGCAGGGCTTGCGCTGCCCAGTGACACAAGCCTACCAGACGAGCTAAATCACTTCTATGCTCGCTTTGAGGCAAGCAACACTGAGGCATGCATGAGAGCATCAGCTGTTCTGGATGACTGTGTGATCACACTCTCCGTTGCCAACGTGAGTAAAACCTTTAAACAGGTCAACATACACAAGGTTGCGGGGCCAGACGGATTACCAGGACGTGTGCTCCGGGCATGTGCTGACCAACTGGCAGGTGTCTTCACTGACATTTTCGCAGGTGTCTTCACTGACATCATGTCCCTGATTGAGTCTGTAATACCAACAGTTTCAAGCAGACCACCATAGTCCCTGTGCCCAAGAACACAAAGGCAACCTGCCTAAATGACTACAGACCCGTAGCACTCACGTCCGTAGCCATGAAGTGCTTTGAAAGGTTGGTAATGGCTCACATCAACACCATTATCCCAGAAACCCTAGACCCTCTCCAATTTGCATACAGCCCAAACAGATCCACAGATGATGCAATCTCTATTGCACTCCACACTGCCCTTTCCCACCTGGACAAAAGGAACACTTATGTGAGAATGCTATTCATTGACTACAGCTCAACACCATAGTACCCCCAAAGCTCATCACTAAGCTAAGGATCCTGGGACTAAACACCTCCCTCTGCAACTGGATCCTGGACTTCCTGACGGGCCGCCCCCAGGTGGTGAGGGTAGGTAGCAACACATCTGCCACGCTCATTCTCAACACTGGAGCTCCACAGGGGTGTGTGCTCAGTCCCCTCCTGTAGTCCCTGTTCACCCACGACTGCATGGCCCGGCATGACTCCAACACCATCATTAAGTTTGCAGTGGTAGGCCTGATCACAGACAACGACGAGACAGCCTATAGGGAGGAGGTCAGAGACCTGGCCGTGTGGTGCCAGAATAACAACCTCTCCCTCAATGTGATTAAGACAAAGGAGATGCTTGTGGACTACAGGAAAAGGAGGACCGAGCACGCCCCCATTCTCATCGACGGGGCTGTAATGGAGCAGGTTGAGAGCTTCAAGTTCCTCGGTGTCCACATCAACAACAAACTAGAATGGTCGAAACACACCAAGACAGTTGTGAAGAGGGCACGACAAAGCCTATTCCCCCTCAGGAAATGAAAAAGATTTGGCATGGGTCCTGAGATCCTCAAGGTTCCACAGCTGCAACATCGAGAGCATCCTGACTGGTTGCATCACTGCCTGGTACGGCAATTAAATCTCGGCCTCTGACCGCAAGGCACTACGGAGGGTAGTGTGTACGGCCCAGTACATCACTGGGGTTAAGCTGCCTGACATCCAGGACCTCTATACCAGGTGGTGTCAGAGGAAGACCCTAAAAATTGTCAAAGACCCCAGCCACCTCAGTCATAGACTGTTCTCTCTACTACCGCATGGCAAGCGGTACCGGAGTGCCAAGTCTAGGACAAGAAGGCTTCTCAACAGTTTTTACCCCCAAGCCATAAGACTCCTGAACAGCTAATCAAATGGCTACCCGGACTATTTGCATTGTGTTTAATCAGTTTCTTAATATGCCACACCTTTCAAGTGGATGGATTATCTTGGAAAAGTATAAATGCTCACTAACAGGGATGTAAAAGAATTTGTGCAAAAGAAATTTGGGAGAAAAAAGCTTTTTGAGCGTATGAAACATGGGACCAACACTTTACATGCTGCATTTACATTTTTGTTCAGTGTACATAATGGTTGTACTCCTAATCAATTTCATTTCTTGAAGTCATTAGTTTTCAAGCCTCTTGTTCACGTGTCCCCTTCTTCCCTAAGACCTCTAGCTCACTCTGCCTCCTCGACCATTATCCTAGTTCACTAAACCCTTTATCTCAACATGCATTACTGTACCCTTCTGTATAATTGCATTAATTGTGAAACAACATAAACCCACTCACCTATAGGTGATGGAGGACTCTATGAGCTCGGCCACCACACTGACCACGCCCCAGGACCAGGTGGATGACCTCATTGTCCAGATAGCAGAAGAGAGTGGTCTGGAGGTGATGGACCAGCTCAGCCAGCTGCCTGCAGGAGCCACCTCATTGGGAGAGAGTTCCTCACGCTCACAGCAGGAGAAGGAGGACCAGCTGTCTCGCAGGTACCCTAACAATGCAGCTTTCACTGGTTAGTGTGGGACATTTGGCTTGTTTTCTAAATTAAGGAAATGTGTTGACAAGCTATTCTCCAATTATTTGACTGTAAAGTAGTGTAGATTCTGGCTAGATGTGTTAGTGCTATGATGGATCCCCTTTCTAATTATGCATAGTGATATTCCAATGATCAACATGCACATACACCAAAGATTTTCATATAAATCAACAGTTACACTTTTATTTACGTTGCAGGTTGGCTGCTTTGCGGAACTGAACATATCTCTCAACTATTCGCTAGACAGATGGAGGCTTGACAACCGCTTGGAAACAAACAGCTGGGAGCTGTGTGATTCTATCAAACTGTTCATACCGTGAGGACCTAATGAGACTATTGATTTCCATCCTCACGTCTATTTATATACACACTCACACTGTGGTGCTGAAAATACCACCTGAGAAGGCATGGGTCTCTCTCTTCCTCTCGCTCTTCCCCCTCTGTCCGGCTCTTTCTTTTTCTGTTGCACTTCTCTTTTTTTCCACCTTTCATTTCCCTTTTCACATATCAGTCTTTCCATCTCTCACTCATTGTCTTATATTAATTAGGGATCCCTCAAATCAAAATAAAGTGTTATTTGTCACATGCTTCGTAAACAACAGGTGTAGACTAACAGTGAAATGCTGACTTACGGGCCCTTCACAACAATATAGAGAGAAAAATATCCCCCTTGGTCAGTTGTACTTGTGAATTTCAGTACATTGTCACATGACATATTTTTGGATGTATATTTGAATTGTCAGGGTTTTCCTGAGAACATGAAGAGTTTTGCAAAATGTCCAAATAGTATATTGGAAAAAGGTGTTTTAAAACAGACACATTTGTGTAATATAGGGAAGCTTGGACCCCCAAAAGTTATTTATCTGGATTTTGCCTATCAGATAAGATAGAATGAATAGAACGGACAAATCATTGACTTGAATGGGGACTATTATTTAGAGTGCTCTGATGTTTCCCAGTTTGCACTCTGTTCGGCACTAAACCACAGACATCTCTTGACACACTGTATTGACAACACTAACAAACAAAATGAAGAAACACTATTGTCTACTGATTTTTCCCAACTCTTAAAAGAAATAATCCTCTGACATAATGTCATTATTTCTGTATAGAGGGAGGACAATTCTCAGTCATATTTTTTGTTTTCCTGATTATTTCTGTTAAAATAGATTGTTAATTCATGCCTATGTTATGTTGCTTTGAATATGTATGCCTTATTGGGATGCAGGTATATGCATCTTCTCCTCAGTGCCTGGATGTATCTAGTTAGACATAGTGATCCTATGTAAGGTTTTAATATCGAGGTTTTGGGACTATAAGGTTCTATCTGCCAAAAGAATATTCTGAGGTGATTGGCTTTAAAGTTCCGAACCCTCATTGGTTTGAAATGTGTTAGCAATTTTTTATCTTGTATTCTTTTGAATTTAACAACATGAATGGGGGTATTTAGAGTACTATATAGGTAGAGAACATTGAACCGAACAAGGCTATGTCAATTAAAACATTTTGACAAGTGCAGATAGAACCTTTATAGTCCCGAACCCTTGAATTATGTTGCCATATAACACAGATGTCCCCTTTCTGTCCACATCACATACAAACCAGATATTTGGCTTCTGTAGCGAAGACATTTTGGGAATACATTCCTTTCTTTTATTTTACATGGGGATGGTTATTAATACTCAAAGGTATGCAAGTTTTGCAGTATTTTGGTATATTTAGCCATCTGATATGAACATTTTGTCATTTCAACACTCAGGAAATGACAGCGGCAGATGGCACCACGAGCAAACTGATATACTTCTGGCTTGTCCTATGGTTGCAGCATTTGTAACCAGGAAACCATGTAACCACGACATGAGTTCAACCATGAGACTGTGGGTGCTGTTTCAACACATCCTCAAATGCATGTTTTACTCTTTGCCAAAATAAGCTCACATACTGAGGAGTTCGTGCTGTTAAAAAATGATCTGTGATGCTGTGAACATTTCTCTGCAGTACTGCTTCACACAATTATTTTGCTTCCTTTTCTGTGTGGAGTGATGGTCATTATTATTAGCCTTTCAGATTATATAACATGCTTGCCGCCAGTAAATATTGTTTGTGTTATGCATTCATCTGGTGTAAACAGGTCATGTTGTAGGTAACTGTTGATGTCAGAGAGACAGACTTCTTATACTGTACATGCCTACTGTACAGCTTCAAAGTAAACCTAATTTCTCCCCGTGGTCATGCTAAAACAAGGGTCTAAATTGTCTACAGTACAATGGCTTCAGAAAGTATTCATACCCCTTGACTTATTCCACGCTTTGTTGTGTTACAGCCTGAATCCACTCAGGAACATTCAATGTTGTCTTGGTAAGCAACTAAGGTGTAGATTTGGCCTTGTATTTTAAGTTATTGTCCTGCTAAAAGGTGAATTTGTCTCCCAGTGTCTGTTGGAAAGCAGACTGAACCCAATTTTGCCTGTGCTTAGCTCTTCTGTTTATTTTTAGTCCTTGCCAATGACAAGCATAGCCATAACATGATGGAGCCACCACCATGCTTAAAAATAGGAAGAGTGGTACTCAGTGATGTGTTGTATTTGCCCCAAACATAACACTTTTTATTCAGGACATAAAGTTAATTTCTTTGCCACATTTTTTTGCAGTTTTACATTAGTGCCTTATAGCAAACAGGATGCATGTTTTGGAATATTTGTATTCTGTACAGGCTTCCTTTTCACTTTATCAATTAGGTTAGTATTGTGGAATAACTACAATGTTGTTGATCCATCCTCAGTTTTCTCCTATCACAGCCATTAAACTCTAACTGTTTTAAAGTCACCATTGGCCTCATGGTGAAATCCTTGAGTGGTTTCCTTCCTCTCCGGCAACTGAGTTAGGAAGGATGCCTGTATCTTTGTAGTGATACACCATGTAAAGTGTAATTAATAACTTCACCATGCAATAAGATACATTTTGATGTCTGCTTATTTTTATGTTGACCCATCCACCAATAGGTGCCCTTCTTTGTGAGGCATTTGAAAACTTCTCTGGTCTTTGAGGTTGAATCTGTTTGAAATGCATTGCTCGACTCAGGGACATTACCAATAATTATGTGTGGAGTACAGAGATGAGGTAGTCATTCAAAAATCATGTTAAACATTATTATTGCACACAGTGAGTCCATGCAACTTCCTATGTGACTTGTTAAGCACATTTTTACCCCTGAACTTATTTAGGCTTGCCATAACAAAGGGTCTGAATACTTATTGACTCAAGACATTTCAGATTTTCATTTCTAATTAAATTGTAAACATTTCTAAAAACATAATTATACTTTTGACATTATGGGGTATTGTGTGTAGGTCAATGACAAATCAAAATGTTATCAATTTTAAATTCAGGCTGTAAAACAATAACATTTGGAAAAAGTAAAGGGTGTGAATACTTTCTGAAGGCACTAGGTGTGGATGGGTGTGGATGGAATCTTAACAAGGGCTTTTTTCCCTGTGTCTATTGTGAGGTATACTATCTGCCCTGTGGCTCTTAACAACTGTCACTCTGCGAAATGTCTGGAGAGCTCTCCAGTTCAGCAGGTTGTTGGCTTAAATGCTTTCACAGAAGACCAGACCTCTCCCTTTTTTCTTGAAACCTCTGAGTCATGAGTCAAAGTAGGCCACATACTGCACAATAGATAACTGCACTCTTATCAATACAATGAAAGTGGCTACACTCACTATCTATGATCGATTGAATAGCTTTCTCAGAAAAAATACTGACTGGACTCACTTAACCTATTAAAACGTCAGGAAAGAAACTTCATGTTATGAATCCATTCATCTTATGTGATGTGCCCTTGCTGTTCAGAGAGCACAGGGGTTCCCTTACATCATACAAATGGTGGTATCAAATTTCACAATTGCATTCGTTGTGTACGAATGTCCCATCAGCAATACTTAGCAGTGACCTGGAATTGGACACCGTGCATTGTGTGTGTTCATGGTCGCTATGTTTTTGCTCAGTGATCAAATATGCTGCGGTCCAATGATCAAGAGAATTTGATAGTGAAACATGTTCCTGTAGTGGCTCATCAAACTTCCGTTGCAGCATGGTCTCGTGGACTAGACACGTTTCTCCATAGATAAAACCATAAAGGTTACAAAATCTCAAGATGCCTACCTAGATTTTCTATAGCACACAGAGAATGTGTTATTCTAGAGCTTACCAGACATCAAATATCTGGTACTAGAACAGACTAGCTTCAACACCTTAAATCCACCCTTCTGCTCGACAAACATACCAGGTGCTCCCCCTCTCACACACTATGCTGAACAAAAATATAAACACAACATGTAAAGTTTTAGTCCCATGTTTTATCAGCTGAAATAAAAGATCCCAGAAATGTTCCATATGCAGAAGAAGCTTATTTCTCTCAAATTTTGAGCACACATTCTTTTACATCCCTGTTAGTGAGAATTTCTCCTTTGCCAAGAAAATCCATCCACCTGACAGATTAAACAGCATGATCATTACACAGGTGCACCTTGTGCTGGGAACAATAAAAGGCCACTCTAAAATGTGCAGTTTTGTCACACAACACAGTGCCACAGATGTCTAATGTTTTGAGGGAGTGTGCAATTGGCATACTGACTGCAGGAATGACCACCAGAGCTGTTGCCAGATAATTGAATGTTCATTTCTCTACCGTAAGCTGCCTCTAATATTGTTTTAGAGAATTTGTCAGTACGTCCAACTGGCCTCATAACCGCAGACCACGTGTATGGCGTTGTGTGGGTGAGCAGTTTTTCAACTTAGTGAACAGAGTGTCCCATGGTGTGCACCATGGTGGTGGGGTTATGGTATGACAACGAACACAATTGCATTTTGTCGATGGCAATTTGAATGCATAGAGATACCGTGACGAGTTCCTGAGGCCCATTCTCGTGCCATTCATCCGCCACCATCATGATAATGCATGGCCCCATGTCACAAGAATCTGTACACAATTACCTGGAAGCTGAAAATGTCCCAGTTCTTGATTGCATACTCACCAGAGCATTGAGCATGTGTGGGATGCTCTGGATCGACGTGTACGACAGCGTGTTGTCACGCCAGATACTGACTGGTTTTCTGATCCACGCCCCTACTTTTTTTTTAAGGTATCTGAACAACAGATGCATATCTGTATTTTCAGTCATGTAAAATCCATAGATTAGGGCCTAATTAATATATTTCAATTGACTGATTTCTTTATACGAACTGCAACTCAATAAAGTATTTGAAATTGTTACATATTTTTGTATTTTTGTTCAGTATAAGAAAACAAGCCCCCCTGCCCTGCTTAAATGCATTATTTATTGCTTAAATCGTGTGTGATGCCACCCTTACAAAAAAGATTGCAGTAATTTTGATGTCTAACTACAGTTACAGTGCAGTACACTGCAGTTATTCAGCAATTACTGCTTCCAAAATACCACAGTCGACTGCAGTTACTGCACTTTTACTGCAGTTTCAAAACGGCAATCTTTATTTGTAAGGGCAGAATAACTAAATAAAGGTAAATACCTCCAGCCTCAATGAACTGCAGCTTATATGTTTTGGACTATGTTTATCTTATTCCACCATTTTCCTTTAGTCAACATAACATGACCACAGCATTTTGCAGTGGGTCCTCCCCCATAAATAAACGGTGTATCCTCTATGATGCTGAGAATGCAGCCCACGCATGGAAGAAAGAACACCCCCGCAATTAGATTTATCTCAAGTGACGTTGGTGCTTATTTTGGTAAGGGACCTAGAGAGTTAACGCAAAAAAAAAAGAGAGTTAACGCTAGGGGCTTCTCTGATTGGATTAAAATAAGTCTTAGCGAGTGAGTGAAATAAGAGAAGAAATCAGGGGGAAACGGCGGTGGTGACAGTTGGCATCAGAGACAATAAAAACCGGAACGCGAGGCGACGGTTCGCCGAGGCAGATATTTCTTCTTAGCACGAAAAAATGAGCCGTGAATCGTCTGATATCGGTAAAATATGACAGCATTTTTTTTATTGGAATTTAAGCAGCGTTCAAGTCGGATGGGGCGGGGTGATGTTTAAATTCCGGTAGAAAGAGAGCAAGAACACGGGTGAAGCTAAATGGGTACCAGAAGGAATGTAGACCTCGCTACCTACGTAGCTATTGTATCAGGGGATCTGAGAAGTTTTTAACGCGTTCTGTAAAAGGGAGGCGGTTTAAGACGGACTGGGGAGATCGCAGGCTGGAGAGCAGCGTGTATTTGCGGCGCACATAACAATGAGGACGCTATTTGCATTCTGTTGTCTCTTCTTGATAACGAGAGGAACAGATCCGGCGACGGAGGGCAGGTCCCTGAAAGACAACAACAACATGAACGTGACGGCCGACAGTAACAGAAGGTATATACAAATCGGGGACGGGACCTCCCAAGAATTTGAGTTTCCCGAAAACACTAAGGGCGTGATTGTAATCTCCAGTCAATACCGAAGCGCCGTAAGTACGAAGGGCCGCGAGAGCTGGAAGCAGACGGTCAATGTAAGCTCCTTGGACTCGGAGGTTCTTTCCATCCTGAATGTAAGTGACAGTCATGCGGGACCCGTGAAGAGTTTCATTATCAGCATAAGGTCTGGGTTGCCGGGTCGGGCACAACTGCTCATCCAGCTATTGGAGTTGGACCAGGATTCTTTCCCTGTTGTAATTGAAGAAAGGACAGACTACTGCATCAGGGTGGCGCCTGGAAGGGATGACCCAGCTGCCCGGCTCATACAGTCAGGCGTGCTGTCCCACTTTTCTGAGAACCCTGTCCTATTTGCCTTGCTGCCGCTCATCTTCATCAACAAGTGTGCCTTCGGGTGCAAGGTAGAGGTAGAGGTGCTGAGGGGTCTCCTGCGGAAGCCTGTGCCTCTCCTCTTGGGGGTCGCAGGGCAGTTCCTGGTCATGCCACTGTACGCCTATGGTCTGTCCAGGCTGGGCTCCTTGCCAAAGGCCCTCTCCCTGGGCCTGGTCATCACATGCTCTGCCCCGGGCGGCGGCGGAGGCTACCTCTACAGCCTGCTACTGGGCGGGGACGTCACCCTGGCCATCTCCATGACCCTGGTGTCCACAGTTGTAGCTGCAGCAGCCATGCCCCTGTCCTCTGCCCTGTATGGCAGGCTACTGGGTGTCCACGCTGCCCTCCACGTGCCCTTTATCAAGATCCTGGGCACCCTTCTCTTCATTGCCATCCCCATCTCCCTGGGCATGCTGGTGAAGCTACGTCTGCCCAAACTGACCCGCGTACTGCTGGCACTGATCCGGCCCTTCAGCTTCGTGCTCATCGTGGGCGGCATCTTCATGGCCTACCAGATGGGGGCGTCTATCCTGGCCAACGTGAGACCTCAGATAGTGGTCGCGGGGGTGACTGTGCCCCTGTTTGGGCTGCTGTTAGGGTTTGGGATGGGGAAGCTGGCAGGACTAGCAGTGCCACAGAGGAAGACGGTCAGTATTGAGGTGGGGGTGCAGAACAGCCTCCTGGCGCTGGCGGTTATGCAGCTGTCGTTCCGGCGGGCGGAGGCTGACTTTGCGTCCCAAGCGCCCTTCATAGTGGCGCTCAGCAGCACCTCTGAGATGCTCCTTATCGTCCTCGGTCACTTTGCCCATCGAAAGTTCTGTACCCCCACCACCCGGACTGAAACCTGATTGTAGACAGAGTTTCTGTTCTAAACCAAACCTGTGGAGGTCCCAGAGTGTTGGCTACAAACACACACAACAATATGAAAACAATCATTGACTTTGACACTGTGTACACAGGACAGCGAATGGACATTATAAGTATGTTTTTTCTATCTTCTTGAAACCAAAGGCCTTTTCCCGCTAACCCCCTTTTTTTCTTTCTTTTTTTAATGAGATTGTACTGAAGAGTACCTCATGTATATAGGCCGAAGAAGAGAAATACCTATAAAAGAAAATATATTTTTCTATAAAACATTTTTGTAAATGAAATTATTGATTTGTATCATGTTTACAAGAGGTCTATGTGTCAAAGGAATGGGAATGGTTTTGAAAACTGATTGTTTGTCGGATGGAAATGTATGGTGTTTGAAAAGTACCGGTACTAAGTTTTTTTGTTCTGGATTCAAAGATGGTTTTCTAAGAGTCCATGTACTTTATAAAGAGGAGACATAAAAAAAATAAAAGCATTCATAAAAGCAGTCTTGTGTTTGTCCAAGGAGGATCTTTATTTAAAGAAGGAATCTTAACACTGAGACGTACTAAAGTAAAGATTGTGCTGCAGCACAGCTGAGCGATATAGCCAGTACCTTTGTTTCTGAGGGTGTTTCTGTGACAATATTTGCCTGTGCGTAATATTTGTGGACTGATTAACAGGTTTCTTTGTGTGTGCCAATGTGAGTACATTTGCATGTCTCTTTGCATTGTGTATTTGCATTTGTGTTAAAACAATCTCATAACACATCTATGTTTGCATGTTATGTGGTTACCTTTTTTAAGGTCTAATGTTTCTAAGCCTTTTTACTCCTGAAATGGAGGTTGTAGTTTTCAATCCATTTTTTTTGGTGTAGTTCATAGGTCTTTGTGTGAGCGGGCATGTTATGACTGGAATGAACGTGCTTTTCGGCATGTGTTGGACTTGAAATATGCTCATACAGTCATAATAGCTGCCTACTGGTGCTTTCAGAAAGTATTCACACCCCTTGCTATGAGACTCAAAATTGAGCTCAGGTACATCCTGTTTCCATTGATAATCCTTGAGCTGTTTCTACAACTTGATTGGAGTCCAGCTGTGGTAAATTCAATTGATTGGATATGATTTGGAAAGGCACACACCTGTCTACATAAGGTCCCACAGTTGACAGTGCATGTAAGAGTAAAAACCAAGCCATGAGGTCGAAGGAATTGTCCATAGAGCTTCGAAACAGGATTCTGTTGAGGCACAGATCTGGGGAAGGGTACCAAAAAATGTCTGCAACATTGAAGGTCCCCAAGAACACAGTGGCCTCCATCATTTTTAAATGGAAGAAGGTTGGAACCACCAATACTCTTCCTAGAGCTGGCTGCCCAGCCAAACTTAGCAATTGGGGGAGAAGGGCCTTGGTCAGGGAGGTGACCAAGAACCTGATGGTCACTCTGCACTTTGACAGACCTCCAAAGTTCCTCTGTGGAGATGGGAGAACCTTCCAGAAGGACAACCATCTCTGCAGCACTCCACCAATCAGGCCTTTATGGTAGTGTGGCCAGACAGAAGCCACTCCTCAGTAAAAGGCACATGACAGCCCACTTGGAGTTTGCCAAAAGGCACCTGAAGACTCTCAGATCATGAGAAACAAGATTCTCTGGTGTGATGAAACCAAGATTGAACTCTGGCCTGAATGCTAAGCGTCATGTCTGGAGGAAACCTGGCACCATCCCTACGTTCAAGCATGGGGGTGACAGCATCATGCTGTGGGGATGTTTTTCAGCGGCAGGGACTGGGAGACTAGTCCAGATCGAGGGAAAGATGAACGGAGCAAAGTACAGAGAGGTCCTTGATGAAAACCTGCTCCTAGAGCGCTCAGGTCCTCAGACTGGGGTGAAGGTTCACCTTCCAACAGGACAATGCAGGAGTGGCTTCGGGACAAGTCTCTGAAGGTCCTTGAGTGGCCCAGCCAGAGCCCGGACTTGAAGCCGATCGAACATCTCTGGAGAGACCTGAAAATAGCTGTGCAGCCACACTCCCCATCCAACCTGACAGAGCTTGAGAGGATCTGCAGAGAAGAATGGGAGAAACTCTCCAAATACAGGGGTGCCAACCTTGTAGCGTCATACCCAAGAAGACTCAAGGCTTTAATCGCTGCCAAAGGTGTTTCAACAAAGTAATGAGTAAAAGACCTGAATACTTATGTAAATGTTATATTTGAGTTTATTTTTTGTACAAAAATTTCCCAAAACCAGTTTTTGCTTTGTCGTCATGGGGTATTATGTGTAAAGTGATGGGGGAAAAAACAATTGATTCCATTTTAGAATAAGGCTATAACGTAACAAAATTTGGAAAAAGTCAAGGCGTCTGAATACTTTCTGAATGCACTGTATGTATTCATTTTCTGGCAAAAGCAAAACTGACACCTTAGGGGAGTGAACGTTTTGTAAAAGGCATTTTTGTACGTTTTTTTTCCCTTTTACACCACTCATGTATTTGAAATACTGTGTTTCTCTGCACATTTGTAGTGGGAAACGGCATTGGAGCTTGGTTTTGGCACAAGACGTGGGAGCTCAGGAAAGTAGCATGTATGCTAAAGTCTATGGGCTGAACTCCGTTGTTTGAAGGGGTTTTTCAATATTCACATACTTCAACTGCTGTGCGAAGTGGGGAGCCACTGTATTTTGTTTTCCTGTAAATGAGACGTGATAGTTAAAACAGTCAATTAAGATAACTCAACTACCCCCAAAATCATTAACTGTTTCCTTATTCCTGTCAATTATTGACACTTTTCTATTGGAAAACAGGTAGGGGTTTATGGGTAAAGTTGTATTTTGGGAAACAATAGTAAAATCCTAGAATATTTTTGTGGCAAGTCCATCTTGTGTTAACATTACAAATTGCCATATACTGAAAACCTGTTTTGTTTTCCAATCGCAACTAACCCTAATCTAAAACGAATGGATTAACACACATTGAAGATGATGGGAAATGTTTACATGACTCTGCTTACATTGTGTTCTGGACCCTCCTGTACAGTGTCATAAGCCTTGCATATCAATTACACTCAGATGCACAACATATCGTCCATTTAATTAATATACCTGCTGTTAGACCTATTTTTAGCCAAAGGTATTTTAAGGATTTGAAGCTTTGCATGAAAATGATGTAAATTCACATGGTGAGTTACAATCATGCCACTACCAATGGGAGTCATCAATTTTGTCAATGCATGCATGTCTCTTTCCCTCTCTCACTGCCACGCACCTCCTGTCTGTAATTTCAATGAAAGGATCTACAGCTGCTCAGCCTCACTTGCAATGGTAATTTGACCTTTGATAACCACAGATTTCAGCCCATGCATTCCACCTCGTATTTGGCTGCACAGAGACAGACGGAGACATAGGGCCTAAGCTATTTCACAGATACACACTATATACTCTAATTTACCTGGTATGATATTTCTCTTCTTGGTGCTACAGAGCCATGAGGTTACCATATGAGCTGTGTGGTTTGTAAAATCCTACGCAAACTAAGCAACGTGCCTCTTTGTAAGTTGTACTTTGAGGAAATGCCTAAAGTGTCACTTCCATTAGAGAAATGGGTGAAAGTACCTGCTGTGGGTGCAAGGACAGTGTCACGTCCACTTGAGCGACAGCTCAGATTGTTTCTCCCAGGTAACAGTGTCCACTGTACTTTATAGGTTGACAGGTGATTTCCTGACACTGTTCCAGCAACTGCAGTATTTACACTTCCTATGCTGTGGTTTAGTGACACAATAGGAAAAAAACACTTAAAAATTCATGAGACAGATGGGATTACATTTTAATGAGTTGTTTTCACCTTCTATGAGCAGGTTTCTTGCCGCAGTGCCAGGGTGTCCAGGAAAACATGGGTGGAATTCCCAGGAAATCCTCAAAAATATTCTCATTCATGTGTGCTTTTATCTCCAGTAGGCCTATTTACTGGAACGACAAACAAAGGAAGACTGTCTGAAGGGCATACAATTCTCTCATCTTATGTTCAAACTTTTGCATATGAGCCATTCTCACACAAAATAGAGACAGATACAATTATGAACCAGGACTAGTCTCATCTGGTCCATCGACGGTATGGATGGATAGCTCATAGTCATAGCTGTACTGAAATTGCCTTCAAGTCGATGTTCTTGCAGCATTGGTGCTGTCAGGAACAACTTAACAGAGGAACATTCTGTTCAGTGACTAAACAATGTGTCTATTTAGAGTAATAAACTGTAGTACCTCACATTACTGCTGTCGCAGACACTTTCATCATCCCAGTGACAGTGTAGCTCTAATGGACTAGCTGGTGCCATTTACCTTCAATGGATCGATCAGCAAGATAGACAGAGACTGAAATGTTAGCCTTGCCAACCCTGATAATACATTGATCTGTTTGTCCCATGTCCTGTCTGAGGAGATTGATCTTTAGATGGTCATTAAAATTGCCTCTGTTCATTGTGTTAAGATTCATTTAATCAAAATAATTTGCTATTAGTTTGATTTCATAAATACTTTTGGATGGATACATGTTGGATCAGTGCGGTTGGAGGGAATTTATTTTCCTGTTAATACTGAATGTATTATTAATTATTAAACTTTACGTATTTCTTACTGTATTTTTTTTATTTTGAGTGGCAGCCTACAGGTTCTGTGAACTTATAATGTGAAATGGAAATGTACCTGTAACATTATCCATTTTTCCCATTATTTTCTGCAGATCCTCTCAAGCTCTGTCAGGTTGGATGTTGAGCGTCACTGCACAGCTATTTTCAGGTCTCTCCAGAGATGTTCGATCGGGTTCAAGTCCAGGCTCTGGCTGGGCCACTCAAGGACATTCAGAGACTTGTCCTGAAGCCACTCCTGCATTCTCTTGACTGTGTGTTTATGGTCGTTGTCCTATTGGAAGGTGAACCTTCACCCCAGTCTGAGGTCCTGAGCGCTCTCGAGCAGGTTTTCATCAAGGCTCTCTCTGTACTTTGCACCGTTCATCTTTCCCTCAATCCTGACCAATTTCCCAGTCTCCGCCACTGAAAAACATCCCCACAGCATGATGCTGCCACCACCATGCTTCACCGTAGGGATGGCGCCTGATTTTCTCCAGACGTGACGCTTGGCATTCAGGCCAAAGAGTTCAATATTGGTTTCATCAGACCAGAGAATCTTGTTTTTCATGGTCTTAGAGTCATTTAGGTGCCTTTTGGCAAACTACAAGTGCGCTGTCATGTGCCTTTTACTGAGGAGTGGCTTCTGTCTGGCCACTCTACCATAAAGGCCTGATTTGGTGCAGTGCTGCAGAGATGGTTGTCCCTCTGGAAGGTTCTCCCATCTCCACAGAGGAACTCTGGTGCTCTGTCAGAGTGACCATCAGGTTCTTGGTCACCTCCCTGACCAAGGCCCTTCTCTCCCGATTGCTCAGTTTGGCTGGTTGGCCAGCTCTAGGAAGAGTCTTGGTAGTTCCAAACTTCTTCCATTTAAGAATGATGGAGGGCACTGTGTTCTTGGGGACCTTTAATGCTGCAAAATTGTTTTTGGTACCCTTCCCCAGATCTGTGCCTCAACACAATCCTGTCTCTGAGCTTTACGGATGATTCCTTCAACCTCATGGCTTGGGTTTTTGCTCTGACATGCACTGTCAACTGTGGGACCTTATATAGACAGGGGTGTGCCTTTCCAAATAATTTCCAATCAATTGAATTTACTACAGGTGAATTCTAATCAAGTTGTAGAAATATCTCAAGGATGATCAATGGAAACAGCATGCACCTGAGCTCAATTTCGAGTCACATAGCAAAGGGTCTGAATATTTATGTAAATATGGTATTTTGTTTTTTATTGTTAATACATTAGCAAACATTTCTAAAAACCTATTTTCACTTTGCCATCATGGGGTATTGTGTGTAGATTGAGGTAAAAAAATTATCTAATCAATTTTAGAATAGTCTGTAACGTAACAAAATGTGAAAAAAGGGAAGAGGTCTGAATACTTTCTGAATAAAGTGTACATATATTATTATCTTCCATTCACCTCACATCAGTCTGTATACATCCAACTATGTATTGTGTTGCAGCTGTGGTAACGGTGTTGGTGCGAGCTGGTTTTGACCAGACCATGCAGGACGCTCTCCCTGGTTTGCTGTTCAGTGCTGGATGACATGCTCTCCTGTGAGTTTGAATGTCCCCTCTCATTGCAGCTCGAAACTGCATTCAATAGACAGAGGCTTTATCTTATCCAACTGCTAATATTAATTTCTGAACCTGTGTTGTTTTTAGGTGTGCTGGATACTTTGGATAGCAAGCAGACCCTGCAGTCTGGTGAAACAGCAGCTGAATGATGGTGAAGTGGAAAAGGCTGCTAATCAAACAAAATTATAGAACATGCATAATAATCCATAATATTCACTCTTGTATGTATCTCTTTTTGTTGGAAAAGGGTAAAGATGTTTGATGCTTCCTTGTGTGGTGTGTCTATCACCTGATGCACTGCGCTGTTTCTTCTCCCACTCTCTCTCATACACTCACCTACAGACTGAAAGTTAAAATCACAGAATATGTTATCATTGACATCTCTTTAATATAGGGCCTCTTGTAAAACAGCCATCTATATCATCTATCTCATCGCTGTTCTCCTCTACCTATATTCTACATAGTATCTGATGCCATTGCCATGCAAAGAGAGTGGGGCTTTGCTAAAAACCTGCATACTGTTGACCTCCTTGTTTCGTAATGTAAATGGCTTGTGCTCTGCTCTGTTCTAAAGAAACATCTATAAATACCTTAGTACATCTATAAATACATTACCATGTCTGGTTAATGTGAGCTGCTCTTCCAAATATGTATTTTGTCATGTAGTTGTTTGTGAGGTATTGTGTGTATGTGTGTGACTGACCACATACATCTGAAGTGAATGATGATGTACCTGTGGGTGTGAGTTATGACATTAGGGTGTTTTTACAGGACATTGAAATTGCAGTAGTGTACGTTAAAACCGGTCTATAGAATAACAAGTGTGAACCTTATAATAGAGCGTTTTGATGTGACTGTATCTGTGGTGTGATATAACATCTAGCCCTTTCTCTTTCTCTGTCCTAGTTGGCAGTGATATTCAAGGTAGAGGAGCTGCTGTCTCAACTGCAGTAAGTACTGGAGACTCATGAGGTTAACTGGAAGCATGTGCTCTTCCTGTCTCTCCACCCTGCTCGTGTACAATCCAAACACCCAGCCAAGCCTCAAAGGTACACACACACACACAGACACTTAGTTATTTCCAACAATGCTCCAATGGGCTCCCGAGTGGCGCAGCGTTCTAAGGCACTGCATCTCAGTGCTAGAGGCGTCACTACAGACACCCTGGTTAGAATCCAGGCTGTATCACAACCGGCCGGGATTGAGAGTCCCACAATTGGCCCAGCGTCGTCCGGGTTTGGCCGGTGTAGGCCGTCATTGTAAATAAGAATTTCTTCTTAACTGACTTGCCTAGTTAAATGAAAGTAAAATAAATCATTAAAAAATGACATTTCTCTCTTTGTACATCAGAGCTCCTGTCCAGGTTCCTAAGCTCAGGATTTGAGGGGTATTTGTTTTATTTAACCTTTATTTATCTATGCAAGTCCGTTAAGAACAAATTCTTATTTACAATGAGGGCCCACCCCCGTTCAAACCTTCCCCTAACCTGGACGATTCTGGGCCAATTGTGCGCCGCCCCATGGGACTCCCTCTAGCACTGCGATGCAGTGTCTTAGACCGCTGCACCACTCGGGAGCCCTTGACTTGGAGAACATGATCACTGCTTTCCTCCTGGCCCGTAAGGGTGCACTGGAAGGGCCTGGTGTTTTCCTCCTCGTACAGCGAGTGGTTTAAGGCTAGTCCCCTCAGAGTTGAGTTAGTTCTCTCCTGTCTTCCTGGATATGTTTCGGCGGTGCCAGCAGTTACCATTGGAACAGTAAGAAGTCTGTGGTTTTCCTGCTGAAGTTCCTGTCGGACATAGTGTCCTTTGACCTCCGCAGTACCTGAAGGTCAGGTGACAGATACTCTGGCTCTGCTTTAACACTTTACTGCTGGACTGGGCCTTTAGTCTGACTGGTTCCCTTGCCAAGACCAGACTGGCTGACCTGAAGGTAGGGCCTAGAGAGTCACTGAACCAGTATGTGAGGCGTATATAGATCAGCTGAGACAATCCAGTTATTCCAATGTAACTAACTCTGACTGGTGACTTACCATACCACAAACCCTCTCATTCAGCAGCTCATTCATCTCCTCTCCTCCAGCTGTATAAACAGGGTCCCCTCTCTCTGTCTGCAGGAGATTGGCCTTTATGAGGATGTCGCTGGGACAGGAGCTCTTGTGCAGGTTTGAGCGCCCTCTGCTGGTTGCATTTGTGTGCCATCTCTTCAATTCATGTTTTTCATGTGTTAATTATGTGTGTATCAGTCTGTGTGTTTGTGTGCAATCTGCCTTATCAGCCCCAGTGTCAGGCGGGTCAGGATGTGGACAAGCCAGTCTCTTTGTTTGATAACACAGGAAGGATATCTGCCACAGTCATCATGGAGGCCTGGTAGGTACCCTAAAAATATAGCATCAACGTGCTACATAACGCACACAAATCACCTATTGAGATCAATGTACTGATGACTTACATATCATATTGTGTTCTGCACTGTGTCTTTTTTTATGTGTCGCCACACTTGCACTCTTTTCCTACTCCAGCATTTTCAGAAGGCCATATTTCCTGACTCGTTTTCTCCCTGCCCTCCTAACTCCACGTGTGGTAAGACTTATGCTCTCTTGCTTTGAAATGAATGGATGTTATTGAATGGTGTGTTCACATGCTCTGTCCAGGTATTGTATTCTTTGTCTCTGTCCAGTCAGCTGCATGTAAAGCCTGATATCAGGATGAATTTCATAGATTCACTCAATAAGTCAGTTCTGGTATTCACACTCACAGCCATACAACTACTGACTGACCACACAGTTTTCTGTTATCGCTTTGAGTCTGATACAGATGTTTTGTGTATGTTGATTCCAGTTGTTTGTTCAAATAGTTCAACAAAAACACACATACAAATCAAACCAGTCTTATTATCTTTGACTTGACAGAGTTGTCTGGCCAGGATCTGCCACACGCTGATTATTGTGTTCCCTGAACGTGCTGAGGAACTGGTCAGCCAGACAATCATCAAGCTTTATGTAGATGAGTCGACTTCCCCTGAGCTGCACAATGAAGTCGGAAGGAATGCCAGGAACCGCCGTCTGTCCTCCTGTCTCTGCATTTCTCCCTCTCTTCTACTGTTTTTCTCCTCTGCTCCGTCTCAACTATTTAGTTTCCTACTCTATTTGTCTGTCGTTCTAGTTATTTCTAATGCCACACTCATGTTTCGGTCTGTCCTGTCTATGTTCAGGTGGAGAACATGATCCTCAGGAGGTTCTGCCAGAGACTTTTGGATGCCTCCGGAATAAGCCCACCAAATAATACAGAATTGTCACTACTTGATTTTCTTTCCAGTCCATCTGCATATAGTTGTGTATATTATGTTCTTCTTAGCCTCCACAAGTGTAACTGCAAGTCAGTTTAAAACTGCACTTCTCTCCTTTGAGCTTAATGTGCTCTGTGACCCAAGACCGAGCCCCTGGGTGTCTCAGTTTGTCAACATCCTGCTGGGACACAGACAGCTGCTCACTGCCCTCCTGCACCGCATGTGGGACCTGCTCCACAACAAGGTGTCCTTATATTTTTTTATCTGTCTCGCTCTCCATCTAATTTTCCCTCTCTCTCGCTCTCTCCATCTCATTTTCCTGCTCTCTCTCTCTTTCTTACCCCCCTCTCCTTTTTCTTATAGCCTCTAATAGTCTTCTTTTTTTCTTCCCTATGGGGGGGGGGTCATTGAGTTGTGCACCTTCATGCCTCCCAGGCTCAGTGCCCCCTCGTGCAGCTGTGCCCACCCCTGCTGCCCGTCCCTGTGTCTGTTCCGGAGGCCCTGCCCTGCCCTGCCCTGCCCTGCCCTGTCCTGTCCTGTCCTGCCCTGCCCTGTCCTGTCCTGCCCTGTCCTGTCCTGCCCTGTCCTGCCCTGCCCTGCCCTGCCCTGCCCTGCCCTGCCCTGCCCTGCCCTGCCCTGCCCTGCCCTGTCCTGCCCTGCCCTGCCCTGCCCTGCCCTGCCCTGTCCTGTCCTGCCCTGCCCTGCCCTGCCCTGCCCTGCCCTGCCCTGCCCTGCCCTGCCCTGCCCTGCCCTGCCCTGTCCCGCCCTGCCCTGCCCTGCCCTGTCCTGTCCTGTCCTGCCCTGCCCTGCCCTGTCCTGCCCAAACCAACATGCTCTCCTGTGTTAGGTGGGTGAGACTGGAGAGGGACCCTCAGCAACTAGGATGACATGATACTAATTATACAGTATATTGTAAATCAAAAGACACAGTTAACTTTAGCTCAATAGGACAGTGCTATCATAATATGTATTTATGTGGACTGCTTTGTTTTTGTTGGCCAGATTCTGCGTGGCTGCAGTGTACTATGGGCTCTGCAGGATTGATTCACAGTTTGAACCGCAGCAGTAGTATAATCCCTGCATCCACAATAAAAAGGTACCGGTATGCACATCATTTTCCCAGTGTCACTGAAATGATTGTTATCACCCAGCCACACTCTGAGATGCCCGTTATGCAAGCAGCAGGGGGCTGCTGTTTTAGCAGAATGTCACATACGCCTACAGTTGTACCTCTCTGCTTGACTGCACAGAGACATGTCCTGCCTAGCCCTGAATTGGTGTGTGTGCATGTGCGCGTGTGTATTTGCAGATGCTGTACCTAATTTCCAGACTAATGCCAGATGCGAGGAGGTTGCCGATTTGAAGCGAGTGGGGAATCTGAGCATGTGGAGGCAGACAGACAGGGTGAGCAGGAGAATCATGGGTTGTGGAAGAGTGTTTCTGACACAAATACGACTAGGAGGAAATCTGACTTGGCGCTATGGAAACACGCCCCCCTTCCGTCTCCTAGTAAAACTCCCAGAATACCAGGTGAGGCAACAGATTAAAACCTGCACAGTCTAAAACCTTGTCGTAAAGCATAGACCTCCTCAAAGTTGTCCGTGCCCCTTTGGAACACATTGGCTGATATTGATGATACATTTTATAGCCATTTGTTGTCTTTGTCAAGTTGTCATTTTCAGAGTGGCTTGCAGCTGAACTCAGAGTGCAAAGGAGTGAGGATGCCCTGTCTGACCCAGATAAGTGAAGCACATGCCTTAATAAGCAACACACAGATTCATTTTGGTATATATTGATGTGTTGAATATGTAACAGAGCCTGTGTGCAGACGGGGTCAGTATTGGACTGATCTGTAATCCAGATCATTCTAATTATCCAATAGACATTGTTGAAGTCAGTTCAGTATCAGTATTGTTTGAAATCAGAGTGAAGAGGACTCTGGACTGTGAGACCATCATGGAATATATCAACTAGTATCAGGTGTGTCCATATGGGGGTTAAGAGAGGGAGGGACTATAACAGAGCAGGATGATTCAGTTAGCTACAGTCTGAATACATGTGTGAATCCATAGTTCAATTCTCATCATGACCAAACCTGTCGAAATCAAGACCCTTATTTATTTTTACAGAAATACTATGATGTTTCCCAGATTTGATTATTATTGTTATTCTGCGTTTCTTTGTGTATCAGAAGAAGGGCAGCTTCCAAGCTGGCCTGCTGCACTACCATCTCACAGCACACTTCTTAACAGTAAATTGGTTCCATTCTTAGATTATTAACTGTACTGCTATAGACATGGGTAGGCCGTCTTAACAACATATTGTGATCTTTATCATAAGAAATTGGAATATCTTCCCTCTTTTTATTTTTCATAGGCTGTGCTCGTGGCAGGGGCTGTCCCCTGAGCTGTAACTGTCCATCAGGAGAAGTGAACAAAACCAAATCCCTGATCAGTCTTCACTGTCCACTGCTCCTCGTCTCTGCTAGTGTACAGTACATTATACTACCAGGAACACATCTGATTGTTAGTCTGAGGTGAAGTACACCTTAATCTGAGAGTTTTAATATATGATGCTGACTGAGTGTAAGTTTGTGTGTGTGTGTGTGTGTGTGTGTGTGTGTGTGTGTGTGTGTGTGTGTGTGTGTGTGTGTGTGTGTGTGTGTGTGTATGTGTATGTGTGTGTGTGTGTTGGACAGCACTAGTGGGGCCGTCTCTCCCCTGTGTTGGTGTCTCTGGTGTCGCCTTACTGACGGACAGCCCCTGCCTCAGCAGCTGCAGGTCCTGGCTGAAAATCAATCACTTGTGGGCCTATAGATAAAACAGGATCATGTGTACATGCCTGTGTATATAGAACATTTACTGATAATACTCCTATACAAACTAAATGTTTACTTTTATTTCAATGTTATTTTTGAGAGTGATGATTGAGTTCATGTGCTGTCTCTTTGGCAGTTCAAAGAAGGGGTGTCATGCCCTGTTCCCTCTGCCCCGCCCCTCCTCCTGGCAGCCTGTCTGCACTGTGTATGGGAGGGCCAGGGGAGTGGCCAGGGGATTGGCCAGGGCATCAGGACAAGCCTGGAGATGTTGGGACAGCTGGCAGAGCAGCACAGACAGGTGAGGACACTTCTTTCCCTATCATAAAGTTTTTCAAACTCAACCTAGATGTTTTTTCAATAGATTCACTAGCCATGTTTGTAAGCTTTGACGGAGTGGACACGTAACACAGCCATTTGAGAAAATCTTTTTCACACCACCTAAAGGACACAGGTCAACGTGCAAAGAAAAAGAAACCCACACATACGTAGGTTTCTTAATATATACAGTTGTGGCAAAATATAGTGGCACCCTAGTACTTTGTTAAAATTATTCCTTATTTCTTCTAAAATAAGTTGACATTTAAAAAAAAAGTTTGGTCTTCACACCTTATTGAATTTTCAACATTGCAATTGGCAACCCAAAGCTAGCACTTGGTTGCACAGCTTTTAGCCAAGATAACGGCTAACAAATGCTTATTGTGGCCATCAATGAGCTTGCTGCACCTTTCTACTGGCACTTTGGCCCACTCGCAGCAAACTGCTGAAGAGGGGTGGCCTCCACCAACTGCTGCTTTCAGATTTTGCCATAGGTTATGGATGTGATTCAGATCTTGACTCTTAGCTCACCACTCCAGATCAGTCCAGTGCTTCTTATTGAACCATTCCAGGGTGCATTTTATGTGTTTTGGGGGTAGTTGTCCTACTGGAAGACCCACAACCTTGATCAGAGACAGTTTTTGAACACTGGGTTGAACATTGCAATCCAAAACACCTTCATAATCTGCTGATTTGTATTTATTATGGATCCCCATTAGCTGCTGCCAAGGGACCGGCAAAATTAAGGCAGTTATACAATTTTAAAAACATTAAAATGAAAACATCAGGCCCATACTCCACTACCACATATCTACAATGCAAATTCCATGTGTACGTGTGTGCATAGTGCGTATGTTATCATGTGTTTGTATGCATGTGTCTGTGCCTATGTTTGTGTTACTTCACAGTCCCCGCTGTACCATAATAAGGTGAATTTTCACCTGCTTTTTAAATCTGATTCTACTGCTTGCATCAGTTACCTGATGTGGAATAGAGTTCCATGTAGTCATGGCTCTATGTAGTACTGTGCGCCTCCCATAGTCTGTTCTGGACTTGGGGATTTGGATGGACTCTGCCATTCCTGTAGAGTATCTTCTGTTTCCAGGAGGTGTCAAAGTTAATCTATAAAAGTGACTCCAGCAGAGCTCCAATAATTTTAAGACGTCTTGCACACTTTCAAGGCCCCCAATACCAGAGGCAGCAAAGAAACCCCACAGCCCTATCGAACATCCTCCATAATTGATTGTAGGGAGGGTGTTCTTTTCTTTGAACGCTTCATTTGAAAGAAATTGGGAATTATTTTAGAAAAGTGAAAAGGTGTCCATATATTTGGCTGCAACTGTAGGATTCTTGGAATATATTATTGGCTCTCACATGCTCTGCACTAACCTTTGGCTTCACACAAACACAGTTTCTGATTCATCATTCAGGAGCAGAGACACTCAAATGAAAAGGGAAACGACTCAGCAGTTTTCTATTAGAGACATGTGATCATTGTCACGAGACTCGCTTTTAAGTAATTAATTGGGGAAACTGGCATGTAGTCTCACATCGCCCTTCTGCTGCCATTTCTCCCCAGCTGCTGGTGTTTCTGCTGTTCCTCTGTGTGATTGACCTCCTCACAATTTTTCTCACACCCTAGGTACACTTAACACATTTTTGGCATATAGCAGATGCTCTTATCCAGAGCATTTGTCAGTGCATTCATCTTAAGATGGGACAACCACATATCACAGTTATAGTAAGTACATTTTCCTCAAAGTCAGTGCTAGTAGGGTGGGTGGGAAAGGTGGGGGCGCTGTGGGATTTTGTCAATGCCAGGAGTTTTTCCTGGTTAGGTTACATTGTCAGGGAACTCCTAGCCCTACATACTAAACAATGTAATGGTAATGTATTCAACAGACTAAAACACCTTTTACACTAACAAAACACCACATAACTGTAATGTTTATCATACAACATTTTGTGTCTCTGATGCTATATTGGGTATTTATATATTGTTTTTTTAAATCAAGAACAAGGCCCATACCAGCCTGTAGCCATGGTAACATTAGAGGAATACACAAGACTGATGCCTTTATCCTTTTACAGGTATATTTACTTGGTCAAACTGTCAGTGCTGTCCTCAGTGTCATCCGTTTTCTTGTTTATATGAGAGTTCTGTATGTGTATTGTGTTCCCTTCCAGCCTGGTCCCCCATCTTAACTCTGAGATGTTGGAGAGGACATTGAAGGCCCCAGGGTTCCTGTGCTCTGCTACTCATCCCTTATCAAGCTCTTTATGGATGGCCAGACTTCTTTCCCTGCGACCGAGCACCCAACTGATGAGGTGAGCTTACACAGATAATCATGTTTAATAATCATACATCTACACTATGGTTGACTGGTATGTGGTCAACAAACTACTGACAGTAGCATTTTTCTGAATCTGTGTTTTGGTCTCACAGATGGACCCCTCCCAGATTCTGACCCGGGCCCAGTAGGTGCTTCTGAAGACTCTCTGACATCCCCAACATCAGCTGAACCAGGTAACACATTAGTGCACTGACCACCCAGCGCAAGGCTGATCTTAGTTTGTGCAGTGGCGGTTCTAGACCATTTCAACTGGGAGGGCCAAGCTGGGGCCAGTTATACTGTTAGAGGGGCCAGTTACATTAGACGTTATTGTTGTCATATCGTTTTCTTCACTGCATTGCAGGAATTAGCAGGCAAAATACCATGTTCATTATGCAGATGCATGTTGTATAATACTGTTGTGTTCCGCCTAAAGCAGTCCCTCTAGAAAATGTGTGGGTTAAATTAGTGTTCCGCGTTGCCACTGTTTAATAACGGATGTAAAAAAAGAACGATAGCAAACATTTGTTATGTAAAAATGATTTCTTACTCCACATTTAGGAGGGCCACAAGGGGGTCCAAAATTGTTGTCACAGGGGCACCGGCCCCCCCTGCCCCCCCAGAACTGCTAGTGAGTCTGTGGCCCATAGAGTAGGACTGGGTTGAAATCAGCTGGATATGACATAATGATACATTTATTAAGATTTCACAAACATCAAACATTACACAAATACAGCCTATAACTTTCTGTGCTTCACCTCATGTCAGACTCTGCTTTTTACCAATAGCAGATTGATATACCATTGTACTTTCTTTGACCCACATAATACCCTATTGAGTGACCCTCTCTCTCTTCCATTCCTTAGCTGGAGGTCTTATGTGTTGACCTGGACCTGGCAGCAGCTCTGGTCTTTCAACTCAGCCCTTCCAGCCTCAGCCAAGAGTTGGACTTCTTCTGCGTTAGGAAAGTATTCAGACCCCTTGACTTTTTTCATATTTTGTTACATTACAGCCTTATTCTAAAATGGATTCGTTTTTCCCCTTCAATCTACACACAATAGCCCATAATGACAAAGCAAAAAATATATATCACATTTACATAAGTATTCAGACCCTTTACTCAGTACTTTGTTGAAGCACCTTTGGCAGCGATTACAGCCTTGAGTCTTCTTGGGTATGACGTTACAAGCTTGGCACACCTGTATTTGGGGAGTTTCTCCCATTCTTCTCTGCAGATCCTCTCAAGCTCTGTCAGGTTGGATGGGGAACTTTGCTGCAAATCTAGTTTCAGGTCTCTCCAGAGATGTTCGATCGGGTTCAAGTCCGGGCTCTGGCTGGGCCACTCAAGGACATTCTGAGACTTGTCCCGAAGCCACTCCTGCGTTGTCTTGGCTGTGTGCTTAGGGTCGTTGTCCTGTTGAAAGGTGAACCTTCACCCTAGTCTGAGGTCCTGAGCGCTCTGGAGCAGGTTTTCATCAAGGACCTCTCTGTACTTTCCTCCGTACATCTTTCCCTCGATCCTGACTAGTCTCCCAGTCCAGCCACTGAAAAACATCCCCACAGAATGAATCTGCCACCACCATGCTTCACCGTAGGGATGGTGCCAGGTTTCCTCCAGACGTGACGCTTGGCATTCAGGCCAAAGAGTTCCACCAGAAAATGTTGTTTCTCATGGTCTGAGAGTATTTAGGTGCCTTTTGGCAAACTACAAGCGGGCTCTCATGTGCCTTTTACTGAGGAGTGGCTTCCATCTGGCCACTCTACCATAAAGGCCTGATTGGTGGAGTTCTACAGAGATGGTTGTCCTTCTGGAAGCTTCTACAATCTCCACAGAGGAACTCTGAAGCTCTGTCAGAGAGACCAGCAGGTTCTTGGTCACCTCCCTGACCATGTCCCTTCTCCCCGAATTGCTCAGTTTGGCTGGGCGGCCAGCTCAAGGAAGAGTCTTGGTGGTTCCAAATTTCTTCCATTTAAGAATGACGGAGGCCACTGTGTTCTTGGGGACCATCAATGCTGCAGAAATGTGTTGGTACCCTTCCCCAGATCTGTCTCTTGACACAATCCTGTCTCAGAGCTCTACGGACAATTCCTTCAACCTAGTTGCAGAAATATCTCAAGGATGATCAATGGAAACAGGATGAACCTGAGCTCAATTTCGATTCTCATAGCAAAGGTCCTGAATACTTACGTCAATAAGGTATGTTATGTATATTTAATACATAGACGAACATTTTAAAAACCTTTTTTCGCTTTTCGGGTATTGTGTGTAGATTGAGGATTTGTATTTATTTAATCCATTTTAGAATAAGGCTGTAATGTAACAAAATGTGGAAAAGGGAAAAGGGTCTGAATACTTTCTGAATGGACTGTGTGTGTGTGTGTGTGTGTGTGTGTGTGTGTGTGTGTGTGTGTGTGTGTGTGTGTGGAGAGAGAGAAATATATATGGGGCTACAGGCACACCCGTGGACTGTTACTGACGTTTGGCATCCTTGAATCATGACAACTTGCCTTCCTTAATGAACAATATATATAAAGATGTATGGGGGAGTTTGAAAACTTGGTCTTTGTCCTCCCATGAAGAATATACTTGGCTAGCTACATGATAATGTTGCCTTAAGGACATAATTATAGAGCAGTACAACACTAAAGTAAGTATCACACAGCTTACCTGGCTTTGAAAGAGGATCTGCTAGCTGTGCTCCTTTTAGAAGTACTGTCATTTATACACAGTGCACGTATAACTTATATTAACCTTATTCTCTACCTCAAGTTAATTAGTCACATTAGCCATGACCATTCTACACCAGACTTCTTATAGAGTAGGGGTCGGCAACAGGCGGCTGGCGGGCCAAAACCATCCCGCAAGTGATTTTTTTGCCTTAGTTGTGGTTAATTTGCAGGTGTTCAAAGTTTTTAGAATTATGTACTGGCTCTCTGACCATCCGCTCAGACAGAAATCGTCCTGCAGCTGAATCTAGTTCCCTAGCTCTGTTATACTTTGTGGTTTAGGGGACTTTGTGGTTGGTATATCTCCTTGAGGGTCACATGCCTAATCAAGTCGGTCAACTGGTGTAAGGGTTCAGTTCCCCAGTCTCTGTGATGGTCTCTAAATTGGTGATAGCAGGGTTGGAGGGGCTGTCGATGTTTCCTCCGGCAGCTGCTAGTGTGAGGGGATGCACCATGGACATGTGGACGTTGAGGTTGTGGGCCTTCTCAAAGCGCTTTCCACACAGTTTGCATGCAAATTCCAGATCAGCTTCTGCCTTGTGTTTAGTCATGTGGTACTTTAGCGACGCTCTCTGGCGGCACTGGAAACCACACACTTCGCACCTGAAAGTGAAGATAAAAAAGTTTAATGAGGCCATAACCAAACAAGAAAATGCTCATCCAGAAGCCGCGCTCCTAGTGGCCGGGGACTTTAATGCAGGAAAACTTAAATCCGTTTCACCTCATTTCTATCAGCATGTCACATGTGCAACCAGAGGAAATAAACTCTAGACAACCTTTACTCCACACAGACACGCATACAAAGCTCTTCCTCGCCCTCCATTTGGCAAATATGACCATAATTCTATCCTCCTGATTACAAGCAAAAACTAAAGCAGGAAGTACTAGTGACGCGCTTAATACGGAAGTGGTAAGATGATGCATATGCTAAGCTACAGGACTGTTTTGCTAGCACAGACTGGAATATGTTCCGGGATTCAGCCAATGGCATTGAGGAGTATACCACATCAGTCACCAGCTTCATCAATAAGTGCATCGATGACGTCGTCCCCACGGAAATCGTACGCACGTATCCCAACCAGAAGCCATGGATTACAGGCAACATCCGCACTGAGATAAAGGCTTGGGCTGCCGCTTTCAAGGAGCGGGACACTAATCCGGACACCTTTAACCTCTATGGGCTACTCTACAGCCAGTGTAATCCCGTGGCGCGATATTCAAATACCTCAAAAATACAAAAACGTATATTTCAAACATATGACTATTTTACACCATTTTAAAGACAAGACTCTCGTTAATCTAACCACA
Organism: Salmo salar; assembly: GCF_965601325.2. Taxonomy (NCBI): domain Eukaryota; kingdom Metazoa; phylum Chordata; class Actinopteri; order Salmoniformes; family Salmonidae; genus Salmo; species Salmo salar. The sequence continues at coordinate 36,188,296 of NC_138306.1, read as the reverse complement.
CTGTCCGATTTCAAAAAGGCTTTACAACGAAAGCAAAACATTAGATTATGTCAGCAGAGTACCCAGCCAGAAATAATCAGACACCCATTTTTCAAGCTAGCATATAATGTCACATAAACCCAAACCACAGCTAAATGCAGCACTAACCTTTGATGATCTTCATCAGATGACAACCCTAGGACATTATGTTATACAATACATGCATGTTTTGTTCAATCAAGTTCATATTTATATCAAAAACCAGCTTTTTACATTAGCATGTGACTAGCATGTGTCTAGCATTCCGACCGAACACTGCCGGTGAATTTACTAAATTACTCACGATAAACGTTCACAAAAAAACATAAATTATTTTAAGAATTATAGATACAGAACTCCTCTATGCACTCTATGTCCGATTTTAAAATAGCTTTTCGGTGAAAGCACATTTTGCAATATTCTAAGTAGATAGCCCGGCATCACAGGGCTAGCTATTTAGACACCCAGCAAGTTTAGCACTCACCAAAGTCAGATTTACTATAAGAAAAATGTTATTACCTTTGCTGTTCTTCGTCAGAATGCACTCCCAGGACTTCTACTTCAATAACAAATGTTGGTTTGGTCCCAAATAATCCATTGTTATATCCAAATAGCGGCGTTTTGTTCGTGCGCTCAAGACACTATCCGAAAGGGTAAAGAAGGGTGACGAGCATGGCGCATTTCGTGACAAAACAATTCTAAATATTCCATTACTGTACTTCGAAGCATGTCAACCGCTGTTTCAAATCAATTTTTATGCCATTTTTCTCGTAAAAAAGCGATAATATTCCGACCGGGAAAGCGTGTATACGTACAAAGAGAGAGAAAATAAAAACATCTCGTGCCCTCGTGCACGAGCGTGAGTCTCAGAGTACTCTGACCAGCCACTATCCAAACGCGATAATGCGTTTCAGCCTGGGGCTGCCTCGATATCATTCAGCTTTTTCCCGGGCTCTGAGAGCCTATGGGAGCCGTAGGAAGTGTCACGTTACAGCAAAGATCCTCAGTCTTCAATAAAAAGAGCCAAGATGAACACCAACTTGTCAGACAGGCCACTTCCTGTTCAGAATCTTCTCAGGTTTTTGCCTGCCATATGAGTTCTGTTATACTTACAGACACCATTCAAACAGTTTTAGAAACTTTAGGGTGTTTTCTATCCAAAGCCAATAATTATATGCATATTCTAGTTACTGGGCAGGAGTAGTAACCAGATTAAAACGGGGACGTTTTTTATCCGGCCGTGTCAATACTGCCCCCTAGCCCTAACAGGTTAAGACATCCCGCTATGCCCTCCGATGAACCATCAAACAGACAAAGTGTTAATACAGGACTAAGATTGAATCCTACTACATCGGCTCTGATACTCATCGGATGTGGCAGGGCTTACAAAGTATTATGGATTACAAATAGGTGTCCAAACTTTTGACTGGTACTATATATGATGTAGATATAGTATATGTTGGATTGTACATGTGGATAATATGTTGGATTATGAATAAGGTGACTTAATTATCTGACTGATTTTCATGCAGTGGACCATAAATTTTAAAAAATTGTGTAGATGAGCTAATTGACTTCTATGCGCGCTTCAAAGCAAGCAACACTGAAGCATGCATGACAGCACCAGCTGTTCCGGACGACTGTGTGATCACGCTTTCCGTAGCCGATGTGAGCAAGACCTTTAAACAGGTCAACATTCACAAGGCTGCAGGGATTACCAGGACATGTACTCCGAGCATGTGCTGACCAACTGGCAAGTGTCTTCACTGACATTTTCAACCTCACCCTGACCGAGTCTCTAATATCTACATGTTTCAAGCAGACCACCATGGTCCCTGTGCCCAAGTACGCCAAGGTGCTTTGAAAGGCAGAGATGGTTGTGGAATCATGTAGTAACCAAAAAAGTGTTAAACAAATCAAAATATATTTTATATTCTTCAAAGTAGCCACCCTTTGCCTTGCGGACAGCTTTGCACACACTTGGCATTCTCTCAACCAGTGAGTCACCTAGAATGCTTGAAGGAATAGCCCACATACAGTATTCTGAGCACTTGTTGTCTCCTTTTCCTTCACTCTGCAGTCACTCTTCATCCCAAACCATCTCATTTGGGTAGAGGTCAGGTGATTGTGGAGGCCAGGTCATCTGATGCAGCACTCCATCAGTCTCCTTGGTCAAATAGCCCTTACACAGCCTGGAGGTGTGTTTTGGGTCATTATCAGGTTGAAAAACAAAAGATAGGGGGACTAAGCGCCAACCAGATGTGATGGGGTATCACTGCAGAATGCGGTGGTAGCCATGCTGGTTAAGTGTGCCTTGAATTCTAAATAAATCACAGACTGTGTCATCAGCAAAGCACCCCCCACACCATCACACCACCTCCTCCATGCTTCACGTTGAGAACCACACATGCGGAGATCATCCGTTCACCTACTCTGCGTCTCACAAAGACACTGTGGTTGGAACCAAGAATCTCAAATTTGGACTCATCAGACCAAAAGGACAGATTTCCACCGGTCTAATGTCCATTGTTTGTGTTTCTTGGCCCAAACAAGTCTCTTCTTCTGATTGGTGTCCTATAATAGTGGTTTCTTTGCAGCAATTCGACCATGAAGGCCTGATTCACTCAGTGTCTGAACAGTTGATGTGTCTGTTACTTTTATTTGGGCTGCAATCTGAGGTGCATTTAATGCTAATGAACTTATCCTCTGCAGCAGAGGTAACTCTGGGTCTTCCTTTGGTGTGAGAGCCAGTTTCATCATAGCGCTTGATGGTTTTTGCAACTGCACTTGAAGGAACTTTCAAAGTTCTTGAAATGTTCCGTATTGACTGACCTTCATGTCTTAAAGTAATGATGGACTGTAGTTTCTCTTTGCTTATTTGAGCTGTTCTTACCATAATATGGACTTGGTCTTTTACCAAATAGGGTTATCTTCTGTATACCACCCCTACCTTGTCACAACACAATTGATTGGCTCAAACTCATTAAAAAGGAAAGAAATTCCACAATTTAACTTTTAACAAGGCACACCTGTTAATTGAAATGCATTCCAGGTGACTACCTCATGAAGCTGGGTGAGAGAATGCCAAGCGTGTGCAAAGCTGTCAAGGCAAAGGGTGACTACTTTGAAGAATATTAAAGATTTTGATTTGTTTAACACTTTTTTGGTTACTACATGATTCCATATGTGTTATTTCATAGTTTTGATGTCTTCAATATTATTCTACAATGTAGAAAATAGTAAAAATAAAATAAAAACCCTGGAATGAGTAAGTGTGTACAAACTTTTGACTGGTAGTGTACGTGAGAATGCTGTTCATTGACTACAGCTCAGCGTTCAACACCATAGTGCCCTCAAAGCTCATCACTCAGCTAAGGACCCTGCGACTAAACACCTCCCTCTGCAACTGGATCCTAGACTTCCTGACGGGCCTCCCCCAGGTGGTAAGGGCAGGCAACAACACATCTGCCATGCTGATTGTCAACACGGGGCCCCTTAGGGGTGCGTGCTCAGTCCCCTCCTGTATACTATGTTCACCCACGACTGTGTGGCCAAGCACGACTCCAACACCATCATTAAGTTTGCTGACGACACAACGGTGGCAGGCCTGATCACTGACAACGTTGCGACAGCCTATAGGGAGGTCAGAGATCTGGCAGTGTGGTGCCAGGACAACAACTTCTCCCTCAACGTGAGCAAGACAAAGGAGCTGATCATGGACTACAGGAAAAGGAGGGCCGAGCACGCCCCCGTTCACATCATCAACAGGGCTGTAGTGGAGCGGGTCGATAGCTTCAAGTTCCTTGGTGTCCACATCACCAACAAACCATCATGGTCCAAACACACCAAGAGAGCAGTGAAGAGGGCACGACAACAACTATTCCCCCTCAGGAGACTGAAAAGAATTTGCATGGGTCCTCAGATCCTAAAAAAGTTATACAGCTGCACCATCGAGAGCACTGCCTGTTATGGCAACTGCCCGACCGCAAGGCGCTACAGAGGGTAGTGCGTACGGGCCAAGCTTCATGCCATCCAGGACCTCTATACCAGGCGGTGTCAGAGGAAGGCCCTAAAAATTGTCAAAGACTCCAGCCACCCATGTTATAGACTTTTCTCTGCTACCGCACAGCAAGTGGTACCCGGAGAGCCAAGTCTAAGTCCAAAAGGCTCCTTCATAGCTTCTAGCCGCAAGCCATATGAATGCTGAACAGTTAATCAAATGGCTACCCGTACTATTTACATTGACCACCTTTTTTACGCTGCTGCTACTCGCTGTTTATTATCTATGCAGTCACTTTACCCCTACCTACATATACATATGACCTCAATTACCTCAAATAATCCGTACCCCTGCACATTAACTCGGTACCGATACCTCCTGTATATAGCCTCGTAATTGTTATGGTGGTTTTTTAATTTTTTTAACTTTAGTTTATTTAGCAAATATTTTTCACTAGAGGTCGACTGATTTATGATTTTTCAACGCCGATACTGATTGGAGGACCAAAAAAAGCCGATACCGATTTAAAATCGGCCGATTTTATATATATATATATATATATATATATATATATATATATATATATATATATATATATATATATATATATATAATGACAATTACAACAAAACTTAATATAATACAAATATAATCTATTTAGTCTCAAATAGATGAAACATGCTCAATTTGGATTAAATAATGCAAAAACAGTGTTGGAGAAGTAAGTAAAAGCGCAATATATGCCATGTAAAAAAAGCTAACGTTTAAGTTCCTTGCTCAGAACATATGGAAGCTGGTGGTTAAATATTCCCAGTTCTTTAAATATTCCCAGTTAAGAAGTTTTAGGTTGTAGTTATTATAGGAATCATGACACGTCAACTATTTCTCTCTATACCATTTATATTTCATATACCTTTGACTATTGGAAGTTCTAATAGGCACTTTAGTATTGCCAGCCTAATCTCAGGAGTTGATAGGGTTGAAGTCATAAACAGCGCTGTGCATCAAGCATTGCTACGAGCTGCTGGCAAATGCAGTAAAGTTTGAATGAATGCTTACAAGCCTGCTGCTGCCTACCACCGCTCAGTCAGACTGCTCTATTAAATACGAGCCTTTGGTCATTAATATGGTCAAATCCGGAAACTATAATTTCGAAAACAAAACGTTTATTCTTTCAGTGAAATACGGAACCGTTTCGAATTTTATGGAACGGGTGGCAACCCTGAGTCTAAATATTGCTTTTACATTGCACAACCTTCAATGTAATGTAAATTAGTTCGCAACGAGCCAGGCGGCCAAAACTGTTGCATATACCCTGACTCTGCTTGCACTGAATGCAAGAGAAGTGACACAATTTCCCTAGTTAATAATGCCTGCTAACATGAATTTCTTTTAACTAAATATGCAAGTTTAAAAATATAAACAGTTGAAGTCAGAAGTTTACATACACCTTAGCCAAATACATTTAAAAACTCAGTTTCACAATTCCTGACATTTAATCCTAGTAAAAATTCCCTGTCTTAGGTCAGTTAGGATCACAACTTTATTTTAAGAATGTGAAATGTCAGAATAATAGTAGAGAGAAGGATTTATTTCAGCTTTTATTTCTTTCATCACATTCCCAGTGGGTCAGAAGTTTACATACACTCAATTAGTATTTGGTAGCATTGCCTTTAAATTGTTTAACTTGTGTCAATCGTTTCTGGTAGCCTTCCAAAAGCTTCCCACAATAAGTTAGGTGAATTTTGGCACATTCCTCCTGACAGAGCTGGTGTAACTGAGTCAGGTTTGTAGGCCTCCTAGCTCGCACACGCTTTTTCAGTTCTGCCCACAAATTCTCTATGGGATTGAGGTCAGGGCTTTGTGATGGCCACTCCAATACCTTGACTTTGTTGTCCTTAAGCCATTTTGCCACAACTTTGGAAGTATGCTTGGGGTCATTGTCCATTTGGAAGACCCACTTGCGACCAAGCTTTAACTTCCTGACTGATGTCTTGAAACATTGCTTCAATATATCCACATAATTTAATTTCCTCATGATGCCATCTATTTTGTGAAGTGCACCAGTCCCTCCTGCAGCAAAGCACCCACACAACATGATGCTGCCACCCCCGTGCTTCACAGTTGGGATGGTGTTCTTCGGCTTGCAAGCCTCCCCCTTTTTCCTCCAAACATAACGATGGTCATTATGGCCAAATGGTTCTATTTATCTTTCATCAGACCAGAGGACATTTCTCCAAAAAGTACGATCTTTCTCCCCATGTGCAGTTGCAAACCGTAGTCTGGCTTTTTTATGGCGGTTTTGGAGCAGTGGCTTCTTCCTTGCTGAGCGGCCTTTCAGGTTATGTCGATATAGGACTCGTTTTACTGTGGATATAGATACTTTTGTACCCGTTTCCTCCAGCATCTTCACAAGGTCCTTTGTTGTTCTGGGATTGATTTGCACTTTTCGTACCAAAGTACGTTCATCTCTAGGAGACAGAACGCGTCTTCTTCCTGAGTGGTATGACGGCTGCGTGGTCCCATTGTGTTTATACTTGCGTACTATTGTTTGTACAGATGAACGTGGTACCTTCAGGCGTTTGGAAATTGCTCCCAAGGATGAACCAGACTTGTGGAGGTCTACAATTTTTTTCTGAGGTCTTGGCTGATTTCTTTTGATTTTCCCATGATGTCAAGCAAAGAGGCACTGAGTTTGAAGGTAGGCCTTGAAATACATCTACAGGTAAATCTCCAATTGACTCAAATGATGTCAATTAGCCTATCAGAATCTAAAGCAATGACATCATTTTCTGGAATTTTCCAAGCTGTTTAAAAGCACAGTCAACTTAGTCTAAATAAACTTCTGACCCACTGGAATTGTGATACAGTGAATTATAAGTGAAATAATCTGTCTGTAAACAATTGTTGGAAAAATTACTTGTGTGGAGTGGTTTAAAAACAAGTTTGATTGACTCCAACCTAAGTGTTTGTAAACTTCCGACTTCAACTGTACTTCTGTGTATTGATTTTAAGAAAGGCATTGATGTTTATGGTTAGGTATATTTGTGCAAAGATTGTGCTTTTTCGGGCAATGCGCTTTTGTTAAATCACCCATTTGGCGAAGTTGAAGTAGGCTGTGATTCGATGATAAATTAACAGCCACCGCATTGATTATATGCAACGCAAGACAAGCTAGTTAACCTAGTAATATCATCAACCATGTGTAGTTAACTAGTGAATGTGAAGATTGATTGTTTTTTATAAGATAAGTTTAATGCTAGCTAGCAACTTACCTTGGCTCCTTGCTGCACTCGCGAACAGGTGGTCAGCCTGCCACGCAGTTTCCTCGTGGATTGCAATGTAATCGGCCATAATCGGCGCCCAAAAATGCTAATTACCCATTGTTATGAAAACTTGAAATCGGCCCTAATTAAATCAGCCATGCCGATTAAATCGGTCGACCTCAACTACCTACGCCTGCAGTATTTGGCGCATGTGACAAATAACATTTCATTTGAGGGTGTCACAAATCAAAAGAGTACCACGCGCTCTCCCAAAAGCTTGGATGGTGTGTAAAACCCGCAAATTCAATGGATTGCATTCAAATATGTCACAAAGCTTACTTCATATTCAATGTTTTACATTTTTTACTGCATCAGGGATTTCGGCACAGAGGTATCGGCTTTACAGCTACATATGTCCTTATCCAGTCCCAATTCCTCCTTCCATTAATTCTTATTAACCCAAATCATACCACATACAATGCATTCGTAAAGAATTCTGACCCCTTGACTTTTTCCACATTTTGTTACGTTAGCCTTATTCTAAAATTGATTAAATAGTTTTCTTTCATCAATCTACACACAATACCCCATAATGACAAAGCAAAAACAGTTTTTTTGAAATTTTTTGGAATTTGTGCACATTTATTTAAAACATTTTTTAACTGAAATGTCACATTTACATGAGTATTCAGACCCTTTACTTAGTACTTTGTTATAGCACCTTTGGCAGTGATTTACAGCCTCGAGTCTTCTTGGGTATGACGCTACAAGCTTGGCACACCTGTAATTGGAGTTTCTCCCATTCAGATCCTCTCAAGCTCTGTCAAGTTAGATGGAGAGCATCGCTGCACAGCCATTTTCAATCGTGTTCCCTTCTGCATTGTCTTGGCTGTGTGCTTAGGGTTGTTGTCCTGTTGGGAAGGTGAACCTTCGCCCCAGTCTGAGGTCCTGATCGCTCTGGAGCAGGTTTTCATCAAGGATCTCTGTACTTTGCTCCGTTCATCTTGCCCTCAATCCTGACTAGTCTCACAGTCCCTGCCGCTGAAAAACATCCCCACAGCATGATTCAGTCACCGCCATGCTTCACCGTAGGGATGGTGCCAGGTTTCCCCCAGATATGACGCTTGGCATTCAGGCAAAGGAGTTCAATCTTGGTTTCATCAGACCAGAGAATCTTGTTACTCATGGTCAGAGTCCTTTAGGTGGCTTTTGGCAAACTCCAAGCGAGCGGTTACTGAGGGGTGGCTTCTGTTCGGCCATTCTACCATAAAGGCCTGATTGGTGGAGTGCTGCAGAGATGGTTGTCCTTCTGGAAGATTCTTCCATCTCCGCAGAGGAACTCTGTAGCTCTGTCAGTGACCATCGGGTTTTGGTCACCTCCCTGATTAAGGCCCTTCTCCCTCGATTGCTCAGATTGGTTGGGCGGCCAGCTCAAGGAAGAGTCTTGGTGGTTCCAAACTTCTTCCATTTAAGAATGATGGAGGCCACTGTTCTTGGACTTTCAATGCTGCAGAAATGTGGTACCCCTCCCCATATCTGTGCCTCGACACAATCCTGTCTCGAGCTCTACAGATAACTCCTTCAACCTCATTCCTTGATTTTTGCTTTGACATGCACTGTCAACTGTGCGACCTTATATAGACATGTGTGTGCCTTTCCAAATTATGTCCAATCAATTGAATTTACCACAGGTGGACTCCAATCAAGTTGGAGAAACATTTCAAGGATGATCAATGGAAGCAGGATGCACCTGAGCTCAATTTCGAGTCTCATAGCAAAGGGTCTGAATACTTATGTAAATAAGGTATCCGGTTTTTATTTTTTATAGATTTGCAAAAATGTCTAAACTTGTTTTCGCTTTGTCATTATGGGGTATTGTGTGTAGATTGATGAGTATTTGTATTTATTCAATCCATTTTAGAATAAGGCTGTAACGTAACAAAATGTGGAAAAAGGGAAGGGGGTCTAAAGGCTTTCCGAATGCACTGTAATCAAAGGCTTGGCTACAGTCTGACAGACTCATCAGTGCTTGAACCCCTCACAACACATAAACCAGCAGAACCTTGCCTCCTGATATGAGCTTTATGTCCCTCTGTACTTACTGTAGTGGCTTGACCCCTGAGTGGCGCATCTGGTGCACAGACAGGTGCTTCCTCTGCTTGAAGGTCTGACCACACTGGTCACAGATGTAGTTCCTCACCTCTGGAAAAGGGTGAAACTTAAAGGTCCAATGCAGCTGTTTTTATCTCAATATCAAATAATTTCTGGGTAGCAATTAAGAACCTTACTGTGATTGTTTCAACTAACATTGTCGCAAAGAAAAATTTCTCAAGCAATAATTTTGCTTGGACTGTTTGGGAGTGGTCTGAGTGGGGAGGGGAAAACCGAAAACTATCTTACTGTCAGACAGGTTTGAAACTCTATTAAATAATTCACTGGCTGGTGATGTCACTAGGCAAGCCAAAACTCCATCCCACCAAAACAGGCGCTCTTTTCAAACAGCTCTTACACTAAAAGGGCATCATCATTTTCACAATTTCACAGTATTATTACAGGGAAATCACATTTTTGACTGCACTGGGCCTTTAATACAAGCACACAAACATCTCTCGGGTTGTGCCCAAATGGCACCCTAATCCCCTATATTGTACAATATGTTTGACCAGGGCACAAAGAGATCAGCCTTAGTCCTCAGTATTATCCCCGTCTCCAGTCCAAACCTACCTGTGTGGATGAGTTTCACGTGTCGCTGCAGGTAGCGGTCAATCATGAAGACCTTGTTGCAGCCAGGGTGAGGGCAGGGTCGCTCACGGATCTCTTCATGGTGCTCCTTAATGTGTTTCTGTACCCCACAGATAAAAACGGCCCTCAGAAAACACTTATGCATTAATAGAAATGTTCATGGCCATAACAGGAAAAGCAGTGCCGTAAGGATGACTTGTATCTGACCTTCATGCCGTCTGCTCCTCGGTACACAGCTGAGCAGCCCTGGTACGGACATTTGTAGATATTGGGCAGCTCCTCTCTGAAAACAAAAAACAAACATGGATATTTCACATTCATTACTCTCCACTACCAGCTACACTCCAATTCAAGATTTTAACATCTGTTCTACTACAAAGATCTGGTGCTTTGGCCTCCAGACAGCTTCTATTGTACCTTTCTGACTTGATCGGCTTCTTCCAGCCAGGCTTGGGTCCTGGCTTCTTTCTAACTTTAGGCTCCTTGGGAGTTTTTGCTTCTTTTCTTCTGGTTCTCTTCTTTGGGGAGGCAACTCTGCGAGCCATGGGAAAGGGGAGAAAACACTCATGCATTTGATGCCCTTTTTTCCGCTACCAATGTTGCTCTGATAAGTGCTCATACTGCCCACTTATGTGTTACTATGTTATTACTGTGTGTATCAATACGAATTGTTCCATGTACATTATTTTGCTTTGATATGCAAAATAGCTAGAACCCACATCAATCCACTCACTTCTTTTCTGGGTATGGTTCAAATAATTCATCAGAGGATCCACTTTTCCTTTTATCTTCCAACTCATCCTCACTGGACATGTTCCTAAGGTTTCACATGAACACACACAGCCTATAGTTTAACCAATCTTAACTTCCCAGAACTGTAGAACTGAACCATGTGTGTCATTGTTGACTCACCGGTCATATAGGTCAATGTCACCTGTCCTGTCCATGAGTGGGGCTGGTGCAGGGGAGGGTGTCTCCTTACCAAAGAGAAATTCTAGGGACAAGAGGGGCAAACAAATTAATTTGGACTGGCTCCAGACCATAAGATGGTAACCACCTACAAAGAGTCACATTTCAATGCAGTCAAGACTATACTTAATTGAATACTGAAATGAAATACGGTGTGTTCCCGTTTCTCAGCAGAACTTTGAGGCACCAAAAGCTGTCTCACCATCTGCACTGGTGGTAGTAGCATCAGTGTTGATGGAGCTCTGAGTCTGTGGGGTAGCAGCTGGACTGGCCTGGGGCATGGTGGTGTTGACAGGGATTCGGTTCCCTCTGGGCTGCTCCTCAGCTTCCAGTAGGGGATCACACCCAGTGTGTCCAGGATTTGCTCTGGTCTGTGTGTCCATCATGTAACTATGTCCATCCATACACCCCCAGACAGCCCTTACTGAGCCCCAGCACTGCCCCTCCAGCACTTCTTTCAGGTCAGGGCAGGAGCGGCAGTCCTCTGCATGGTGGTGGGCCCAGGACACCAGGCTGTGGAGACACTTGGGATCGGAGGGGATGGAGAATGCTGGGAGAGGGAGTGCTGGTTGTCAGGTTGGAGGAAAGAGAAATGGGACATTTAGTAAGTGGTTATCTCTGCGTATCAAAATCTGGTAATCATCTTGTCCTGATGGAATGTATCTACTTACACAACAAGCTGGGATGCACTGTTGATTGAGAGCACTCTGAACTTTTCCTGAAACCAAAATCAACATCATGTTTTGGTTTCACTGCTCATTACTGACCCTCCTATAGGTTTACAATCGCCGCTCTCTACCCTGTGACATTACAGTTGCTCGCATTTGTCCTCACCTGTCTCTGGTGTGCACATTCACAGATGGCAAGAGGTTTACCCTCTGCAGAAATGTGAGCAGGATAGTGTGGCACTTGTAGAATTTTGTGTGGCAGTTCTTGCAGACAAATTGTGAGAGACGTGGGTCACGGTTCAGTGGCACTCCCACTAGGCGCTGAAAGTCTGTGTAGAAAAGCAGGGGTGACTGGGCTGGCTCTGTCTGGTCAGGGACCCCCTCCAGCTCTCCTGGCCACTTGTCAAAGGCATGCCGCAGCCTCCGAGGTGAGAACTTTCCATGACAGAGTCGACAGAATGCAGTGCTGAGTCTGCCCATACCTGTAGGAAGAGTCAAGGAGGTTTGCATTTGAGAAAGTGTAAGAGCTGATCCTTTACCTTGTGAAAATTAAAACACATGACAACTGGTCATTGACCTCAATCTAGACTGATCTGTCAAGAATTCTGCAGGGGACTCACCTGATTTCTTTGATCTATTCTCTGGATGCTCCTCCCCTTCTATCTCCACAACTGACACAGTTGTGCTCAATTGTAATCTTGCAGATCTGTCACTTGGACCAACATCCTCGAAACCTCCATCACATACAACTGATTGTGGAGTTGTTTTCACAGCATTCTTTGGTCTTTCTCGCCGCCCAGCAGGTTTCTTGACCCCAGCCACTGACTGAGTCTGGCTTCTCTGTCCTGCTTCCACATCGGGTAGCCGCGCTCTTCTCCCTCTCTTCTTCATTACACAGAGTCCTAAAGAGGATCCTAAAGAAAAGTCCTGTCAATATAATGTGGCAGTACCTTTCAAAGTAACTGGAGTCTTACATGGGGAGCACTGTTATCAGTATAGCTGTTTAAAACCCAAAGTTGGTTTGAAACCTGCAGCTGCTACTTCCAACGAGGAGAACACGATTCGCCTCAAATTCTAGCAGTCATTTGTAGTTTTAATATTTAGTTGGTTGGTGGTTTAGTAAAATATACATTGTCGATTTAACAGTAACACAATATCGTAAAGCACGAACAGGAAGCGGTTTCTATCGAAACACGAAACCCGGAAGTAGTAAAAAATAATAATAACGCAGATAGAACAATAAGACAGATATTTCACCAGATGTACAAATGTGAAGCATCCGGTTGGCGTTTCCACTCACTACCATATATGGTAACGAGAGGAAGGCCAGTGGCCGGCAGTGGGAGAAGATGAACGAGATGGATTTTGACCGACATTCTGCAAATGTTCTCATCAATGAAATATTTGATCTCAATACAGTTTTATGTTACCAAAACTAAAATCGGTTACGAAAAGAGTGGACAATTCTTTGTAGACTTTACCCTTTGCCAAAGTATTGAAAAATCGCTATATTTAGGAGTTCGAAGGGCGATTTGAGTTATTGCACACGCGCACTTCAGAGTAGGCGTTCCCTATCAATAATAGTATACGTTCTGAAACACAGCAATAGGATCTTGGTAGCTCATGCTTGGCTCTGCCCACTCCTTGCTTGTTCTTCCCACTATGACTATTTGTTTCCCCATTGGATCCGACAGGCTGTGGTTTATCTTGGGTTAGTTATAAAAAAATATGTAGCGCCATCTTGCGGCTGTTGAAATATATACTTCCGTTCGTTCATGCAGAGTTTACATCCGGAACGATTGGTCACAACAATAACAACAACAACCACCACCATCATCATCATCATCATCATCATGGCAGCAGCTGGCGCTGACATGAAGCCCCTTCAAAATGCCATGAAAATAGCTAAAGTAGCTATACAATTGGACGCAGGGAACCGACATAAGGTATTCTAATGTCAAGCTTTCAATAAATACCCTTACGAAAAAGGACTGAGTCCGAGTGCAGTATAACTTCACTATGCTGCAAATCCTGCCTCCAACATATATATATTTTTTACTGCAATATGTTTTATGTGTGACTGCAGTTATGCGTCCAAAATACCAAAAATGTTTGTGAGGTTTGATTTAGAATTACAGCGGTGAACGAGTTTTATAGCCACGAGATAGGCTTCGTTGATGACGCAAACAATGCAACATCACTTGTTACAGTAACTAGTTGGCGTGTTGGTATAATGTTCTATCTCTGTTGTAATGCTATTATGTTTCTACAGTAGCCAACTGTTGTAAGTTTACAACTTTCTTTTTTTCTCTAGGAAGCTTACTGTGAATATTTGAGGAGTATCAACTTCATCTCCCACTCACTTTTGGAGGATGCTGTATCGAGGCGTAAGATGAGACGTGGACAATATCCCATTATGCAAAACTAAATAAATCTAATTACATTCAAGAAGTGTTCTGTAGATAAGAGCTGTTATGGTGCTTTCAGGATGGGACTGCAACTACATCTTTATGCCTGGCAGTCACTGAGCATAAAGACATCTAAGCTCAATCAAGATACTATGACGTTTGTCATCTCTTTCTCCACTCCACTCAACACTGCTATGGCAGGTCTAGAAGTCATTTTAGAACAGTATTTCCCAACCCTGGTCCTTGAGTACCGCCAACAGTAAGCAGATTCATTCAACTCATTGAGGGCTTGATGATTAGTTGAATCAGGTGTGCTTGTCCAGGGTTACAATAAACATGTGTCCTGTTGGGGGTACTTGAGGACCAGGTTTGGGAAACACTGTTTTAGAAGGTAGAAAATAAACAATTGAACAAGTCCTGGAGTAAGTCGTTGACTGTTTGTTTGTAGACAAGCACAGGATTACCTCACACATTGATTCATTTACTCCCTCCTGAAATAATCAACAACACTGAAGGATGACTGTATCAACCTTGATGTAGATACTGAGATTTAATCAGTTCTTAGCATCGATTGTTTTAATTTAGTTGTAGTGGTTTCCAGTTGTAAAATGTTGCTTTTCTCTTCTGCTATTTTGATTTTCTTTACTCATCCAGAGGGAGAGATAGTAGCAGTAGAGGTGGAAAAGATGTTGAGGCTGGCTGAGCAGTGTTTGGAGAGAGCCAAGTCCTCCTTCATAGGAAGGAGAGATGAACCCGCAACCCCTACCTCCTACACCACACCTATCAACTTGGCAGCGCTCAGCCTGACCACAACCTTAGCAGTAAGCCCTGGAAAGATTGGTAAATATATTTAGCCCCAAATTTTGCAATGTTTTTCAAATGACTTTTCCCCGAAACGTGTCAACCTCCTGTCCCTCCTCCAGTTTCGCCACAACCACAAGAGCCGGTTATTTACTCTGGGCCTAAACATAACCCCAGGCCTGGACAGCGCAGAGTTCTCTCTGAGGGTGGAGGGGAGGTCACCACCTTCCTGCCCCCAGAAGTCTTCCAGAGTTTGCAGATAGTGGAGTCACAGGATACCAGGAAGTGAGTTGTCAGAGAAACTGGGGACTAAACAATCAAGGGACAAAAAGGAGAGTTCTAGAAATAGCCACTCAGTGAAATAGAAGGACTCTCTCTGGTTACAGTATTCATGAGATGCCTACATCAGAAGTCACTCTTATCAGTGAATGGTTATCACTGTAGAACTTTCTTAAATTGTTGAAGAGGTCGATGATTAATACAGAGTTGATTTAATACAGAGTATTCAAATAGTGCAGAACTGAAATTCACATTGTAAGCCACCGCAGTCATAGACTTGATACATTTTATACCTTTGGTAACATGTGACTAAACATTTTTGAATGTTTTTGTGTGTATTAAAGGGAGCTTACACCCATAGAGGAGGCCTCACGGTTGAACCAGAAGTTGAAAGAAAATTATGAAGCTCGTCTGGCACGACTCCCCCCTGCTCAGGCCCGTACACAGAAGACTTCCCTGGTCAGTCTTTGTGTTTGTGTGTTATTCACTTATACCAAAGAGACACCACATTCAGTTTAACCAAACTTTACATTGAAACCATGATTTTAGAATATCCCCAAAGTTGGATAAATTGAGGGATCTTGTAAATTAACTGGCTGCTATTTTAATTCACAGTTGTGTGTCAGATTACAGTAGAACACCGAAGCAAAGCAGAAAGGTTGTGAGATTCACACAGCTGTTATATCCACTACATATGAGTTGGACACACACACATGAGTACCATCTGATGTTGGTATGAGGCAGAGTTGGACCCAACAAGAACTCAGCATCATGTTTCTTCTACATGAATTATGTCCATCAGTTCTGGGACCCTGCTATGGTGGGTATATAGAGCAGTAGACTTGCAGAAAACAGCTTCAAATGAAGTAAACTGATAACATGGAAATAAGATAAATGATTCATGCACGAAGCAAGTGTACTCATTGATTTATCTATTTCATATTTATTTTTAAATATAATACTCTGGGTTTTGCATTGAAGCACAATCGCATGCATGCACGAGACTAGTGGCATGTGAATCCATAGACGGTTCACGCCCCTTCAAGGTGATTAGGGAATCGATTTGTTTGGACTTTATTTGGCGCGCCACACGCTCTTGTTGGATTCGAGTTTTAGTTGAGAAATCAACTGATTAGTGACTCACTCTAAGGTTAGAGATTGAGGCGAACTACGGTCAGAATACAAACTACAACGGGCAGTTTTTTTCTTCCTCGTGTCCATTCATCATATTCATGATCGCGTTGTCGTGTCCTTCAAGGAATACAAGTTTTACTTCTCCACGCGTTTTATTCGGTTGGAACAAAAAAAAACATTTGAAATCCCACGATTTAGGTGCCAAGAATGTTTCGGCGACATAACGGCCAAATGGATCTGCGGGCTCAATGGGAAAAACTGAAGGAATTTGTGAAGGTACTTTTTATGTCCATGTAGTTTCATTGTTTCAATTATGCTTTACCCACACACAAGATGTATGCCGCGTTTAAAACAACTGGGAACTCGGAAATCTCAGACTAGTGCGTTCAAGACAACTCTTTTCGAGGTTCTCAGTTGTCTTGAAAGCACCAGTAGCACAGACTACTGCACAGGGGGACTAGTAATCGTTTCACAGTAAGGGCTACACCTGTTGTATTCTGCGCACGTGACAAATAAACTTGATTTGATTTAGTAGTAGGATCGTTCCCAATGAGAGCGATATATACACTATACATACAAAAGTATGTGGACATCCCTTCAAATGAGTGGATTCGGTAATTTCAGCCACACCTGTTGCAGACAGGTATAAAATCGAACACACGTCCATGCAATCTCCATAGACAAACATTGGCAGTAGAATGGCCTTACTGAAGAGCGCAGTGACTTTCAACGTGGCACCGTCATAGGATGGTCTTGGGCTTTTGACCATTTCTTCGGATTCCTCATGTCTAACTCATTGTTAGAAAAAGTTTGGTCCAGATCAGATGTTGGGTACTTTATTTATTTATATATTTATGAGGTATTATACACTGAGTGTACAAAACATTAAGAAGACCTGCTCTTTCCATGACTTAGCTTTCACCTGGATTCACCTGGTCAGTCTATGAACCCTTATTGATGTCACTTGTTAAATCTGATCAAATTAGTGTAGCTGAATGGGAGGAGACAGATTAAATAAGGATTTTTTTTAAAGCCTTGAGACAATTGAGACATGGATTTTGTATGTGTGCCATTGAGGTTGACCGGGCAAGACAAAATATTTAAGTTCCTTTTGAACAGGGTATGGTAGTAGGTGCCAGGCGCACCGGTATGTGTGTCAAGAACTGCAACGCTGCAGGGTTTTTCACGCTCAACAGTATCCTGTGTGTATCAAGAATGGTCTACCACCCAAAGGACATCCAGCCAACATGACACAACGCGGGGGGGTCAATACATTTTTGTGGTGGAACGACCCAGTAGAAGTGACCTCTCCAGGAGCTTACTCAAGTGCAATCAATGACGAGCCTTAACCTATGAAGTTTTTTTGTTCAGACCCTGATGAGCCATATAATGCAATCGGCCAACAGTCAGCCTACCTCAGGCAATTACTGGTTGTAGTGTTGAGGCGATAACATTTTGTTTACCTTTCAACAAGAGTTCTTCCTCCTGGAAAATATGACTTGTCTTATCTCTCACACAATGTAATTAGGACATTTCTGACACGCATGTAACATCTCTAGAAATAGTCTGGAAATGTGAAATATTAATCAATTTTCTTTCAACGCAGACTCTCTCTCTTCAGAGGCAGATGATGGAGAACCTGATCATTGCCAAGGCCAGGCAAGATGCTGTATCCTTCTGTTAATGTGGTCAGTTTGATATTATATACGTCTAGGGGTCAATTGGGTAAGAATGTCCACTTGATTAAGTTACACCAGGATCCAAATTATGGCATGGCTGAATGAGCCTTACCTGTGATCCTTGGTAAACACATTCCAGTCACCCCATGTTATGTCTCCTGTAACTGAGTCATAAGAGGACCCTGAAGAGTTACATCATCTATTATAGTGACTGACCTGTTAGTGTTGTTTGAAAGTAGCTGCCTTCTGAGAGAATTTATGCTATTGGTTATCCATGGGGATAGGCATGTAGCTTTGGGGTGAGCTGCTGTTTTATGTTTAGATCCAGTGGACATTTGGGAAGGGTTCCTTAATACGTGTGAAGCTCCAAAGGAAGATGGAGGAGAGGAGACTGCGGCTGCAGGAGGAGGCCAACAGGTGAGCATGTGTCCCCTCTGACAGTAGAACTCGGTACACATCACATCACAGTACACATCACAGTACACATCACAGTACACATCACAGTTCAAGTCTGTTGTATGGCTTTACAGGCTAACCGCATCAGTAATGTCTGTAGTATAAGTGCTGCTACTTTGTAGGAATTGGAATAATAACAGAAACCTGACACTTGTGTATTTGCAGTTAAGTTTAGAATACTTCAGAACCATCCCCTCATTAACCACTCAATCCACCCTTAATTTAAGTCTTCTGATATGTAGTATGAAAGTCATTTGAAATGGTGCTTGGAGCTGAGCTCCAGTTGCATCCATGTATCTGAGTAAGGGCTCCTGAGTGGCACAGGGGTCTAAGGCACTGCATCTTGAGTGCTTGAGGCGTCACTACAGACACCCTGGTTCGATTCCAGGCTGTATCACAACCGGCCGTGATTGGAAGTCCCGTAGGGTCCAGCGTTGGCCGGTGTAGGCCGTCATTAGAAATAAGAATCTGTTAACTGACTTGCCTAGTTAAATAAAGGTTCAATAAAAAACTCAATGTGTCTGTGCTGTATGCAGGAGGTTTGCAGCGTCTGGAACAATTACTGCAGAAGAACAGGAGCAACGTGTTCTGTACACAAATGTTTTGGAATATGAACAAGATCATGTGAGTTCAAAGTGCAGTGACAACTTGACAAGTCATTGTGTTGATAAGTGAGCTTTAGTGTTTGCTGTCGAGTTGTCCTCATCCTGTATATGTTTGACTTATAGGACTGGCCCAAGCTATGGAAAGCCAACATTAAGAAAAATCCTGATGATGCCACATTGGTGTCCGGCCTTGTTTCATGTCTTCTCAGGTACTAAACACGAGGCCGCACAAGGCAGTCCTAGTCCTATATTTTGCCATACATAATGTGGCTTAATTTCCTTTTGAATAGAGGAGTCATTTTGATTGTGTGCTTTGTGTGTATCCTAGCTGTCCAGACCATCCTGTGATGATGCTACTGAAAAGGCTCCAGTACAGAGTTTACAACAGGCTCTACCCAATCGTGAGTAAGAGTCTCCCTGCAAGTCCTGCCCTGCCCATGAAACCCTCCCACAGCGCTCAGAGCCTGTTGATGTCAGACTCTCATCAGAACGCGTCAAAATCAGAAGTGGGCCACAGTATGTCCTCCGATGCCTCTCTCAATATCTCCTTCTCCCATGACCATATTGCTGAGGATGGGGATGGGCCCCATACACTGGACAGGGAGAATTCGTTTGAGGATCTGGAGCAGTTTCTGACACAGCTGGACTGGGCTCCATCACATGGGGACCCTGATGTGACCTTTGAACAGTCACAGTTGGATCAGGAGGAGTCTCTCGTTCAGGACTTGGAGATGCGTGATCTCAAAGAACACCTCAAGGCTATTGTGAAGGACATCCATATTGCCATTGGTTAGTATGAGTGTTAAAATGTACTATGTAGTAGACCTCATGTTTTGCAGTGTTTTTCTCATTGTTGAGGGAAATGTATGAAAATAACTTTGTTGCAGATCAACTGCTGTCGCTATGTCTGCTCTCCTTTGAGTGTCTGAACACAGCCAGTTCTAAGGACCTGTGTGTGGCCAGCATAGAAGAAGCCTTCTTCACTCCCCTCTGGAGCTCTTTGTTGGCTCTCTTCAGGTAATCTTGTCTTTTTTAAAATGTTTTTAATGTTTTTTTTTTGCACAAAAAATGATCACTTGACAATATTTTGTGGCAAAAACTAGTGATTGGGGTTTTGAAATAATTTCACTATTCGAATAGTATCATTCATTTCTGTAGGATATTTGAATTACATGTGTTTTTTTTTTTATAGAACTTAGTTTTAACCTAAGGACTGCTGGCACTCTATTGCTTAAGCTGCGGAGGGGGCAGTGTGTGTGAGGGAGAACAGACAGAGGGAGAGGCGCCAAGGCAACTCGGTGACAGCCAAGACTAGCTAACTTGTAGCAGCTACAATGTTATTTATCATCCCATATATCAGTGCCTGCCTTGACTAGAGTAGCCTAGAGAAGCTAGCCAGCTATAGCTATCTAGGCTAATTGAGGTCACATGCCGCTTTCTCCCCAACTCCATTCAGATAAAACGACCGCTTACCTGTTGGTTGCTCAGTGGTAGCCTACTCCTTCTCAGTTCGCTAACTTTTCATTCTGTGATTTTACTCCATCTTGCATTGCGTTAGTGAACTATCACTCCACTTGCTACACTTTAAGCCTCTGCTGAATTTAATTAGCTAACATAAACAACAAGCTACACATGTGAAGGTTACCAGTTGGCTACCAGTCTTTTTTTATGGGATGCACGTCATAAAAGCTACATTGAAAAGTTTGTTTTATTAAATTAATACTTTTAAATGTCATGGTATATTCTATATGTAACAATGTCACATGGATATCTTATTTACGTTTAGAAAAAGCATTTTCACTGTTAAAATAGGCCTATTAAAAAAATAACACAAGAATTGGAATACTAACGTCCGTTCGGATATTTGATATTCGAATAATTGTGCACATCCCTAGTAAAAGCTTCTTGTTTGCAAAATGAGTTGGATGTCAGGCAGTGGTCGGTAGATGGCGTCAGTATGCTACAACTAGAAACTGTTCTCCTCCTATTAGCCTGCTGCATGGTTGATTATGCGTATCAGTGTAGTGAGATGATTAACAGACCTGTGATTCAGCCATTCCTTGACGTATTCAATCTAATGTCCGTTTAGAAAGATAGTTCAGTGTGAAAGCTGGTGTCAGTCATGTCACAATACTTGTTGATTTGGCATGGTTCCCTCTTGTATCTTTGTGTCCTGGACTATGAAGGAAGGTCCACAGAGAGAGGGAGCTGTGCTTTGAGTCCAGTATGAGGCTGTATCGGGATGCCTTACCTGGTGATGTTGGTGTCGCATCGAAACTGTACCCCCAGGACCCTGTCGTGCTGCATGGTTCCTACCCCTATGACTCGGCAGTGCAGGAGCTTCGCTTGCTGTGCAGAGATTGCTGTCCCCAGAGAAAACTGGAGTGCATTGGTGAGTGAGACCCTCAAGACCCTCACTGGACAATGATGGTGTGGGAAGTGTTCTTTACATTGCTCATACCGCGGAAGAATATAATTGGGGGGGAAACTCATGTTTCTCTGCTACAATAACATCCAATACACAATGTTCTTTTATTTCAGACAGGCTGGAATCTGTTTTGACTTGTTTGTGTGATGTTATTGATGTTTTCCATATGCCTACAGTTCAAGTTGGAAGTTTAAATACACCTTAGTTTAAATGTATTTGGCTAAGTTTTTCACAATTCCTGACATTTAATCCTAGTAATAATTCCCTGTTTTAGGTCAGTTAGGATCACCACTTTATTTTAAGAATTTGAAATCTCAGAATAGCAGATTTATTTCAGCTTTTATTTTTTTCATCGCTTTCCCAGTGGGTCAGAAGTTTACATACACTCAATTAATATTTGGTAGCATTGCCTTTAAATTGTTTAGCTTGGGTCAAATGTTTCGGGAAGCCTTCCACAAGCTTCCCACAATAAGTTGGGTGAATTTTGGTCCATTCCTCGTGACAGAGCTGGTGTAACTGAGTCAGGTTTGAAGGCCTCCTTGCTTGCACACACTTTCAGTTCTGCCCACAAATGTTCTATAGGATTGAGGTCAGGGCTTTGTGATGGCCACTCCAATACCTTGACTTTGTTGACGTTAAGCCATTTTGCCACAACTTTGACCACAAGCATACTTCCAATGTCCATTTGGAAGATCCATTTGCGACCAAGCTTTAACTTCCTGACTGATGTCTTGAGATGTTGCTTCAATATATCCACATAATTTTCTTTCCTCATGATGCCAGCTATTTTGTGAAGTGCACCAGTCCCTCCTGCAACAAAGCACCCCCACAACATGATGCTGCCACTCCCGTGCTTCAGTTGGGATGGTGTTCTTTGGCTTGCAAGCATCCCCCTTTTTCCTCCAAACATAACGATGGTCATTATGGCCAAACCGTTCTATTTTTGTATCATCAGACCAGAGGACATTTCTCCAAAAAGTACAATCTTTGTCCCCATGTGCAGTTGCAAACCGTAGTCTGGCTTTTTTTTATGGCAGTTTTGGAGCAGTGGCTTCTTCCTTGCTGAGCGGCCTTTCAGGTTATGTCAATATTGGACTCGTTTTACTGTGGATATAGATAGTTTTGTACCTGTTTCCTCCAGCATCTTCACAAGGTCCTTTGCTGTTATTCTGGGATTGATTTGCACTTTTCGCACCAAAGTACATTCATCTCTAGGAGACAGAACGCGTCTCCTTCCTGAGCGGTATGACGGCTGCGTGGTCCCATGGTGTTTATACTTGCGTACTATTGTTCATACAGATGAACGTGGTACCTTCAGGCGTTTGGAAATTGCTCCCAAGGATGAACCAGACTTGTGGAGGTCTACATTTATTTTTCTGAGGTCTTGGCTGATTTCTTTTGATTTTCCCATGATGTCAAGCAAAGAGGCACTGAGTTTGAAGGTAGGCCTTGAAATACATCCACAGGTACACCTCCAATTGACTCAAATTATGTCAGTTAGCCTAACAGAATCTTCCAGAACCATGACATAATCTTCTGGAAATTTCCGAGCTGTTTAAAGGCACAGTTAAGTTAGTGTATATTACCTTCTGACCCACTAGAATTGTAATGCAGTGAATTATAAGTGAAATAATCTCTGTAAACAATTGTTGGAAAAATACTTGTCATGCACAAAGTAGATGTCCTAACCGACTTGCCAAAACGATTTTTTGTTATCAATAAATTTGTGGAGTGGTTGAAAAACGACTTTTAATGACTCCAACCTACAGTGGGGGAAAAAAGTATTTGATCCCCTGCTGATTTTGTACATTTGCCCACTTACAAAGAAAGGATCAGTCTATAACTTTAATGGTAGGTTTATTTGAACAGTGAGAGACAGAATAACAACAAAAATATCCTGAAAAACGCATGTAAAAAATGTTATAAATTGATTTCCATTTTAATAAGGGAAATAAGTATTTGACCCCCTCTCAATCAGAAAGATTTCTGGCTCCCCGGTGTCTTTTATACAGGTAACGAGCTGAGATTAGGAGCACACTCTTAAATGGAGTGCTCCTAACTGCAGCTTGTTACCTGTTAAAAAAAAAAAAAAAAAAAAAAGACACCTGTCCACAGAAGCAATCAATCAATCAGATTCCAAACTCTCCACCATGGCCAAGACCAAAGAGCTCTCCAAGGGTGTCAGGGACAAGATTGTAGATGTACACAAGGCTGGAATGGGCTACAAGACCATCGCCAAGCAGCTTGGTGAGAAGGTGACAACATTTGGTGCGATTATTCGCAAATGGAAGAAACACAAAAGAACTGTCAATCTCCCTCGGCCTGGGGCTCCATGCAAGATCTCACCTCATGGAGTTGCAATGATCATGAGAACGGTGAGGAATCAGCCCAGAACTACACGGGAGGGTCTTGTCAATGATCTCAAGGCAGCTGGGACCATAGTCACCAAGAAAACAATTGGTAACATACTACGCCGTGAAGGACTGAAATCCTGCAGCGCCCGCAAGGTCCCCCTGCTCAAGAATTCATATACATGCCCGTCTGAAGTTTGCCAATGAACAATCTGAATGATTCAGAGGACAACTGATGAAAGTGTTGTGGTCAGATGAGACCAAAATGGAGCTCTTTGGCATCAACTCAACTCGCTTTGTTTGGAGGAGGAGGAATGCTGCCTATGACCCCAAGAACACCATCTCCACCGTCAAACATGGAGGTGGAAACATTATGCTTTGGGGGTGTTTTTCTGCTAAGGGGACAGGACAACTTCACCGCATCAAAGGGACAGGGCCATGTACCGTGAAATCTTGGGTGAGAACCTCCTTCCCTCAGCCAGGGCATTGAAAATGGGTCGTGGATGGGTATTCCAGCATGACAATGACCCAAAACACACGGCCAAGGCATCATAGGAGTGGCTCAAGAAGAAGCACATTAAGGTCCTGGAGTGGCCTAGCCAGTCTCCAGACCTTAATCCCATAGAAAATCTGTGGAAGGAGCTGAAGGTTCGAGTTGCCAAACGTCAGCCTCGAAACCTTAATGACTTGGAGAAGATCTGCAAAGAGGAGTGGGACAAAATCCCTCCTGAGATGTGTGCAAACCTGGTGGCCAACTACAAGAAACGTCTGACCTCTGTGATTGCCAACAAGGGTTTTGCCACCAAGTACTAAGTCATGTTTTGCAGGGGGGTCAAATACTTATTTCCCTCATTAAAATGCTAATAATTTTATAACATTTGACATTTTGTTTTTCTGGATTTTTTTTGTTATTCTGTCTCTCACTGTTCAAATAAACCTACCATTAAAATTATAGACTGATCATTGCTTTGTAAGTGGGCAAATGTACAAAATCAGCAGGGATCAAATACTTATTTCCCCCACTGTAAGTGTATGTAAACTTCCGTCTTCAACTGTTTGTTAGTCACCTTTGTTTTGCTTCCTGTTCTGTTGCAGTTCGGACGTTGCGTCTGATCTGTGCTTGTGCTGAGGACTACTCCTGCCTTCATGAGGCAGAATCCAAAACCGCAGCTATGTGAGTGTAATGCTACAACATTGCTTTTATGGATATGAACATGCTGAACCATGCTCGTTTCCCCTCAAATCTCTCACACACAGTGCAAACAGTGTTATTTACAGTGCCTTCAGAAAGTATTCACACCTTGACTTTTTCCACATTTTGCTTCAATGTGAATTTAAAATGGACTAAATTGTTTTTTGTTTTTTTGTCACTGGTCTACACACAATAAATATCCCATTATGTCAAAGTAGAAATGTTTTTACATTGTTTACAAATTAACATAATTTAAAAAAAAAAAAGAACTACCTCAATTTTACCACACACATATTCAACCACAAAAACCAGGGAGGTTTTCCAATGCCTCACAAAGAAGGGCACCTATTGGTAAAAAAAAAGGCCAAAGGTGACTTTAAAACAGTTAGTTTAATGGCTGTGATAGAAAACTGATGATGGATCAACAATATTGTAGTTACTCCACAATACTAACCTAATTGACAGTGAAAAGGAAGCCTGTACAGAATACAAATATTCCAAAACATGCATCCTGTTTGCTATAAGGCATTAAAGTAAAACTGCAAAAAATGTGGCAATGTTTCGGGCAAATACAACACATTACTGAGTACCACTCTCCATATTTTCAAGCACAGTGATGACTGGATCGTGTTATGGGTATACTTGTCAGTGTTAAGGACTAGGGAGTTTTTCAGGATAAAAAAAATGAATAGAGCTAAGCACAGGCAAAATCCTTGAGGAAAACCTGGTTGTCTGCTTTCCACCAGAAACTGGGAGATGAATTTCCCTTTCAGCAGGACAATATCCTAAAACACAATGTCAAATCTATGCTGGAGTTGCTTACCAAGATGACATTGAATGTTCTTGAGTGGCCTAGTTACAGTTTTGACTTAAATATACTTGAAAATCTATGGCAAGACCTGAAAATGGTTGTCTAGCAATGATCAACAACCAATTTGACTGAGCTTGAGGGATTTTGAAAAGAATAATGGGCCAATGTTGCATAATCCAGATGTGGAAAGCTCTTAGACTTGCCCAGAAAGACTCAGTTGTAATCTCTGCCAAAGGTGCTTCAATAAAGTATTGACTCACAGGCTGACTACAAAATACATTTAGAAATCTATATTATTAAATTATTGCACCCACACTGCTCGCACATGCCAACGAGCATCTGCGTTGCCAAGGGCTTTAATAGAAGTCAGTTCTATTTCTGACTCAGATCGAGCTGCAAGTCCTGCCTCTCCCATCTCCTCATTGGTTTATAGAAGCAGGTACCCACGTGCCGTGTCCTCATTGGTTATACCCACATGGGTGACTGAAAGACGAAATAGGTCGGTGGCAGTAACACGGAACCCAAACCGGCTGTTTGCGTGCGCAATCGTGCATAAATGTATTTTGTCCCCCCCACACCAAACGTGATCCCGACACGCAGGTTAAAATATCAAAACAAAATCTCAACCAATTGTATTAATTTGAGAAACGGGTCAAAAAGCATTAAACATTTATGGCAATTTAGCTAGTTATCTTGCACTTGCTAGCAAATTTGTCCTATTTATCTAGCTTGCTATTGCTAACTAATTTGTCCTGGGATATAAACATTGAGTTGTTATTTTTACCTGAAATGCACAAGGTCCTCTACTCCGACAATTAATCCACACATAAAACGGTCAACCGAATCGCTTCCAGGCTTTTTCTTCTCTTGACTTTATATTGCGATTTATAAGTAGCTCGCAACAGCAAGCTAGCTAAATTGGACAAATTAGCTAGCAAGTGCAAGCTAGCTAAAATGCCATAAATGTTTAATGCTTTTCGACATGTTCCCAAATTAATATAATTGGTTCAGAGTTTGTTTTGATATTTTAACCTGCGTGTCGTGATCACGTTTGGTGTGGGGGGACAAAATAAATGTATGCACAATGGCGCACGCTCGCAGCCGGTTTGGGTTCTGTGTTAGTGGTGTGAATACTTATGTAAATTAGATTTCTGTATTTAATTTTCAATAAATGTTATAACTTGTCCAAAAACATGTTTTCACTTTGTCATTATGGGGTATTGTGTGTAGGGGGATATATATTTAATACATTTTGAATTCAGGCTGTAACAACAAAATGTGGACTAAGTCAAGGGGTATGAATACTTTCTGAAGGCACTGTTTATTTAAAAAAATATTAAAAAATCTGCACTATTCTGTGTTTGTGCTTTATACAGACTTACTGTACAGATATTTTGGGGGGAGTATCCAAATATAATTTAGGACCTCCTGCCTCGGTCAGTGGTTGCCTTGTCAGACTTCATTAGAGATCACTAAGGCCAGACACAGCAGGGGTCTGGCCAAGGATCACTGCCCCCTGCAGAGTGCCCCATCCTGGCCGACCCTCAAAGTGGGTCGCCTTGTCTGGAACATAGGCAGGGCCCAGCTAGCCTAGGAGCTGTGGATGGGAAAGCGGCTCTACTGGGCAGCAGAAAGAGCTATAGGTCAGAGACCATGTAATGGGTATGCAGAGTGTAGACGTTAAGTCATTTGAGGTTGGGGTGGGGGAGTAATGTAGTGAGAGTGGGGGAGTAATGTAGTGAGAAAGTTTACTGGGTTGTTTGCTTGATTAAGTAGTCTACTACTAGAAGAGAATTTAATGAGGTTTGCTAGTGTAGGCAGGAAACTGATGGGGTAGATCAAACGTTTAAGAGCCAGTCCACACGCTACCTAAATGACACCCAGTAAACGTCTGTCTGCATAAAATTCTAATTGGACTAGATCCCTATTCGCACGGGACCAGTATTACTAGAGAACGTTGGTTATGTAATTATTACCCCAGCATGTCTGTTTTTTTTCCAGTGGATGATTCAGACGGGTTTTGTTTTAGCAAACTGCCCTGTAATACGTTTTTCAGTCATTCACAATTGACCGTTATGACGGAAGCCTGGAGGCTCTTCTATGCGTGATGATATTTCACATGTCTAGGGATGGCCTAATGTTGGCCTAATGGCCTTGAGTTCGGAGGAAGTCAAAATAATAATGCATATCAATAAGAACTATGAACTGTAACCTACGCAGACATTTAATTACCTGATGGATTTGTCAATTAATTGCAGTGTATATTGTCCACTTCATCTTTTAAGAGAAGTATGGCACTGGGAAAGTGCCATACAGTCATCTGTAGGCTACATGCATAGCACTTTGTTTTAAGCATCAATTTGTTCCCATGTTCTTACCCCAACTGGGATGCAGCACCTGTTAAACCCTGTAATATCCTTCAGAACACAGGGATAACTGTTCGCACAGGATTAGTATTATCAGAGGACCTTGGCGTTTGCTGAAAAACAGTAGGTTTTTAGGGCTGTGATAACCTTCCTTCCAAGTAAAAATTACTGACATGGCAGATTCGGACGGGACTAAAATTACAGATATGGTGAAGTTGTGCTCGTGCACATAATTACATGACCTTAGCTCCCCCAGTAGAACTTATCCCATCCGAATAGGGCTTAACAGTGAAATGCTTACTTACGGGCTCTTCCCAACAATGAAGAGAAATAATAGAAAAAAATAATACAAGGAATAAATACACAATGAGTATTAACTTGGCTGTACAGTATACATGGGGTACCAGTACCGAGTCGATGTGCAGAGGTACGAGGTAATTGCAAGTGTTTCGCCACACCTGCAATAACATTTGCTAAACGTGTATGTGACAAATAAAATTAGATTTGAGTTAGATATGTACATATAGGTAGGTATAAAGTGACTAGGCAACAGGATAGATAATTAACAGTAGCAGCAGCGTATGTGATGAGTCCAGTGTTAGCCCGGGTAGCTATTGATTAACTATTAAGCAGTCTCATGGCTTGAGGGTAGAAGCTGTTCAGGGTCCTGTTTGTTCCAGACATGGTGCATCGCTGTCGCTTGCCGTGCGGTAGCAGAGAGAACAGTCTATGACTTGGGTGGCACCAGTCTTTGACTCCAGCCACCCATAGGCCCATTGCATGAGCTTATATCAAATCATATGTATTTCTAAAGCCCTTCTTACATCAGCTGATATCGCAAAGTGCTGTACAGAAACCCAGCCTAAAACCCCAAACAGCAAGCAATGCAGGTGTAGAAGCACGGTGGCTAGGAAAAACTCACTAGAAAGGCCAGAACCTAGGAAGAAACCTGGAGAGGAACCAGGCTATGAGGGGTGGCCAGTCCTCTTCTGGCTGTGCCGGATGGAGATTATAACAGATTGCCAAGATGTTCAAATGCTCATATTTGACCAACAGGGTCAAATAATAATGATCACAGTGGTTGTCGAGGGTGCAACAGGTCAGCACCTCAGGAGTAAATGTCAGTTGGCTTTTCGCAGCCGATCACATTGAGTATCTCTACCGCTCCTGCTGTCTCTAGAGAGTTGAGAACAGCAGGTCTGGGACAGGTAGAATGTCTGGTGAACAGGTCAGGGTTCCATAGCCGCAGGCAGAACAGTTAAACTGGAGCAGCAGCAGAGAGAGAGAGAGAGACTTACTTAAATTCACACAGGACACATAAACTGCTGCAGCATAAATACTGGAGGCTGAGACGGGCACCTCAAACTGTTTGAGGATGTGGGCTCCACGACCAACCAAACATGGTTCTCTCATTATGTTTGTTTGGAGCATTAAGGGCATAGCTCATGTAGTGCTGGCACAATTACCGTGTAACCTGACGGTTATGGGTAAAGACTGTCATGAAAAAAAATTGCCATCATAACCGTTTTAAAAACGTTTTTTGGGAACAAACAGCTACCTGAAGACTGGATGGCTGGGAATTCTTGCGGTTGTCTGTTTCTGCAGTAGCGTGGACTCTTATCAACGTGCTGAAACAGGAAGGTGTTGTAGCAAAGGAGTCTTCGGTTGCCTAGTCAATGCACCCCAGAATGCAGCAGCATACATAGAATAAATGGGACGGCGTCCCCCATTCAAGTCAATTATGGCATAATGGATGGACTGGTGGCCATTGCAAGTGTTCCCATAGGCGCAAAGCAGGAAGTGTACCCGTCTATGTGTTTGAGCCACATCAGTTAACGTAGCAACGCGCATGTCCCACATATCTGAGGATCTGTCTTTTTCAGCCATCTTTTTTTTGAGGGGTGCAAAATCCACTTGTCACTAGGGTTGTTGTGGTGAAGTCATGAATGCAGTCAAATTCCAGGTGACCGTTTAGTTATGGTAATTAGGCTTCTCCAAGCTCTGAAGCTGCTGATGGTCATTAGTAGCCTACCAAACTGCCTGGTACTCAGCACTCTATTGTCCTTCTAATCACTATGACATCAATGCCAATGTATTAGAAAATCTAATCAAACACTTCATGAGAGCCCATGTGCTCATGTTGCTAAAAATGTCTATAGGCTATGCAATTGCGAGAGAGAACTGAGTAATGGCCTCTATTACAGAGGATCCCATCAGTTTTCTATAGGCTAGGCTTGCTATATTTATTTCTCAACCTTCCTAATATTAACCACATTGCTTCTCTTTAAAACAGGAGTATAGCCTACCTGGCTGGCATGAAAATAAACCATGGGGAAAGGCGTCCTCCATTTGTTATTTAAGTGCATAGATGACATGTTTTTTTCCCCCCCCTGTTTCGATACAGTGCATAATGGTCCATTGTAAATCAAAACAAATTGGGTGACAATATTAAGTTATCACTTGTGAATGATGCCCAGCATAAGAAACAATGCCTTTTTATTTTTTTTAATTTGTATTATTTGTATTTATTTTTGACGCAGTCGCACACCTCATGTAGCCTAGCCCATGGGCCTGTATCTTTTAATAAGGTTTGTATCACAACTAAAGTGGCCAAATAACTTCTTTAAAATGAAGCAAGTTAATCCGCGTTACAATGGTCTTAGCGCCTAACAGGCATACATAAGGGCACAACGGCCACTGGCCGTAAAAGACATGGATTTTTTTTTAGGGTGCATTACGGCCCCACAAAGGGGATGCCACCGTAAAATTGCTTGTCAAATTGTGAATGAGTGACTGATATAGTGTGTACAGCCTGTGCAAAAAAAACTAAGCAGAGCTCATGCCTTTAAAGTGTTTTTTTTAAAAAAATTCTAATCCTCATTAGTTGCATCATGCAGCTTTACAATGTATTAAAAATAAAAACATAGCCCAATGTTTGTGGAACCACTGAAGTTACATGAACTCTAAATGAAGCATATAGGATTACCTATTTCTTTCTTAGCCGCTCAATACACTGTGCACTCCCTGAAAACGTTTGGAGAAAATATCCTTTCTGTTTTATTCAGCTTTGTTCAATTGTATTCATGCTATAAAATAATGTCAAGGAATTCTAAGCAAATCTTGTCTGCTAAATGAACTAGTGTAGCCCACAGCCATTTGGCATAGCCAGATCAGGACCTAACATAAGGACAACTGAGTATTCTGTTCTTCTGAAATGGACTACATTTTCTTCATATTATGCTTCTTTAGACCTGTCTAAAATAATGGATTTATTAGACTTTATAAATGTAGTTTTCCAAAGGTTTGCGTCAGTGGCTTGTAGGAAGCCAGGAGATGCTAAATGTGTTTGTTAATTAACGGGCAATTACTGTGAGACAGACAGTTATTTGCTTGACAATCACCGGCTGATGAAATGTTGTGACCGCCAGAACCCTACTTGTCACTTAAATCATGCTGGATTGATTGCTTTCATTGTACTCCTGCGACTTTTTCATACTCTTGCTTGTGCCGGTCGCTTTTTCACGTTAACGTTACGACTGCGGAAATGTTTGTAATGACCTGTCAAACCCCGATAATAGCTGAAGAGGGCTCAATGGAATACATTGTCTTTAGCGTCCTGCATCGTCTCGACAGTTACATCACAAAAACATAAGAAATAACTATTTTGATGGGTATCAATTTGTGAAATGTATCATTTAAAACAGTTAAATTTTTTACAAATTAGATGCACTAAAATGAAAGCTACATCTGAAAATAAACACTGATTAGTGATGATATGTCTGATCTCGCGAATAATGTAAAGTATGTATAAATGTGTGTAATCTAGAGCCAAGCGTGTTGATTTTAAACCGAGGCTATCCTGTTATTGACACACTTGTTGAATTATGCAACAGAACGTGACAACAGTAATTGAGGCAGTCTGGATGGCACAGGTGAGTGTATGTTGGCCTAGACATAGTAAGTGTTTAGTGGTTGCAGCCCTATGCCACCCCTTTGTTAAGCTATTCATATACACTGAGTAAACACAACTTTAACACCTGCTCTTTCCATGATTGACGAGGTGAATGCTATGATCCCTTATTGATGTCACTTGTTAAATCCGATTCAATCAGTGTAGATGAAGAGATGGGTTAAATAAGGATTTTTTTTAAAGCCTTGAGACATGGATTGTGTGTGTGTGCCATTCAGAGGGTGAATGGGCAAGACAAAATATTTAAGTGCCTTTGAACGGGGTATGATAGTAGGTGCCAGGCGCACCGGTTTGTGTCAAGAACTGCAAAGCTGCTGGGTTTTTCACTAAACAGTTTCTGTGTGTATCAAGAATGATCCACCACCCAAAGGACATCCAGCCAACTTGACACAACTGTGGGAAGCATTGGAGTCAACATAGGACAACATCCCTGTGGTGCGCTTTCGATGCCTTGTAGTCCATGCTCCGACGAATTGACTGTTCTGAGGGCAAAAGGCGGTGCAACTCAATATTAGGAAGGTGTTCCTAATATTTTGTACACTTGGTGTATGAGTACATTCTAAGAAACCAAAAGAGATATTTGACAAATTGAATACCTGAATTCCCACATCCCAGAACTTCTTTTGTCTGTGCCAGTAAAATGTTTTACGTGCTATAATTTAGTAAATATCTGATGGATTTTAACAAATGTAAAAGCTTAGAATATCTTCATCCATTGTCCAACTTGCATTTATAAGAATACTTTTTCAAACCTTTTAATCATTTTGATGACCATTGCTAGCTAAAGACCCAGTGCTGTCAATTTTTTTCCCCTCCATCACTCTGTATAAAAGCTGATGAAACTAATGCTGTAAAAGTGTAAAAACATTTGATCAGTGTTGCACTAAATTACCAAAAGTGGACACTCCTTCAAATTAGTGGATTCTGCTATTTCAGCCACACCCATTGCTAACGTGTATAAAATCGAGCACACAGAGGCAAATATTTGCTTTACTGAAGTGCTCAGTGACTTTCAACGTGGCACCATCCTAGGATGCCACCTTTCCAACAAGTCAGTCAAATTTCTGCCCTACTAGAGTGGCCCCGGTCAACTGATGTTATTGTGAAGTGAAAACTACTACGAGCAACAACGGCTTAGCCACAAAGTGTTAGGCTACACAAGCTCACAGAATGGGACTGCTGAAGCATGTAGTGCGTAAAAATCATCTGTCCTCGGTTGCAACATTCACTACAGAGTTCCAAACTGCCTCTGGAAGCAACATCAGCACAAGAAGCTGTTCATCAGGAGATTCCTGAAATGAGTTTCCATGGCCGACCAACTGCACACAAGCGTAAGATCACCATGCGCAATGCCAAGCGTTGGCTGGAGTGGTGTAAAGCTCGCCGCCATTGGATTCTGGAGCAGTGGAAAAGCGTTCACTGGATTGATGAATCACGCTTCACCATCTGGCAGTCCAATGGATGAATCTGGGTTTGACGGAAGCCAGGAGAACGCTACCTGCCCGGATGCATAGTGCCAACTGTTAATTTTGGAGGAGGAGTAATGGTCTGGGACTTTTTTTCATAGTTCGGGCTAGGCCCCTTAGTTCCAGTGAAGGGTAATCAAAATGCTACAGCATACAATGACATTCTGTAGCTGACTCTGTGCTTCCAACTTTATGGCAACAGTTTGGGAAGGCCCTTTCCTGTTTCAGCATGACAATGCCCACATGCACAAAGCGAGGTCTATACAGAAATGGTTTGTCGAGATCTGTGTGGAAGAACTTGACTGGCCTGCACAGAGCCCTGACCCCCCCACCCCATCGTACACCTTTGGGATGAATTGGAACACCGACTGAGCCAGGCCTAATCGCCCAACATCAGTGCCTGACCTCACTAATGCTCTTGTGGCTGAATGGAAGCAAGTCCCCGCAGCAGTTCCAACATCTAGTGGAAAGCCTTCCCAGAAGAGTGAAGGCTGTTATAGAAGTAAAGGGTGGACCAACTCCATATTACTGCCCATGATTTTGGAATGAGATGTTCGACGAGCAGGTGTCCACATACTTTTGGTCATGTAGTGTATTTCCTGATAGTTGCTGGTGGAAATCTACACAGGACCTTTTAACACCAGGTTTGCATGGGTGGGAGATTCGGCTTTCCATGGTGACCTCATCTTGTAAGTTGGTTAATAGACCAATAACAACGAGTTCCAAACCTCTCAGACAATGGTTTGTTTTCTCCTTGCCACTCAGACCACTCCCAGACAGTCCTAGGAAAATTCTTGCTTGAGAAATTCTTTGCTAAAAACAATTTTAGCTATATATTTTATTTATTTATATTTTTTACTTCACTAGGGTAGGGGGCAGCATTCGGAATTGTGGATGAAAGCGTGCCCAAATTAAGCTGCCTGCTACTCAGGCCCAGAAGCTAGGATATGCATATAGTTGGTAGATTTGGATAGAAAACACTCTAAAGTTTCCAAAACTGTTAAAATAATGTCTGTGTATAACAGAACTGATATGGCAGGCGAAAACCTGAGGAAAATCCATCCAGGAAGTACTATTATTTTGAAAATCTGTTTTTCCATTGAAAGCCTATCCACCATACAAAGACTTAGTACCCAGTTCACGATCTCTATGGCTTCTTCTACATGTGGCCAGTCTTTTAGGCATCGTTTCAGGCTTTTACTCTGAAAAATTAGGGAGATGCAGCACTTTCAATGAGTGGACAGTGGAAATTTCCAGACATGAGTCCAGCGTGTGATTGGGAGTGCGCCTTTCTTGTTTCTCCTTTTCTATTGACGAAGCTTTTGTCCGGTTGAAATATTATTTATGACAAAAACAACTTGGGGATTGATTTTAAACATCGTTTGACATGTTTCTACGAACTTTTATTGTACTTTTTTTACTTTTCGTCTGGGTGTTAAGGGCGCTTTGTGCCTTTGGTTACTGAACTAAACACACCAACAAAACTGAGGTTTTTGGACATAAAGAGGGATATTATCGAACAAAACTAAAAAAAAAATTGTGTAACATGGAGTCCTGGGAGTGCCACCAGATGAAGATCAAAGGTAAGTGATTAATTGAATCGCTATTTCTGACTTTTGTGAGTCCTCTCCTTGGCTGGAAAATGTTTGTATGGTGTTTTGTGGCTATGTGCTGTCCTAACATAATCGCATGGTGTGCTTTCGCCGTAAAGCCTTTTTGAAATCGGACACTGTGGTTGGATTAACAAGAAGTTTATCTTTAAAATGGTGTATAATACTTGTATGTTTGAGGAATTTTAATTATGGGGTTTCTGTTTTGAATTTGGCACCCTGCAATTTCACTGGCTGTTGTCTATGTGGGACGCTAGCGTCCCAATGATACCAGAGAGGTTAATATGGAAATCTATTACAGTAAGGTAAAGTTACCCAGAAATTATTTTGAGATTGATTAAAAAAAAGGTTGTATTGGGCCTTTCATCATTTGAATTAATATTCTACATTACCAATGAAAGGTAGTCATTGCGAGTGTACCCATTTAGTTTACCAGACAAATTGACAGGGTTATCGGTTCGAAGCCCCTTCTATTCATTTTATTTCTATGGCAGCACATGCAGTCAGGAGAGGAGAAAATGTGCGTTTTTAAAAACAATAAATATAATTTATTTTTGATGCTTTTCGAATGGTTATTAGGGAGACCGCGGTCATAAGGCTGACCGATTACGGCCACAGCCCTAAGCTCATGCTCTATATTTGTCTCTTTGTATTGGAGTGTGCAGAGCAGTCAGACTTTGGATGTGGTTTGCTGGATACCACTTCTTAGCGCTGGCGGATGTAGCTTATTTTTGGGAGCCCCATAATCTAGTGGCTGCTGGTGACTGTTATGCAATGGAATATGAGTTCAGAAACTTCCCTTTTCGGTCTTACACTACATACAATTTGGGTATAGTCAATATATTTTAGCGTGTGTGTGAGATGTTTTGTTTTTGGACATGGCAATGGCGTACTGCCATTTCTATTATTGCTTCATCAGTGTGTTTCACTAAGAGTTTACCCATAGTATTTAAAGAAAGGCTTCTATTCCGAAGAGTCGGCTTGATAACTGCAGAAGAAATGTTAATGCATTAAATGTGATCATTATTCTCACAAATTACTTTGTGTGCACGAAAAAGTATGAATGAATATAGTACGCATGTTTGCACATTAACCCACTATCTGTTTTCCCTGTCACCGAGCTAGGCAAATCTGCTTTTAGTTTTAATGCACTGTATTGCTCTAACAAAATTCGAAATGCATTTCATCTTCATGTTCTGGTGCTATTTAGGCAATTTAAAGTGTTGTTTTGCGGGCTTATTTGTGGATGAATACAACTTGTTTTCTGGGTGATTAGTGATTTATTTGTTTCCCATGACTGCATTTGTATTTTAAAGTGGCAAAATGTAACTTTTGGGGTAACCTGGCCAAATTCACATAGACGTGTGAGTCATAGATCTATTATACTTGAAATCAAGTCTAAGAAGCGGTATATCGATTCTATGTACACAATTTCTATGCTTCCCGTTACGTTTTGTTTTTGCATCTTTTACTTTCAAAAATACTTTTGGTTATGGGAAATATATTTCACAGCTGTTAAGATGGTACAATGATTTCTACCTCACACTACTTCACTTTGTCTTTTTCAATATCTCCTTTTCCTCTTCGAATTGTCCAGTTCACTTGTTATTTCAATCAGAACTTTCAGATCAACAACCCTGTAATGCCTTTTCAATTATGTCAAAATCGTTGCATTATGTTGATCCAAGTTTGACCCTGAATTTGATATTCATGTTAACACTGGAGTTTATAGACTAATTTGAAGTTTATAGTAATGTTTGTGTAATGAGGGTGTGATTTTTGTTGTGTTTGAGTGTGAACACTTTATTATAGCACAACTATTTAAAAAATAATTTGATTTGGTTTTTAAGTCATTTCTTGCCTTTCTGTTAAACGAACCCTCTTCTCTGTTTGTCAGCGGGGCAGATGACTTGTTGCCCATCCTCTCCTATGTGGCTCTGCGCTGTGAGCTGCCTCAGCTGGTGTCAGAGTGTGCTGCCCTGGAGGAGTTCATTCATGAAGGGTAGGTCTCCAACTCACACAGACTTAAATCCCAGCTCACCTCACAGAAAACATGTCCCCTAACTCCATTCCACCTGCGACACGCTACTTTCCCCTTTTCAATCTCAACTCCTGACTCTAGAGATCGTCTCCCCCTCTGGCTCAGTCTCTATCAGAGTTTCCTTGCGCGTCTGCTCAGACCACACCTGAGAGGTCTATTTCAAATCAAATGTATTTATATAGCCCTTTGTACATCAGCTGATATCTCAAAGTGCTGTACAGAAACCCAGCCTAAAACCCCAAACAGCAAGCAATGCATGTGAAAGAAGCACGGTGGCTAGGAAAAACTCCCTAGGAAAAACTCCCTAAAAAGGCCAAAAACCTAGGAAGAAACCTAGAGGAACCAGGCTATGAGGGGTGGCCAGTCCTCTTCTGGCTGTGCCGGGTGGATATTATAACAGAACATGGTCAAGATGTTAAAATGTTCATAAATGACCAGCATGGTCAAATAATAATAATCATAGTAGTTGTCGAGGGTGCAACAAGCACGTCCGGTGAACAGGTCAGGGTTCCATAGCCGCAGGCAGAACAGTTGAAACTGGAGCAGCAGCACGGCCAGGTGGACTGGGGACAGCAAGGAGTCATCATGCCAGGTAGTCCTGAGGCATGGTCCTAGGGCTCAGGTCCTCCGAGAGAAAGAAAGAGAGAATTAGAGAGAGCATATTTAAATTCACACAGGACACCGGATAAGACAAGAGAAATACTCCAGATGTAACAGACTGACCCTAGCCCCCCGACACACAAACTACTGCAGCATAAATACTGGAGGCTGTAAAACAGCCTTTAACAGGCTGGTTAGATTGGCAGTAATGAAGGCATGTGGGCATATTCTAGTTTGGTTTTCCTTCCCTACAAAAAGACAAATTAAAAGCTTACTTGATGTTTATGCAGCTCAGTGGTTTGGAAGCAGAAGAGTATAGGCAAGGTGGGGCTCACTGGGGACCAAGACCCTACAGAGGTGGGCCCTACATGTATGAATTTTTGCTGTGATTTGCAAAATGTCTAGTCAAAAAAGTAAATAGGAAGGGGTGATGTTATTTACATGCTTATTATTGATAGAAAAGCATCAAGCCCCTCCCTACCCCCATCATAGAAGCATAGTGATAGACAGCTTTCCATCGCTTTCTCTCTGACACACACACACACACACAAGCCCTGGCTTGAGTTGCTCTCATATCTTAGTCTCATTAGCTTAAGATCACCCAGAGTTGACGAGGCTCCGGCCTTGCACCGCTCCCTTAAGGAAAACCCACCCTGCTTACTGTCTTGCCTTTTCACTCTCCACGTCTGTTCTTCCCTCCCTCTTTTATATCCAAATGGGCCAGGAATGTTCTTAAATAAAAAAAATTTAACTCTTGCTTCACTGGACCATTTCCTATTGTTTAGTCACGGTATGGTTGGATATAGTCTTTATGATAATCTTCACAAAGAAATTGAGTTGATTTGTTTTTGTGTTTAGGACGAAATAAAATGAATAAAATATGAGGTGTTGGTATTCATCACTTAATCTGCTGTGACGATTACCAAGATGTGGTTAGGCAGATTTTTATTGATCTATCTGTAAATTGTACAACAGTGGTCACCAACCGATCTTCAAGAAATTCCTACTTGATCAACAAACATTTCTTTAGCCTTGCGCTGCTGGTGGAAAGTGCACTTCATTCAAAGCCCTGCTTGCCGGGTAGACAGGGTTCACATTCTGAAGGGACTAGAGGTCGACCGATTAATCGGAATGGCCGATTTTAAATTAGGGCCGATTTCAAGTTTTCATAATCGGTATTTTTGGGCACCAATTTGCCAATAAAAAAAATATATATATATATATATATTTTTTTTTAAACTAGGCAAGTCAGTTAAGAACACATTCTTATTTTCAATGACGGCCTAGGAACGGTGGGTTAACTGCCTTGTTCAGCGGCAGAATGACAGATTTTTACCTTGTCAGCTCGGAGATTCGTTTTTGCAACCTTCATGTTACTAGTCCAACGCTCTAACCCACCTGCCTTACATTGCACTCCACGAGGACTACCTGTTATGCGAGGGCAGCAAGAAGCCAAGGTAAGTTGCTAGCTAGCATTAAACTTATCTTATAAAAAACTATCAATCTTAACATAATCACTAGTTAACTACACATGGTTGATATTACTAGTTTATCTAGCGTGTCCTGCGTTGCACATAATCGATGCGGTGCCTGTTAATTTCTCATTGAATCACAGCCTACTTCGACAAACGGGTGATGATTTAACAAGCGCATTTGCGAAAAAAGCACTGTCATTGCACCAATCTACCTAACCATAAACATCAATGCCTTTCTTTAAAATCAATACACAAGTATATATTTATAAACCTGCATGTTTAGTTAATATTGCCTGCTAACATGAATTTCTTATAACTAGGGATGTGACGTTGTGTTACTTCTCTTGCGTTCCCTGCAAGCAGTCAGGGTATATGCAGCAGTTTGGGCTGCCTGGCTCATTGCGAACTGTGTGAAGTCCATTTATTCCTAACAAAGGCCGTAATTAATTATGACATAACATTGAAGGTTGTACAATGTAACAGCAATATTTGGACTTAGGGATGCCATCTG
Source organism: Salmo salar (assembly GCF_965601325.2). Lineage (NCBI taxonomy): Eukaryota > Metazoa > Chordata > Actinopteri > Salmoniformes > Salmonidae > Salmo > Salmo salar. The sequence continues at coordinate 36,148,450 of NC_138306.1, read as the reverse complement.
TTAGATAAAATACAGAACGGTTCCGTATTTCACTGAAAGAATAAACGTTTTGTTTTCGAACTGATAGTTTCTGGATTCGACCATATTAATGACCAAAGGCTCATATTTCTGTGTATTATTGTTATAATTAAGTCTATGATTTGATAGAGCAGTCTGACTGAGCGATGGTAGGCACCAGCAGGCTCGTAAGCATTCATTCAAACAGCACTTTCGTGCGTTTGCCAGCAGCTCTTCGCAATGCTTCAAGCATTGTGCTGTTTATGATTTCAAGCCTATCAACTCCCGAGATTAGGCTGGTGTAACCGATGTGAAATGGCTAGCTAGTTAGCGGGGTGCGCGCTAATAGCGTTTCAAACGTCACTCGTTCTGAGACTTGGAGTAGTTGTTCCCCTTGCTCTGCATGGGTAACGCTGCTTCGAGGGTGGCTGTTGTCGATGTGTTCCTGGTTCAAGCCCAGGTAGGAGCGAGGAGAGGGACGGAAGCTATACTGTTACACTGGCAATACTAAAGTGCCTATAAGAACATCCAATAGTCAAAGGTATATGAAATACAAATCGTATAGAGAGAAATAGTCCTATAATTCCTATAATAACTACAACCTAAAACTTCTTACCTGGGAATATTGAAGACTCATGTTAAAAGGAACCACCAGCTTTCAAATGTTCTGAGCAAGGAACTTAAACGTTAGCTTTTTTACATGGCACATATTGCACTTTTACTTTCTTCTCCAATACTTTTTTTTTTGCATTATTTAAACCAAATTGAACATGTTTCATTATTTATTTGAGGCTAAATTGATTTTGATGTATTATATTAAGGTAAATTAAGTGTTCATTCAGTATTGTTGTAATTGTCATTATTATAAATAAAAGAAATCGGACGATTTTAATCGCTATTGGCTTTAAAATCCTAATCGGTCGACCTCTAGAAGGGACATACTGCCTACATGGTGGACCAGGACAGCTGTGACTAAATCAAGTGTGCCTACTGTGCTGGCCAATCGGAAAGCTGAATTCACCGTTCCTATATTGCCGGTGTACCATGACCTACAGCAAAATGTTATACCAGCCTACATGCGATTTCATGACGTTTAAAACCATGGCCAGAAACTCAAAGAATACAGCAAAGAGCATAGCTGCAGGAAGTAGGGGTTTTGAGGTTATTTTTTGGGGGGGGACAAAAGTAGTGCGCTGGTTCTCTGGTCATTGGAACAATATTAATTTGTGCATGAGGCAGAAATAATGCGAAGCGACTAGAGTTTCACCATCAGGTGGAAGACTGTCCCCTTTCTCTGGTCAGGGGTGTATTTATTCCGCCAATACTGTTACAAAAGTTTCTTTAACAGAACTAAACGGGGATGGACCTACCTGCATTTGTCCAATAAAAAATCTTGTTTTAGTTGAAAAACTAAACGTTTTGCAACTGTTTGGCGGAATGAATACTCCCAAGTCTCACTGGAGGAAAGGAGAGAGCAGGGATGGTGAGAGGCGGACCCTCTGCTGCTTTCTCCCTCTGCTCACACTGACCATCAGATTCAGGTACCACCAGTCCAGTAAAATAAAGAAGCAAATTATTTCAATTTATGCTCTGCTTCGCAAGTAATACAACCAGTGATCTATTTTGTTATCCAAACTTTTATTTATTTATTTATTTATTGGTCTAATATGGTCTAAGAACAATATTGGCAGGCCACGCATGCTATGTATTAGGCCAACTGTATAATTAGGTTAATGTTGCATAGGCTTACATTTGTAAAGTTATGTAAAAATAAATAATAATAATTATCTGAGCATTAGATCTCTGCCTGCTTTTTGACTGCGACAGTGATCTTGACTCGGAAAAGGTTGGTGACCACTGTTGTACAACGATGGTACGGAGTTCTAACTGTTCTTCTGTCCAAGGTATCTGATTGGAGAGGAGGGCTACTGCTTGACCTCCATGCAAAGTGCTCTGCAATATGTGGAGTCATTGCACACAGGAGGATTTCAGCTGCACAACACTAAATTCACCTGATACAGGTAATGTACATCCAACATGATTAAACATTTCACTGAGTGCAAATGAGGTCTTTCTCAAATGCGTCCCGTTTAGAGGCAACTCTTCAATCTTAATTTGTTTTTAATCTAAATAATTTGTCTTACCCGTAACAATGGTAAAATGAAGTGAAATGTTAAGTGCATAGTGCTATGATACCATTGAGGACGTGCCCAAACTAGAAGTTATTGAACTGATTGGGGTTGGAGGGTTTGCAGTTGGATGAATGGAATAATATAGTGGGCCCTTGAGCAATGTTTCCAGAGCGGGAGAATAATATAGTGGGCCCTTGAGCAATGTTTCCAGAGCGGGAGAATTTACACAGGGATTAACTATATGTGACATCATTAAACAGTTCCACTTAAACTCCATGTGACATAATTAATCCATGCTAACTAAACATTTGATTTAAAAGTGTGCTCTTGTCTGAGAGATGTCAGTTATGCAAGGCTGTTCAGTTATGAGTCCTCTGTTCCACATTTCAGCTGGAATAACAGATTTGGTTTAAACGTCAGTCCGACCACCTCCCGATTCTTGTATCCAAAATTGATCAGTCCGTCGTCACCATGGATATAAAGGGGGGTGGATTGTCGTGATTTGGGGTTTCTCTGTTTCCTTTGTCACTGAGTGGAAAATCAATGTTTTACAGAATTTCATCTTATTTTATTGGAATTTGGGTATTATTTGCATTCTTTGTTCAGCTCCTATTGATCTGAAATTCTTCTGTATAACCACACACGGGTTCGGTACTACACTTCAACATAACATGGAGGTGCAGGCTAGTGCTGCAGTCCGATTCTCTACCCTCCTCTCAAGTGTGCACTCGTTCAACCCTCATGGATATCACAAGGATTGATGTAAAAGGGAAACTCCCTAACCCATGCTTATGCTAATCCTATGTTTTTAACTCCATGAGGGGGTGTGAACAAGTGTACACTGGTTAGAGGAGTAAAGGATCGGAATGCAACCTAGGAGCAAGTGAATAGCATCTTTTCTACACCAAAGAACATTGAAGTTCTTTGATTGGAAGGGCGTCCTTTAAATGCAGTAGCGGGACACATTGTAGCTCTCACTAGTCTACAGCAAGTGTACTGAAATAATACTATTTGTGGCAGAGGTCTGGATGTATATGGTCATTTATCGGCATCGTAACAAACCCCCACCTTGCAATCCAATCGAACCCAAACTGTTCACTCCTCTTGTTGGCAGAGAGAGAAATGTGCAGTTTTAAAGCTAATTTCCTGCAATTCTACACATTTTACATGTCTGTTTGTTCATATGATACCAGGAGTTGAATTCCCCCCCCCCCCCAATTTTTTACATTTATTTTAAGTCTGGACCCACGGTCTGTATTGACCCCGTTCTGGGTCCGGATCTGGCCTGCAGACTACTTTGAGTATGGCTGGTGTATAGGGTGTTGTGTACCGATTAATTGAGCGCTTATTGTTTGCTATTTCAGGCTGCTGCTTTGAAATGGAAACCAGTATTCCCTGTGTTGCAGTGCTCTGAAGTGGCAGTGCCTGTTAGCTGCAGACTGGACCACGGTTCAACTTAATTCAGTGTTCTTAGCAAGAAATGACTTTGGCTGTCAAATTCTTTTTCTTATTTAATTTATGCAACAATGGTTCTGATGGGCTGGACCTGGTTTCCAACTTCTGTTTCTGTTCACCCAGGTGATTTGACAAAGCCTGATTGTTACCTGGACTAGCTGCAATGTGGAATTTCTTTGCTTATGACTGCCATTGAGGGGCATTTAGGTCAAGTGCTTGAAGCTTTGTCATACGTCAACCTAAACTCTGCAAAAGATTTTATTGCTATTGTCCAATATTGCTCAGTTTTATTGCTTTCATTTAGGAACTCACCCTGTCATTTTATTAAATGAATGTCTGAAAGATGACTATGTGCTACCATAGAGCAACATGTCTCTCTTTTGAAACTAAAAGAAAAAGCATGGATTGATAAATTATTGTGTGGCTGCTTACATAATATTATAAGAATAATTTATTTTAGATGTCAGGATTCCAGTTCAATTTTAATGCTTGCATTCAGGATATGTTTTAAGGTAATGCACACGTTGCTGAAGAACTAGGTTGGTGTGAGTGATTGAAACTATGCTAAGTATTGTGTTTCCTGAGAATGTGTGTTCATGCAAGAATTTGTGGGGACAATGCCCTTGCAAAATTGAGATATGGGCCCCCCAACAAAACATTTTGGGGCCATGATTAGAACTTATTTAGTGTCAAATTAGTTTGTAATGTATCTAAGTATTTTGTGCATTTGGGTGGATGGAGTTCTAGGGGGGATTCTCACAGGGTTATGGTTAATCGCTCTCTTGGAGTATCTTAGAGCACAGGGAAAAAATGGCAATACTTTTTAATTCAATTCTGACTTCACTTCTGAAAGACTCATCAGTTAAACTAATTCACTGTAATGGTGTGCACGCCAGCATGCACTTGCAGATAAAATGTTAAAGCCACAGGGACTGCAAAGATATTCATTGTTTTGCTACTGTGGTTGAACATTGTTTTATACTTACAGAATATATCATGAGCTGGTGTCAGTACAGTATTAGGTTGAGGTTTAAAGTGGGATGGGGATGGATTTAGGGGAGAGTTTGTGTTTAGATGACGACATTGCAGACGCATGTCAGATCTCACAACACCAAGATGGGTGTTTTAATATATCCGCTAACCACATCGTATGATATTGCAATCTGATGCCAAACTGCACAGTTTGACGAAGCGCGCCACCATTTGTTGATGCAATGCAACGCCTGTGACATAGTCGGCCTGTGTCTCACAGCTATATGAAAACGGAGCACGGACAACTCTTAATACCTGGTTTATTGACTCAATTTATCATTTTTATTCATACTGTTTTATGCTATTTGTTTTCTATTTAATACTTTTTATTTGGTCTGTTAAAGAAATGAATGGGTCCAAAAGATGTAAAAAATGTTTTGACATCCTAAAATAATTGTACCACCTGCTGTCAGCATTGTCTTTTGACACATCTGTGAAAATTGTAACCAAAAATGTGCTAATATGTACTGTGTATATTTATGTAAGAAGTATATAAATAATAATATAATGGACATGATGGAATGTAATGAATGCGGTTGTATTTCACACAGTACGTGAACCACTACATTGACTCAACTAATTCTGACCTGTTTTTTTTTTTGCTTTTGAAGCCTTATGAACATGTATGTTGGTTAGAGACTCAGATTCAATATGCTAATTTATTGGAGAACCCCCATAGACATTCATCTGTGTGGAGGGTGTTAGTCTGGGTGGTTGTTATGAATATCTGTGTGTGTTGTCCTGGAGGTTTATAACAATAAAGAAGTTGAGGAAAAAGTGTCCCTCTGAGAATTTGTTCATTATCATTCAAACTCTCTTCAGCTGAAGATATGCCCACTCAAATAATGTGAAACATTCAGCCAACTCCTTATATAGCCCTGCTGCATGCCCCTCCCCTCTGCACTCAGTTGACTGACACTAGAATCTAATGCATTGTTTTGCTGTTTATTTAGGATGAAGATTTGTTTAGAACAGACATAGAGAGCGGTTGGGGCAGTGTTGACCTGATGGGTCTGTGTGCTGGAGGCCTGGCAGGGAGGAGGGCAGATGGCTGGATTGTTCAGTGTTTCCGGACCAGAGGAGAAGACATGCCAATGCGAATCAGGAGGAGTCCAGACAACCGCAGAGGACTTTAACTTTAATGCATAACTCGCGCTCACTGTGTGTCCCCTTGAATCCCTTCAAGTCCACTTACCTTGTCACCCACATGCAAGCTGAAATCTCAGTCAGAGCTCGGATCCTATCAGGACCCATTATGCCGTAACAGACTACTCAGTCCCAGCCTCCTTGGCAGGATACACTGCTTCATTCCCAGACAGATCCTCGCAACCCCTCTTCCACTTCCCCTCATAACAGCCTATTACACGTACACACCCCATGTGGTGCTGACATCCATTATACAAGGAGTCTATGAAACAAGAACACCTGAGTGGGCTCCCAAATGGTGCAATCAAGGGTCTGAAATCAAACCGGACCCTGGTTTGATTCCAGGCTGTATTACAATTGGCCCAGTGTCGTCCGGGATTGGCTGGGGTAGGTCGTCATTGTAAATAAGAATTTGTTCTGACTTGCCTAGTTAAATAAAAAAATAAAACCTGCTCTTTCCATGACATGGACTGCCCAGGTGAATCTACAGTACACAGATTCGTTGTAACCCTTGACACAAACACCTCATTCAACTCATTGAGGGCTTGATTAGTTGAAGTTGAATCAGGTGTGCTTCTCCAGGGTTACAATTCAAATGTGTAATGTTGGTGTTACTGGAGGACCAGGGGTGGGAAACACTGGTGTACGGTACAGGAGGAGCTGGAGGTGAAGCAGCGGAATGTACCTCTGGTGGCCAGACCTGAGTTCAAATACTATTTCAATTTATTTTCAATAGATGTCAAAACAAGTATTCAGATAACCTTTATTTGAAGAAAAAAAAAAAACAAGTAGTTGAATATTGGAATGTATTTGTAAATGCTCTGGGCGCGTTTAGAGCGGATTACTTTTGCCTTTTCAAAGTTTGTTGCATTATGGGGATAGAAATTGTTTGACTTGCGCCCACATGTTGACTGCAAACATCAACTGATCAAAGGTCATGAAATTGTGACTGCAGTTGACTGCAGGTTTATGCAGTTGATCAGTACCAGCTTTATCCTGCAGCCATCGCCTGCATTGTTGACTGTTGTCAGCTAATCATTTGGGTGTTTTTGTTTGACCCAGAACAAATGTGACCAACGACATGAAACAGGAACCAACTTTGTAAACAGTGGATATGTACAAATGAATGTGATATCTGATGTTTTTCGTCATTGTTTATGAAAGATTTTATTTTATATGTTGCACTGAGCCTTGCTGTTGGAAAACCCCATCAGTGTCTGACTTTCAGCTGTAGCAGATGCACCTCCCCCGACTTCACTCCTCCACCTCTGTCTACAGTCGGTTGCTTTAGTCTTACCGCTCAAACAAGCCCACTGACTCAAATACACTCCCATGCATTAAACCCAGGTATTTACTTTCATATACAATTTGGTCGACTATTTGTTTTTTTCAAATAACCATTCAAAAACTCAAATAAAAGTACTTGTTTTGGGCTATGTATTTGAAAATACTCAGATACACAGAAAAAATATATTTAATAAACAAGTATTAAAGTACACATGCACTGTATTTGAACCCAGGTCTACTGGTGGCCTGTTATACCAGCCTATAACCCTGTGTGGGGTACAGTGTACTGGCACTAGAGTGTGATCTATACCAGAGGGTGCAGCAGTAGGAAGCCCTAGGTTGAGATAGTTGGGCTGAACTTGACAGGCGGCCTGGAAAGTATGAATGACAGCTACCCAGTGCATTTGTCTGCTGACATTACTGTTCATGTCAACATTGGAAACTAATCATCTGATAAAATGTAGTGTGTGTGAGGCCATGCCCTGATGATGCTGGCGTGAGATCAAACTGTCCTCTCCATCTCTCTCTGACCTCAGAGCTGGCCACACATTTGATTAAAGTCTGTGGAGTGTGTGAGCCTGCAGAAAGGTCTCCAAAAACACCAAATAACCATATTTTTTAAATAGATACAGCATTAAACAGACAAATCCCTCTGCTCTCTCTTTCGTCACACCACTCCAAGAGTTGTTTCCCTGTCTGTCGTATGTGGACCGGACCACACACACACCCACCCACATTATTGTAACTGAGATTCATTGTAACAAAGAAACACAAATACTTGCAGGTATTTGTTCAAAATGTTATTTTCAGAGTTTCCCAGAATGTATCAAGTAAATCTGTTGCCTGCCAGTCTGTCTCTCAGCCTGACTGTATGTTGTGGTGTATTTTGGCCTGTGAATGTGAGGCATGTGGGTTTTTTTTATTGAAAACTTAAGCTTTGGTAAGCACTTGCTACAAGGGGAGCATGATACTGCCAAGGTCTCATATTTGTTTTTCCATCTGTTTTAATATTTCAATCCCTTAACTGATTCACGTGTTTTAAAGTGGGATGGGTCAGTCCAATGTTTTATGAAACCAGAAAAGAAATGTGATGCCCACTTCTTAACTGTTCTACCTTGCTTGTTAACATGACATCAGGTATAGGCCCAGCCCAGGAAATAATATCTTAAACTTAACTAGTGCAATTCATCATTTGCATTTCAATTGTTTACAGTACTTATTCAATTACTTTAATGATATATAAAGACAGCTGTATTTCTGTCTGCTCTGGTTCCTTTTATTTAATGCAGAACTACATTATTTTCTACAACAGTTTCAGTGCCTCTTAGTGATATGTCAAATGAGGTCAGGTGCCATACAACCTGCATAGTGCTCTTTGTGAGGGAGACCCTCCTATTTGACTGATCTGTGACCCACTGAACACTTAAAATACTGATGTTACATCTCTCTGTAATTTTGTAATACATTTAAAAAAAATACCTTCTCACCCTTCTTCCTCCTCCCTTTGTCCTCTTTTAGAAGCGGATTCATGATATGATCTGCCTTGTAAGAATTTGTAAGTCCACCACTGTCCTTCCTCTCCCTACAAAAGACAGTTCTCTTTTCCTATTAGAATAAGAAAGGGCATCATACAGGAGGGTATATCGGCTTGAATGTGTGTAAACAGTGCTTGACTTGGGCAGAAGCTCACTGGAGCTGAGTACTGGCACCTCAAGTGTTCTACTGCTTGAGCTCCTGTACCTCTATAGAATACTAGCTCAAAAGTATTGTGGAGTTCCTAAATATAAACAGTACTGGCACCAAGTCAAGCACTGTGTGTTAATGTGTTTGTGTGTGGGTGATGGAGAGAGAGAGACCGGCAGATTCTCACCCTCTGCTCATTAAAAGTTGGCCTAATTGATCTGTCAGCCAACATGGTCAAAACAAAACCACGGCCAACAACCTCTGACCCAACTGCATAAGCCCCACTCCCCCCCCACTCAGTTAGTGTTGCCTCGACACAATTCAGGTTTCTTTATTAGCATGACAAATATACATTATTGTTGCTAAAGCATGCATGCCATTAACAGAACAGTAGACAAAGACAACAATGCACTCTGATATTTCTTTACCTCCGGGGGACCTCCCACCTCCTCATCCCCTGCATTGTTTATTTAAGGATGTGCCATCCCAGATAATTGGACCCAGATAAAGGGGAGGGAAGGGGATGGGTGGAGGGCGCCTGTGAACAGGACAGAGAGTCACGCTACGGGACACAAATGTTCCAAGCCCCTGTACTGCCATCTTTTGCTGCCTCACATTTTATTTGTCACATGCTTCGTAAACAACAGGCGTAGACTAACAGTGAAATGCTTACATCTTAGAGTCATTCTGCACTTTCCCAACAGAGTGCATATAGATAATCTACACTTGTAAACACTTGCACAGTTCCATTGGAGCATTATGTTCTTGTTATTAGTGTATGAACACTGGAACAGTGCACTGGACTGTGCAGAAGCTGGTATGAAGTCACATAAAGATTGACATTTTCCTTACAGATATATCATTTGACATGCAAAGAAAACAACCAGATGAACTGACTATAGAATAAAATGGATGTGGAATGACTCGAGCACTATAGTATTGATAATCTGCAGTGATTTATGGCAGAGAGGGGCAGCGTTGAAGGTTACCCTCTAGAATGACGGTTTTTAAGTCCGCCGGGCAGTTGACCGGGAACACGGTGTGGGTGGTGTTCTTTCTCTCCACCAATGTGGCCACGGCCTCACCAAGGTCCAGGTGGTTCAGGTAACCAGGAGCCACGCGCTCTGGAGGGGCCACACCTGTGTTGATCTTTACCTAAAAGAGCAAGAGAATGGAAGCCAGTTGGCATTGATTAATGATAGTCAATTTATGTATATGAAACAAGGCAAGGGAATGTTGCAGACAACTTTTATCAACAATTGCTATTTGGGCAGATTGAGACAAGTACTTCAACTGATACCCCAGCTAACTATCTAACCAAACAATGGGAGTTTTATGTTATGGATCTTGGCCAAACCTGGTTGAGTTTGCAGGGCACTTCTGGATACTCCTCTCGTAATACCTGACAGAATGCCAGGGTGCTGGCGGCGCCAACAGTCAGGAACCCTGTACCTGGCATCAACAGCTTCTCCCCAGCACCACCTGCGGCACAGCACACATCACTGCCAAATAACACTCAAGTCATACTCAGCAAGTGCAAAGAGAAAACCTTGTTATATCAAGTGGGGAAGAAGGTTGTTCCTCAAAACAAGGTGTTGCACATCTCACTCAAACTTGGCAAAAGGTCCAATCACTTTCACAGAATGTTCAGAAGGACATATACTACTGTACTGGCTGTCTTTTGGGGGCCCTAAGCGAGATTTGGTTGAGGGCCCCATACCTCGAGGCAAAATATTTTTGACAATGGAGAATTTAAGTTAATTTCCTGCAATTCTACACATTTTGCGATGGGGGGGTACATAAGATTTTACGGTTTTAAAGGCCCAGTGCAGTCAAAAACATGATTTTCCTGTGTTTTATATATTCAGTGCAATCGGAAAATATTCAGACCCCTTCCCTTTTTCCACATTTTGTTACGTTACAGCCTTATTCTAAAATGGATTAAATAAAACATGTTCCTCAATCTCCACACAATACTCCATAATGACAAAGTGAAAACAGGTTCTGAAATTTTTGAAAATGTATAAAAAATAAACAAATACCTTGTTTACATAAGTATTTGCACCCTTCGAAATTGAGCTTGGATGCATCCTGTTTCAATTGATCATCATTAAATGTTACTACAACTTGATTGGAGTCCACCTGTGATACATTCAATTGATTGGACATGATTTGGAAAGGCACACAACCTGTCTATATAAGGTCTGAATGTTGTCATTGCATGTTAAAGCAAAAACCAAGCCATGAGGTGGAAGGAATTGTCTGTAGAGCTCCGAGACAGGATTGTGTCGAGGCACAGAACTGGGGAAGGGTACCAAAACATGTCTGCAGCATTGAAGGTCCCCAAGAACACAGTGGCCTCCATCATTCTTAAATGGAAGAAGTTTTGAACCACCAAGACTCTTTCTAGAGCTGGCCGCCCGGCCAAACTGAGCAATCGTAGGAGAAGGGCCTTGGTCAGCGAGTTGACCAAGAACCCGGTGGTCACTCTGACAGAGCTCCAGAGTTCCTCTGTGGAGATGGGACAACCTTCCAGAAGGACAATCATCTCTGCAGCACTCCACCAATCAGGCATTTATGGTAGAGTGGCAAGACGGAAGCAACTCCAATAAAAGGCACATGACAGCCTGCTTGTTGTTTGCCAAAAGGCACCTAAAGGACTCTCAGACCATGAGAAACAAGATTCTTTGGTCTGATGAAACCAAGATTGAACTCTTTGGCCTGAATGCCAAGCGTCAGGTCTGGAGGAAACCTGGCACCATCCCCACTGTGAAGCATGGTGGTGGCAGCATCATGCTGTGGGGCTGTTTTTCAGCGGCAGGGACTGGGAGACTAGTCAGGATCGAGTGAAAGATGAACGGAGAAAAGTACAGAGAGATACTTGATGAAAACCTGCTCCAGAGCACTGAGGACCTCAGACTGGGGCGAAGGTTCACCTTCCAACATGACAACGCAGAAGTGGCTTCGGGAAAAGTCTCTGAATGTCCTTGAGAGGCCCGGCCAGAGCCCGGACTTTAACCAGATTGAACATCTCTGGAGAGATCTGAAAATAGCTGTGCAGCGACACTCCCCATCCAACCTGACAGAGCTTGAGAAGATCTGCAGAGAAGAATGGGAGAAACTCCCCAAATACAGGGGTGCCAACCTTGTAGCGTCATTTCCAATAAGACTCAAGGCTTTAATCGCTGCTTAAGGTGTTTCAACAAAGTACTGAGTAAAGGGGTCTGAATACTTATGTAAATATAATATTTCATTTTTTTTATACAGTTGCAAACATTTCAAAAAACTGCTATTGCTTTGTCATTATGGGTATTTTGTGTAGATTGACGAGAGAAAAACGATTTAATCTATTTTAGAATAAGGCTGTAACAACAAAATGTGGCAAAAGTCAAGAGGTCTGAATGCACTGTACACTATATATACAAAAGTATGTTGACAACTTAAAATTAGTTGATTCAGCTATTTCAGCCACACTCGTTGCTGACAAGTGTATACAATCGAGCACATCGCCATGCAATCTCCATAGACAAACATTGGCAGTAGAGTGGCCTTACTGAAGAGCTCAGTGACTTTCAACGTGGCACCGTCATAGGATGCCACCTTTCCAACAAGTCAGTTCGTCAAATTTCTGCCCTGCTAGAGCTGCCCCGGTAAACTGTAAGTGCTGTTATTGTGAAGTGGAAACATCTAGGAGCAACAACGGCTCAGTCGTGAAGTGGTAGGCCACACAAGCTCACAGAATGGGACCGTTGAAGTGCGTAGTGCATAAAAATCATCTGTCCTAGGTTGCAACATTCACTGCCGATTTCCAAACTGCCTCTGGAAGCAACATCAGCACAATAAGTGTTTGTCAGGAGCTTCATAAAATGGGTTTCCATGGCCGAGCAGCCACACAAGCCTAAGATTACTATGCGCAATGCCAAGCATCAGTTGGTGTGGAGTAAAGCTCGCCGCCATTGGATTCTGGAGCAGTGGAAACGCATTCTCTGGAGTGCTGAATCACGCTTCATCATCTGGCAGTCTGACAGACAAATCTGGGTTTGGTGGATGCCAGGAGAATGCTACCTGCCCAAATGCATAGTGCCAACTGAAAGGTTTGGTGGAGAAGGAATAATGGTCTGGAACTGTTTTTCATGGTTTGGGCTAGGCCCCTTAGTTCCAGTGAAGGGAAATCTTGACACTACAGCATACAATTACATTTTAGATGATTCTGTGCTTCCAACTTTGTGGCAACCGTTTGGGGAAGGCTCTTTCCTGTTTCAGCATGACAATGCCACCGTGCATAATGAGAGGTCCATACAAAAATGGTTTGACGAGATCGGTGTGGAAGAACTTGACTGGCCAGTACAGAGCCCTGATCTCAACCCTATCGAACGCCTTTGGGATGTATTGAAACACCGACTGCGAGCCAGGCCTAATCGCCCAACATCGCCCAACCTCACTAATGCTTTTGAAGCTGAATGGAAGTAAGTCACAGAAGCAATGTTCCAACATCTAGCGGAAAGCCTTCCCAGAAGAGTGGAGGCTGTTAAAGCAGCAAAGGGTGGGACGAACTCCATATTAATGCCCATAATTTTGGAATGAGATGTTTGACGAGCAGGTGTCCACATACTTTTGGTCATGTAGTGTATTTCTACACTATGAGGTTGGAATAATACTGTGAAATTGTGAACATGATGATAATGCCCTTTTAGTGTAAGAGCTGTTTGAAAAGACTGCCTGTTTTGGTGGGATGGAGTTTTGGCTTTCCATGGTGACATCACCACGCAGTGAATTAGTTTTTTGACCAATAAGAAAGAGAGTTCCAAACCTCTCTGCCAATAACAGCTAATTTTCGGTTTTCCCTTCCCCACATAGACCACTCCCAGACAGTCCTAGCAAAATTCTTTCTTGAGAAATTGCTCTTTGCTAAGAAGCTATGTGTTTATTTTTTACCATTTTAATTGAAATCAATCACAGTAAGGTACTTAATTGTTACCAGAAATGATTTGATACTGAGATAAAAACAACTGAATTGGACTGCTAAAGCACATTTTCGACAATTCTACATATTTTACCATGGGGCGGAGAGAAAACGTTGGAACTTTATAACACATTTTATGCCATTCTACTCATTTTGCAATGGGGCAGAGAGGATTGTTTGCCGTTTTAAAGCTAATTTCCTACAATTCAACACATTTTGCCATGACTTATGCCATGTTAATATGATATCTGAGTGAGAATGACGAACAAATCAATGTGGGCCCCCCGGAGGTCAGGGCCCCTGGGCAAGTGCCCTGGGTGCCCGGTCGGAATTTGGCCATAAATACTACAAGTTTAGATAGCTGGTTAGACTAACTACCAATCTAAAAATTGTAAGCTGACATGGCTAATTGAGTGACTGTCAGTGACTGACATAAGTGAAAAACTGTTGATGCACAACCACATTTCAAAATTGCACCTGGTGTATTCTACTAATCTTACTCTCACTAATAAATTGAGACACCGACTGAGTTCCCCGGGGGACATAAGCGACTGCTTATGTCGCTTGTGCCTGGAACCAGCCCTGACTGGCTGAGATGTTGGGAGGGGCCCAGGTGGGAGACTCACCTGTGATAAAGGTGTAAGTGCAGTTGGGGTCATCTCTCACCAGTGGAAAGAAGACCTTCCATGATACAAAGGTGCTGAACAGCAATGTCTCAATCACCTATGGGTGGATGAGAAGAATGAGGAAAATAATAGATTAATACGGAGAAGAAAGGAGGGAGAGAGGTGGCGAATTCAATACGAGAGGAAAATCGAGAAAGATGTGGAACTGACAGCAAAGAGAGGAAGACTGGGGTGAGGCTTAAAAACAAGGAAGTCATGGCAGCTTAAAAGATAATGGTGATGATATCAACTCTGGATCATGGATTAGTCAGTGAATTGTGTTGAGGACTCACCCAGTGTAGTTCTTTCAGAGTCTGGCTATGTGGAGGTCCACCCTGCCACCAGCTGAAACCCAGAGATGACACAATGTCTGTCACCTTGCCAACAGACTTCAGAAGGGCCTGCTTGACCACCTCTGCCCCCTCTTCTGAACCTAAGAAAAAGAGTAACAGAGTTTGAGAGGTATTTCCGTACACTACCTTTTGGGGATATGGGATACCTTCAACAATACTCTCACTTGTAAAATGTGTCAATGTAAAATTGTTTTTGACAAGAAGTATTACCAACATTCCCCACTAGGGTTGTGAGGTTGTCTCTGGTGGAGGGAGAAACAAACCCCCTGAGTTTATCCAACCTGCTGTTGTCTCTGGAGATGACAGCCACCTTGAAACCTTAAAACGAGTACAGTACACAGTCACAATCAGGACATGTCATTATCAAATGTGACTGACACATGGCAAACAAAAGGGCAATTGTACTGCAGTAGATGGTTTTGCTTATTTTTAACTCTTTCATATAATATTGTAGAATGTCATGTTACTATACTATAAAAATAAATAAAAAAACTTGTCACTTGAGGAATGACTGGGTGGTTAGACAAATTCATGATTGAAATTATGATACCCTCTAACAAAAAGTACATTCAAAAGGGCAATACCAATCAATTAACTCAGCGTCGTGACATTTTAATCCAAACCATACATTTATTATCTATTGCTTCACGGCGAACCTGTGCCTAGCCTAAGCCTTTTTACCAGCACTATTGACGAGAAAAATATATATATATTAACATTATTCTTGATGTTAACTGCTAGTTGGATTTCAATTTCTAAGACCTCAAGATGACGTCAAGTTTTCCGATATTCTTAAGAGAATCACACCTTGAATTATGTGCGTAAAGGGGATGCCGGTTGTTTTACGCGCAGATGCACTCATGACAACCACCTTGTCACCGTCATAATCCTTCTTTTCCGCGCAGTCTCAATTACTAACATGTTTCTTTCATATATTACCCAACAATATACCTTGAGAAACGCACAAATCAACTAACTTCCCAGCAGAGCCATGCTGATCCAGCCGACATCCATGCGTAAAATGGCACATAGCATACAATTTATCAGACATCTTCATATATAGCCTATCCTACATATTTTGCACGCAGGACCTTTTAGATTAATTGCACCACTTAATCCGGCCCATTGATCGTGGGCAGAGGCATTGTCTTGGCGCAGGTGTATCGGTTCCCAGACTCCAAATGCTCCCTAACTCAATGAGGACATCTTACCTTTGTCAAGGAGTGCTTTAACTATTCCAGAGCCCACTGTTCCTGCTCCACCGAGAGCTAACACAACTCTGTCAGCGTTTGACATGCTGGATAGGTCCACAGGACTGAACAAATGAATAGTTTTAATGAGGCTGACAGTCTGAGTCTATGGAGAGCATTTTGTACCGCCCGGGACCTTTAAACAAATCATAGCGGCCACAGTTACGCCCTTCTACCAGTGTCACTGAAGCCACGCCCGTATCAGGTGAAAGAACAACCCACAAAACCTAACTAATTTGGTCTCTCTCTCTCTCTCTCGCTCTCTCAGAACGACAGTGACTACATTTACATGCAAACAGTATTCCGGATAGTAGCTCATATCCCGCTTAGGGTCTTATTCGGAATAAACTGTTTACATGCACCTTTGATATCCCGTTCAGGATTATCGCTCTATCCTTGAATAAACATAATATTCCTAAATTAAGTTCATATGAGTTTAATTAAATAGTAACTGAAATCTGGACACTGACTGTAGGCCTACGACCTCTGACGTGTAGCGTAATATTATATCCAGCAGAAGTATGAATGTCTTGCTGTAAAATGATACAACAAATGTTAATTTTGTCTCGGGAACAGGAGTGGAGAAATATAATTTCTTTCTTTCAGCATCTCTTGAGAAAATGTGAAGGAGCATGTAATGTTATCTTTGACACTGTCATGGAAGCAGACAGTATTTCAACCACATAACATATGCGCCCAAGATGAACTTAAGTCTTATCAGAAACGTGTTTCATCGTTTTCTCAGCTTTTCGTTCCCTTAATTAAAACCCGTCAAACTGATGACATTGGACATTTTGCACAGGACCAATCTTTACACTGTTTTGGAGTTATGGCGTTCCCCCCGTCCCTAAACGAAACAGACAACTTTACCGGTGTTAACTAGATTTATGTATTCATTCTATCGAAGTAAGACGTTAAGAAGGTAAGAACTACTTTATTTAGTCTTCCAGCGCAACAAGTTATGACAGAAGAGAAGATATATTTAACTATGGTTGACAAACAAATGGCCTACCAAATGTCGGAAATTATAAGCAGAAACGTGTCTAAAAAAGTATTCAGTATGCTATACGGTCCAGTAAGAGTATCAGCAAAATAAATTATTATGGAATTATTATGGTGGATCGAACTGCGCAGGTAGCCTACTTTCTGAAGTGATTTGTTTGAAAATCAGATGAAAACATCATGACATAACACCATAGACTGCACAACACGCATGATATACCCAACTAAGCCTGCACAGACCGTGAAAAACAACAGTAAACAGTATGCATGTAAATGTGGTCAGTGAATAAATGATGACATCGATAGAATATCGCGCCCTCTGGTGGAGGAAAACAGATTTAGGATGAGCTCAAAGCAGCCTGTTGAATTCGTAGATGTATATTCATAGTCACAGACCCCTCACTCTCTTGCTGTATTTTGAATAGTTATATTGCTGTATATGAAGAAAAAAATAAATACGCAATTGAATGGTTTGGTAATTTAAATGTTCTTATTTTGTCAAACCATACGCCGGGCTGGCGGGCGAGCTAAATCGAAGGCCCCCACACTTTTAGGGTGACACGTGACGGGGTTTATTTTTCAGAACTAAGGGTTTGGTTCAAATCACGCTCGTCAATTTTTACAGCAGTGTTCCTTGCATTTGTGATGGTTTAGGGAAAGGTCCCACCACATAGAAAGTGTTGGTGAGTTTTTTTTGTTTGTTAGCAACTGGGTTTCATATGTTTGCATTATTTAGCTACTTAGCTAGTAAGCTATATTACTTAGCGTATAGCTAGCTAGCTGTCTGGCTAGCTAACGTAGTTGCCAAAACGCGCCAGTAAGTGGACGATGGAGTCGTGTGCTTGAATTTCATAGCTAAAATTATTTCTTTAAACATAGTGTCAGCAAAATTGTACGGGCGGGCTGATGTCATTGACCGAGCCCAGCAAGGTGCGCAAAAGCTAGCTAGCTAAGTAGCTAGTTAACTGGTTTCGTTTTTTTAACACACTGTTTTTTTTACGTTAACGTTACTGTTGACTTGTAACGCAAGTAAAAGTTGTAACATTTGGTCTAATATTTATAACGTGCTGTCTACTATTTTCGCTAGAACGCTAACTAGCTAATCAAGTCTTATCAGGTAACTTTCGCTTTCACTTTAGGGAGGGCGACATTTTCATCCCTAATGTAATGACTGAATGTTATGGGAATATTCTCCTGGGATGTATATGTGTGATAAACAGACGTCATTTCGAAAAACAATAGCTAGGTCAAATGATTCCAGTTGCAGTAGAGTTCAGTCAAGGCCTTTCATTGATTATTTTGTCTTGTTTTCTTTCTATGTAGTTGAGATGACTGTCCCTGGGAAGAAAGCCAGGGATCTGGTGGAACTGTACCGGGTCAGTTTGGAGCACCGGATTGAGCAGGGTGACTGGAACCTAGTATGCAGAGATGAGGAACTGATTAAGGAGGTAGAGGGACTGCTGATGGGGGACTGTGCCAAGGACACACATTCCTTGGGACTGGACCCCCTCAGTGTAATGGAGGACTCGCTTCAGACAGCACAAGGAGTCGGATTGAAGGGGCTGGCTAGAGCCTTTGAAGTGCTGGAACTGGCATCCCTCAACCTGTACTTGTGTCCCTGGAGAAAGGAATACAGAGTGGTAAAGGTATGCTAATTTGGGGAATATACTGGTAACTGTGAAAATGAAGGAAACGCCAACATAGTGTGTTGATGGGGCATTGGGCCTCCATAAGCTGCCAGAACAGCTTCAATGCGCCTTGGCATAGATTCTACAAGTGTTTGGAATTCTTCCATGAGAAATTCCATAATTTGGTGTTTTGTTGACTCCAGGCAGTGCTCCAGCTGTGTTAAATTGGGTTGTGTTCAATTGGGCTGAGATCTGGTGACTGAGACACACACACAACCCTTTTAAACTCCATATGCTCCTTTGAGACCCCTCTTTCTAAGTCACTGAGTTCTCTTCTAGCATGCTAGCCAAAATAATGGGCAACTGGTAATTTTTATACATGACCCTTAGCATGATGGGATGTTTTAATTGCTTAATTAACTCAGGAACCACACCTGTGTGGAAGCACCTGCTTTCAATATACTTTGTATCATTTACTCAAGTGTTCCCTTTATTTAGGCAATTCCCTGTATATTGGTGGAGTGCTCATCAGCAATGTATAATCTCATCATGAATGCTTTTTTGGCTTCAAATGTGTGACTTTACCTTTGTCCAGAAATATAATTTGTTCTGTTCCTACATTTCAATAACAATACAACCTTCCTCCTTTTATAGATGTTCTCAGGCATGTTCACACATTACATCAAGCCGGCGCTGTCCATGCAGCAGGTGGCCGATTTGTTTGGGTTGCTTGGGTACCAGGCTTCAGAGGCCAGACTATGTGAAGAGCTTAGGCTGTGTTCCCCAGCCCTCCCAGTGGACACCCTTCTCCGCCTGTCCTGTGCTTTCTTCGCTGCACGTTGTGAGTGTCGCTTACTGCTGTCTGCCATAGGACCCCAGGGCAGAGGGGTGGAGTGGGAGCTCAACCTGGTACAGGAGAGGCAGAAAGGTCACAGCCTGCAGATAGCACTGGACAACAGCAAGAGAAGGTTGGAGACTATACCACAGGAAGAGGATTTTCTGGAGTCATCTACTATAGAGGCAGACTTGGATTTGTACACAGATGATGAGTTTAATGGGCATAAAGAAGTTGGGTTAGTCAAAGATCCTCTCTATTCACCAAGAAGGGTGTACACGAGAGAGCTTTCCTCTCAAAGAGAGAATATCTGTGTCTCCTCACTGAACTGCCAGTTGATTAAGACCCCATCATTAGCACCAACCAGAAACACCCCAACCCACAAGCAAAGGGAAAGTCCAAATAAAGAGTTGGCCATGTCAGGGTCAGATAAGGGGGATTCACACTTGCTCTCTGCAAAAGCATCAGGGAATGCCCCCCCTGTGTCTCGAGGGGGCAGTCGGTTCTGCAGCTGCATCAAGTGCTACCCGAGCCCTTGCATCCATCATTGCAAGAATTGCAATATCGTACGTAGCTTGAACTGCCCCATATTGGAGAGGTGCAAAGACGAGGGTCATGAAGTAAAACATATTGATGGTGATGAAATCCTACAGGAGCAGAGAGAGAGCAGTGGATTATCACCACGGCTAGGAAGTCCTGGCGAGGGAGGTGTGTTACTCTATGAGGATAAGAGAGAGTTCTGCCCTCCACTTGATGTTTTTGAAGCAAGAAGCCTTACCCCTCAGCCCATTCCTTTTCATGACTGTTGCAACACTGCCAATCCAGACCCTGAGGTTACCTGCCTCACCTGCAAGGTCTTCCACACTAGAGCCTGTAAAATGTTGGAGATGTGCCAGAGAAAGCACAAGATGCTCATGTTGGATGTCTGCTCAAGTGGGTTGGGGTGCCCAAGGCCCCTTTGCAAACTATGCAGGTACTGCGGTGTTGTGTATTGTAAAGACTGTTGGTATAGAACACCACTTCAGTGTGTTTGTGGCTACCCTTTTGATGAGTCCTCTGAAGTTTGAATTTAGGAACCATTTTAAAGGCACTTGATGGAATTGGGAAAAGCACTGATACATTTTTTTTTTAAAGCCTATAAATATAATATTGGCAATCCCTTACACGTTGCCTTAAATTCACAATATTCTTAATTTGTAATACGATTGTATAAATTAGCCTTATCCCACCCAGGGTTAAAAGTGAAATGCCAAACTCTACTATATTTTTCTACTTTTGTCAACTCAGTAGGACCTTAAATTGCCCTGAAAGTGTTTTTCATGATAATTCATCCAGTCTCATTGATTGTTGGGATCTGAAGCCTTATACTTATGTTCGAAGTCTAAAGCCAGTGATACATGTTGCAGCGCAAGAGTTAAGATAATACTGCCAAATGTGGGTTGAGGTTAAGTTGCTTGTTTTCATTATTTGTTCTGTTGTCAGAAAGTTATTTGAATAAAAATGGGGTTTAAAATTGGAAAAGATGTCTCGTGCATTTTAGATGTTGATGTGGCCCACAATTGGCCCAGCGTCGTTTGGGCAGGGTAGGCCATCATTGTAAATAAGAATTTGTTCTTAACTGACTTGCCTAGTTAAATAATAAATTGTTGAAATGCAGGACAATGCAGCATATAAAAAGCTATTGAGTTTTTTCTTTACTTCAACATTCAGCAAGATTTTCTCTGCGGTCAGCTATCGGAGCCCTATACTACAAATCAGGTTTGAGTAGTGAGGTAACTTTGGTCAACTCGCGATAACTGATCACACGTCTCACCTTTTAGCCAGGTACAGTTAAATGGCAATGAATCCTTCAGAACTGACCTGCTCCGGGGCAGGCTAACTCCACTTCTCCTGAATGAAGTGTCTGAGCTGTGAGTTGAGGACCAAATAAATAAGATTCCCTCCCTCTCACAAATATTGCGTCATCATCCCTTTCATTTGAGGGAAACCACTGATTACTATTTTATTATTAATCAAATGCTTTTTTGTAAAGAATAATTAAAATACCTATAACATACATTTAGTAAAGACAGGATGCATTTGAAACTTCATGCACAGTAAAACTTGTATGACTTCATACAATTATTTAAAGGTGCTTGTGCACACCAATGACGGCATAAAAGACAGAACTTCTAATTGCCTATTTCACACCATAGACTGCTAAATTTAAGAAAATGTTGATTTCAGCAAAAATGAAAACGCCCAAGGATGGACGTTTCAGTATTGTCTCAATGATGAGTACAGTGTGTGACATGCACATGCCAGATGACCAATATCCACTGTCGTAATACGGGTGAAGCCTGAGCTGTAATGTAAAGCTAGCTAGCTTTAGAAAACCTAGCGTCGTAGTATACCACTCAGGTGACAGTCCACAGTTGAGTCAATATTTCAGCTCCTTAATGTTTGTGGACATTTGAAACAACTTGCAAGATAATTCAATATTCATTCAGACTACAAAACTGCCTTCATAAATACATTTATTAATAAAGAATAATCAGTAAGAAAGGTTTCTTCATGGTCTGTTGCTATATTATGTCCAATAAATTGTCTTAGTGCTCAATCAGGGTGACAAGGTTAGTTTGAAACTGCTACTCATTCTGTGCTGCCCATTTGACGTTGAAGGTTTTACTGTCCATGCGGTCAATGTACCAGACTCCATCCAAGTGATCCATCTCATGCTGTAGGTTGCGTACGGGCCATCCGCTCACTTGCCAGGTCACAGGCTCTGCCTTCTCATTCAGGCCTTTGAAACAAACATGAAAACCTTATTAATAAAAGCAGTCACACACACATGCATAATTAATTTAATATTGACCTGCCATGGGTCCAGTGATTGAAGTCAGATAGCAGGTTTGGGTAGATTAAATCTGGACAAGTTGATTTCAATTTGTCAATTTAGCTGCTCTGTGGAAGTAGCTACCCATTAGAACGGCGATATGTGAATTCTTCCATAGTAGCTGTTATACCTTGGCTAGTAGAAAGGGTCGGAACCAATTTTCAACTAATTTACTTTCTTCGTTCTCGATTCGAAAGAAAAGTGTATCTTATAAATGTCCGTGTTCAGTTGCAAGTGGTTCTCCAAATAACCAGAATATTCAAAACATGGATTTTATTATCGAGTGAGAAATGCCTCTTGCATGTGTGTAGATCTTTGTTCAGGTTGCACTGTTTGATGCACTGTCATCTACATAAAAACAACTAGTTCCTGCAAAGATGTTGGGAAATGCAAGACGTTTGGCAGCTAAAATGGCGAGGATTTTACTATCTTTCTGAATATTCGCTGGTTTTGGAGAAGCAACTGAACACGGATTTTTAAGAAACTTTTCTTCCGAATCGAGAATGAAGAAAGTATCGTCAAGAACAGGTTAGTTGAAAAATTGCTTTCTACTAGCCAAGGTGTATTGGCTACTAGGGAAGAATTCACATATGGCCGTTTTAATGTATAGCTATTGTGCAACATGTTACATATCTCACCCGAGACTTCCACAGAGAGGTAGTGTGGAACAGTGGCTGAGAACCCTGAGATGCTCTCGCATGCCTCCTGGAACTTAACAGTGCGCCCATCCAGGACCCGCAGCTGGTGGTTGATGAAGATCTGCAGAGGCACATTGGTGAGACCGCGGACTTCACGTGCAGCAGGCAAGCTGTGATCCAACATGCGCTCTCCAGAGCTAAGATACGAAGTGACACTCCAACTTGAGACACACACATTCGAACTTCTGCATCACCTTCACCATGGTGCGGATCACCTCCTGAACCTCCGGACCCTGTGCGGTCCCAGGGTCCACCACTGCAGCCTGGACTCGTAGCACCGGGTCACCCACCTGGCAAACATGGGGGTATGACTATGGAGGACTTGGCAGGGGCTGGATCTTCCGCTTCATATACTGTAGGTATGAACAAACCTTGACGCTTGTAGAGACCGGGAAGGGGCCACAGATGAGACGGGGACTACCCAGCCAATGGAGACAGTGAAATGGGGCTTTTGAAACACACATTCTGTAGGCCCTAGTCGACAGTGCTGAAGTACAGAGTTATATTCATGGCTGGGTCCAGTCCTGGCAGCACAGTCAGCCAGCTAACTTACAGCCCACCTACAAGAGACAAGCAAAGAACTGTCAAGAAGTAATTCACCAATTGTAAATATGGTCAACAACATAGTGGTGAAAGAGAAAGGTTGATATGTACATGAAAGATGGCCTGCTTACCAAATCAGTATTTCTGGCCCGGGTATGAGCAAAATCCTTTCACATTATCACATAACTGAGAAGCTAGCTAGCAAGCAAATAGCTACAGCAGCTAGCTAAATTAGCTCACTGCGCACTAGACTAGATGACATTGAACCAACACTAAAGTCTATGACTAACACGAGTATCTATGCCATGCAAGTGCTACACGTTTTCATAACATAATTACGTTTCCCTTAAATGTACATATTACTATATTGATTGTAGTATGGACAGTGATGCCATTGTTATACTGTAGTTAACATTTTTTATGAAAATACACACAAGCATGTCATTCCTACTACAGTTTAACCCGAGAATCACTTCCCGAGTCAACTATTTTGTCAGGCCTTCACAATAGGTCCTCTATGTGACGGTGGAAACGGGAATTATTTGAAAGGATTGCATAAAGGGGTTACTACATACATTTTTGGACTTATAAATATCCATAGATTTTTTTAACTATAATTTATAACTTATACATATCACATTAGTTTAGTTTAACTGCCATACCCCATCATAACCCAAAATATAAACTTGTTTTAATCCCAATGTTTGTAAACAAAGTATATGTAAACAAACACTGTATAGGTATAGCCTCAAAACATGGTTAAAACTATGATTCTTGATATCAGGGATGGTCAGCTCTGTCTATGAATTTGAGTGATTACATTTCTCTAGCCCCATCCCTCAGGTTTTTGCCAAAACAATGGTGAGTTCACTTTATTGTTTCAACTATTGATTGGCCCTTTAAATGGTTGATAAACAGGGAATAGTTTGTGCTGTATATACCTCTAGCTATTATGTTTTATACATAGTTAGTTCAGATGGTTCTCAGTTGACGAATAGTGCTACCCTAACCATAAACCTTACCTAACCGTAACCATTTTACATATAAACTTCAATAGGGCAAGGACGTCCCAAGGATCCCAGATAGCAAGGACCAGTTCGTGACAGTCTGACCCGGAAATATTTTGGAAACGTTTCCGCTAACGAGCGAATTCTGAACTTGTCCGTACATGTCCAACCCGCCGGACATGCATATTCATTGCGAACCAATGACAGGCTTTGTTTTTCTGCTTTTAAACCAAAGCACCCCCCCCCTCTCCAAAAAAGAAGTAGATGGACTAAAATGACACTAATCTAATCTGGCACCTGATTCCGCTGCTGGGGACGTTTTGCAGCAGTTCAAATAGATGGAGGGAAGAGGCCTTGAGAATCATTTCAATCCGTCTGAGATTAAATGTTTGGAGATCATCCCAACGCTGCCAATGTGGATCATTGAATATGCCTGGGCTCACAGAATGATGGACACACTGGATGGTAAGCAAAACATTTTTTCAATTTGTTCAAATCCGCGTTTGGGTTTTCTATGAGAAAACATTAATAATTACACATTATATAATGTTATGTACAACAGAAAGAGTCAATTAAATACAATCTATATCAATATTTATTTTGAGTATGCCCTTTACATTTATTTTTTTACCCAAAATATACCTGTCCTTTGGGAGTGGTGTCATTTCCACCACCGAGGACAAATTCCTCATTAATAAAGTTTTTTCAAGAGAATGTTAATTTAGTTACCATGGAAATATATTGTGACACTGAAGCACATGGCTGCAGTGGACAGTTGTTCCAGATGTGATGTCCAGAAGTTGAAGAAAAATCGAGGGAAATATTGCTTGTGTAGAGAATATTTTAATTGTCAGTCATTTCCAAACAGGATATAATTTTTTTTATTTGTGGTAGAACTTTATATATATATATATATGTATATTTTATGTATTTAAGGTAAACAATATGCTAGCTATAATACTAATCAAAGCATGCTGAGCTGTCTGTCAATTTTCTCCAGAAACTGTAGAAATGTCATTTCCATCACAGTCATTTCCATCACAAACTTAAGTGTGGAGGAAATGACAGAAAGTGGTAGAAATGACACAAATTCATTATCTTATTCGTTTTTACTTAACTTTTTTTAAACTTTAGGTTTATTTAATCATGATTTAAATTAATTGAATCTAGAAAATGCTCCAAGGTGTGCACACGTTGAAAACTAAGTAGTATTTGTCTTTATTTTTAGAAGATGCCACATAAAACAGCACAGAGGTCACAGACATATAGAAACAAAATAAAAAACGATCCTATATGATACCAGGAACATCTGCAAAAAGACAGGGAGAGATACTGGAAGAAAAAAGAGAAAGGAGAAGTGAAATCTATCTCTGAGCTTACAAAGCGAGGGGGAAAAAAACGAGATGGAAATGAAAATGTAACCAACGGAATAGATGACAGACTTAAAGAGAACAGTTGCAATGGAGACCTACCTATCAGGCAACACACCACCTCAGTCACCAAATGACTTGCAGCCAGAACATGAGGCTAACATACCTGCCCCTGATGCACACCCTGATACCCCTTCCTCATCGTCTGCAACATGAATGAGAAGTCGAATACTTGCTGTAAGGAAAAAGGTTGGAAGATGTCGCTCAAAAACATACAGAGATCTTAGTATGACAAATGTCAAACTTGATAATGCTTTACGGAAAGCTGAGAAATACAAAAAAAGGTATGATCGACTGATAAACAAAATGAAGAGACAAGATTCCCCAAAGACAAAACAGCAAATGAAGGGAACTCCGAAGAACTTGAGAAGGATTTTATTGTTTCAAAATGCCATCATTGCAGAGTTAAAACAAAAGTATAAAAAAAATGTGTGGTGCCAAAGACAAACAAGTGGCTTCAAAAATGCTCAGAGGCAACATCTTGAGAAAGTATGGGCTGGTCAAAGCCGCAAACAGAGAATTTGGATTTTCAGCAAAAGCAATGAGTGCAAATGAAAACAGGCCATCAAGTCTTCAATACTCAAGGAAAAATCAGTGTAACAGAATTAGCACTGCCACAGAAGAGAAAATCACTAGATTCTATGAACGTGATGACAACAGCAGAGCAACAACAGGGAAAAAGGACACACTAACGAGGAACAAGAAGAAAAAGCAGAAGCACTTCTTGAATGGCACAATTCAGGACCTTTATCAGAAGTTTAAGAGGGAATATATATAGGTCTGAAATGTTTACCAATGGTTGTTGTTCAAAATGTTTGCAATAAAATATTGTTTTCATATGTTTTTTTTTTTTTACATAGATGTCATTTCCACCACACCTTGTCATTTCCATCACAACCCATATTTTGAGGTAAATGCGTATATTATGTATAATTTACATACATTTATTTGTTTTAGATATGGAAATCATATGGTTGTTATCATAATCTCACAAAAAGGTTGGGTGGAAATATTTTATTTTTCATGATAAATAAATGTTTTCAGCTGTCACCAAGGCAAGTTTATACATTCAGGCGTCATGTTGAATTATTAATATTAGGAAAACCTTAGAAATCACTTTAAATAATATTCAATACAAGTTCATGTACAAATGTATAAGAAATATGTTATAAATCAATTGTATTTTCAACTAAAATTGATGTTTAATGACGTGATGGAAATGACATTTGTGTATGGCTGTCTGGGAAAAATGACAAAAATATATCAATTCCTGAATAGTACGATCGCAACCATTATCAGATATAGTTTCTAGACAAATCAAAGACAAGTACAATACTGGTAAAATGGTGTTTGAATAAGTTTTCATTTCTGAAAGTTTGCATGGCCAAAGTGCCCGAAGTTGCATAATCACCCGTTTTATAAACAGAATATATTATTTTAAATAGTTGACACCAATTCAATTATATTATTAGACCTTTATGGGCTAATATAGGACATGCAAAACATAATTAAGTTAAATTTAGTTAATAAGATGGTAAAAATGGAATTGAAACATGGTTTTTATAACCCCAAGCTGATAAATTGACATGATAGGTGAAATTCCTTTAAAAGTATTACCTATTTGTTATATCCCTGTTTGTGTGTGTTCTCTAGGTCTGGACCCCAGCAGATGGCCAGATGATGACCTACAATCTGTCACCCTAGATGAGCCATGGAGGTTACGGGTGGCAGCTGCCCAGGCGTATTCTATAATGAAGACAAGAGATATCAAGAGGTTTGAGAGGGTGATGGAGTTCATGGATGTCACCTATACACTGCTGCCACGACTGGTGCCCCCTATCAAACACATGAAAATCATGTTTGGCCTCAAGACCAAGGTATGTAGAGGTTTCAAATAAGGTAGAGAACAGTTACAGGAAAGGGGTGGGGTGGGGAATCGCAATATGTGGATGCATAGAGAGGGTTCCAAGGCCATGTATGCCTACTAATAAGTTGGGCTGACTTGTTCAGGTACACTTATTTTGACTATGCTGTGTTTGTTGATTTGAGTTTTGGTGGAACAAAATGAGCAGCTGTGTTTGATTTGTATTCTGGTACAGATAATTATGTGGATGCTTCGGGAAGACCAAGGTATTGTCAACACTGTTGTGAAGCTCATTAAGTTTTTTCCAAGTAGACTACCTCAGTACCATGAATGTGTAAGTAAATGCATTATAACTATGCCTTATTTGATTACTTTGGACGACACTGTTGACTAAACTGAATCAATTCTATATCAGAGTATCAGCAGGGTTGCTGAGCTAAATGTCCTCTTTCTTTGCTCCTCTTCAGAGCCGACAAGAGATGCACCTAATGAGGAAGAACCACCAGGACTTTAAGGCTTTGGCCCAGACTCTTGCAATGGACATGTCCATGCGCAACTCTTATATCAAGGTTAGCTAAATCCCCATCGTCTGTTTAATGCTCCCTTTCTATTCCCCTCTTTGTCTCACACGATTCAGTGTTAAATTCGTCAACAAAAATAGTGACAAATGTTCATCAAACCCCTATTTTTCAGTGGCAATTGACGAGACTATAACTGACTAAATAGACCAAGAAATAACTATAACAAATTCTTTTTTTATTTCAGTTGACTAAGTCTAGACGAGTTGAAATGATCTTTGACTAAAATCTGACTACTAAGTGGACTGAGCAAGAGTTTTTGGAGAGATTGAGAGCTTTTCAGTGGTAAGCACAATTTTAATATTAGCAGCACAGATTGCACAGTTCTCTTAAGCAGTGGGAAGGACACAACAGTCTATGTTTTTCTCCCTGTTGACTATAGAAACATTTTTGAATTTGTAGTCTCGCTCAACCCTTGCACTTTCCCCACTGAATTTCATAGCCAGGTTATGTAGCCAACATACTAGCCAAGTCTTTCCTCAGAGAAAACAGTTTGATTCTAGCCATTACCGTTCAAAAGATATGACCCATAATACCGGTGTTATTTTTATTTATTTTTTCTATCGTGCATTGGCGCCGAATTTTACATTCATAAAGCATATTGCGGACCATTCTACAACTAGGCTGCTTGCAGACCGGACCGTTAAACATTTGTTTAGGCTACACCTTGTTCAGTCATGTTACCTCATTGCCTAGCTATATACAGTGCATTGGGAAAGTATTCAGATCCCTTGACTAGTTCCACATTTTGTTACAAACTTATTCTAAAATTGATTCAATATTTTTTTTTCATCATCTATCTAAACACAATACCCCATAATGACAAAGTGAAAACGGATACCTTATTTACATAAGTATTCAGACCCTTTGCTATGAGACTCGAACTTGAGCTCAGGTGCATCCTGTTTCCATTGATCATCCTTGAGATGTTTCTACAACTTGATTGGAGTCCACCTGTGGTACATTCAATTGATTGGGCATGATTTGGAAAGTCACACACCTGTCTATATAAGGTCCCATAGTTGACAGTTCATGTCAGAGCAAAAACCGAGCCATGAAGTCGAAGGAATTGTTCATAGAGCTCCGAGAGAAGATTGTGTCGAGCCACGGATCTGGGGAAGGGTACCAAAAAATATCTCCGTTATACTTTTGGACATCAATGTGGCTGCGGCATCTGTGGAATGTTGCTAACATTGGCAGTGATGAGACGAGTTACGGCGGTGCAACCCATAATACCTGAGGTGATTGAGCTACTCTCTCTCTCTGCGATTGGGCGTCTTTGTTTTGTATGTAATGTACAATATCTATGTTGGCTGAATTAGGAATTTATATGGCCAGATAATTCTTATACAGTATATGTTTGTCATATTCCTGCTGTTGGGAAGAGAATAGGATGATATGCAGAAAAATATGTTGGTAAGACAAGGCTATTTATGTTTGTGCACATGGAAGACAGTCATTTGTTTGTACTTTACTATAGGTTAATGGTGCAATGTGATTTGACTAAAATAAAAGTTTAGTTTACTAAAATGGCCCACTGTTTTCGTAATTTTGACAATAACTAGACAAAATCATTATTCAAATGACAAAAATGTGACTTAAGACTTAATGATATTATATAAAATGACTGAGACTAGACTAAATCTAAAAGAGTGCCAGAATGAACACTGGCATGATTACATAGGTGTAATTGACATCTTTATGCCTTGTGACCTTCAACTATGTGAAGTGTGACCTTCAACTATTCCTGGATTCAGTGGTTCCTGAAGAAAACGTACAATGATGAATACATAATAGGCCGGTCTGAGATGATAGTGCCATTATAAAGTCTGGGTCGTGGTTCCTTTGCTGTCCAGTAGGGGATGCTATATACCCAGCCTCTTGCTATACTCAGCCTTTAGTTGCTTGTGATGGAACTCCAAAACAATTGTGATGGTTTGATGGAGCAATGCCTGTCGCCTGCACTAGGGTTGAGGTGTTGTGTGTAGGATGGAGTATATAGTATATGTATTGATCTGCAGGTTCTCTTTCAGGATTTGATGGAGGACCAATATGGAGAATGCTATGCCCAGAAACTGGAGGACAGGTTGCTGCATTACCTTCAGGAACTGGAGTCGACGCTGCAGAGTGATACATATTTTGACCAGGTGTGTGTACATACAATAATTATTGAGATTGTTTGAGAATTCATTCAAATAGAGAACGTATGTTCTCATGCTATTACATAACTGTCAATGTCCTTGTTATCCATGTGAATGTGCCTATAGCTGTTGAAGCAGGAGGGTCCAATGGCATACGAAGAGGAGTTACTATTGCCATTAATTACCTGTGACCCCACCTCCCTTGCTGCGTCCTTGAAGAGGCTATTCCACTCTGGTCAACAAACTCAGCATATTAACTATGACATACAGATGTAAACACAGTACAGTATGTAAGACCACCAGGAACCTACAGTACTGTAGATAAATATTTTGTCTTTCTATTCCTTCAGCTGAGTCTTCTTCAAGATGCCATCCCAGCCACGGTGCCCATAAGGTACCAGCACAGGAGAGGGGAATAGGCCGGGAGCTAGAGGGTCCTGGGACCTCAAAAGTTGCGCTAAGGTCGCCCAAGGAGAGAACACACAAAGGCAGGCAGTCACAGCTTGACAGGACAAGTCTCTACGCATTCCAGGGTATCTGTCAAGATAACCGAGAGGAGAGATCCAACTCATTGGGGTTGGGTCCACACCATGCTTGTGCAGCTGAGCAAAGTTTAGAGCCACAGGCGCTTATCGTGGAGTTGGGGGTGGATCTGTCCAAGGAGAGAACACACAAAGGCAGGCAGTCACAGCTTGACAGGACAAGTCTCTACGCATTCCAGGGTATCTGTCAAGATAACCGAGAGGAGAGATCCAACTCATTGGGGTTGGGTCCACACCATGCTTGTGCAGCTGAGCAAAGTTTAGAGCCACAGGCGCTTATCGTGGAGTTGGGGGTGGATCTGTCCAAAGACAGTCCACCCCTCCTGGAGGAGGAAGTCTCTGATGGGGAGGAGGGGATTCGAGACAGGACGGAGGTGGAGGACAGGCAGAACAATGATGAGGTGCCTGAGGCCTCCCCAATGCAGCTGTGCTCTAAACACCAGAAATGGGTTAGGAGCATTCTGCAGGAGTGCTCTGAGGAACTGCTGTGTGAAAAGAGTGATACCCCAGTGCACTGTCAGGGGTCCTCTTCCACCTCATCACAGGACTTGACCCCATCCCTCCTCACCCTTTGTCAACCCCAACATCTAACTCTGGCCACACAGAACCCTTCCCCTCCTCAAACAGTAGCTGTATCCCAACCTACGGCCCTCAATGACAGAGCCCATTCTGAACAGGCTGAGGAACCATCAGACAGCCCAGAGGCCAGTAGAACACATAGGGTCAAGCTGAGACTGTCTATGGAGAGTCAGGCTCTTCTGCTTATGTCAAAGTTTCTACAGCCATTTGTGCGGCTCCGAAAACTGACCCAGCAGGAGTGTAGCATGGCTGCAGAGCTAAGAGGGACCAAGACCCCTGAGGACGAAGACAGTGATGATGGCGAAGAGGAGGAGGATGAAGAACATGTGGAAAAAACTCCAGTGTATTCTTATTATGATTTAAACATGCTCTATTCTAGTTTTGAGTCAAGCTCTGATGAAGATCCCGAAACACAGGATTCAGATTCTGACTATGTTCCTGGATATGGAAAGAGAATGTACAACCAAAGTGTGTGATGGAGGAAGAAGCATGGTCCTGGGGTTGACAACGAGGTATGGGATTAGATTGAGGTATCAGGGTGGTGTCCACCATTTGCTGAGGTTAAACGAACTGCTACATAATTATTCAGCATCAGAATTCAGGTTCAATTTCAGTAAAACAGTATTCAATATGCCCAGTTCAACCAGGTGTAATGTTGGTATAATAACCCTTTACATACCATAATACACAGCACCAGTTTCTTACTGACCTAGGTTCTTGGGCTGACGATACCAGTATCTCTATTTTTTTCCATGGCAAAAATGAAAATACGAGGCATACCAAACTCTGTAAAATATTATGTGCTATAGCTTGGATAATTAACATGACTGGATAACATGGGGATTTTTTAATTCCCAACTTTAGGGTTATTTTTTCCTAAATAAGTAAAATTATTTTTGTGGATTTGTTTCCTAGCCACGATATTATACTGGTATCGTCCCCGATATTTCATGCTGTGTCATGTTGACTCAGAGTGGTCTGTTTAATGGTGTGACATGGGTTAAATATTACTCAGATATTCTGAGTGGACTGCTACTGTCCATAACATGCAACCAAAATCCGCTGACCAGTCATTGTGCACCTCCTTTTGTTGACTAATCAATGATGATGACGTCATTGGAAATTGCGTACATCACTGTACAAATGGAAAAGCTGTGAATCATTCCTGGCTGTGTGTCATAGGCAGCTCATCTTGTGAAGTGAGGGTTCAGGGTCATCGTGCTGTCAGTGTAAGCCACCTATGCATTTGTGCTTCCGCACTACCTTTGTTAGTTAATCCATATATTAGTTAGTCCACAGCAATTTTGGGGTAGGTCAAGTGAGGGCACAGTTTCAGGGTATGTGGGCCAATGAGAAGACAGATGTTAGATGACTCAGCAACATATTCATAGGATGGGATGCATGAGAAGATGGCAGAGGGCTTCCATAGAGAGAGAAGATGCCAGGGATTCTCCTTTACCCAGAAGAGGGTCATTGGGCCAAAGGCCTACAAATAGGGTCATACATATTATTAACACCTCATCATTAAGAGACATATGTGAATCATGATGTAGCAGTCTGTGTTTACTTCAGTTTTAAAATCATGTGTGGGAAATGGATCGGTGGGCAGGTGTTGAGGTAAATTACGGTTGTTGTGAAGTGAGAAGGTACTTGACTCACATACGAGTCACTTTTAGGTAGGTGAGCTTGAGTTCCGTGACATGTTTTATTTATTAAGAATGTATATGTGGACAGGTACGTGGTCAACAGGGGGACATGGAGTGACAGGGTCTTTAACTGACTCAACCCCATCATGCCTGCTGGCGATAGGGCACAGGGTCCTTAGCCAGATAAGGGGATGGTGGGGTACAAAGTTCCAGGGGATTTTTGTGTGTGTTGAACCACTGCATAAGGTTTTATTAGGATGTGTATTTATTTATCTACATTCTTCTGTACATATTTCAGGACACAGTGGCTCTACCAATATTGCATAATAAGTGGTTCAGTCTCTGTTCACTGAGTTACCCATCATGAGAGTAAACAACCCAAGAGTGAAGCAGAAGTTATACTGTTGGCTACCTGTTACATTACTGTGTTCAATAAACCTTTTGTGTGAAATGACATATAAATTAAAACTATATTTTACACACATGAAGCAATTGCGCTGTATCATATGCTACTTATCTGTATTTGACTGTATATACCTATTTAGCTTTTATATATTACTGTGCACATACTGTACATTATGCTGTGGGTATTTGGGACAGTTGCCAGAAATCCCTATCATAATTCCTCTCAGCAACTGGATTGCAAAATCACCCAATGCATGGAGCACTGAAACACCACTGGAGCACTAAACACTGCTGCACTGTCAAAACAAGCTCTGGAAGGACTATTTTAGTTGTTCCATAGATTGGGGTCTACTTACACTACATGACAAAAAAATATGTGGACACCTGCTTGTCAAACATCTTATTACAAAATCATTTGCATTAATATGGAGTTGGTCCCCCCATTGCTGCTATAACAGCCTCCACTCTTCTGGGAAGGCTTTCCACTAGATGTTGGAACATTGCTGCGGGGACTTGCTTCCATTCAGCCACAAGAGCATTAGTGAAGTTGGGCACTGATGCATTCCAATTCATCCTAAAGGTGTTTGATGGGGTTGAGGTCAGGGCTCTGTGCAGGCCAGTCAAGTTCTTCCACACCGATCTCAAACAAACCATTTCTGTATGGACCTCGCTTTGTGCACAGGGACATTGTCATGCTGAAACAGTAAAGGGCCTTCCCCAAACTGTTTCCACAAAGTTGGAAGCACAGAATCGTCTAGAATGTAATTCTATGCTGGAGCGTTAAGATTTCCCTTCACTGGAACTAAGGGGCCTAGCCTGAACTATGAAAAACAGCCCCGGACCATTATTCCTCATCCACCAAACTTTACAGTTGGCAATATGCATTGGGGCAGGTAGCGTTCTCCTGGCATCCACCAAACCCAGATTCGTCCAACGGACTGCTAGATGATGAAGCGTGATTCATCACTCCAGAGAACGCATTTCCACTGCTCCAGAGAACAATGGGGGAGAGCTTTACACCACTCCAGCCGACGATTGGCTGGAAACTCGGCCATGGAAACTCATTTCATGAAGCTCCTGACGAACAGTTCTTGTGCTGACGTTGCTTCCAGAGGCAGTTTGGAACTCGGTTGCAACCGAGGACAGATGGTTGTTACGCGCTTCAGCGCTTGACGGTCCCGTTCTATGAGCTTGTGTGGCCTACCACTTCGCGGCTGAGCCGTTGTTGCTCCTAGACTTTTCCACTTCACAATAACAGCACTTAAAGTTGACCGGGGCAGCTTTAGCGTGGTATACATTTGATGAACTGACTTGCATCCAATGATGGTGCCATGTTGAAAGTCACTGAGCTTTTCAGTAAGGCCATTCTACTGCCAATGTTTGTCTATGGAGATTACATGGCTGTGTGCTCGATTTTATTCACCTGTCAGCAATGGGTGTGGCTGAAATAGCCGAATCCACTAATTTGAAGGGGTGTCCACATACTTTTGTATATATAGTGTACCTCCACTTTTTACATTTTGCTTGCTTTTACTGAAGAAGAAGCATGCTCATCCTAAACCACACTCAAGCTGATTGAGCCTATGGAGTTTCAAAAGGTTTCAAACGGTTTCTTGGAGACCCTATTACTTTTATAAATATAAACTGATTTATGCTTCATTAGAATTTAAAAAAGGTTTTCCCCATTCATGAAAGGTAGGAAAATCAGAGGCCATCTATCCATGACTTGGTCAATGATGTTGTATAGGCTATAGGCTTCACAGGAGGTTGGTGGCACCTTAATTGGGGAGGACGACCTCATGGTAATGGCTGGAGCAGAATACGTGGAATGGTATCAAAAACATCAAACACACAGTTTCCATGTATTTGATGCCATTACGTTGACTCGGTTTCAGCCATTATTATGAGCCGTCCTCCCCTCAGCAGCCTCCACTGATAGGCTTACATATTGATTTGACTTGAGGCGACCGGATGTGCCATTGGGATTTTGCAAACATAAATGGGAAACTAATAACATGTTATGGCCAGACATATTCACACATTTTTCATTCGTACTTTTTCTGCTTAGTAATTGTTGTGCGGGGCATTGGATGTGAGCGTCTCTCCTGTGCGCATTACGCACGAGGACAGCTGAGGTCCCATGCGTCTCCTCTCATGAGTCTGGTATCTGTCTTTTGGAAAGAGTTAATGCCGTTTAACCCAAACCTTGCAGTGTTTTACATTTTTGGGAATGATGTAACGGGGGTGTATGGCACAACCCTCAGTCTCCACCAATGAAAATACGGGCAGGGCTCAACAGCTCCCATTCTCGGGGGGCTTGCTATAAAGCCGGTTATAACGGACTTATCAGTCAGTCTTTGTTCATATTCAGTATTTTACCTGAATTCCTTCATTTGCAGTGTGAAATTCTTTTGAGATTGTAAAGGTATTTAAAAGGCTATTGTTATTTAAATTTCTGATAACGCATTTAACTACCTCTAGCAAGTAGCCTAAGTGTCCAATTTATTTAGAGGCAATTTAAAATAATCTACGCCTGGTAAATGTATTATAGCTTTTTATTTGAGGTATAGATCCCATGTTTATTATTACGCATGCACAAACAAATATTACCTTAATCCAAAGAGATACCTATTATATGTAGTTTTAGAATATTTGTTGTTTCTGTCTTATTTTCAATTGTCTAGTTTGTATATTTTTTCAGGCCGTATCAGATCAGACTTGTTTAGATTACATTTTATTAGGTTAGATTTGAGTTAATTAGGATAGATTTTATGTATTGTTTTTGCATTATATACATAGTTTTCATTGCTAATGGACTATACGCTGCATTTATACTGCTATTTATACGGCGTTGTGATAAGATAGCCATTAATAAGATCATATCAATAACTTGAGGTGTCCCAGTCTGATCGGTATATCGCTCTTCATTACTCAGATGTTCAACTAACTGCGCTAATAGTTTAATTAGTTCAGAACAGCCCGTGCAGCGCTTTTGATCTCAAACTGGATTATATAAACATCGCACCTGTTGAGTTTTCATGGGTAATTTAACACCTGGGCTAGCCTACTTCTCTGCACTGATGTTTTTTTTTATCCAACAAGTTTGTTTTCAGTTTTCCAATTGATTATTAGGCTAGTCATTTGTATATTAACGAATAATCCTAATATATATTATTTGTATGATATTTTACAACAATTTATAATGCAGGAATTCTTCATGAAAATCTATTTGTTCCATTCTATCTTTCTTCCCCTAGCCTTTTTTTCTTCCTATCTCTCCCATCTTCAGCTGCAGTTGCAACATGGAGAACCAGTCCTATGAGGTGAAAATGAATGGGAGTGGTATCCATGAGAAGAATGCTCTCATTGGTGTCAATGGAAAAGGTCTTAATGGAAACGGTAACCATCATAAGGCTGTGAAAAGCATTGTTTGTCTGGCCAAGCAGAAGAGCTGCAGGCAGCGATGGAACATCCGGCCCTCAGAGATGTCAATCAACACCTTGAATCCCATCCGTGCCATTGTGGATGGGATGAAGCTCACACCAAACCCCGAGAAGCCCATGATTGCTCTGTCCATTGGTGAGATGCTACACCACTATCTCATTTGCATATGCTCAGTGTGTTCACTTGTGAAGTGCAGTTGTTCAGAATTATGTTTCTTATGTACTCTTTTATGTACTCTTTTGTCCATCAGGGGACCCTACTGTGTTCGGGAACCTGCCTACTGATGACAAAGTTCTCCAGGCCATGAAGGACGCCATTGACTCACACAAATACAACGGCTATGCTCCGTCTGTTGGTAAGACTCACGCAAGCACTTTCTCACCACAGCACCAACATTTCAAAAAGCTTGTCAAGTGCAAAAAAACTAAGGATGAAGTGATTTTTTTGCATTTTATTTAAATGGGAATTTGAGAGGATATGAGATGAGACACAGCTATTGGGGAGTTAGGTGGCTTGCAAGGGGAAGAGAAGTTGGAGGCTAAAGTCATTTCAGTCAGGGAAGTTGAGAGAGCTATGTAAAATAGGGCCAATTAACTGTCTGCAGATGAACTGAAAGGGTTCCCCTCTATGATTAATGATGATTGTAGCTCTAAGGACAGATGCAGGCGAAATCTCCCTTTCTCCCAGCAGACTACCGAGTACAGTATACAGTACTACAGTACAAAATATAAGATGTTGTCTTCTACTCATCAACAGGTTATCAGAAGAGCAGAGAGGTGGTGGCAAACTTCTACAGTTGCCCCGAGGCCCCCTTGGAGGCAGAGGTGTGTTTACCTCTCATCGTTTACCTGCTTTAACTCGTTCAAACTCTATTTTTTTCTTCATCATATATTCACCTGTCTCGCTACTGTAATTTTCTTTCTTCCAAAACTAGAGGACATCAAAAAATCTCTTGTTATCTTCCTCTCTCTTCCATGCAGGATGTGCTTCTGACCAGTGGCTGCAGTCAGGCTATAGATCTGGCCATCACAGTGCTGTGCAACCCTGGAGACAACATCCTAGTCCCCTGCCCTGGATTCTCCCTCTACAAGACTCTGGCTGTGTCTCTTGGCATCCAGGTCAAACTGTACAACCTGCTGGTGGGTGTTGGACACGGGGGAGGAGCAAAATAGAGGGAAAATAAATCAAAGAGAAAAACTGGATGTTAGCAAGAGAGAGCGTAGAAGGGGGGGAATAGATTGTTGAAAGCGAAAGAGTGGGGGAAATAGATTGTTGAAAGGGAAAGAGTGGGGAAATAGATTGTTGAAAGGGAAAGAGTGGGGGAAATAGATTGTTGAAAGGGAAAGAGTGGGGGAAATAGATTGTTGAAAGGGAAAGAGTGGGGGAAATAGATTGTTGAAAGGGAAAGAGTGGGGGAAATAGATTGTTGAAAGGGAAAGAGTGGGGGAAATGCAGAGCTCTTCCTCATTGACACACATCTGGCACTTATAAATCATGTTGGATGGCTTTCTTTCCTCTAGGCTTACACACACACACACACACACACACATACACACACACACACACACACACACACACACACACACACACACACACACACACACACACACACACACACACACACACACACACACACACACACACACACACACAAATAAATACTTGTAGCTACATAACATTTTAGTTGAATTACATCCATAAAAAACATGAGCTCACTCAGGCACACAGTGGAATGTCGTGACTCTTGAGGTCATGATGTGTATATGACAACTGCACACAGTGTTAAGAGCTGCTATTGATTCACCTATACAATCCACTTATACATTTTTAGAACTCTTACAGAGCTTCCTCCTAATGTCAGGACAGCTGAGTTCCTGCCCATCTTCTGAAAACATCTGAAAACCTACA
This sequence comes from Salmo salar, assembly GCF_965601325.2. Classification (NCBI taxonomy): domain Eukaryota; kingdom Metazoa; phylum Chordata; class Actinopteri; order Salmoniformes; family Salmonidae; genus Salmo; species Salmo salar. Next base: position 36,109,362 of record NC_138306.1, on the reverse strand, counting down.
TCTTCACAGAGTATCCTGACTAAGTTCTGATATTTTTCCCACTAATTGGTCTTCTGACCAATCACATCTGATCTTTTCACATCAGATATCTTTCAGAGCTGATGTGATTTGTCAGAAGACTAATTAATGGAAAAAAGATCAGAATTGGACTGCCTGTGTAAATGCAGCCTATGAGATCAAAGGTCAGTTAAGACAGGACAGTGCAGAATCTGCAGATTTGTCTGTTTTCCAGTGTCTGTGCAGTGCATGTACTGTACAGACACTGGAAAACAGACAAATCTGCAGATTCTGCCTTATGTCTGCTCTCTGACTCGTGGTGACTTTGTCTATCTTTGCAGCCAGAGAAGTCTTGGGAGATCGATCTCCAACACATGGAAAGCCTGATAGATGACAGGACAACCTGCCTGATTGTCAACAATCCCTCCAACCCTTGTGGCTCCGTCTACAGTAAAGAGCATCTACAGAACATCCTTTCTGGTGAGCCCTGTTCCTTCACCCTCCTGGCCACAGTGGTCCCTCTCACTATAACACAATATAAGCATTTGGTTCTTATAATGAATCCACTTCTAATTGTAATATTTTTGAATGTGTCTATTCCCTTGTCCAGTTGCCTCCAAACATTGCGTCCCAATCCTGGCTGATGAGATCTATGGTGACATGGTGAGTTCATACACACAGAAGCACTCTCAGAAACAAACACAACAGAGACAGACACTCATACAGACTAATACAGAAACTGGCATTGAACCTATTGCATAATAGGAGACTAAGGAGAGGAATCTATATTGGATTGTCTTCTGGCATGGAGGAAGATTGGTCTATGGAGGTGTACAATACAGTAGTAGACTGGTCATGCGTCCAGGAGTGGGCTGCTGGTTCTGGGGTATAGCCTACATCCTGGCCACTAGGCCCCATGTAATACATAATGCCAGCGAGGCACATTCTTTAACATTCTGTAGCAGTTACAGGGAGGTTTTCTCTGGCTTAGCTCTGCTGGGTATCCAAGGAGACCTGTCTGACAAGTCCACATCAGCACTGGGGTGATTAGGGGTGTTACAGGCTGAATGGGGGGCTGGCAGAGGCGGGGCAGCAGTGCTGGGTTTAGGACAGCCAGGGCAAGTGAAGGATGAGCCACAGAGGTAAACTGTAGACAAGAGGCGCTCCTCTGCTCTGTAATTTCTGAGAGCTGTGTTGAGAATTTCTTTTGGATAGCTTAAAGGGAAATTCGCAGTTGCTTCCTATTTTTGTACTTATAAATGAATGATATACTGTATACTCATTGATTCTTGAAGAATATAACATATAAATGCCTCATGAGCTTAGGTCAACTGTCGTAGCCCATCGGAAACCAAAATATAAGCTTGTTTACTCCAATGTTTGTAAACATTGTAAATGCATCAATAGCTCTGTCTATGAATTTAAAAGAGCAATATGAAGATATGTCCTTCTTGCTAAAATTCTATGGGGGGGTGATTGGTGCTATGGGGTCAGAATTCACCAATGTCTCGCTCAGTACAAAAAACGAAACAATAATATGTTGTATTGTCACACACAGTGGATAGGTGCAGTGAAGTGTTTTAGTTTTTTACAGGGTCAGCCATAGTAGTACGTCGCCCCTGGAGCAAATGAGGGTTAAGTGTCTTGCACAAGGGTACATCGACAGATTTTTCACAATGTCGGCTCAAAACAAGTCCCTTTCAGTTACTAGCCCAACACTCTAACCGCTAGAACAGAAGTACTCAGAATGACTGTGCACTTTTCGCCGGCATGTGTTTGCGATTAATGCAGATGTGAGGGTAATATAGTGCGAGAGCGGAGGAGAAGAAGTGGGTGGGGGTTGGAGGGCCCCTTTTTTAATGACAAGGTGCCTGTTTAGGGGCTGTGTGGAGGGGTGCCTGTTTAGGGGCTGTGTGGAGGGGTGCCTGTTTAGGGGCTGTGTGGAGGGGTGCCTGTTTAGGTGCTGTGTGGAGGGGTGCCTGTTTAGGGGCTGTGTGGAGGGGTGCCTATTTAGGTGCTGTGTGGAGGGGTGCCTGTTTAGGGGCTGTGTGGAGGGGTGCCTGTTTAGGTGCTGTGTGGAGGGGTGCCTGTTTAGGGGCTGTGTGGAGGGGTGCCTGTTTAGGTGCTGTGTGGAGGGGTGCCTGTTTAGGGGCTGTGTGGAGGGGTGCCTGTTTAGGTGCTGTGTGGAGGCATTATGTGTCTGGGCAGCATCAGTTCCATCTCATGGTTAGAGGGGAATGTTTGGCAAGCACCATCCTTATGGGCCCCTATGGGCTCCTCTCTGTGAAAAAACCCCACAGCTGACAAGAGCTTAGAGCGGAGCCATAAATGCTCTGTTTGTAAATTAGATCTGAGGTGAGGTTTGGGATGTTCTTTTTCTGAACTGTCAGTCATTGTGCTCTGACCAATAGCACGCGGGGCGGATCTCCCACCCGTCATCAAGGCCTCAGCTCTAATGAAAGCCAGCTTGCTACGGTTACCATACCACCACTTTTTTTCCTCTGCTCTCTCTCTCTCCTTTTCTCCTTCCATCTTTTTGTCTTTTTTTCTTAGACGAGCAGTGCATAACAATACATTTGCATTACATCAAGTTATGAAATCCCTCACAAACTTTGTTATGGTGAAATTAGTTGAATAATTCTTAACTATTGATATACATGTTGGCATGTTGTTGTCTTTGATGGTGTTGTTTGTATTGATTGATTAAGTTGAATTGCTTTATTTTTCAATGGGTGAAGAAAGACCATACTTGCACTGTACTGTAGTCAAAGTTAGGTACATCTGGAGTTATCTAACTTCTTTAAAAAGTTGTAATTGGATTACAGTTACATACTTAAAAACAGCTGAATACATTTTGAATTACTTGATCTAAAATCACAATGTGGGCTGCAAGTGTTTGCCTCAAACACACTGAAATGGCAGATGTATTTTACCATCATTGAAAGCTGTGCTGATCCACACAGCTCAGAAGTCTCCTTTAGGTAGGAATGGAAGCTCTGTTCTAATTTATTTGAAATCTCCAAAACTTCCAAATTAGCTCTCCTTGGTTGCTTTCCACAGAAACTTATTTTAACCAAAAAAGTCAGATCCCCCCTTTCACTTTGGAACTGAAACATGAGGGTCTTTGTGTCAATAGGACATCTTTGGTTAGTCAACACAGTCCACCCTGTTCACTGCCCAAGCACTTAGATGGCATATAATCATATTTCTCTTGCATCCGTCGCATCTGTCTATTGCCGTCTTTATCGTACCAGACAGTTACCTTAAGGGAGGGTCAGACATTTAAATGACCGTTTTCATTTTTTACTGGCCACGTTCTGCTTGGTGGCTGGGTGTATTTTTCAAGTAATTCGCCCAACCCTGAGTGTAATGCTCTGTATTGTGAATAGAATCAATACAGTATATTAAAACATTTCCCCTTTAGTGTAAACTAACCCTGATTATATTACATTGTTTTCTATAGTATGTTTTGTATTGATGCGAGTGTGTACTGTATCTTCATGATCAGGTGTTTCCTGGTTGCACATACCAATCTACGGCGTCCCTCAGCAGTGATGTGCCCATCCTAGCGTGTGGTGGTCTGGCCAAGCGATGGCTAGTCCCTGGCTGGAGGCTTGGTTGGATCCTCATCCACGACAAGAATCAAATCTTCGGAAAAGAGGTAAGTCCTTCAGCCTCTCACTACTCACATACTGAAGGTGAAGCAGTTTATCTATACACATACACTACACCAATACACATACGGTAAGATTAATCTGTGTCCTCTGGGGTTCGGAATCACTTCTAATGTACCTAATCTGTCCCTCTTCTGCTTTCAGATTCGTCAGGGTCTGGTTAAGCTTAGCCAGAGGATTCTGGGTGCCTGCACCATTGTCCAGGGGGCGATAGAGAGCATCCTGAACGACACACCCCAGGAGTTTTACCACAGAACCATCCGTTTCCTCGAGGTGAGTCCCCCTCCCTTGAACCTTCCACAATTACTTTATATGCAGATGGTAGTAGTCTAACATATTGATTTATCTGGATATCTGTCTGACTGTCCGACTGACTGTCTATTGACTTGTTTCCTATTTCTTTCTCAGTCAAACTCCGAGATCTGTTTCTCTGAACTGTCCACTGTTCCTGGGCTGACCCCCGTGATGCCATCAGGAGCCATGTACCTCATGGTGAGTCTTATGTGTCCAGAGTTGTAGGTTTGGAGTCTGTAGGTGGGGAGATAACAGAACAGACCAGGATCCCCATAAGGAAAATAACGTATTTTCCAGATGTTGTCGTCAGGTGCATTTTAGGTGCTGAATGACAGGTAAAAAATAAAAAATTCCAGATGTTGAAAACACATCTTTTCCAGACATTGAAAATACATATTTTCCGACGTTAAAATCAGGTGCATTTTATGTGCTGAATAAAAGGCGAAAAGTTGGCTTTTCTGGATGTTGAAAATACATAATTTAGAGACGTTGAAAATACAGTTGAAGTCAGAAGTTTACATACACCTTAGCCAAATACATTTAAACTCCGTTTTTCACAATTCCTGACATTTAATCTTAGTAACAATTCCTTGTCTTAGGTCAGTTAGGATCACCACTTTATTTTAAGAATGTGAAATGTCAGAATAATAGTAGAGAGTGATTTATTTCAGCTTTTATTTCTTTCATCACATTCCCAGTGGGTCAGAAGTTTACATACACTCAATTAGTATTTGATAGCATTGCCTTTAAATTGTTTAACTTGGGTCAAATGTTTCGGGTAGCCTTCCACAAGCTTACCACAATAAATTGAGTGAATTTTGGCCCATTCCTCCTGACAGAACTGGTGTAACTGAGTCAGGTTTGTAGGCCTCCTTGCTCGCACACGCTTTTTCAGTTCTGCCCACAAATGTTCTATAAGATTGAGGTCAGGGCTTTGTGATGGCCACTCCAATACCTTGACTTTGTTGTCCTTAAGCTGTTTTGCCACAACTTTGGAAGTATGCTTGGGGTCATTGTCCATTTGGAAGACCCATTTGCGACCAAGCTTTAACTTCCTGACTGATGTCTTGAGATGTTGCTTCAATATATCCACATAATTTTCTTTCCTCATGATGCCATCTATTTTGTGAAGTGCACGTTTGGGATGATATTCTTCAACTTGCAAGCCTCCCCCTTTTTCCTCCAAACATAGCAATGGTCATTATGGCCAAACAGTTCTATTTTTGTTTCATCAGACCAGAGGACATTTCTCCAAAAAGTACGATCTTTGTCCCCATGTGCAGTTGCAAACCGTAGTCTAGCTTTTTTTATGGCGGTTTTGGAGCAGTGTCTTCTTCCTTGCTGAGCGGACGTTCAGGTTATGTCGATATAGGACTCGTTTTACTGTGGATATAGATACTTTTGTACCTGTTTCCTCCAGCATCTTCACAAGGTCCTTTGCTGTTATTCTGGGATTGATTTGCACTTTTCGCACCAAAGTACGTTCATCTCTAGGAGACAGAACGCGTCTCCTTCCTGAGCGGTATAACGGCTGCGTGGGCCCATGGTGTTTATACATGCATACTATTGTTTGTACAGATGAACGTGGTACCTTCAGGTGTTTGGAACTTGCTCTCAAGGATGAATCGACTTGTGGAGGTCTACAATTTTTTTTCTGAGGTCTTGGCTGATTTCTATTGATTTTCCCATGATGTCAAGCAAAGAGGCACTGAGTTTGAACGTAGGCCTTGAAATATGTCCACAGGTTCACTTCCAATTGACTCAAATGATGTCAATTAGCCTATCAGAAGCTTCTAAAGCCATGACATCATTTTCTGGAATTTTCCAAGCTGTTTAAAGGCACAGTCAACTTAGTGTATGCAAACTTCTGACCAAGTGGAATTGTGATACAGTGAATTATAAGTGAAATAATCTGTCTGCAAACAATTGTTGGAAAAATTACTTGTGTCTTGCAGAGAGTAGATGTCCTAACAGACTTGCCAAAACTATAGTTTGTTAACAAGACATTTGTGGAGGGGATGAAAAACTAGTTTTAATGACTCCAACCTAAGTGTATTTTAAACTTCCGACTTCAACTGTACGTATTTTTTGTTTATTGATTCTATAACCAAATTTCAACTGCACATACTGTACATTCTCAATGACATAAGCATTAGATCACAATAATACTTTTTCAAGACTTAATATAAGAAAGAGGAAACAACTGAAATTTGCAACAGAATATTTTATTATTGCGTCCATCTGTAAAATGCACTTATGATAGCTTTTTCAAAGCTTTAAAACAGGAAGCAATGATGTTGAAACTAATTCAATATACAGAATAAACCAACAGACCACTTCAACTAAAATAACATTCTCAATAACGGTTACTGATTTTTTTCTTTTCTTGCTATGACTGTGATATGTTTCTCTACCTTAGTTGAATGCACTGACTGTAAGTCCCTCTGGATAAGAGCATCTGCTAAATGACCTAAATGTGAAAACAAACACTTGCAAAGCATGCTGGGTATTATTCGAAAGTTTGGGCCAAATCAAAGCCGGTCTGGACCGGACCAAATCTTAACGAATTATAGGTTGGCTGTGGATGTTCAAATCAAGGCGGCCAGGACCAAAAAAAGACGTTGCTGTCGTTAAATGCTTAGTAGGATACTTAATGTGTGTCTTGGTATTTCTAGGTGGGAATTGAGATGGAACACTTCCCAGAGTTCCAGAACGATGTGCAGTTCACTGAGCGTCTGGTAACTGAGCAGTCCGTCTTCTGCCTGCCTGCTACGGTAAAACACCAGACACACACATCTATCTATCTATCTATCTATCTATCTATCTATCTATCTATCTATCTATCTATCTATCTATCTATCTATCTATCTATCTATCTATCTATCTATCTATCTATCTATCTATCTATCTATCTATCTATCTATCTATCTATCTATCTATCTATCTATCTATCTATCTATCTATCTATCTATCTATCTATCTATCTATCTATCTATCTATCTATCTATCGACGCATTGGCTGACAACGTCACGAAAATGATGCATGCCTATCGATGTGAGTGGAAGCCATGATTTGTTATGATTCTGAACAGTCAGAAAGCTAGCAACACCCCGACAAAAAAATATTGCAATTTTGAAACTGCAGTAAAAGTGCAGTAACTGCAGTCGATTGTGGTATTTTAAACGCAGTAATTCCAGAATAACTGCACTGTGGTATTTTGGATGCGGTATTTGAAACATACTGCAATTATACTGCACTCTAACTGCAATCTGTTTTTGTAAGGGCAATGACAAGAAGCTACCATGTAGGGAATTGTAGGTGGCTCGTTTCAGCTAGTTTGATCTTGTTCTTGATACCATGTCTTGTTTTAAGCTGTTTTGACTGATTTCATGTCAATCCTAATGTGGCAAAATCACTAGCTAGCTAACCAATAACTGTAACGATGTATTTGAGAGACAACAAGAGCTCATTGTGCAAATATATTGATGTTTCAATAAACATTTGAACTAAATATAGTTTACATGTTGTTATCTATCTATCCATCCATCTAATGGACTCATCCATCCTCTCTGTCTACCATGGGTAGAGAAATTACCTTGTTTTGTCGTTTACAATTCTCTTCTCCCTGCAGGCATTTGAGTACCCAAATTACTTCCGGATCGTGGTGACCGTACCAGAGGAGATGATGGTGGAGGCGTGTACACGGATTCGGGAGTTCTGCCAGTGCCACTACAGAACCTGCAGCCGAGACAGCAACGAGCTAGACCAATAATGAGAGAGACAGCCTGAGAGAGGGGGAGACCAAAGATTATGGGCATAGAAGGTGACAAAAGTAAATGTGAAAAAAAGAGAACGGGTGAGAGAAAAATAAAATAAATTAGGGAAGAGGAGGAGAGAGAAGATGGGTCAAAATATTGTGTTGCACTGCGGAAACAAAGGTATTTGCAATGTCATTGGTAGTGGTCCATCTTTGGTACCCCAACTTATGAGCAGACCTGATATTTATATTTTGTATGGCCATCTTATGTTAACCTCACTTTGTCTAACTATTTTAATTCTCAATGTTTTTCTATATGTTGGGTTGACCAGAAAACCATTGGGCGTATAGAACCAGGGACCGGGGGTCCTCCCCTTTGTTCAAACCATGATGGGGTTCATGGTTGGGTTGATCCCACCACGGAAACAGATGGAACTGAAGCACCAGCATGGATCAGATGATCTACAGTGCTTTCCATAGTCAGCGTTACATACTCTTTCTTGCATATGTTAGAATTATGATGACACTCAGTATACATTCTGATATATTGCATGCTTAACCAACACTTTTCCTATGTATATAATCTATTTGTTATGTTGATGTAATATAGATTTTTTTTTCTTTTTCACTTTCATATAAAAAAGTTATTTAAACCGAATTAAAGCTATAAAATACTTATTTGTTTGTTATAACCAGTTGCGATTTTAGCATGTAAATGTTGGTGGGGCAAAAGAAAAAGAAGTGGGATACAGTCCCAACACATTACCACTGCTACACCTGGCTATCAGCAGAGCCTTGTCTGTCAGCAAAACAGTTCATTCAGCCTCATTAACTGCCTTTAAAAAAAACATAACTGATATGGCTGACTTGCTTAAACAAATGTGGCATATGGGGACGACAAACGGATAAGAGGCAATCCGTAATTTTGATTAAGACATTAATGAGCGAGCTAGGACGGACGTAGTCAATATAACTATTTGTTCAGCACTTTTGAAATGTACAGCAACAGAATTGAGAACATGGGCCGTTCTTACAGTATTCTCCCTGTACACCAAGTCAGAACCATAGGATAAATAGAGGGGGCATATAAGCAGACACTGAAAGCTCTTACAATAGTCTATGATTACATTTCTCAAAAACAGGTTATAGGCTACATGTGCACCAACAAGTCAGAACAATAGGTGAAATTAAGAGGTGAAAATAGACCAAATTATTAGGGTGAGGCATATAGGCTACTAACAGCTTACTACACAACATACACTTAGTATTACTTTCTTAGCTACAGTATACATATTTCCTTGGAATATTACATCATTTATGCAGCAACATACAAGACATTTTTTTACTCACCTTGTTGTGCTGTGCTCACTTGAACAGGAAGGTGGTGCGGCGGTCCTTCGTGGGCATATTTTGTCATCAAATTTTATCATCAAAGTCTGGCATTCTCTGGATTTATGATGCTTTCAAGAAACCTGGGAACTCTGAAGAAAAAAAAAGGTTGAATCATGATGACGTCAGTGATCTTCAGTTCGTAGCTCTAGAAAGAGGCACGAGTTCCCGATTTACAATTCCGATATGGATGAAAGTTCAAAACGTAGCTTGTTTTTCCCCAGTTCCCAGTTGTCTTGAACTCACTAAAGTCAGATTTTGCAGTTCCGAGTTAACAGCTGGTTTGCGCGAGGCACAACTCATGCTTCATTGACAGCATGGCCAATGTTGAATGTTTATCATTTTAAACTAGGAAAAGAGACCCTTAGACTTGGGACCACACAGCCACTCTATTGAATAGCAGGCTAATGATTGCTTTGCAATGCTTGCAGTTAGCCACATATATTCCTTCCAAACCACTCATTGTTGAATTTGCGATTTCCAACTTCTTGTGTAATGTTCATGTCCATAGCCGATGAGCACTGATACGTTTTATCTATAATTTCTCTTCATTATTTATCTTCATATTAGTCCAATCAAAGCTACTGTAGACATAACGTGATTTGACGTCATTTTATCTGTGGCCAATGACCTTGAGCCTTCTTGGATGGACACGTCTAACGTAACTCTATGGCAGCACCCAAGGGGCTTGAATCTTCGAGCTCTACCCTTAGAATTGGCAGTGACGTAGTGTGCCCATGAGTGACAGAACAATGAGCCAATCACGGCGCAACGCTCCGTATTTTCTTCTGACTTGCCCCACAACCTCAGAAAGCACTGAGCTAGGCTGAAACACCTGCATTTTGGAGTGCCCTTACTCAAGAAAACAAAAAAAGAAACCATATGTGTATGCGACTTTATTAACTCAATGATATACAGTACCAGTCAAAAGTTTGGACACACCTACTCATTCAAGGGTTTTTCTTTTTTTGTACTATATTCTACATTGTAGAATAATAGTGAAGACATCAAAACTATGAAATAACATATGGAATCATGTAGTAACCAAAAAAGTGTTAAACGAATCAAAATATATTTTATATGAGATTCATCAAAGTAGTCACCCTTTGCCTTGATGACAACTTTGCACACTCTTGGCCTTCTCTCAACCAGCTTCACCTGGAATGCTTTTCCATCAGGTGTAAATCTTCTGCTAAACAGTCTCAATATAATTAAAATATATATTTATTTTTAAATACAGTATTGAACAATATTATTCAGTCTTGAGCTGTTGTCATCTCTAATTCATGTATAATGTTTTGTAAATGCTTTATGTCAGTATATTCAGGACACTTTTATTGATTTTCAGCAAGAACTTTCTCATACTAAAATGTTATTCTAGCATTGAGACTGCACTTGTGAAGTTGGTAAATGACCTTTTAATGGCATCAGACCGAGGCTCTGCATCTGTCCTCGTGCTCCTAGACCTTAGTGCTGCTTTTGATACCATCAATCACCACATTCTTTTGGAGAGATTGGAAACCCAAATTGGTCTACACGGACAAGTTCTGGCCTGGTTTAGATCTTATCTGTCGAAAATATATGTTTATCTCTGTGAATGGTTTGTCCTCTGACAAATCAACTGTACATTTCGGTGTTCCTCAAGGTTCCGTTTTAGGACCACTATTGTTTTCACTATATATTTTACCTCTTGGGGATGTCATTCGAAAACATAATGTTAACTTTCACTGCTATGCAGATGACACACAGCTGTACATTTCAATGAAACATGGAGAAGCCCCAAAATTGCCCTCGCTGGAAGCCTGTGTTTCAGACATAAGGAAGTGGATGGCTGCAAACTTTCTACTTTTAAACTTGGACAAAACAGAGATGCTTGTTCTATGTCCCAAGAAACAAAGAGATCTTCTGTTGAATCTGACAATTAATCTTGATGGTTGTACAGTCGTCTCAAATAAAACTGTGAAGGACCTCGGCGTTACTCTGGATCCTGATCTCTCTTTTGAAGAACATATCAAGACTGTTTCAAGGACAGCTTTTTTCCATTTACGTAACATTGCAAAAATCAGCAATTTTCTGTCCAAAAATTATGCTAAAAAATTTAAACTTTTTTTTTTACTTCTAGGTTATACTACTGCAATGCTCTACTTTCCGGCTACCCGGATAAAGCACTAAATAAACTTCAGTTAGTGCTAAATACGGCTGCGAGAATCCTGACAAGAACCAAAACATTTGATCATATTACTCCAGTGCTAGCCTCCCTACACTGGCTTCCTGTTAAGGCAAGGGCTGATTTCAAGGTTTTACTGCTAACCTACAAAGCATTACATGGGCTTGCTCCTACCTATCTTTCCGATTTGGTCCTGCCGTACATACCTACACGTACGCTACGGTCACAAGACACAGGCCTCCTAATTGTCCCTAGAATTTCTAAGCAAACATATGGAGGCAGGGCTTTCTCCTATAGAGCTTCATTTTTATGGAATGGTCTGCCTACCCATGTGAGAGACACAGACTCGGTCTCAACCTTTAAGTCTTTATTGAAGACTCATCTCTTCAGTAGGTCCTATGATTGAGTGTAGTCTGGCCCAGGAGTGTGAAGGTGAACGGAAAGGCACTGGAGCAACGAACCGCCCTTGCTGCCTCTGCCTGGCCGGTTCCCCTCTCTCCACTGGGATTCTCTGCCTCTAACCCTATTACAGGGGCTGAGTCACTGGCTTACTGGTGCTCTTCCATGCCGTCCCTAGGAGGGGCGCGTCACTTGAGTGGGTTGAGTCACTGACGTGGTCTTCCTGTCTGGGTTGGCGCCCCCCCTTGTGTTGTGCCGTGGCGGAGATCTTTGTGGGCTATACTCGGCCTTGTCTCAGGATGGTAAGTTGGTGGATGAAGATATCCCTCTAGTGGTGTGGGGGCTGTGCTTTGGCAAAGTGGGTGGGGTTATATCCTGCCTGTTTGGCCCTGTCCGGGGGTATCATTGGATGGGGCCACAGTGTCTCCTGACCCCTCCTGTCTCAGCCTCCAGTATTTATGCTGCAGTAGTTTATGTGTCGGGGGGCTAGGGTCAGTCTGTTATATCTGGAGTATTTCTCCTGTCTTATCCGGTATCCTGTGTGAATTTAAGTATGCTCTCTCTAATTCTCTCTTTCTCTCTTTCTTTCTTTCTCTCTCTCGGAGGACCTGAGCCCTAGGACCATGCCTCAGGACTACCTGGCATGATGACTCCTTGTTGTCCCCAGTTCACCTGGCCGTGCTGCTGCTCCAGTTTCAACTGTTCTGCCTGCGGCTATGGAACCCTGACCTGTTCACTGTGATTACTATTATTTGACCATGCTGGTCATTTATGAAGATTTGAACATCTTGGCCATGTTCTGTTATAATCTCCACACGGCACAGCCAGAAGAGGACTGGCCACCACTCATAGCCTGGTTCCTCTCTAGGTTTCTTCCATGTTTTGGCCTTTCTAGGGAGTTTTTCCGAGCCACCGTGCTTCTACACCTGCATTGCCTGCTCTTTGGGGTTTTAGGCTGGGTTTCTGTACAGCACTTTGATATATCAGCTGATGTAAGAAGGGCTATATAAACACATTTGATTTGATTTGATTATTCCCTAGGGCCTAGACACACTTTGAGTGACCTTCAGTTTCAAATCCCTATGAAGGCTCTCTTGGTTTTAAAGAAAGAAAACAAATGTCCCGACAAATAATGAATATTACAATGAAATACTTTTACTCATACTACACACAGATACATTTATCATTCTAACTCCACACAGCTGTGGTTCAATGGTATGCTTCTTCAGCTCATTTTGATGACTGACTGTGACATGAAATCATTCATTGCTGACACTATAGCACATCCTACTGTTGGATGTGTGTATTGCAGTCTGGGATGTTGCTGAGCAGATTCAACAAGGACACATTATTTGGCCTGCATCCAGGAATTGCATGTCTGAATGTATTTGCATTGCATCCCCAAACACTTTTAAGTTAAAATGTACACTTTGGTACAATATCACATATATCTCACAGTGCATAGGCCACACCTTTCCTACCACATATTGTGCACGAGGACCCTGTTGTCTAGGCCTACAGTATTTCCTGTCTGAAGAAAGTGACCTTTACAACATTCTCCTTCCTCCCCTGAGTCTTTACAACAGCCCTCAGTTACTGAGTGTACACATAAATACACAATTGTGGTGAAGTACTTCTTACATAGTTCAATGATTAACTAGAAAGATAAGGAAGGACGCAAGAGGGAGAGAGAGAGAGAGAGATACAAAGAGAAGGGTATGCGGGTAACAAAGTAGTTGGTAAAGAGGAAGTCACAAGTCCCTGTCACAAGGCTCTTCCTGTCTTTCTATGCTGTTTTAACCCACCACATGGAGGCAAGCACCAGTGTTGTTCGGACAGTAGAGCTGAATGATGGCACACGCATGCCACTGCTGGGCTTTGGAACATGGAAGGTACCCTCTCTCTCTTTCTTGCTCTCTCTTTCTCTCTCTCCCACTCCCTACCTCAACCACACATTGAAGGTTATCTCAAAATCTCAGTATATATAATGTCTATGTATTATTCTCTAAGTATGAAAGGTGTATGTTATTACAGTGGTGATTGTTGTTATTACACAGTGGGTTAAATGGTCATTACGGTGTCTTTGTGTTGTTCAGTCAAGCAGTTCAGCAGCAGTGTGTCAAAGTGCGGTGGAAGCTGCCATAGCTGCTGGTTACCGTCACATAGACACAGCATACAGCTACCGCAATGAGGTCGAGATCAGCAAGGCTCTCTGTTCCAAGATGCAGCAAGGCATCATCCGACGACAAGACATGTACGTCGTCAGTAAGGTGGGTGCTGCGGCTGCAACCAAGAGGTGGAGTCTGAGTGTTTATGTGGGCTGGCTGTCACTGTTCCAGGTGGACATGAACTTGCCCTTTGATCTTTTGGTCCAATACAAAGTTCAAATACATATAATCTGATATGAATATTGCCTGTAGAGTAGAGATCTTCTTGGGTCCAAAAAGTGGACCCGTGTAAGGCTTGGGCGTAGTAGGTGAGGAATCAAACACAGGAAGCAGCGATACAGGGTAAAGGCTTTTAATGAGCCCAACGGCGAAAACACAAGCCACCCCAAACAGCGATCAGAGCGCACACAAAACAAAGTGCCCCAAACACAGGGGACAAACACAGTCGGTGCAAAACCACTCACTAGCGCAAAAACACAATCAGCGTGTACACAAGCAACACATACAGAGAAACAATCCCGCACAAAGAGCAGGCGGGCCTACTGGCTAATATGTCCCCGCTAATCAACCCAACACAGAACAGGTGCAAACAATAACGGAAAGGGGGGAAAACAAAAGGGAATCAGTGGCAGCTAGTAGGCCGGTGACGACGACCGCCGAGCGCCACCCGAGCAGGAGGGGGAGCCACCTTCAGTGGGAGTCGTGACAACCCGGAGCCGAATGAACCCGGGGACAATCAGACCAGGACCTGAACGGACCCGATCATAAAGTAAATGGGGGACTCAGACCCGAACCCATATGGACCCGACAACAACCAACCTAGACCAGAACCGATTGGACCCTAGTGACAAGAAAATTATGTTTATCAGCCAAGTTGCTCTTCTGGTTAATGAATAGGTCTTTATATGTTGGCTAGGCCTTCTATAAGTCAATAAATTCACCTTATTAGCGTAAAGTTAATATGCTATATGCTGTGGAGAGCCGTTGTCGGGTCCATTTGGGTCCACTCGGGTCTATCAGCTGTAGTGACATAGATCTGAGAACCGATGACAATCAAACAGGACCTGACCCAGACCCGAGGGAAAAGTATACATTTTGGACCCAGACCCGCTCGGGTCCCGGGGCTGGTCTCTGGTATTTGGGTTCGGGTGGACCCGTGAAGACCTCTACTGTAGAGTATTTGTTGATATATCCACTAGTTTTATTGGTCGATGTCTATTACGTAACACTAAAAAGGTTAAGGCATATTGACTAAGTGATTTTTCAGAAAACCTCCCAATAACAAGCAGGACCTCAGTTGACATATGTACTGATTGGAAGCAGAACTGGTTTCTATCTACGGGCTCTTGTTGTCTGTATTCATGGTTGATTTACTACATCATTGTGTTGTGTTGCTGAATAGACCTGTGACCACTTCTTTGTGTGTAGTTGTGGAGTACACACCATGCCACCCATGACATCCCATTGTGTCTAAACAAGTCCCTGAGTGACTTGCAGCTGGACTATCTGGACCTGTACCTGATGCACTTCCCTATAGGACTGAAGGTGGGATTACAGTTCACACTGACACTGGCACAAATAGTCACATGGATGATACAGGGACTAATGGACTCTTCTGATACAGTTCTTGACATTTCAACAACAAATCTCGGTTTACTTGCATTTGGAAAGTATTCAGATCCCTTCCCTTAATCCACATTTTGTTATGTTGCAGCCTTATTCTAAAATTGATGAAATTATTTTTTCCCTCATCAATCTAAACACAATACCCCATACTGACAAAGCGAAACAGGTTATTTTTTATTTTTTGCAAATGTATTTAAAATAAAAAACAGAAATAGCTTATTTACATAAGTATTCAGACCCTTTGATATGAGACTCGAAAATTGAGCTCAGGTGCATCCTGTTCCATTGATCATTCTTGATATGTTTCTACAACTTCATTGGCGTCCACCTGTGGTAAATTCAATTGATTGGACATGATTTGGAAAGGCACACACCTGTCTATATAAGGTTCCACAGTTGACAGTGCATGTTAGAGAAAAAACCAAGCCATGAGGTCGAAGGGATTGTCCATAGAGCTCTGAGAAAGGATTGTGTCGAGGCACAGATCTGGGGAAGGGTACCAAAACATTTCTGCAGCATTGAAGGTCCCCAACAACACAGTGGCCTCCATCATTCTTAAATGGAAGAAGTTTTGAACCACCAAGACTCTTTCTAGAGCTGGCCGCCCGGCCAAACTGAGCAATCGGGGTGACAGCGAGGTGACCAAGAACCCGATGCTCACTCTGAAAGAGCTCCAGAGTTCCTCTGTGGAGATGGGAGAACCTTCCATAAGGACAACCATCTCTGCAGCACTCCACCAATCAGGCATTTATGGTAGAGTGGCCAGATGGAAGCCACACCTCAGTAAAAGGCACATGACAGCCCACTTGGAGTTTGCCAAAAGGCACCTAAAGGACTCTCAGACAATGAGAAAAAAGATTCTCTGGGTTGATGAAACCAAGATTGAACTCTTTGGCCTGAATGCCAAGCGTCACATCTGGAGGAAACATGGCACCATCCCTACAGTGAAGCATGGTTGTGGCAGCATCAAGCTGTGGGGATGTTTTTCAGCGGCAGGGACTGGGATACTTGTCAGGATCGAGGGAAAGGAGCAAACGGAGCAAAATACAGAGAGATCCTTGATGAAAACCTTCTCCAGAGCCCTCAGGACCTCAGACTGGGGCGTAGGTTCACATTCCAACAGGGCAACAACCGTAAGCACACAGCCAAGTAAACGCAAGAGTGGCTTCAGGACAAGTCTCTGAATGTCCTTGAGTGGCCCAGCCAGAGCCCGGACTTGAACCCAATCGAACATTCCTGGAGAGACCTGAAAATAGCTGTGCAGCAACGCTCCCCATCCAACCTGACAGAGCTTGAGAGGATCTGCAGAGAAGAATGGAAGAAACTCCCCAAATACAGGCGTATCCAACCTTGTAGCGTCAAACCCAATAAGACTCAAGGCTGTAATAGCTGCCAAAGGTGCTTCAACAAAGTACTGAGTAAAGGGTCTGAATACTTATGTAAATGTGATTTTTTTTTTTTTTTTTTTTTATACATTTGCTAAAATTTCGAAAAACCTGTTTTTGCTTTGTCATTATGGGGTATTGTGTGTAGATTGATGAGGGGGAAAAAACATTTCAATCCCTTTTAGAATAAGGCCGTAACGTAACAAAATGTGGAAAAAGTCAAGGGGTCTAAATTCTTTCTGAATGCACTGTATCTTTTTCATTCCTTCCAGAAAGTGGATGATGAGCTCTTCCCTATGAGAGATGGAGAAATGCTCACCACTGACATTGACTATCTGGACGTGTGGAAGGTTAAAACACTATCATCTCCTCTTCATCAACATCATTATACTGTCTCCTAACAACAAAATTATTTGTATTTTTTTGTGGTCTATTTTTGGTATCTTGAAGTGTGGTGTATTACTGTGCCTGTGCTGTAATGTCTGCTATGTGATGTAGGGGATGGAGGCCTTGCAGGCTTCAGGGAAAGTGAAGAGCATTGGCGTGTCCAACTTCAACGTCCTCCAGCTGGAGAGACTGCTCTCTGTGGCCAAGGTTCCCCCTGCAGTCAACCAGGTGCTTCAAGGCTTTACACTGCAACTTTAGCTATTTCAAATACACTATTATGAAACACTGAGTACCTCACAAACCACAGGAGGCTACTGAGGGAAGGACAGCTCATAGTAATGGCTGGAATGGAGTTCATGGAACGTGTTTGATGAATTCGATACCATTCCATTCATTTCGTTCCAGCCAGTACGATTAATGTGCCACCAACCTCCTGTGTCACAAACATATTTCACTCCTTTAACCAGCTCAACCAGTGCAATACACAGTTAACTGTGTTTATGCATGGTCACTACATGTGCAAACGGGCGTGTTTACCATTCTGAAAGTGTGTGTGGGTGTCGCTACTGGGTCAGAGAGTAGGAGACAAGAATGGATAACAGCCGAAAGAGCGTTCTGACAGCTCTGTAATCTCATTATCTCTCTCCCTCCGCTCCTGCAGGTGGAGCTGCATCCCTACCTGGTCCAGTCTGACCTGGTGGAGTTCTGCAAGGCTCGCAACATCACCCTCACTGCCTACAGCCCCTTAGGTTCCCCTGGAAGACCCAAAGAATTGTGAGTCCTCCTGACAACAACATGTATACATTCGCGACTGGACTATGATCCTGCACTATATTGCTCTGTCCTGCACTATTGACCCCACTGTTGGCCGAGTAAACATCCCTCCCTATGTTCCAAAAGTTGACTGTGTCAATACTTCCTACAGTCACCGTGGAGACACTGATCCTGAGAAGCTGCTGGAAGACCCTGTGGTAGGAGACGTGGCTAAGAAGCATCGACGGAGCCCTGCTCAGGTTAGACTAGATAGTTCAGTAGAAACACACATCTAGTGTGTGTGTGTGTGTGCGCATCTGGGCTCTGCATCTAAGGACTATGTGTGTGTGTTGTTTCAGGTGCTGCTGAGGTACCATGTGCAGCAGGGTATTGCAGTGATCCCCAAAAGTGTGAAACCCAATCACATTCTGGAAAACACAAAGGTGAACTCTCTCTGACCCAATATAGATTATATTTACTCATTTGTACTACATGTAGCTCTTGCTCAATCAAACCATGAGTTCATGTCAAGTTCAGTTTGAGCAATATGACTTTGACTGATATAGTATTCAGTCTTAGTGCTAGTTTGATCAATGTCAGATCAATGTCTTGGTTTACACATTTAGTTATTAACTGAACTTTCACATATATTACTCACTAACATAAATCAAATGTGTCAATGGTACAATAAACACTCAAAAAGAAAGTGTGTTGTCTGCAGATCTTTGACTTCTCTCTGAATGAGGAGGACATGTCGGCACTGAGAGGACTGAATAGAGGCTGGAAGAGCTGCATCATCGACTCGTAAGACAGGCTCAACGCTTCCTTATACAAATACATAATACATCAATAATTCCATGTAGAGAACAACTACTCCTACCCTGACATGTTTCTGTTCTTCAGCTTGAAGTCTCATCCATACTACCCCTTTGAATGAGAGTCCCTGGGGATCAGAAACAAGAGACAGAGAAGTCACTTGGGAGAATAGGATAACTGTTTCTCAACCTGAGATCAAGGCCAGATTACTATCCACCTCCTCAACATCGGCCTGCAAATGGTCTTCAACCAGTGTTTATTGTTTACCTATAATGTGAAAT
Organism: Salmo salar; assembly: GCF_965601325.2. Classification (NCBI taxonomy): domain Eukaryota; kingdom Metazoa; phylum Chordata; class Actinopteri; order Salmoniformes; family Salmonidae; genus Salmo; species Salmo salar. The sequence continues at coordinate 36,090,268 of NC_138306.1, read as the reverse complement.
TGTGATGATAAATAGAAATGTGGCCCTGAAGGTATGGATGGATGGTATTGTTTTTTTGTTGCCATGTTTTGAATAGATATACAGTATGCCCTCTGTGCCAACACTGTGCCCTGTCTGCCTGATTCTGAAGGGACGCAATGTTTTTTCTTATCATCATAACTCAAACAAAACGTTCAGTTTAAAACACATATACTGAACAAAAATATAAACACATGTAAAGTGGCGGCAGGTAGCCTAGTGGTTAGAGCGTTGAACTTGTAACCGAATGGTTGCAAAATCGAATCCCCAAGCTGACAAAGTAAAAATCTGTTGTTCTGCCCCTGAACAAGGCGGTTAACCCACTGTTCCTAGGCTGTCATTGAAAATAAGAATTTGTTCTTAACTGACTTGGCTAGTTAAATAAAGGTAAAATAACAAAAAAAAGTGTTGGTCTGAAGCTGATTAAACAGCATGATCATTACACAGGTGCACTTATCCTTCCTCTTTACCAACGTCGTTTTTATAGAATTTGGCAGTACATCCAACTGGCCTCACAACTGCAGACCACGTGTAACTACACCAGCCCAGGACCTCCACATCCAGCTTCTTCACCTGCGGGATCGTCTGAGGAGGGGGAAGGGGGGTGTGGAGGAGTATTTTTGCCTGTTATAAAGCCCTTTTGTGGGGAAAAACAAATTCTAATTAGCTGGGCCTGGCTCCCCAGTGGGTGGGCCTGGCTCCCCAGTGGGTGGACCTGGCTCCCAAGTGGGTGGGCCTATGCCCTCCCAGGCCCACCCATGGCTGTGCCCCTGTAACGTAAGTCGTACAAAGGGGACCAAGGTGCGGCGTGTAAAGTGCTCATATTTTACTTTAATGAAAACACTAAATGAAAACAACAAAAACGACCGTCAACAGTTCCGTCAGGTTACAAGGAACAAAACAGAAAACAACTACCCACAAAACCCAAAGGAAAAACAGGCTGCCTAAGTATGGTTCCCAATCAGAGACAACGATAGACAGCTGCCTCTGGTTAGGAACCATACTCGGCCCAACACAAAGAAATACAACACATAGAATGCCCACCCCACCCCACACCCTGACCTAACCACATAGAGAAACAAACCCTCTCTCTCGGGTCAGGACGTGACAGTACCCCCCCAAAGGTGCGGCCTCCCGGCCGCAAACCTGAACCTATAAGGGAGGGTCCGGGTGGGCATCTATACTAGGCGGCAGCTCTGGTTCAGGGCGTAGCCCCCACACCGCCCGCTGATCCCCCCACTTCTGTGTTGCCGGAGGAACCCGACCGTGGATCAGCGCCGGAGGCTCTGAACTGCCGACCGCCACTGAAGACTCCGGGCTGCAGGCCGCCGCTGAAGACTCCGGGCTGCAGACCGCCGCTGAAGACTCCGGGCTGCAGACCGCCGCTGAAGACTCCGGGCTGCAGACCACCGCTGAAGACTCCGGGCTGCAGACCGTCGCTGAAGACTCCGGGCTGCAGACCGTCGCTGAAGACTCCGGGCTGCAGACCGTCGCTGAAGAATCCGGGCTGCAGACCGTCGCTGAAGACTCCGGGCTGCAGACCGTCGCTGAAGACTCCGGGCTGCAGACCGTCGCTGAAGACTCCGGGCTGCAGACCGTCGCTGAAGACTCCGGGCTGCAGACCGTCGCTGAAGACTCCGGGCTGCAGACCGCCGCTGAAGGCTACGGACTGGGGAGCGTCGCTGGAGGCTCCGGACTAGGGAAGAGGCGAACTGGAGGGAGAGTGTGGGAAGCAGGCACAGGACTTCCTGGATTCTGGAGGCGCACTGGAGGGAGAGCGCGAGGAGCAGGCACTGGACATACTGGATTATGGAGGCGTACCGGAGAGAGAGTGCGAGAGGCAGGCACATGCTCACCACAATAAGCACGGGGAGTTGGCTCAGGGCTCACCCCTGGCCCAGCCAAACTACCCGTGTGCCCCCCAAAAACATTTTTGGGGCTGCCTCTCGTTCTTCCCTGGTAGGCTCCGATATCTGTCAATGACTTGCCCCCAAGTCCAGTTTCTCCTCTCTATCCATTCCATGTGTGACCAGGTGTCCATCTCTGCCTGGGCACGCCGCTTGATCCAGTCATGGTGGGTAGTTCTGTAACGTAAGTCGTACAAAGAGGACCAAGGCGCGGTGTGTAAAGTGCTCATATTTTACTTTAATGAAAACACTAAATCAAAACAACAAAAACGACCGTCAACAGTTCCGTCAGGTTACAAGGAACAAAACAGAAAACAACTACCCACAAAACCCAAAGGAAAAACAGGCTGCCTAAGTATGGTTCCCAATCAGAGACAACGATAGACAGCTGCCTCTGGTTAGGAACCATACTCGGCTCAACACAAAGAAATACAACACATAGAATGCCCACCCCACACCCTGACCTAACCACATAGAGAAACAAACCCTCTCTCTCGGGTCAGGGCGTGACAGCCCCTGCCAATCATTTGAAATTCATAGATTAGGGCCTAATGAATTCATTTCAATTGACTGATTTCTTTCTATGAACTCTAACTCAGTGAAATCCTTGAAATTGTTACATGTGCATTTACATTTTTGTTCAGTACAGATTATGCTTCAATTGTAATACGAAGCACATCAAAGTAAAACTTTTCACATAGTCCCCAATGTTAAGCATGTTGGAAGTCTTCACAAACTAGCTGAAACAGAACTAGTCCTTTTGTGAGCTTTTGTGCTTTTAGAGATGATGTGAAATGATATAGGTCGTTCTGTCATCCACTGTGTTCCATTGGCAGCTACACAGCTCTTTTCCTCTGCCTGTAATGTTTTTGGGAAGGTCTGGGTCCCGCACACACTGGCATTTTCAGGGTCAAACCCCTGTGTGGCCAGTGAGAAAACCATGCTCTCCCAGCTGTAGACCCCCAGCACGTAGATTGTCTCGTTCATCCCCCCTCCTCTCCCCTGTAACTATTCCCCAGGACGTTGCTGTAAATGAGAATGTGTTCTCAGTCAACTTACCTGGTAAAATAAGTCAAATATATATTTTGTTAAAGATCTTATCCCCCCAGATCACCTTACTGTTAGGCTGGAGGAGGGGGGCTATACGGATCCATTGTTCACTCTGGGGGTCAAAGGCCTCCACCACCAGGATGTCAAAGCACTCAATTCTCTCCTTGTGGTCATTGCTGCCCCCGATTACATAGATGAGGTGGTGAAGTGACGACATGCAGTGCCACCCCCGTGCAGATGACATGGCCTGGCGCTCCACCCAGACGTCTCCTCCTCTGGGGTCATAGCTCAACATGACTCGCCGGTACGGCCCGATCTGGTAGACATGGCCGCCTGAGATGTAGACCAATCCTTTATGAGATGTGTCTGCATTGCCATAGGTGAATCTGCAAAGAGATGGAGTACAGAGGGACAAGTGAGAGAAAGGGCTTTGATGTGAGCTGTGCCAGCCTGCCAGACAAAGAGGCACAATACTTATAGTATGTGTATTGGGAACCGTGAAAACAGAGAGCTACCCCTTAGGCAGAGTGTTGTTCTCCTTACTCTGTTGTCTTGCTGCTTAACAAGGGGAAGTAATGTCAGAGACAGGAGTACAGGTGACGCTTTGGGAGACCATTGAGGAGTAGTGTGACTGTGAGTCAGGGTGAGTTGAATTCTCCCCTGGGCAGTCCTGCTACATGACTCTTCCAAATGAAAAATTGATTGTCGTCTGTAGTACTGTAAATCTCCACTGACAACAGAGCCCGTTATTATTACGCCCTCCAACAGCAATCAGACACTCCCCAATGGCTCCCAGGTAGAAATCCACACGTCACTGGTTCATTGGGGCACTCTAGAGAAGAGATTAAACATAATTGGAGTCATTTTGGAAATGTTAGGTTGGGTTGCAGCGTAAGAGCAGAGCTTTACCTTGATCAACTGGTTGTCTCAGAGTTTGTAGCAGTACAGCAGGTTCCTGGCAGCATCACCTCCATTAACTTGTGATGAGTTGCATGATGAACTCCCCCAGTACAGTGGCACGGTGGTAGCTCCTCTGGGCTGGGATCTGGGTCTCCACCATCCACCGACCAGAGTCTAAATCTAGCAAGCGAACATCTGCAGTCAGCTCCTCCCCCATGCTCTGACACCTCCCCACCCACAAGTAGGAACTGCTCCTCCCCTCCCCACCGCCTGTCTGCAAAACGGCTTAGGCACTGGCCCTTGTGTGGTAGTTCAGAGCCTCCTCCACCAGCACCTCACAGCTGGCCTCCTGGGGCAGCAGAGCCCATACAGCAGGGAGGACGTGGATGTGGGAGAGGAGCTGGCGGGCGTGTGCAGGGCGGTCTGGCGTGTGGCTCAGCCACTGGAGAGAAGCCTGGAGCAGGGCCTGCTCACTCTCGTGCTGGACCTGCCTGCTGGCCATGTAGGAGCTTGGGCAGCCAGACATCACTCAGGAAGCCTGGGGTGAAGGAGAGGGTGGCGAAGCATTCCAGGATTAAGTAGTCGATGTAGGCATCTAGTCTCTCCAGGCTGTAGAGCAGAGCCAGCTCCTGCAGTTACAGGTAGTTCTCCTCACTCACCTCTTTCTCCAGGTACTGGCAGCTGTAATGGGTCCTAGGTGTAGCTGGTGTAGAGAGTCAGGCGCAGGACAGCAGATATGAGTAATCAACGTATTTTTACTAAAAATGTCAAATATACAAAGTAACAAATACACACACACCATGACAGACCGAAAATACAAATAACAATCACTCACAAAAAAACATGGGGGAACAGAGGGTTAAATAATGAACAAGTAATTGTGGGATTGAAATCAGGTGTGTAAAACAAAGACAAAACAAATGAAAATGAAAAGGGGGTGGCTAGAAGGCCGGTGACGTCGACCGCCGAATGCCGCCCTAACAAGGAGAGGGACCGACTCCAGTACGCACTGGAAAGGAGAGAGGTTAGTGGAGGAGTGGCGGAGTGAGTTTTGTGCCATCTCTGCCCAGGGGATGAACGCCGCCCATTCCCCCGGCCGGTCCTGGCAATATGACCGCAGAAACCTACCCACATCCTGGTTTACTCTCTCCACCTGCCCATTACTCTCGGGGTGAAAACCTGAGGTGAGGCTGACCGAGACCCCCAGACGTTCCATGAACGCTCTCCAGACCCTGGACGTGAACTGGGGACCTCGATCAGAGACTATATCCTCAGGCACCCCGTGGTGCCGGGAGACATGAGTGAACAGGGCCTCCGCAGTCTGTAGGGCCGTCGGGAGACCAGGCAAAGGGAGGAGACGACAGGACTTAGAAAACCGATCCACAACGACCAGGATCGTGGTGTTGCCCTGTGAGGGAGGAAGATCCGTCAGGAAGTCCACCGACAGGTGCGACCACGGCCGTTGTGGAACGGGTAGGGGTTGTAACTTCCCTCTGGGCAGGTGCCTGGGAGCCTTGCACTGGGCTCACACCGAGCAGGAGGAAACATAAACCCTGACGTCCTTGGCCAAGGTGGGCCACCAGTACTTCCCACTAAGGCAACGCACCGTCCGCCCGATGCCAGGATGACCAGAGGAGGTGACGTATGGGCCCAATAGATCAAACGGTCATGGACAGCAGACGGAACGTACAGACGCCCAGCTGGACACTGGGGGGAGTGGGCTCTGTGCGTAACGCCCGCTCGATGTCCGCGTCCAGCTCCCACACCACCGGTGCCACCAGGCAAGAAGCCGAGAGTATGGGAGTGGGATCCATGGACCGCTCCTCTGTGTCATACATCGGGGATAGTGCATCTGCCTTAGCGTTCTGGGAACCTGGTCTGTAGGGTAGGGTGAAAACAAAACGGGTAAAGAACATAGCCCACCTTGCCTGGCGAGGGTTCAGTCTCCTCGCCTCCCGGATGTACTCCAGATTGCGGTGGTCAGTCCAGATGAGAAAAGGGTTTTTAGCCCCCTCAAGCCAATGTCTCCACACCTTCAGAGCCTTGACAACAGCCAACAACTCCCGGTCCCCCACATCATAGTTTCACTCCGCCGGGCTGAGCTTCTTCGAAAAGAAGGCACGGGGCGGAGCTTTGGTGGAGTGCCTGAGCGCTGAGAGAGCACGGCTCCTATCCCAGCCTCGGACGCGTCCACCTCTACTATGAATGCCAAAGAGGGATCCGGATGAGCCAGCACGGGAGCTGAGGTAAACAGAGCCTTCAGGTGACCAAAAGCCCTGTCCGCCTCAGCCGACCACTGCATCCGCACCGGTCCTCCCTTCAGCAGTGAGGTAATGGGAGCTGCTACCTGACCAAACCCCCGGATAAACCTCCAGTAGTAGTTGGCAAACCCCAGAAACCGCTGCACTTCCTTTACCGTGGTGGGAGTCGGCCAATTACGCATGGCTGAAATGCGGTCACTCTACATCTACACCCCTGACGTGGAAATGCGGTACCCTAAGAAGGAGATGGACTGGTGGAATAACAGATATTCGTCAGCCTTGACGTACAGGTCATGCTCCAACAGTCGACCAAGCACCCTGCGCACCAGGGACACATGCTCGGCGCGTGTAGCAGAGTATATCAGAATGTCAGCAATATACACCACTACACCCTGCCCGTGCAGGTCCCGGAAAATCTCGTCAACAAAGGCCCGGAAGACTGATGGAGGATTCATCAACCCGTACGGCATGACGAGGTACTCATAGTGCCCTGAGGTGGTACTAAATGCCGCCTTCCACTCGTCCCCCTCCCGGATACACACCAGGTTGTAAGCGCTCCTGAGATCCAATTTTGTGAAGAAGCGCAACCCGTGCATTGACTCGATCGCACTGGCGATGAGAGGCAGCGGGTAGCTGTACATCACCGTGATCTGATTGATCCCTCGATAGTCAATACATGGGCGCAGACCCCCATCCTTCTTCTTCACAAAAAATAAACTCGAGGAGGCAGGTGAAGTGGAAGGCCGAATGTATCCCTGCCCCAGGGATTCGGAGACATATGTTTCCATAGCCACCGTCTCTTCCTGTGACAGAGGATACACGGGACTCCTGGGAAGTGTTGCGTCTACCAGGAGATTTATTGCACAATCCCCCCATCGATGAGCTGGTCATTTAGTCGCCCTCTTCTTACAGAAGGCGAGAGCCAAATCGTCATATTCTGAGGGGATGTGCTCCGTGGAGACCTGGTCTGGACTTTCCGAGTCGCACCGATGGAAACCCCCACACACCTCCCTGAGCACTCTCTTGACCACCCCTTGAGAGCCCTCTGTTGCCACGAAATAGTGGGGTCATGATAGGCCAACCAGGGTAAGCCCAGCACCACGGGAAACGCAGGAGAATCAATCAGGAAGAGACTGATTCTCTCCTCATGACCCTCCTGCGTAACCATGTCAAGTGGAGCGGTGGCTTCCCTAATCAGCCCTGACCCTAATGGTCGACTATCTAGGGCGTGCACAGGGAAAGGCATATCCACAGAAACAAGGGGAACCCCGAAACTATGAGCAAATGAACGGTCAATAAAATTCCCAGCTGAGCCTGAATCTACTAGTGCCTTATGCTGGGAATGCGGGGTAAACTCAGGAAATTAAATAAACACATACATGTGAGCAACAGGGGGCTCTGGGTGAGCCTGGTGCCGACTCACCTGGGGTGATACGATAGTGCCCTGCCTGCTGCCTCGACTCCCTCCAGCACCAACCAGCAGTGTGCCCTCTGCGGCCACAGATGGTGCAGGGAATGGCCCCTCCTCCGGCCGCCCTAAGTGCAGCACCTCCCAGCTCCATGGGCGTTGGAGCGGAGGTGCTGGGGGATGGAACTGACAAGTCCCAATCAGGACGCCCGCGGGCAGTCAGCAGGTTGTCCAGCCGAATGGACAGGTTCACCAGCTGGTCCAATGTGAGGGTGGTGTCTCGGCAGGCCAACTCCCGACGGACGTCCTCGCGCAGACTGCACCTGTAGTGATCGATCAGGGCCCTGTCGTTCCATCCCGTGCTGGCGGCCAGGGTCCGGAAGTCCAAGGCGAAATCCTGCGCGCTCCTCGTCCCCTGCCTCAGGTGGAACAGACGTTCACCCGCCGCTCGACCCTCAGGCGGGTGGTCGAACACTGCCTGAAAGCGGCGGGTGAACTCTGCGTAATGATCCAATGCCACATCTCCCTCACACCATACGGCGTTGGCCCACTCCAGAGCTTTGCCTGAGAGGCAAGAGATGAGGGAGGACACACTCTCACGTATTTTTACTAAAAATGTCAAATATACAAAGTAACAAATACATGCACACCATGACAGGCCGAAAATACAAATAACAATCACTCACAAAAAAACATGGGGGGGACAGAGGATTAAATAATGAACAAGTAATTGTGGGATTGAAATCAGGTGTGTAAAACAAAGACAAAACAAATGGAAAATGAATAGTGGATCGCGGTGGCTAGAAGGCCGGTGACGTCGACCGCCGAACGCCGCCCGAACAAGGAGAGGGACCGACTTCGGCGGAGGTTGTGACAGCAGCAAAAGTCCACTGCCATCCACACCTGCAGCAGGTGGTCCGTCTCCAGAACACAGTCAATGTTTCCTCCGTCCAGCAGCAGCTCCCCACTGTAGAGGAAGTCCACCACAGCCTAAAGGAGACCCCCACCAGCTCCACCTCTGTCTGTCGCTCCTCCCTCATTCCCAGGGTGAATATAGCCTGGAAGGAAGGGCTTGAGATGGCCAGTAGGGTGCAGTGGGCTGGGATACGCTGCTCATCAGCCACCAGCACCACGAATCACAGCTGGTTGCGCTGACGCTGCTCATTTAGACCCTGCAAGAGGAAGTCACCTTGCTCCGCCCAACAGTAAACCTGAGACACAGAGCAACAGATAATATTACATTAAAAGTGATACTTGAAGTAAGTTAGTTAGGTAAGACAAAACTAATACTGTAGCTAGATAGGTCACATCATGCTACTAACCTTGGATGACTCACTTATCCGTTGAGGCCGTGAAACATGGCTTTGTCTTCCATCATCCATTGTGTGCTCTCAATCCAACACAATCTAAAGGACAGTGAAATTTGTATGATAGAATTCAGAGAAATCATATGTGGGCTACTAGCCTGTAACGGCTGTCTGGAAAAGGGGACCAAGGTGCAGCAGAGGATGTGTTCATCATTAGAATTTTAATTTTAAAAAACGATGGGTATACAAAGATGTCCAGTTTACAGAGGAGTATAGAGTGCAGTGATGTGTCCTATAAGGAGCATTGGTGGCAAATCTGATGGCCGAATGTTAAAGAACATCTAGCCGCTCGAGAGCACCCTTACCTGCCGATCTATAAATTATACATCTATAAATCTCTGTAATCTAGCATGGGTAGAATGGTCATCTGAATCAGGGTTAGTTTGGCAGCTAGGGAGAAAGAGGAGCGATTACGATAGAGGAAACCAAGTCTGGATTTATCCTTAGCCTGCAGCTTTGATATGTGCTGAGAGAAGGGCAGTGTACCTAGCTAGACACCCAAATACTTGTATGAGGTGGCTACCTCAAGCTCTAAACCCTCAGAGGTAGTAATTACACTGATGGGGAGAGGGGCATTCTTCTTACCAAACCACATGACCTTTGTTTTGTAGGTGTTGTGAACAAGGTTAAGGGCAGAGAAAGCTTGATGGAGCCTAAAAAAGCTTTGTTGTAGAGCATTTCACACAAAATCCAGGGAGGGGCTAGTTGAGTATAAGACTGTATCGTCTACATATAAATGGATGAGAGAGCTTCCTACTGTCTGAGCTATGTTGTTGATGGGGATCAAGGATTAAGCCTTGGGGTACTCCCTTGATGACAGGCAGTGGCTGAGACAGCAGATGTTCTGACTTTATACACTGCACTCTTTGAGAGAAGTAGTCAGCAAACCAAGCCAAAGACCCCTCAGACACCAATACTCCTTAGCCGGCCCACAAGAATGGAATGGTCTACCGAATCAAAATCTTTGGCCAAGTCAATAAAAATAGCAGCACAACATTGCTTAGAATCAAGGGCAATGGTGACATAATTTAGGACCTTTAAGGTTGCAGTGGCACATCCATAACCTGAATGGAAACCAGATTGCATACCAGAGAGAATACTATACACATAAAGGAAGACAGTCAGTTGATTATTGACACGTTTTTCCAACACTTTTGATAAACAGGGCAAAAAGCATAATCCATTGTTACATCATGCTTGATCAAAAGCAGTTTGAAAATGTATTATTTTGTTGTTTAGCCGCAGTCATGATCTAATCCAGGAAGTAGCCATGGACTGTATGTGAATCCAACCAATCATATGGCGAGTGCATGAGCCCACTTAGGATGCATTCAGAAACGGCAATTAGGCCTACCATGCACTGCTGAAAACGTAAAGCTATTGGACATAGATCTAAAAGGTTAGTTTGAGCATTGCACTGCTAAACGTATCTCCACGCAATCATATCCCTCAGTGTAGAAACGTTTAGTTTGCATGTTGATTTTATTCTAGATATTTTCGGCTCATCAATTCATGGGGGATGTGGTCATGCAGGTACAGCCATTGGAAAATGACTAACACACACAATCTCTCTATCTATCTATTTATTTATTTATTTATCCTTCTCTCGCTTGGTCCCCTCATATAGCTTGAAATAAATGACCTCAATCTCTGTGTTTTCTAGTTATACTTTCCATGGTTTATTATTTTCTATGAATGTTTAATTGTCTCTTGGGCTATAATCACACTGTGGTTATTGTTTGGGAAACTGTTTGCTGCGGGATATTGTTCTCCAGCATCGATCACATTAACAGACCACAAGATGGCAGGATAGCGCAGTAAAACGGCAACAATAGAAAAAGGGTGGATTTAATTTGACTGAATACCTCAGTTAACCATTGGGAGGTGAATACTGCGTCTGGGGGACTTCGCCGCACTAGTACGGCAACCTGATTGACAAACATCACCAACGCCCATAAACTGGCTATAGGAAATGAATCAAGTCGTGGAAAGAGTCGCTTTCTCAGATAATTGAGAAAAGATACACCCTGTTCAGCGAGCTCCTCGTGTAATAGACAGACTCGACTGCTCAATAGGGGCTGCTGATTTCAGACTAGAGGTGTCTCTATTGTATAACTCTCGTTCTGCTCCTTTTTGATTTTTCTTTTCGCCTCGCTTTTTTCACTTTGACTACTGGTAGCATATCTGTTCTGCGTTCTCATTTCTACTGTCCATTTGCGTCCATCCAAAATGGCAACACGAATCGATAAAGAGGCTTGCAGGGAAGCTTATAACCTCGTCAGAGACGATAACACAGAGATAAACTGGTGAGTGTGGTGAATTTGTTGTGCATAGGCAATTGTGGGAATCTGATATTTTACACAGCATCCTAAAAATGTATTTGAGTCTGGATTTATAAAATCAATAACAATGGACGAATAATCAAACTGCGCACTTCTCATTCATTCATCCAGTGTTTCATTTGATTAAAATTGTTTCTCTCCTCCCCATAAATTACCTCTCTTGGTCTAATAAGTCAGGGCACCGGGGCATGACTCATTTATTTTGCCTATCCAAGAGATACAGGGATAATGACACGTATATGTTGACACAAAACCTGACAAGTCTGCCCCTTAATTGACACACCGGTTTTTGAATGAATAGCCGACGCAGCCTGGTCTCGACTCGACTAGATAGATACATTGTAATCCCATCTGATAGATGTCGGATGATGGACGTGGTCATGGATTATTACTGATTTTATTGACAGACAGGGTCTGAATACTCCATTTGAGATGACTGTAAGGTTAGTGCATTTTAATTCATTCATTTACTGTGCCTTTTATGTTCTTTTAGGGCCGCGTTTAAATATGAGGGTCATATGATTGTGCCGGCGGGCCAGGGGACTGATTATGAAGAATTCAAGAGTCAGTGCACAGGTAAGGCCGGGATTTCATTCATTTTTGCGTTTATGCGGTTATTTCAAATTGTCCGCAATGGTCCTGCGTAATGGCAACATCGCTGTAATAATCTATAGACCACACACATTTTCACGACGTGTTGCCATGTCAGTCAATAGGGCTCATTGAGTTGTTGGAAATGTATATTATCTGAAATTGTGTTCCTTGTAAAGAATTAAATAATGTCAGCGCTTGAAGGAACTTCCGATTTGTGACGCCCTGTAGCCTACCAGAGCAATAATCTTATACAACTCTATTGGCCGTCAATAGGCTACTTAATCCAGAAGTACTGCGACCCAGTGACCATTTAATAGCCTATCTGTCCCGTGACTTCATACAGCAGTAGGCCTTTCTGGGTTCTTAAAAAGTGTGAAATATAAAGCCATAATATTAGTAACATTGAAAGTGTGACCACTGTTTTTTTGTGCACAGTGCAGGGTCTTTATCCCACTATGTAGGACATAGTATAAATGTGCCCACCCCTAGTGAGCAAATCATGCTGTCACCCCCCTATCAGCACCCTTTCCTGACACTCTCTCACCACCCTAATTAGATATGGAGTGTTGGGCGTGGCGGGTAAATACTCCAGCGCTGGTGCGCCTGTATGGCCCTTGGCTGTAGGCTGCTCCGGTTTATTTATGTTTCAGGGCATGCATTCCAGTGATGTAATTCGGATTTATTACGATCTAGGCCTATTACTGATGTATTTATTACCCTTTTTAAATAGGAGAACTGATGTATTGCTATACTAACTACCCAAATAGTACCTCTGGCTGTCCCATACTACCACCATCTCTCCTCACTTTGAACCTTGTCTTTGCCCAGTGAATGTTGATGCTCTAATCCTACTGTATAAGATGTTTCATACAGTCTGATGAGTCTGCTTTAACAGAAACTGTAAAAGTCTCATCCTGTATTTGAGGGCCACAGACTGTTGCAGTCAAAAGTAGTGGATACGTATATGGGAAGGCTCAGTTATTGCATCTGTTGTTTAGATAGACAGATGTTTATTTTAGCACACTATGTCTTTCTTATCAATTAAAGGGCTAAACTAAAGCGTTCTATTTGCCTTTTTGCTACATCATCATAGTTTCAGTAGTACAGCAGTTTTCTGGGCACTTGTGTTAATAGCATTGTCAGCACAACTAGAATGGATGGCTTAGAGAGGGAAGAGATATTGAGCTTAGTATGACAAACCAGAAAGTTTACAACAGGGGAGGTCAGGCTTGATACTCAGTTAGCACAATTAGTGTTTTCTTTCAACAGTGGTATATGCTTATTCATTACTTGTCTGCCACAATGTGACAAATATAGAAATAAGCACAAATGTGACAAATATAGAAATAAGCACAAAAAATCTGACCTTTTTAAGAATTTAAGTGCTAGAAACATCCAATTGTGGTTTGTTATACAGAGAAACAGCATAGTGTGTGTGTGGTCTGGTGGAGATCATGGCTAAGTCATGTGACATGTAGGGGACATGCAGGGTAGGTGTTGAAATTAACAATGGCCTTTGTAACCATGCTGATAACAGTTTGAACACTGATTATTGTTCATGCACAACAAAAGCCTTTAGATGTGTGCTGCTTGTGAAGCTCTGCCAGGAAAATCTCTATCAGCAAGGCACAGGTAAACACAGATATCACGCCGAGATGGTACCGATCAGTACAGAGGGAACCAATGGGGCATTATTAATGGTAAGGAAGGGCCAGGGCCCAGACCAGAGCAGAATCATGTCATAAATGTGTTATTACCTTTACTATAATCTATTTAGAGAAGTGATTTGGCACATATTTGGTGTGTTGGACTATACAGAAAAAAAACTGCTCTATTCCAGGCCAATGCAGCTGGTGATGTAGGGCTAACATGTGATGTGTGTGTTTTAGTGTGTTTGTGTGAGACAGAGCGTGAAAGAGTGAACCCTGAATCACTGCCTCCCCAGTCCCCTCGGTATTGCTCACAACTCCAGCCCCTTTTTATTTAGTCTGTTGACCTGAATACCTTCCCCTGTCTCTCGTACTCACAGATTTATTGCACTTTTGGATTTGGTGCTTGGCCAAGGTAGTGTCACCATAACAAGCCAAAACTCCCCGTCTGTATTCATACTTCTTACAGCGGCATAGAAACACTCTCACAAAGCTCAATCAACTCACAGTTAACAGGAATCAGGCCTTGCCAACATGGACATGGAGACAAATCCATTTCTCTAACAACTATACTGTAATTACCTGTCATGAGGCAGCTGGGAATGGAACATGGTGTCATCAGTCTCTCTGCATGTTTCTGCTTGTCTGATGGTCAGTCTAATTTATGACTCTCTCTCTCTCTCTCTCAGATGATGTGCGTCTCTTTGGCTTTGTGCGGATCACGACGGGTGACGCCATGAGCAAACGTGCCAAGTTCACCCTCATCACCTGGATAGGGGAAAACGTGAGCGGCCTGCAGCGTGCCAAGATCAGCACTGACAAGACGTTGGTGAAAGATATTGTCCAGGTTAGGGACTCTGTTCTCACACATACTCACATGATTCCTTCACAAATATCAAATATTAATGTTCTGTTAAAATACAGTACATTAAATGGCACATAAAGTATAAAAATGTACCTTCGTTTTGTCTATCTTTTTTCAACACTTTTTCTCTTAAATTCCTCCTCTGTTTGTCTCCCGCAGAACTTTGCCAAGGAGTTCATGATCAGTGATCCTCGTGAGCTGGAGGAGGACTACATTCGCACCGAGCTGAAGAAGGCAGGCGGGGCCAACTATGACGCCCAGGGAGAGTAGAGGAGAGTCCACCAGGGCGGGGCAGGGGAGGGGCTGCTACCTTTTGGGAGAGGGAGGGGTCTTCATGCCTGGATGAGAGAGAGAGGGGGATATATACACACACACATGTACAAACACGCACACACAGATACACACTTTAACACACAGCAACACACACACTCTCACAAAAAAGCATGTGGAGACACACTCAGACATATATATGGCTATAGTCCTATCCTCAGCCCTCTCACCTGTCAGGTCATGGATGATTATCTACTGTACTGTGCATCATCTCACTATCATCTCAGCTGCGGCGCAACGTTAAGAACTCTCTCAATCTGGTGGGCTGTGTTTGTGTTACAACTGGAAAAGACACATTACTGTACTGTTTGTCAGAACAAGGGCAAGGGCCTCTATCTGATTTGACTTCTCATCATCGTGCTTTTACTGTATTCTTCTGTGGTTGTAGTCTAAACATGCATCCTTGGCAATAGAGGTCTTTCCTGACCAGCTTTTCTCATCTCCCAATCCACCCGCAAGGTATACCCCACTGTGTTAACTGCCTTAATCTCCCATGGAGAGAGGGGCATCATGGGAGGTGTGTGTGTTTGTGGACACTACACTGTGATTGGCTATCCTCCACTCATGGGGGTGAGACTATGATTTGCCTATGGCCCACAAACCAATGGGACAGGGCTGTAGCACTTTAAGTCAGCCCAACCCAGGAGCAGCCATTTCTCTAGTGTAGCCTCTCTTTTTATTTGGATTAAACCCCAAAAAGGAATGTTTTTTTTTTAAAGATTACTTTTATTTTCTATAACCTTTGATTTATTCTTGAGAGCAAAGTTATCTAGGAGATTTGAGGAGACTTTTAAAAACTGAACTTGGGCACATGATCAATCATTTCAGAATAAAAAAAATGTTTTTTCAAGCTCGCTGGTCTCTTTGTTTGTGTCTAAAGCTCTCATTTACATGGACAGGAGTGCTCTTTGGGTGATGTGAGAATAAGGTAAATTAGTTTTGAGGTGGTGGTGAGACTCAGGGGGGCAGTGATGTAATGGAAGCTCTTGGCATTGTGCCAACGTAGTCCAGAGTCCACATAGTAACTGGGCTCGTTTGAGTGGTAAAGTGAAAGCAACTGACTGTAGACAAATTTGAGGAGTGAAGTCGGGGGAGGTGCATCTGTGACAACCGAAAGTCGGACACTGATGTGGTTTTCCAACAGCAAGGCTCAGTGCAACATGGCAGTGTTGCCATTGTTTATAAAAGTTGTTCTTTATAATGTCGAAATATACATGTCTCCAACCCCCATATCACACACTGTAAATATTGTGTGTACATTGTACAATCAATTGGTGAGAGAGCCTTAAATATCACATTCATTTGTACATATCCACTGTATACATGAATTGCGGCGAAGTTGGTTCCTGTTTCAGTCACGTCTTTGGTCACGTTTGCATGGGTCAAACAAAAACACGCTAATGATCGGTGGACAATAGAGCCACCCACAATGCAGGCGATGCTGCAGGATGAAGTTGGTGAAGAGCAAGTGTAGAATCTTGCAGTCAAAACTTCATGACCTTTGATGACATGATTTTTGTTAAGTTCATGCAATCAACATGTAGGCGCAAGTCGGACAATTCTGATCCCCATAATGCAACACGCTTTGAAAGGCGGTCACCAACTTGACAAAAGTGATCCGCTCGAACGCGCCCACTGTCTCTGGGGGCTTATGGGAGTAGCATGCGTTGTCACGGTCACCACTTCTGTACATTTCAGCCAATCACAGCCTCAGGGTGAGCTGTTCTGTTCTAAAGCTTGTCAATAAGAACCCCTCCCTACTCCCACTCTCTCAATCCCTCTGTTGACTAACCCATCTTCTCCTCTCTCTCCAACCACTTTCTTTTTGCCACTATACTCTCTCACCACCCCCATCCATTCCGCCTTTCCCCCTCTCTGCCGGTAGTTTTGTTCAACAGTGAACTCGACTGCCTAATTACTTAATCTATTAATCTATAAGCCTCTAGCAGTCTGCTTTTATGACTTGTAGTTTAGCTTGTAGTGGGTAAGAGAATGATAGAGGGTAGTAAGACATAGGCTTAAACCTATGTGTAATTTCAATGCTAATGTTTGTTTGTGTAGTTTGAGCGTTGAATGTTGTTTATCTCAGGTCAATTTGGCTGCGTTTACACGGGCAGCCCAGTTCTGATCTTTTTTCCACTAATTGGTCTTTTGACCAATCACATCAGATCTTTACACATAAAATATTTTTCAGAGCTGATATGATTGGTCAAAAGACCAGTTAGTGAAAAAAATATCAGATTTGTTCTGCCTGTGTAAACACAGCCTTAATAGCCTCCAGAAAAACTGGTTCAGGTCCAGACATGGGGCCTGAGTGGTAAAGGGGGAAGGAGAGCAGGGGACTGAGAGACTAATAGATTACAGAGTTCTGGAAGAAGCTGTAGTCAGGTTAAGATGTTAGTTTGTTGGTGATGTGGACACCAAGGAACTTGAAGCTCTCAACCTGCTCCAATACAGCCCTGTCAATGAGAATGGGGGTGTGCTCGGTCCTCTTTTTCCTGTAGTCCACAATCATCTCCTTTGTCTTGATCACGTTGAGAGAGAGGTTGTTGTCCTGGCACCACATGGTCAGGTCTCTGACCTCCTCCCTATAGGCTGTCTCGTCATTGTCGGTGATCAGGCCTACCACTGTTGTGATATTGGCAAACTTAAGGATGGTGTTGGAGTCGTGCCTGGCCGTGCAGTCATGAGTGAACAGGGATTACAGGAGGGGACTGAGCACGCACCCCTGAGGGGCCCCCATGTTGAGGATCAGCTTGGCGGATGTGTTGTTACCTACCCTTACCACCTGGGGGCAGCCCATCAGGAAGTCCAGGATCCAGTTGCAGAGGGAGGTGTTTAGTCCCAGGGTCCTTATCTTATTGATGAGCTTTGAGGGCACAATGGTGTTGAACGCTGAGCTGTAGTCAATGAATAGCATTCTCACATAGGTGTTCCTTTTGTCCAGGTGTGAAAGGGCAGTGTGGAGTGCAATAGAGATTGCATAATCTGTGGATCTGTTAGGGCAGTATGCAAATTGGAGTGGGTCTAGGGTTTCTGGGATAATGGTGTTGATGTGAGCCATGAGCAGCCTTTCAAAGCACATCCTGGCTACAGATGTGAGTGCTACGGGTCGGTAGTCATTTAGGCAGGTTACCCTAGTGTTCTTTGGCACAGGGACTAAAGTGGTCTGCTTAAAACATGTTGGTATTACAGACTCGGACAGGGAGAGGTTCAAAATGTCAGTGAAGACACTTGCCAGTTGGTCAGCGCATGCTCGGAGTACACGTCCTGGTAATCCGTCTGGCCCCGCGGCCTTGTGAATGTTGACCTGTTTAAAGGTCTTACATCGGCTGCGGAGAGCATGATCACACAGTCTTCCGTAACAGCTGGTGCTCTCATGCATGTTTCAGTATTATTTGCCTCGACGCGAGCATAGAAGTAGTGTAGCTCGTCTGGTAGGCTCGTGTCACTGGGCAGCCCACGGCTGTGCTTCCCTTTGTATTCTGTAATAGTTTGCAAGCCCTGCCACATCCGACAAGTGTCAGAGCCGGTGTAGTACGATTCGATCTAAGTCCTGTATTGACACTTTGCCTGTTTGATGGTTTGTCAGAGGGCATAGCGGGATTTCTTATAAGCTTCCGGGTTTGAGTCCTGCTCCTTGAAAGCGGCAGCTCTAGCCATTAGCTCAGTGCGGATGTTGCCTGTAATCCATGGCTTCTGGTTGGGGTATGTACATACGGTCACTGTGGGGACAACGTCATCGATGCACTTATTGATGAAGCCAATGACTGATGTGGTGTACTCTTCAATGCCATCGGAGGAATCCCGGAACATATTCCAGTCTGTGCTAGCAAAACAGTCTTGTAGCTTAGCATCTGCTTCATCTGACCACTTTTTTATTGATCGAGTCACTGGTGCTTCCTGCTATAATTTTTGTTTGTAAGCAGGAATCAGGAGGATAGAATTATCATCAGATTTTCCAAATGGAGGGCGAGGGAGAGCTTTGTATGTGTCTCTGTGTGGAGTAAAGGTGGTCCAGAGTTTTTTCCCCCTGGTTGCACATTTAACATGCTGATAGAAATTTGGTAAGATGGATTTAAGTTTCCCTGCATTAAAGTCCCCGGCTACTAGGAGCGCCGCCTCTGGGTGAGTGTTTTCCTGTTTCCTTATGGCGGAATACAGCACATTCAGTGCGGTCTTAGTGCCAGCATCAGTCTGTTGTGGTATGTAGACAGCTACGAAAAAAAATACAGATGAAAACTCTAGGTAGATAGTGTGATCTACAGCTTATCATGAGATACTCTACCTCAGGCGAGCAAAACCTTGAGACTTCCTTAGATATCGTGCACCAGCTGTTATTTACAAAAATACGTAGACCGCCGCCCCTTGTCTTACCAGATGCGCTGTTCTGTCCTGCTGATACAGCGTATGATGATAATGTCGTCGTTCAGCCGCGACTCCGTGAAGCATAAGATATTACAGTTTTGAATGTCACGTTGGTAGTTTAATCTTCCGCATAGGTCATTGATTTTATTTTCCAAAGATTGCACATTTTCTAGCAGAATGGAAGGATGGAAGGGTTGGAAGGGTTTATTCGATTGCCTATGAATTCTCAGATGGCAGCCCGCCCTCTGGCCCCTTTTTCTCCGCCTTCTCTTCACGCAAATGACGGGGATCTGGGCCTGTTCCCGGGGAAGCAGTATATCATTCACGTCGGGCTTGTCGGACTCGTTAAAGGAAAAAAAGGATTCTGCCAGTCCGTGGTTAGTAATCGTTGTACTGATGCCCAGAAGTTATTTTCGGTCATAAGAGACTGTAGAAGCAACATTATGTACAAAATAAGTTACAAAATAAGTTACAAACAATGCAAAAAAAACAACAAAAAAACAATTGGTTAGGAATACGTAAAACGTCAGCCTTGTTCTCCGGCGTCATCTTGTCAGGTTTCAGTATTGTCACAGTAAGGCCTACAGACTGCAATAATTGAGGATGCAGGGTGAGATTACATCTTTAAACTGTTATTTATTGTGTTTGCTTTTAAGAAGATGTGTGTGTACGGCGTGTGTGTATGTTCATGTGTGTGCCGTGTGTGCTCACTTGTGTGTGTGATCTGTTAGGTAGATCTGGTGTGGGATGTACTGTATGTGTGTGTGTGTGTGACTTAGCCCAGTTGGAGCTGAGTGGAGGATGGGTAAGATGGTGTTGTGTGGTATCTTAGGGGACCATATTAATTAGATTAATGACTTTAGGGGGTTCATTTGCATCCTTGTCACAGTGCTGGACAGACTGCTTTACCCTGAGACAATCATGTTCACAGGCAAACAGGCAATCAGACTTACCTGCTAGCCTGTTTACAGTATCATGTTTACGGTGTGCATGTTCTGACAGCTCCACAGCTAGGCCAAAGGTAAAGCCAGCTTTTCTCCCCTGTGCTGTGGAAGTGTGTAACTATACATTACTTGCATGTAAGCTAGAGAGAGAAAGAAAGAGCGGGAGAGAGGGCGGGAGTAAGTACATCAGTGGAGGCTGGTGGGAGGAGCTATATGTGTTTGATACTGTTCCATTTATTCCATTCCAACCATTACAATGAGCCTATCCTCCTATAGTCCCTCCCACCAGCCTCCTCTGTGTATTAGAGCGAGGGAGAGTTGCTTAATAAGTGAGTATGCAAGTTCTAGAAGTGTTGTTCACTCTGGGATTCACAAGGAAGTTCCTGCCAGCGATACTCAGCTCCTTCCTGCATTCCAGACGCCTCCCATATCCAGCATATTTCATATCCCACACATCACTGCAGAGTCATGTGCTTGTTTGTGTGTCTGTGTCTACGTCAGTGAGTGTGTTTGAATGCCTGTGTGATCCATCTTATCCCAGCAAAGTTCTTCCACTCTGAGAGGGAGGCTTTTTCTGTTGTTATTTTGTTGTCTTTGGCAAAATATATAATTCAAACCAGATATCAAGTTTGACAAAAAAAAAAAAAATGTCAAGAGTATGGTGTCTGTTTTAATATCTTGCCAATATCACTGAAATGTCATTGAACTGCATTATTCACTGCAGCAGTTTACATTATCAATGTCCCTCCCTGGATTCAGAGAAAAATGATTCCCCAGTCACTTATCCAAATATCACAACATGAGCTAACAAAGTGACTAGCACGACTGGATTGTGTACTTACGGGATATTTAACCAACCCCTGCTGTGCAGATGATCTCACCACTCTCTTCTATCTCGTCTCCTCAGGCACAAGAGGGGGAAGGGGAGTAAGGGGGAGTGGTGGGCTGGGAGTACGGAATACGGTTCATGGGGACTGATGGGGTTATTTTGGTTGGGGAGGGGGGTGAGTTTAGGTTGGAGAGAAATTGGGGCAAGCAAGGGGGTTATGGGGGGCCCTTTCAGCCTGTGTGAATGGAAGAGGGAATGTGAGTGTGAATGGGTCAACTCTCAATGCTCCTGTGTGCCACTCCAGCATTGGCACAGAGCGGCCATTGTCAGGGCCTAATGAGCTGAGCTGCACTCCATCCACTCCATCCAAATTGATGCCTCTATCTGTCTCCTCAGTGCTGTGATTGCACTGGCTGTTCAGGTCACTGTTCTGTCCCGCAGATCAAACCTTCCTCTCTCTCTGTCATCCCTGTCATATACACACTCAAATTACTTCATTTGGGAAATGATGGAAATGCTATTTTCCACTAGTAGAAAATATAATAGCCAATCAGATGATCTGTCATCGTGGCCAATGAAGTGAGGAATATGATTGTGTAGTTTCATTTACTTCTAAAAATGTAGGATAGTTTCTCAACTGTTTTCTGGTTACAGAATTGCAGAAGTGCTGTTCCAAAGAGCTCAAACAAAGACAGAAACAGAAGAGGAAGTGATGAAGGTGGAGTACAGTTTGACGATCTAATGCAGAAGAGACTATTCTTCCCAGAAACCCCTCTGAATGTCTCATGTCAACGTCACATGTCTACTTTAGATCAACTCCAGTCATCTAGATATACATCACAGACTTGAGGCAACAAATGTTCTCTCTTTCTTTCTTTCCTTCTCCTTCTCCCTCTCATTCTCACTCAATAATATGTCCAGCATCTCTTTCTTGCTGGATTCGCTATTTAATTAAACTATAACTCAACTCCTCTGCATGGATCAATGACCCCAGCAAAATAGTTATTCATTTCTTGATCCTGCTCAAGTTGCACACAGACTAATAAGATGTGAAACACAGTCAGTAGACAGAGTTTATAAAGAAAGGTCATCTCCCTACAGCATGACTGGCTTTTTCAGAGGCAACACTTCAATTATTGACCATTGGAAAAATGCCATTATACCTATCTATAGCTAGCTACAGATACAGTATATTGCACAGACTGATGCTGCATTACATAGAACATTTAAAACGTCATGTACATTTTCATTTTTTCCTGCACTGAGGAGTGTGGCATTTACAAGTCTGATGAATTGGTCAGTAATGTTCAAGGTCAACCACATGAAAGACATGATGACATTTGAAAACATTCAAGAGCCTAATGAACCTCTCAAGCATAAAGCAGAATGAGGAAGTGGTCTGTGCCAGCAGAGCAGAATAAGCACGCTATTTAGCGCTAGAATTCCAAACGGTGCACATTACAACTGACTTGTGTGTATTACAAAGGTATACTAACAAAATGTTTGTTTTCATTCCTGCTTAATATTGTCTCAATACTGACAACAACCTGCAGAACAATCTGAGTGTCTAAGCAGGTCATACACTGAGCTTGTCCTATAATATAAGAAATATCCAAGGCTTCAAAATAAGTTACCTGTGATTCAGTGCCTTACGCATTGCATATGTACATATGTTCTTCAGCTTGATTGTGTGTTTGATAGTGATCTCATGCAGTATGTTCCCAATTGGTGATTTAGTCCAGACGATAAGTACCAAATATACCGAGATCTTTCCACTTTATGATACAAGTATCAAACTTGGTAACATTAATACTAGATAGCTTAAAGAACATTTTAAACATGGGAGGCAGTCTGGGAAGCATGTCAGTCAACCAGGGTGGCCATTATTATCAGTATTTTTTAATTTATCCTTTATTTAACTAGGCAAATTAGTTAAGAACAAATTCTTATTTACAATGACGGCCTACACCGGCCAAACCCGGACGACGCTGGGCCAATTGTGCACCGCCCTATGTGACTCCCAATCACGGCCGGTTGTGATACAGCCTGGAATTGAACCAGGGTGTCTGTAGTGACGCCTCGGGAGTCAACATAATACAATTCCTGTTAGAAGAAAAATCATTCCAAACAATATCAAAATGACTTTGTAATGTTATATACCCACTAAATAAATCCCACAGGTAATATAGACAATAGTTATGATCATAAAATACTCTTAAGACCTTTATGGGGGTCAAATTGAGGTCATTTTGACTATAGTCCAGCGGCCATGGGGAAACATTTTTGGACTTTGTGATAGAGCCACCAAATTTCACACACAGTTGGGGTATGTCTAAAAAACGTATTTTTTGCTATAGTGCTATCACAGATTTTGTCCATTACCCCCCAGGCTGCCAATCAACGTTTGCACCGTAGTCTGTTGAATAATATAATTTTATATGCATGAAACGCATCATCCAAATGCCACATCTGCCTATTCAGACATTGCATGAATAAATGTTTGTATTTTTAATACCCTCATACACCAAATTAGGCCTACCTAATTTCAAAATAGGCCATCATTGTTAATCGTGAATGATAATTCTTCTTATTTTACGGGTAAAATATCTAAGCTGCATCTGAATGCCAATCATAACCATTTTATCTCACTCAGTTTCATGAGAATATGTATTTAGATCTTCTTGAGTTATGTGAGTAAATACTCTTTGAGCGGATTTCAGAGGAGATGATATTAACAAGCTACGGACTAGCCTACCTGTATTGCTTCCATCAGAGCACATTTATCCTATGGCACGCGTTGTTTAGTTTTGGCCATATCATGAGAAAAAAAAGTGACCTTTCAGTACAATCATTTTTAAATCTCATAAGAAATTACGTGGGGTTTTTGGTTTTACAGTAACGTTATAGTATTCTATTATATTCAGGCTGTTATGCAGAATACCAATTAATCATTCATTAAGTGATCTTACGGGACATTGATTCATTGCTCCAGTGCACCACACCTGTGAATATACTCAGTTTTCCAAAATGACCACCAACAAGCTCCATAGGGCCATATTGGACCAGATTTACATGGCCATATCTTCATGAATAATTGGTACATACAGCCCAATGATGGCTTAAAATGTTTGAGGGGGTCACAAGAACACAATAAAATGGCCCAAATATGCCATATACACAATGTACAATTGACCACTAGGAACAACTACTCTTTCCATGACATCGACTGACCAGGTGAATACAGGTGCAGCTATGATCCCTTATTGCTGTCATCTGTTAAATCCAATTAAATCAGTGTAGATTAATGGGCGGGTACAGGTTAAATAAGGATTTTTAAGCCTTGAGACAACTGAAACATGGATTGTGTGTGTGTGCCATTCAGAGGGTGAATGGGCAAGACAAAATATTTAAGTGCCTTTGGGGAATGGTAGTAGATGCCAGGTGCACCAGTTTGAGTGTGTCAAAAACTGCAATGCTGCTGGGTTTTTCACACTCAACAGTTTCCCGTGTGTATCAAGAATGGTCCACCACCTAAAGGACATCCAGCCAACTTGACACAACTGTGGGAAGCATTGGAGTCAACATGTGCCAGCATCCATGTGGAACATTTCAACACCTTGTAGAGTCCATGCCCCAACAAATTAAGCCTGTTCTGAGGGCAAAAGAGGGTGCAACTCAATATTAGGAAGGTGTTCCTAATGTTTTGTACACTCAGTGTATATGTATCCTTTAAATATTTTAAATATATAAACAAAACATACTTTCGTTCTCATTTTCTGTATTTTACATTAAAACACTTAAAATGGTAAAATGGGTGTTCCTTAAAGTTGACTAATTACAATGATATAAAATATGAGAGTCTGTATTTTTTCAATTTCAAGAAATGTGACAAGAAACCTTCCAAGTACTTACTTTCCTGTACTTAGAATGTTGAAAATGAAACCATGGACATGAAGCCATTCCAATTGAACTCTACCTTGATGTATGGGACACGATACTGCCATTACTTATTATGCAAGCACTGTTTTGGTACATGTTATATATCATTCGAATCCACAGATATCACACACTACTTTGAAATTATTAGGAGCATGATGAAATGTGATCCTCTTAATCGAAGGATTAAAATATCAACAAAAATCTGTAATTTGGACAGCATTTTGGGCAATTTATCTTCCGTATTTTCAAAAACATCTTAAAAAAAACATACATGATCCATTTGATTGTATTTTCCACGCTACCTTGAACATTTTAAGCCATCATTAGGCTTAATATGCCACTTTCTTAGGAAGTTATGGCCAATTCAAATGACAGAAAAGTAATTTTAGGGGACATTTCCACCACATTTCTGCATAAAGTATAGTTAAAGGACACATACATAAGGCACACTTGGGTAATTTTATTGTGCATAATGAGTTATCTGTCTCTCTGATGGACATAATGCATTCATATGGGATTTTACCTAAAGTGACATGTACAGGGCAGGTTTCACATTTCTTCAAATTGACATAAAACAGAATATCATATTATATATCATTACAATCAGTAGACGTCAGGGAACACCAATATAATGTTTTAGAGTGTTTACATATTGGAACTTGCCATGAAAACATTTACAAAAAACAGTCAGTTTTCACACGTTTTCACCACTTTTCTACTAAAATCTCAATACGTATATATGGCATCTGTGGGCCATTTCAATGTGTTTTTCATACCCCTTCAAACATTTTAAGCCATCATTGAGTTGTATGTACCAATTATTTATGAAGATATGGCCAAGTGATTCTAATACAATATGGTCCCATGCAGCTGGTTGGCGACTGTACAAAAGCCCTCAGAGTGGATCAGCATTCTACTGAGGTGAACTTGATTAAACAAGTTGATTTCACCTGTTGACTCTCTCTTAATGCCACACACTTGTCACTAATTATCAGGACTTCCCTGATAGGCTCCTTCACACCTTATTTTTTTTTAAAAGCTATATGTCCAAGTTAAGAGTAAGTTTGTTCGCTTGCTCTCTGACCGGAGCGGAGTACCCCTGGTGACATCCATCCAACGAGTTACCTTTCTTGGCCTATTTTTCAGAGCCAGGGGGATAATGGACAAATTCTGCAATTTTGCAATAGCCAAAAATACGTATTTAGACATGCCCTAGCTGTGTGTGAAATTTGGTGGCTCTATCACAAAGTCCCCCAAAAGATCCTGTAGCTGCTGGACTATGGTCAAAATTACTTCAATATGACCCCCATGAAGGTCATAAGAGTACTTTATGATCAGAATTGTCTATATTATCTTCGGTGTTTATTTAGTAGGTAGATAACATTACAAAGTCATTTTGATATTGTTTGGAATGATTTGACCCTATTTTCTTCGAGCAAGAAATCCGTATGGCAGCCATTTTATTGAAATGGCCACCCTGCTTGACTGACCGGCTTTCCAGACTGCCTCAAAACTTTAAAATGTTCCTTAAGGTATCCAGTATTACTGTACCAAGTTTGATACTTGTATCATCAAATGGAGCAATTATTTAACCTATCCGCTGGACTTATTAACTGTCCCACATTCTATGAACTCTAAACAAGAGTTTTCAGTGGGTTTTAACCCCAACAAAAATAGTGAGTGATACTATTATTATAATGTACTGTATGTTCTTGTTTTTGCGCATGAGTGTTTGCGGGTGATTAATTTCCTGTGCACTCAGTCAACAGTGAGTATTTGACCATATAGGGCTGTGAGTAGAAAGAGGCAGGCAGGGGAAGAGGAAAGAACAACTGTCGAGAGGGGAGAGAAAAACCTCAAGTCTCAACTTGCAGCTAGACGAAGCAGCAGAGAAGAACAAAGTAGAGACTGCCAGAGATACCTATCATGCCAAGAAACTTTTATTAGAACTTCTGTTTCTTTCTGGGTTTGTCTGTACCTGCATTAACTATCTAGGAGACCGATGGAGAGAGGAGATGATTTCACAGTGAAACTTTGGCCTTGTTTATCATGAGAATCTGAATTTACTCGCATCCAAGCACATCAAGAGCTTGCTTTAACATGGATAGCATGACACATACACTACCTGATCATTCTCCTGGTATGGCATACACTGCACAACTGAATCAATGTACAACAACAATGTTCGGTTTCAGATGCTCCAAAAGAGACCCATTGTGTAAAGGAAGTTCCCTTCAGATTTATAGCATTTGGTTATGGCTGAACTTCAGCTTAACTTTCACTTTCATGGTAATGTTGGCTTTTCACATGCTTCTAAATGTGTACTTTCAATTTTAATGGGCATAACACATCTGTCATACTGTTTGTCAGTTGCTGTTTCCATTATATTTCAATACAGTAGGTTATAGTCAGCCTTTTAATATACTGAAATTACAGAATGTCTAGAACAGTCAGCCTTCTCTCTTGAATACCACACACCATCAACCTCTTGAAAAGGATCAGGACTACTTCTATGACAGTGGAGGGTGGTGGGAGGAGCTATAGCTGGTAAGGCTCATTGTAATGGCTGGAATGGAATTAAAGGAACGGAGTCAAACATGTGGTTTCCATATGTTTCATGTGTTTGATACTGTTCTATTAATTGCATTCCAGCCGTTACAATGAGCCCGTCCTCCTATAGCTCCTCCCACCAGCCTCCTCTGCTCTATGTCCTTTAGTGTCTGTCCTACTTTATGTGATGGCTCACCAAAATGGATGCCCTTTGTGTTTCTCTTTCTACAACAATAGGGAAAGGTTATGAGGCCTTTGCGAGATATCGTATTGCGTCCAGTGTAGGCAACCATTACCCTTTCAACACACCCATCAAATGTATACACATTAAAATGAGCAGACTAAACACACATAACATTCATAACGGTAACTGAGAAATCAAGTTATATCATCTTTAACATATATATATGGTCCCTGATATAACTGGTCCCTGATATACAGTTGAAGTCGGAAGTTTACATACACTTAGGTTGGAGTCATTAAAACTCGCTTTTCAACCACTTCACAAGTTTCTTGTTAACAAACTATAGTTTTGGCAAGTCGGTTAGGACATCTACTTTGTGCATGACACAAATAATTTTTCCAACAATTGTTTACAGACAGATTATTTCACTTATAATTCACTGTATCCCAATTACAGTGGGTCAGAAGTTTATATACACTAAGTTGACTGTGCCTTTAAACAGCTTGGAAAATTCCTGAAAATGATGTCATGGCTTTAGAAGCTTCTGATAGGCTAATTGACATCATTTGAGTCAATTGGAGGTGTACCTGTTGATGTATTTCAAGGCCTACCTTCAAACTCAGTGTCTCTTTGCTTGACATCATGGGAAAATCAAAAGAACACCATCCCAACCGTGAAGGTATTGGAGTGGCCATCACAAAGCCCTGACCTCAATCCCATAGAAAATTTGTGGGCAGAACTGAAAAGGCGTGTGCGAGCAAGGAGGCCTACAAACCTGACTCCGTTACACCAGCTCTGTCAGGAGGAATGGGCCAAAATTCACCCAACTTATTGTGGGAAGCTTGTGGAAGGCTACCCGAAACGTTTGACCCAAGTTAAACAATTTAAAGGCAATGCTACCAAATACTAATTGAGTGTACTTAGACTT
This sequence comes from Salmo salar, assembly GCF_965601325.2. Classification (NCBI taxonomy): domain Eukaryota; kingdom Metazoa; phylum Chordata; class Actinopteri; order Salmoniformes; family Salmonidae; genus Salmo; species Salmo salar. The sequence continues at coordinate 36,061,835 of NC_138306.1, read as the reverse complement.
CTGACCCACTGGGAATGTGATGAAAGAAATAAAAGCTGAAATAAATCATTCTCTCTACTATTATTCTGACATTTCACATTCTTAAATAAAGTGGTGATCCTAACTGACTTAAGACAGGGAATTTTTACAATAATTAAATGTCAGGAATTGTGAAAAACTGAGTTTAAATGTATTTGGCTAAGGTGTATGTAAACTTCCGACTTCAACTGTAACTGAATATAAAATAAAATCCTGTAATGTTCTTGGTTTTTAACAGAGGAATAAGCTTCAGTCTGCAGATAGGTGCAAGAGACATCTGGCGACGTCACATATACAAATGAGTGGGAGGTCACCTATACAAATGGAGCGAGACCGAATCAGTCAATCGTTGCGTTTCCCTACTCAGACGTTGCATGCATCAACCAATGGTTGCGTGCCACGTCATCAACTGTGTCATCAGCAGTGTGGCATTAGTGGACACCAATGGTGCTTTCAATACAACTGGAAACTTTGAAAAAACGAGGTCAAATCATGACGTCAGTCGTAGCTCTAGAAAGATGCCTGAGTTTTCGACTTGGAATTCTGAATTGGATGACCGTTAAAAACTATTTTTCCCACACAGAGATAGTTTTTTCCCGACTTCCCAGTTGTCTTGAATGCACTGAAGTTGGAGATTTCCAAACTCTGAATTCCCAGTTGTTTTGAATGTGGCACAAGACTGTTCTCAGGTCAGGCCTGGTTGTAGATATGTTTCAGTCTCGTTGGGGCCAATTTTTGCATTTTAGCTAACCCTAACCCTTTTCTTAACCTTAACCTCATTCTCCTAACCTGTCACGTTAATTCTCTTAACCTGTACGAAAAGTTACTTCTGCTAGTCAAAACCGGCATATCTGCCCTGAGAACAGTATGATGAGATACAGCGTGTCATCGACTGACAGATTGCTATAACATAGTATGATGTGGTTAGCTGATAGTGATACTTAAAGATGCACTATGCAGAAATCGATCAACCATTTCCCGTTTGATAAAATTCTAATAGCTCGCCTAATTTCAGTGTATGTGACAAAACAATCAAGTATAGTGTAGAGAATCATTGTACCATCTAAACCTCTGTGAAATATATATTCCATTACCAAAAATATTGTATTTTCAGCTGTTTCAAGATGGTGTACAAAACCGAAAGTAAAAGACACAAAAATGAAATTGAAGAACGGGAAGCAATGAAATAGTACACATAGAACATATCTGCTTTTTAGAGATTCTTTCAACGAGAATGACAGATTTAAAACTAACATTTCAATTTGCATATGGTCGGGACGCCCAAAAATCTACATATTGCAGCTTTAAAATACCTATCCAGGCGTTGTATGATCTGGCATGCGTCAACAACGCCTGGACAGAGGATCGCGCCCATTGTACTGCATCCGACTTGATAACACACCCAGCACACTCACACAATAAATCTCATGCCCTTAAAAGGCGTTTTTCATAGTCTACTACTGTTTCAATATGAGCTGATGCTAAGCACACTGGTTCCGTTTTTATGTGCTCCTTTGCACACTCTTCTGGCGAATAAGGGAATAGCAGTGACCGTTCAATGGAAACAAGCTGCTCTTCAGAGAATATTCTGTTAGTCTGAAAGTTTTATGTCCAATTATATAGAATAAATGTATAAAAATGTTTATAAAATGTAGTAAACAAAATGCTAAATATTCCCCACTCTAATCATGGACTACTAGATAGACGTCTCGACTCAACAGCAACCATATTTTGCAAACATATTTGACAAAAAATAGTATGTGTATATGAAATAACGTTACATACATTACTACACTGTAGTAGAGAATTCCATGAGGGCACTGCAGGACACCATTTAATTGACAGAGTTTTTTTTGTGCGCAATTATTTATGTTTGGCTCCGCTGAGTCTGGCTCTCCTCAAGTGAGGACATATCGATCAGCGCTTAGCCCGCGATCTCAAGACAAGCGTCTGGTGCCCAGTTGCCCCATACTCTGTACATGAGCTCATCATTCACCATCTGATTGGCTGGTCATGGATGGACATCTGCACTAGCTAATAAGGCCCGGTGCTCTTGGATCCCTATATATGTAGTCAGTCCCCATGACTGTTCCTTTCAGTTGACATAAGAGTGGGATTTATGGTAGTGTGTTCATGGAGTGCGCGTGTAAAAGTGAGTAGTGGTTATTGTTGTTATGGCTGAGATTTGTGTGTGTTTACTATTACTGTTAGTAGTAGTTCCTATTGTTCTCTGTAACGTTATTACTGCGTTATATTACATGTTCAGGTAACATGTTTGTTTAAATTCATAGTCCTTTGTTATTTTTTACCACAATCATTCAGGGGACTTCACAACCATTTCTTGCCCAGGGACCCCCTCCCAGGCAAACCAGTGACCCATGGACTCCCATCATACTTTAACAAAAACATCATCAGGTAAACGATAATGTCAAGGAGACGTAATCAATGCTTTGTATAGCACTGATGAAGCATAATGCCGAAATGTATGGTCTTTTTTTGTTGTTGCACCTTGTACTGTCACCCTTTGTATTCTTTCGAGCATGGATTAAATTAAGTATATTTCGTGATAGGTGGAGGGCCGAAGCCTTTAGCTCAGTGGCCAAAACTAGTTTTCGAGATGATCGGTCCCTGGCAAGGGAGGAGCTGTTTTTTGTTGTTGTTTTATTTTTACATATTCGATACATTTATTTATTCTGAACACATTTACATTTGTTGGCAATGTCAATTCTTGCAATTTTTTTCTAAATACTTACTTTTATGTTCGCTATCTGGACAGGCAAACGCTGCAAAGTACTAAACCGCTAACCCATAGCCACGGGAAATAGGGGTGCTGAGGGTGCTGCAGACCCCCCCCCCCAAAAAAAGAAAAAATAAATACAATTAATAAAAAACTTGTGTACTATCCAAGTACCATCTCTGCTGATCATGTCTGCCAATAACGTTCTCTGTATCTAAGGTACTAAACACAGCTGGTTACAGCTTGAACGAGATCTCCGTCTAACAAACTGCTATGGGAGGGAATTGTGCCACTGCTCATGCTCTGAAAATGTCGTTGCCCGGAGAAGGCATGTTTCCGGGGTGAGCAGGACGATTAGGAGATGGAGTTACGTTGGGATGCCACCGGGCCGCTAGCAAAGCCAGGACAAGAGGAATATTGGGACAGGGACACGGAAAGGTGAATTTCAGAGGAGGAAAAGAGGAAGAAGAGGTCGAAGAGAATGAGGAAAGCAGAGGTTTAATTAGAATTTGATGAAGATGGCGATAAAAAGGGAGATGGTGTGTCGAAGAAGACTGGGATCAAGTGCAAACATAGTGGGACGTCTGCCAGACAGTTCTGGAGGTGAAATGGAAGTGAATGAGGGAGATTTAATTGAGTTGGAAGGTGTGATGAGGAGCTCGGAGCCTGAGCCTTGCATCGATGGACATGGTTATGATAAAGATGAGTTTTGCCCAGTGGGAGTGAGATTCTTGGAGAAAGTGGATCCAGGACTTTTGGCTGAACCATATGTGGTATCAGGTTTGGTGGAAAAGTACTGTTAAATCGGTGAAGGTAACCCGAAGTGGACTTATGATGTTTGTTTGTGTTTCTTCCGCCCAGAGGGAGCGGGTGCTCCGTGCCACGCAACTCGAGTCAATATCTGTTTCATGCTTTGCTCTTAGGAATAGGGTACTATTGAAAGGAGTGATTTCTGGGGTAGTGTTAAGTGTAGAGGTGGAGCAATCGAAGTTGAAGATTCCTGGTGTTTGTGACGCCTGTCGTTTGGTGCGACGCAAACCTGGTGGGGAACGTGGTGGAACAGAGGTGTCACATTCTGGCCTTTTGAGTTTTTAATCAGTCTTTACCCTACAAAGTCATGTTAGGATATATGAGTTATTCTGTTAGAGCTTTTGTGCCGAATCCACTGCAGTGTTTCAGTTGCCACGTTTATGGTCATGCCACAGCAGTGTGTAGGAGGGTGATTCCAAGATGTGGGAAGTGTGCAGGAGAACATGGATTGTGGAGGATTTTGTAGTTTTGGCGGAAAAAGTTGTGTGTGTCAACTGTAGGTGTGCCCATGTTGCTGAGGATTGGAAGTGTTTGAGTTGGCCACAGTCAGAGTAGTACAGAAGGTGTTTTATGCTGAGGCAGTGAAGAAAGTAGAGGAGGATGGGTCAAGGGTGAGGGCTCCTGAGAGGATCCTTCTGAGTAGTAGATCTGTGCCAGCACAGAGGGATATATGCTTCAGTAAGGTTGGCTTCTTAGCGCTCATAGCAATGGGTATCAACTATATTGCAGAAATGGAATGTAAATCACAGAAAATAGATATTGTGGTGGCAGCTGCAGAGAAATACTTGGGTGTACAAGATTTGACGACTTCTGAAGAAGTCGTGGGTTGAGTAGTGGGTGGTGTCCAGTCATCCTCCCAGGCCATTGGCATGGTGCAGCTGCAGATAGGGTCAAAGTATTGGAATGGGGTAGTGGGTTTAATTGGAAGGATGTTTTTTTCCTTGTCCCCTTTTCTCATTTTGTATTACAAAGTATAATGGCTTTATACTATAGTCCAGTTGGATGGTGGTAATGCAACATATTGTATGCCAACTGCCGTTAACTTTTTTAGGATAGGGGGCAGCATTCGGAATTTTGGATGAAAAGCGTGCCCAGAGAAAATTGCCTGTTAGTCAGGCCCAGAACCTAGGATATGCATATAATGGATAGAAAACACTCTAAAGTTTCCAAAACTGTTAAAATAATGTCTGTGAGTAAAACAGAACTCATATGACAGGCAAAAACCTGAGACAAATCCAACCAGGAAGTGGGAAATCTGAGGTTTGTATTGATTGCCTATCCAATATCCTGTGTCTGTGGGGTCAGATTGCACTTCCTAAGGCTTCCAGTAGGTGTCAACAGTCTTTAGAAGTTGTTTCAGGCTTGTATTGTGAAAGGGGATCGAATAAGAGCTGTTTCAACAAGCTGAAAGACATTAGTTTAGTCTCGCTCGTGGCCGTGAGCACGACGCTCGTTCTCTTTCCTTTCTAATGACAATGGAATTGTCCGGTTGGAATATTATTGAAGATTTATGATTAAAAACATCCTAAAGATTGATTATATACATCGTTTGACATGTTTCTACTAACTTTAATGGAACTTTTTTGACTTTTCATCTGGACTTTGTGCCCGTGCTTTGTGCATTTGGATTACTGGACTAAACGCGCGAACAAAAAGGAGGTATTTGGACATAAAGATGAACTTTATCGAACAAAACAACCATTTATTGTCTAACATGGAGACTTGGGAGTGCCATCAGATGAAGATCGTCAAAGGTAAGTGATTAATTTTAACGCTAACGACTTTTGTGACACCTCTCCTTGGTTGGAAAATGTCTGTATTGTTTTTTTGTGGCTAGGCGCTGACCTAACATAATCACACGGTGTGCTTTCACCGTAAAGCCTTTTTGAAATCGGACACAGCGTCTGGATTAACATGAAGTTTATCTTTAATCCTATGTATAACACTTGTATCTTTCATCAATGTTTTTGATTAGTATTTCTGTAATTTGATGTGGCTGTCTGCAATTTCACCGGATGTTTGTTTGAGACAATGCATTTCTGAACATAACGCGCTAATTTCAAATGAGGTTTTTGGACTTTATAAAACAAAACACACATTTATTGTCTAACATGGAGTCCTGGGAGTGCCATCCGGTGAAGATCATCAAAGGTTAGTGATTAATTCTAACGCTATTTCTGACTTTTGTGACACATCTCCTCCTTTGGAAAATGGCTGTATGGTTTTCTGTGGCTAGGCGCTGACCTAACATAATCGCATGGTGTGCTTTCGCCGTAAAGCCTTTTTGAAATCGGACACTGTGGCTGGATTAACAAGAAGTTTATCTTTAAAATGGTGTATAATACTTGTATGTTTGAGGAATTTTAATTATGAGATTTCTGTTGTTTGAATTTGGCGCCCTGCAATTTCACTGGCTGTTGGCGAGGTGGGACGCTCACGTCCCGAACGATCCCAGAGGTTTAAACTCCACCGAAGAAGAAGAAACTGCTATATGTAAAGTCTTTTTTTATTTATGGTATCTACATGATACCATCAATGCAAGCTGTAAAATAACTCTTTCAACTTTCTTAGAATGTAGCAACCTTAGCAATGTAGCTAGCTATTGTAGCTACAGCAAGTAGACCTTTTGCTAGCTAGCAGGAGCAGATAGTGATAAAGCTATCATTCCATTCCGAGACAGGTACCTTTAGCTATCATTACTCCAAGTAATAATTTAAGACTACAAAAATCTATACAACTTTGTAAAGCTAATACACAGTCATCAAGGCAGGACTCATTCATTTCAAACAACAAATTACACATCCCTGCCAATATGCTTAGTTAGAGTTGACTACAGATTGTACACAAGATAAAGTGATAGAGTATAACCAATGATTGTTGGTATCCATTACTGGACGTTACAGGTTTGCCTATAAAAAATGCTTTGCAAAAATAACATGGACATTGTGGTAAAACGTTTATTTTGATTGGAGATTTTCGGCATTTATTTAAGTCCCATCAGTTAGCCTGATTTCAGAAGTGTCCATGTAAACAGGATTTTTAGGGAAATCATTCTTTGTGCAAATCATAAATGTTTTAAATGAACTATTATATTAATCTGACTATCCACAATAATCGTATTATTGTGTGCATGTAACCATACTCATTGAGACCACATATGCATTTGCCTGTTATCTTTTCTTTGTAGGTTTTGTCTTATAGTCTACAGTCTAGTGTATTTTAGAGTTGAAGAGCACCAACTACAGATACACATGCTTGTTAGAACATCTCAAAGAGTAAATTCAACATAGAATCTGTTTGGCAAGGTGACAAACAGATTGTTTTACTATTGTAACATGCAGTGATGAAAGTTCTATTGTCCCTGTCAGGAGCCCAGGCATTTGCCGCAGCGTAGATGGTAGTAGATGAATGCTCCTAGAGAGGGGTGGGGGAATACTGAAGCATGTGTTGACGACAGTTCTACTATCTTCATTAGAGGCTCAGGCTTTTGGCATAGATGGTAAAGCTAAGTTTGCTAAGCTTGTTCGGGGCAGAACGACAGCTTGGGGATTCGATTTAGCAACCTTGCGGTTACTGGCCCAACGCTCTAACCACTAGACTAACTGCCACCCCAATCAAGTTGTAGAAACATCTCATGGATGATAAATGGAAACAAGATACACTTGAGCTTAATTTCGAGTCTCATAGCAAAGGGTCTGAACACGTATGTAATAAGGTATTTCTGTTTTTATTTTTAATACATTTGCAAAAATGTAAAAAAACAAACATTTTTTGCTTGGTCACAGATTGATGAGGGGGAAAAAAAGCATCTAGACATTGTCTCCCATTTCTTTTAGACTAGCATTTGGTTTTCAACAGCGGAGATTTGTAATAACCTTGCTGTCTGTCTCTCTGACATTTCAAAGATTGTTTCAATATTGAAATTCGATGTCCAGCTGTCCCATGGTAATGAACGTCTCAGGCAGTCGAAATCATGAATCAGCATAATTTTTATGGATATATAAAGAAATGTCAATAGAAAACACAAAATGCAGCTAGTTGTTCTAATCAAATGGCTACCCAGACAATTTGCATTGCCCCCCCCCCTCTACACTGCTGCTACTCTCTGTTATTATCTATGCATAGTCACTTTAATAACTCTACCTACATGTACATATTACCTCAATTACCTTGACACCGGTGCCCCCGCACATTGACTCTGTACCGGTACCGCCTGTATATAGCCTCACTATTGTTATTTACTGCTGCTCTTTTAATTATTTGTTATTCTTATCCCTTACTTTTTTGGGGATATTTTCTTAAAACTGAATTGTTGGTTAAGGGCTTGTAAGTAAGCATTTCACTGTAAGGTCTACACCTGTTGTATTCGGCGCATGTGACAAATACAATTGTATTTGATTTGATTTAGTTTGCTGTCATTCTAGCTTCCGTTTAAAGTGATTGTATTAGCTGTGTAGTTGGCTATCTCTTCTGAACAGTGGCCTGGCGAGAGAGCAAATGTTCTATGCCAGGTGAAATCGCACATCAATAGCTAATATTTAATTGATGTATAAAAAATAACTAGAAAACAGCTTAAACAAATGCAAATGAAGTTACTTTGCTGTTATTCTGGCTGCACTGTTTCACAAAACTGCATTAGCCAAAGTTGGCTAGCTAGCAAGCAAGGGATAAGAACGTTGCCCGCCATCATGGCACGGAACATTTGGAACGAACGACTGGATTTAGAACAAAAAGACGTAATGACTGGGTCGTGTCTCTAGTAACCGAACCAATAGAATGACCAGCCGGCTTCGGTAGCAACCCTATATTTGTGTCGGGACTACAGTTGAAGTCGGAGGTTTACATACACTTAGGTTGGAGTCATTAAAGCTAGTTTTTCAACCACTCCACACATTTTTTGTTAACAAACTATAGTTTTGGTAAGTCGGTTAGGACATTACTTTGTGCATGACATAACTAATTTTTCCAACAATTGTTTACAGACAGATTATTTCACTTATAATTCACTTTATCACAATTCCAGTGGGTCAGATGTTTACATACACTAAGTTAACTGTGCCTTTAAACAGCTTGGAAAATTCCCGAAAATGATGTCATGGCTTTAGAAGCTTCTGTTAGGCTAATTGACATAATTTGAGTCAATTGGAGATGCACCTGTTGATGTATTTCAAGGCCTACCTTCAAACTCAGTGCCTCTTTGCTTGACATCATGGGAAAATCAAAAGAAATCAGCCAAGACCTCAGAAAAAAATTGGAGACCTCCACAAGTCTGGTTCATCCTTGGGAGCAATTTCCAAAAGCCTGAAGGTACCACGTTCATCTGTACAAACAATAGTATGCAAGTATAAACACCATGGGACCACGCAGCCGTCATACCGCTGTAACGCCCTGGCCATAGAGAGGGGTTTTTGTTCTTTATTTTGGTTAGGCCAGGGTGTTACATTGGGTGGGCGTTCTGTGCATTTTTCTATGTTGGTTTGTTTAATTGATTTTGGCCATGTGGCTTCCAATCAGGCACAGCTGTAGAGTGTTGTTGCTGATTGGGAGTCACACATAAGTGCCTGTTTTTCCGTTGGGGTTTTGTGGGTAATTGTTTCTGTTAGTGTTTTGCACCTGACAGGACTGTTTGGCTGTCGGTTTTCTTATTTTTGTATAGTGTTCTTTCGTCTATTAAATATTCAATGATGAACACTAACTCCGCTGCACCTTGGTCTACTCTCTCTCACGACAGCCGTTACAACCGCTCAGGAAGGAGACGCGTTCTGTCTCCTAGAGATGAACGTACTTTGGTGCGAAAAGTGCAAATCAATCCCAGAACAACAGCAAAGGACCCTGTGAAGATGCTGGAGGAAACAGGTACAAAAGTATCTATATCCACAGTAAAACGAGTCCTATACTGACATAACCTGAAAGGCCACTCAGCAAGGAAGAAGCCACTGCTCCAAAATCGCCATAAAAAAGCCAGACTACGGTTTGCAACTGCATATGGGGACAAAGATCATACTTTTTGGAGAAATGTCCTCTGGTCTGATGATACAAAAATAGATCTGTTTGGCCATAATGACCATCGCTATGTTTGGAGGAAAAAGGGGGAGGCTTGCAAGCCGAAGAACACCATCCCAACTGTGAAGCACGGGGGTGGCAGCATCATGTTGTGGGGGTGCTTTGCTGCAGGAGGGACTGGTGCACTTCACAAAATAGATGGCATCATGAGGATGGAAAATTATGTGGATATATTGAAGCAACATCTCAAGACATCAGTCAGGAAGTTAAAGCTTGGTTGCAAATGGGTCTTCCAAATGGACAATGACCCCAAGCATACTTCCAAAGTTGTGGCAAAATGGCTTAAGGACAACAAAGTCAAGGTATTGGAGTGGCCATCACAAAGCCCTGACCTCAATCCTATAGAACATTTGTGGGCAGAACTGAAAAAGCGTGTGCGAGCAAGGAGACCTACAAACCTGACTCAGTTACACCAGCTCTGTCAGGAGGAATGGGCCAAAATTCACCCAACTTATTGTGGGAAGCTTATGGAAGGCTACCCGAAACGTTTAACCCAAGTTAAACAATTTAAACGCAATACTACCAAATACTAATTGAGTGTATGTCAACTTCTGACCCACTGGGAATGTGATGAAAGAAATAAAAGCTGAAATAAATCATTTTCTCTACAATTATTCTGACGTTTCACATTCTTAAAATAAAGTGGTGATCCTAACTGACCTAAGACAGGGAACTTTTACAAGAATTAAATGTCAGGAATTGTGAAAAACAGTTTATATGTATTTGGCTAAGGCGTATGTAAACTTCCAACTTCAACTGTATATCTCATGGAAGGATGAAATAGTATGAATAAATTCATCAAAATAACATTTTTTATGAAAATATGTCAATCATTATTTTAATATGTTGGTAACCCATTGTATAAAAGTGATAATGCCCTCGAAGCCAGTGTTTGAAGGATATATTGGCACTAACAACACCGTGCCAATATATCCTCCAAACACCGGCTTTGGAGGATATATCACTTAACTAGATATCATAGTGGTTATCCTATTACTTCACATGTGCTTTTCCTTCATGGCTGAAGTAAAGGTGTGACGCACAAGGGTTTTGTCTAGATGAGATACAGCTTTTTTCAAAATTGTCTTTTCGTAGTAAGTTAGGAGAACTTACGCAGCAGGTTAGGAGAATTAATGGAGCAAGTTAGGAGAATTAGGTAATCGGGAGAGTCAGCAAAATGACGTTGCACGAGCAGCAACGCAGATATTGCGAGACTTCGCTCTCACACAGCCAAAAATAGTATCTGCGCAAGCTCACATGTTCGCTTCACACTCATACGGAGGACCGAACATACTCTTTTAACGGGGACCAAAACAGCTGAGAAGTTCAGCATCGCTCTCCAAAGCTCTTAGTTGTTTACTTTGTGTGTCATATCGCTGACATTTAGCTAAAATGCACTTTTCATTTTTTTTCATTTTACATCAATTTGACAAATGTTGTATCCCATCGAGACATGACCAACCACAAGGGGCCTTTAGAAAAAGGTGCTGGTTTTATAGCTATTCAACCTGTTGGTTGCTGTTGACACTAATGACTTCTCAATGAGACCACCTCTCACTATATGTAGCATTGTACAGTAATGAACAATGAACAGCCCTGCATGTATTACACCACAAGACAATTGCCAATGATAAAGATAATCAAATTCTAAACATAATTTAAACATAATTTAACCAATGCTAGAGAGACTGAACGTCAAAGCCTACTTACTGGCACTAACAGAAATCAGGACAAAACGCCCCCACAGAGTACAGCCCATGTGGTAGTTGCCTCAAATCCATTGTACTGAAATACTGGAACATCCTCAAAAGTGATCTAAATCTACTAGAGTTTCAAACATTGTCCCCTCGCATTTGTTTTTCACCGTGTGCGCAATCTAGCCGATTCCGTTAAACACAGCATGCAACGTTGCGATTTCAGCATGTCAATCTTGTGGGGCAAACAAAAATTATGATGCATGCCAGCAAAGCCACTAAAATAGATAGAGCAGTCTGACTGAGCGATGGTAGGCAGCAGCAGGCTCGTAAACATTCATTCAAACAGCCCCTTTGTGCGTTTGTCAGCAGCTCTTCGCAATTCTTCAAGCATTGTGCTGTTTATGACTTCAAGCCTATCAACCCCCGAGATTAGGCTGGTGTAACCGATGTGAAATGGCTAGCTAGTTAGCCGGGTGCGCGCTAATAGCGTTTCAAACGTCACTAGCTCTGAGACTTGGGAGTGGTTGTTCCCCTTGCTCTGCATGGGTAACGCTGCTTCGAGGGTGGCTGTTGTCGATGTGTTCCTGGTTCGAGCCCAGGTAGTAACGAGGAAAGGAACGGAAGCTATACTGTTACACTGGCAATACTAAAGTGCCTATAAGAACATCCAATAGTCAAAGGTATATGAAATACAAATCGTATAGAGAGAAATAGTCCTATAATTCCTATAATAACTACAACCTAAAACTTCTTACCTGGGAATATTGAAGACTCATGTTAAAAGGAACCACCAGCTTTCATATGTTCTCATGTTCTGAGCAAGGAACTTAAACGTTAGCTTTTTTACATGGCACATATTGCACTTTTACTTTCTTCTCCAACACTTTGTTTCTGCATTATTTAAACCAAATTGAACATGTTTCATTATTTATTTGTGGCTAAATTGATAGTATTTATGTATTGTTGGGTTGCGTCAATTCGAATCTGGTATCAGAACAAAATAGTCAGCACAGAGTAACTTCTGATTTCTTTGTATTTTAATTAATGCAAACACTTGAATGGTAAATATGATGTTCTTATATACGGGCTCACTGAAATACCACGCAGGGCAGACAGAGAACTGAGTGACACATCCTTTGCTTTTCATTAAATACTCTGACAGAGATAGTTCCCACTCACTGCTGGCCTGTCAGAGGGAGGATGAGCGTGGTTTAAACTTACTCATCCTATCGTTGGCGTGCAGGTTGGTCCCAACCTCGAGACACATCCTATTGCCGGGCGTAGTTATTATCTTTGGCAGTTGACTTATCTTGTGATTGCACAATGCACAGTTCTCTAAAACCCCGACACCCCCCCGCATATACATTTCACCCATATCCTGTTAATTGCCGTTATCTTTTAACAAGCTCTTCCAAAACCCTGATTTACAGCATCTGCATTCTTTCCACATGACCCACCATCCCATGAGCCACTTCCTCTCACACAGCAGTATGCTCTTATCATATAGAGTATAAACTTAATATTATAGCATAACTTCTTTGTTATATTATATAGGTTATGCAAACAAATAGTTGGTTAAACCCTAACAGTATTATATTAAGTTAAAATAAGTGTTCATTCAGTATTGTTGTAATTGTCATTATTACAAATAAATAAACAAATAAAATCGTCCGATTAATCGATATCGGCTTTTTTTCCGGTCCTCCAATAATCGGTATCGACAGTGAAAAATCATAATCGGTTGACCTCAAATACAAACTATGGCATAAGTGGACGATGAGTGGATAAGAGGCAATCGATAATTTTGATTAAGATATTAATGAGCGAGCTAGGACGGACGTAGTCAATATAACTATTTGTTCAGCACTTTTGAAATGTACAGCGACAGAATTCAGAACATGGGTCGTTCTTATAGTATTCTCCTTGTACACCAAGTCAGAACCCGCAAATAAATAAATAAATAAAGGGGGCATATAAGCAGACAATGAAAGCTCTTACTAAATTCAATAATTACATTTCTCTAAAATAGGCTATAGGCTACATGTGCACCACCAAGTCAGAACAGTAGGCTAAATTATGAGGGGGAAAGGAACCAAATTATTAGGGTGAGGACATGGGCTACTAACAGCTTACTACAATATACACTTAGTATTACTTTCTTAGCTACAGTATACATATCTCCCTGGCATATTACATAATTTATGCAGCAGCATACAACACATTTTTGGACTCCCCTTGTTGTGCTGTGCTCACTTAAATAGGAAGGTGGAGCGGCGGTCCTTCGTGGGCAAATTTTGTCATCAAACTTGGTCATCAAAGTCTGGCATTCTCTGGATTTATAGTGCTTTCAAGACAATTGGGAACTCTGAAAAAAACAAGGTTGAATCATGAAGTCAGTGATCTTCAGGTCGGAGCTCTAGAAAGAGGCCCAAGTTCCCGGCTTGGAATTCCAAGTTGGATGACCGTTCAAACGTATTTTCCCAGTCGGAGCAAATTTTTATCAGAGTTCCCAGTTGTCTTGAACGTGGCTGAAGTCATGCTGGATTGACAGCATGGCCAATGTATTCCACCTTTTCTGGCCCATGGTGTTGAATGTTTATCATTTTAAGCTTGGAAAAGAGACCCTTAAACACAGACTTGGACCACACACCCAGTCCACTGAATAGCAGGCTTGTGATTGCTTTGCAATGCTTGAAGTTAGCCACGAATTCCTTCCAAACCATTCATTGTTGAATTTGCGATTTCCGACTTGTTGTGAATGTTTATGTCCAATGGCCGATGAGCACCGATCCGTTTAATCTATCATTTCTCTTCATAATTTATCTTCATATGACAAGGATTGAAAATGATTTTCTAGTAGATTGTTGACTTGATTCATGATGATGACTGCTAGCTAAGATTGTGTAAGTATGATGTTCGCCTTGATCAGTCCAATCAAATCTACAGTAGCTATAACGTGATATGACATCATTTTATCTCCGGCCAATGACCTTGAGCCTTCTTGGATGGGCACTTCTAATATAACTATGGCAGCAAATCAAATTTTATTGGTCACATGCGCCGAATACAACAGGTATTACCTTACAGTGAAATGTTTACTTACAAGCCCTTAACCAACAATGCAGTTTTAAGAAAAGACCTATAAAAAATTTTAAAAAGTAAGAGATAAGAAAAACAAATAATTAAAGAGCAGCAGTAAATAACAATAGCGGGGCTATATACAGGGGGTACCGGTTCAGAGTCAATGTGTCAATGTGCGGGGGCACCGGTGTCGAGGTAGTTGAGGTAATTATGTACATGCAGGTAGGGTGACAGCGTAGCCTAGTGGTTAGAGCGTTGGACTAGTAACCGAAAGGTTGTAAGATTGAATCCCCGAGCTGACAAGGTACAAATCTGTTGTTCTGCCCCTGAACAAGGCAGTTAACCCACTATTCCTAGGCTGTCATTGAAAATAAGAATTTGTTCTAAACTGACTTGCCTAGTTAAATAAAGGTAAAATAAATAAAAAGGGTTATTAAAGTGGCTATGCATAAATGATAACTGAGAGTAGCAGCAGCATGGGGGGTGCAAATAGGTAGCCATTTGATTAGCTGTTCAGGAGTCTTATGGCTTGGGGGTAGAAGCTGGACCTAGACTTGGCGCTCCAGTACCGCTTGCCGTGCGGTAATAGAGAGAACAGTCTATAACTAGGCTGGCTGGAGTCTTTGACAATTTTTAGGACTTCCCTGGTATAGAGACACCGCTTGGTATAGAGGCCCTGGGTGGCAGGAAGCTTTGCTCCGGTGATGTACTGGGCCGTACGCACTACCCTCTGTAGTGCCTTGCGGTCGGAGGCTGAGCAGTTGCCATACCAGGCATTGATGCAACCCGTCAGGATGCTCTTGATGGTGCAACTGTAAAACCTTTTGTAGATCTGAGGACCCATGCCAAATCTTTTCAGTCTCCTGAGGGGGAATAGGTTTTGTCATGCCCTCTTCACGACTGTCTTGGTGTGCTTGGACCATGTTAGTTTGTTGGTGATGTGTACGCCAAGGAACTTGAGGCTCTCAACATGCTCCACTACAGCCCCGTCGATGAGAATGGGGACGTGCTTGGTCCTCCTTTTCCTGTAGTCCACAATCATCTCCTTTGTCTTGATCACGTTGAGGGAGAGGTTGTTGTCCTTGCACCACACGGTCAGGTCTCTGACCTCCTCCCTATAGGCTGTCTCATCGTTGTCGGTGATCAGGCCTACCACTGTTGTCATCAGCAAACTTAATTATGGTGTTGGGAGTCATGCCTGGCCGTGCAGTCATGAGTGAAAAGGGAGTACAGGAGAGGACTGAGCACGCAACCCTGAGGGGCCCCCGTGTTGAGGATTAGCGTGGCGGATGTGTTGTTACCTACCCTTACCACCTGGGGGCGGCCTGTCAGGAAGTCCAGGATCCAGTTGCAGAGGGAGGTGTCTAGTCCAAGGGTCCTTAGCTTAGTGATGAGCTTTGAGGGCACTATGGTGTTGAACACTGAGCTGTAGTCAATGAATAGCATTCTCACATAGGTGTTACTTTTGTCCAGGTGTGAAAGGGCAGTGTGGAGTGCAATAGAGATTGCATCATCTGTGGATCTGTTGGTGCGGTATGCAAATTGGAGTTGGTCTAGAGTTTCTCGGATAATGGTGGTGAGGTGAGCCATGACTAGCCTTTCAAAGCATTTCATGGCTACAGACATGAGTGCTATGGGTCGGTAGTCATTTAGGCAGGTTACCTTAGTGTTCATGGGCACAGGGTTTACAGTGGTCTGCTTGAAACATGTTGGTATTACAGACTTAGACAGGGAGAGGTTCAAAATGTCAGTGAAGACACTTGCCAGTTGGTCAGCGCATGCTCGGAGTACACGTCCTGGCCCTGCGGCCTTGTGAATGTTGACCTGTTTAAAAGGTCTTACTCACATCGGCGCGGAGAGCGGGATCACACAGTCGTCCGGAACAACTGATGCTCTCATTCATGTTTCAGTCTTACTTGCCTCGAAGCTAGCATAGAGGTTATTTAGCTCGTCTGGTAGGCTCGTGTCATTAGGCAGCATTCGGCTGTGCTTCCCTTTGTAGTCTAACAGTTTGCAAGCCCTACCACATCCGACGAGCGTCGGAGCCGGTGTAGTACGATTCCTGTATTGACGGTTTGCCTGTTTGATGGTTCGTCGGAGGGCATAGTGGGATATCTTATAAGCTTCCGGGTTAGTCCCACTCCTTGAAAGCGGCAGCTCTACCCTTTAGCTCAGTGCGAATGTTGACTAATCCATGGCTTCTGGTTGGGGTATGTACGTACAGTCACTGTGGGGACGATGTCCTCGATGCCCTTATTGATAAAGCCAGTGACTGATGTGGTGTACTCCTAAATGCCATCGGAAGAATCCTGGAATATATTCCAGTCTATGCTAGCAAAACAGTCCTGTAGTTTAGTATCTGCTTCATCTGACCACTTTTTTTATAGACCAAGTCACTGGTGCTTCAAGCTTTCATTTTTGCCCTATAAGCAGGAATCAGGAGGATATAATTATGGTCAGATTTGCCAAATGGAGGGCGAGGGAGAGCATTGTACGCGTCTCTGTGTGTGGAGTAAAGGTGGTCTAGATTTTTTTTCCCTCTGGTTGCACATTTAACATGCTGATAGAAATTATGTAAAATTGATTTAAATTTCCCTGCATTAAAGTCCCCGGCCACTAGGAGCGCCGCCTCTGAATGAGCGTTTTCCTGTTTGCTTATGGCGTTGGCATTGAGTGCGGTTTTAGTGCCAGCATCGGTCTGTGGTGGTATGTAGACAGCTACGAGAAATACAGATGAAAACTCTCTAGGTAGATAGTGTGGTCTACAGTTTATCATAAGATACTCTACCTCAGGCGAGCAAAACCTCAAGACTTCCTTAGATATCGATGCTATAATATCCACAATACTCACTGAAACATAGAACTGTCTAACTGCTGCTCAGGGTCAGCTGGCTGGCTCCACTCTGTCAAAGTATTGGATAGCAATATTACAGACAGGAAAAAGAGACATTAGAAGTGTAGGAGTAAAATAATGGTACGTAAGCAAGTTATAGGAAATATGTCACAACTACCTTATGGGAGGAGCAATTTTCTCAACAGCTTGCTTTTCTCTGCATCTCTATCGATCACCATGTCAGTATCCAGGGCCATTAGGATGTCCTTCTCGGTGGTCATCAGCATGAAGGCCTCTAGGTGTTCTGTGAGAGAGTGCTCCTGAGTCTGCTCTTGATATACTTTAAAGTAGAGAAACTTTGCTCACAAGCTACCTGGGTAACTGAGAGGGTGAGTAGGAACTGAGAGGGTGAGTAGGAACTCAGCATCTGGTAACAACACAGTGGACATTCTTTGCAGGATCAGCAGCATTTATTCTTCATTTCCACCTCATCTTCATTTCCATCAGGGCCATCCTCCACTGTCCTGGTCATGTATTCCTCCAATCCTGAACTTTTCAGTCTTTTCCACTGTACAGTGAGGCTCCTCAGCTCACACTGCAAATTGTCAACAGTTGCTCAGCTATCAAATCGAAGCAAACATTTGCTGATCTCTTGAAGGGTTGTCTCTGGAAGACCATTGGATGTTATTTGGGAGAAGTTTCTAGGGTCCAGAAGGGCTAGGTCAGCATATAGAATGCCATGAGACAGAAATCACCTGTGGATACTATCTGTGACTGTATCCATAATTTGATTGTGGACTTGAACTTTATAGGCACTCTGCCTCTGTCAAAGCTTCATCTTGAGCCATCTCTCCAGACATGATTTTCTTATTACTTGCCCTTTTCTGCGGTAGAGTGGCTTCCAACTCCTCCAGCTCTGTCCTCATCCTGTTCTTTTTTCTTCTTATTTGCAAACTGAACAAATGTGTCTGTAGTTGCCTTAATGGTGTCAAAGTCTCTTGACATGCCTTTCAGGGTTTCCTGTGTAGCCACAACCATTCGATCTGCAGACAGGATGTCCATCCCACTTGTCTACAGGTATTTGGACAGTGGTGATGTGTTCTCAAATATCCGAAGAAATATTTGAGCTGTCAGTATCGTCTCATACTGGAGAAGAGCCTCAGTAAATCCTCTTGCCTTCACCCGAGCAGTTGTCTTCATGTTGGCCTGTCCTTGTATGGCTGATAGTGTGAGTACTTCAACATAGAGACCCTGGTCTGGTTTTCCAAAGGATCAAAGGACCTTCTTCAAAGCACTATCCTTAGCCCACCAGCTTGTTTCTCTGATTGGAGATAGGTGTCTGTGTCGCGTGTCCTGGCTCTTCTTCTTCCACACATCCATCCTTTGGTAGGATTCACGGAGTAACACAGCAATGTCGTTAAGGAGAGAAAAAAGTGACCCACTTGCTTAGACAATTTCCGTTGTGTCAGACAAAACCAGATTAAAGACATGTGCATATACACAGCCTCAGACTGCATCCCCCTGTAACTGAGCCCCCTCTTGCCAATGACTTTCACTATGTCTACGACACGTTACAGCACCTGCCTTCTGCTTACCTGCCCTCTATGGGCAGACATCTCAATCAATCAATCAAATGTATTTATAAAGCCCTTCTTACATCAGCTGATGTCACAAAGTGCTGTACAGAAACCCAGCCTAAAACCCCAAACAGCAGGCAATGCAGGTGTAGAAGCACGGTGGCTAGGAATAACTCCCAAGAAAGGCCAGAACTTAGGAAGAAACCTAGAGAGGAACCAGGCTATAAGGGGTGGCCAGTCCTCCTCTGGCTGTGCCGGGTGGAGATTATAACAGAACATGGCCAAGATGTTCAAATGTTCATAGATGACCAGCAGGGTCAAATAATAATAATCACAGTGGTTGTACAGGGTGCAACAGGTCAGCACCTCAGGAGTAAATGTCAGTTTGCTTTTCATAGCTGATCATTCATGATCTCTCTAACCCCCCATGCTGTCTTCAGAGACTTGAAAACAGCAGGTCTGGGACAGGTAGCACGTCCGGTGAACAGGTCAGGGTTTCATAGCCGCAGGCAGAACAGTTGAAACTGGAGCAGCAGCAAGACCAGGTGGACTGGGGACAGCAAGGAGTCATCAGGTAGTCCTGAGGCATGGTCCTAGGGCTCAGGTCCTCATAGAGAGAGAAAGAGAGAAAAAGAGAGAGAGAGAATTAGGGAGAGCATACTTAAATTCACACAGGACACCGGATAAGACCGGAGAAATACTCCAGATATAACAGACTGACCCTAGCCTCCCGACACAAACTATTGCAGCATAAATACTGGAGGCTGAGACAGGAGGGGCGTGAGACACTGTGGCCCCATCTGACGATACCCCCGGACAGGGCCAAACAGGCAGGATATAACCCCACCCACTTTGCCAAAGAACAGCCCCCACAACACTAGAGGGATATGTCCAACCACCAACTTACCATCCTGAGACAAGGCTGAGTATAGCCCACGAAGATCTCCCCCACGGCACAACCCAAGGGGGGGGCACTATCCCGGACAGGAAGATCACGACACCCACTCAAGTGACGCACCCCTCCTAGGGATGGCATGGAAGAGCACCAGTAAGCCAGTGACTCTGCCCCTGTAATAGGGTTTGAGGCAGAGAATCCCAGTGGAGAGAGGGGAACCGGCCAGGCAGAGACAGCAAGGGCGGTTCGTTGCTCCAGTGCCTTTCCTTTAACTTTCACACTCACCTGGGCCAGTATACACTCAATCATAGGACCTACTGAAGAGATGAGTCTTCAATAAAGGCTTAAAGGTCGAGTCTGCGTCTCTCACATGGATAGGCAGACCATTCCATAAAAATGGAGCTCTATAGGAGAAAGCCCAGCCTCCAGCTGTTTGCTTAGAAATTCTAGGGACAATAATGAGGCCTGCGTCTTGTGACCGTAGTGTAGGTATGTACAGCAGGACCAAATCGGAAAGATGGGTAGGAGCAAGCCCATGTAATGCTTTGTAGGTTAGCTGTTAGGTTAGGAGTAATATGATAAAAAATGTTGGTTCTAGTCAAGATTCTAGCAGCCGTGTTTAGCACTAACTGAAGTCTATTTATTGCTTTATCCGGGTAGCCGGAAAGTAGAGCATTGCAGTAGTCTAACCTAGAAGTGACAAAAGCATGGATTAATTTTTTTTGCATCATATTTGGACAGAAAGTTTCAGATTTTTGCAATGTTACATAAATGGAAAAAAGCTGTCCTTGAAACAGTCTTGATATGTTCGTCAAAAGAGAGATCAGGGTCCAGAGTAACGCAGAGGGCCTTCACAGTTTTATTTGAGATGATTGTACAACCATCAAGATGAATTGTCAGATTCAACAGAAGATATTTGTTTCTTGGGACCTAGACTTTGAATGTCTGCTTTGGAGGACCTTAAAAAGTATGCCTCAGCACTACTTCTGTGCATATTGCTCTTCTCGTGCTCTTCTACCCTTTGATGAACATGTTTCCAATCTGTCATTCCACTCATAAAAATATTGCTGTCAGTAGGCTTCGCAAATGCCATACAAATTGAACAGTATAACGCATGGCTTTCTTCATTGTATGACAGCCATTTCCGATTGGTGCAGTCTTCCAAACAGAAAAGGTTTAGATTCATGCATAGGGTGGAAACAAAAAAAATGTTTTTAGGTCATCTGACTTGGGTCTCTTGAAATAATCAAAAGTTGGTCTGGCATCCTGGCCTTCCCTGGCTCTCAATTCCACTAAACTGGACTGGGCCTGTCATCAAGATCAATGCTCACTCCCAGTGAAATTGGGCTGGACCTATTATCAAACTGGATATGAATAAAATAATATATACTGTAATGACCTGACTAGATCATGAAGGAACAATTGTCCAGACAGAGGATGGAGTTAACGAATGGACGGTTTATTAACCCAACTTAACACAGGCTACTGTTTGGCCGTAGCCCACGCCAAATAAATGAAAGGTACACTACAAACCAACCGTGACCTTCTCTTGTGAAGCCCAGACGTAAGAGAGAGAACAATGGCTAAACCCGGTCTTAACTTCCAATGTTCCATCCCCCTGCCCAACCCCCCTCCACGCCACTCCGCCAACCACCAGGCTGCCCGGTATCAGAACATTCCAGGCATTCCCGTGATTGCCAGATAGCAGGTTGATTGGCATGACCCCGTGGTAAGTACGACACAACCCACTAATAGCCTAACACATAACCCACAACTGTCTGTGCGGGTCGCTACAATACATTAACTAATAAAGGCCCAATTGTGAAAAACTACAAAAACACAGCAGCAGTCCCACTATTTAATATCAAGTGAATGAATGACAACACAACACGGTTTTTTGTGGCTTTACTCACCGTTCACACCGGACTGTTGGCATGATGTTGAGTTTCAATGCGTTGTCTAGTAAGAGGCGAAGTGGTAGGAACCGTGGTGATGAGGATCATAACTACAGTAGCAAATCACTGTAGCCATATTCTCCCGCACAAAATATGAATTTGAGAGGGAAAGGACTTGATTGGTTTTACAACATGTATACTATTTGCAACCAATGGCTGTATAGACATTAAATAAAATTAGCTAATTAACATTTGTGTATGTCTAATGCAAAGTAGCATTTATAACGAAAAGGCAAAAGCAAGCAGAATCAAATGAAAATGCTTATTTGAGCTAAGTAAAATTATACGACAGTAAATCACTGATACTCAAGTGATTGCCATTTCCTACAAAATCCCCACAGGATGGCGAAATCAGAGCTTTGTTAGGCGTCAAATTTGAGTTTTTCCGCTAGTTTGAACACCCAGTTACTGTACATCTTTACCTCAATTCTTTCTTTCTGGTACGTTTACACAGCAGTAGCTGACCAATAGTATTTGCATTTCACTCAAATTCTGATATAACATTGTCACG
Organism: Salmo salar; assembly: GCF_965601325.2. Taxonomy (NCBI): domain Eukaryota; kingdom Metazoa; phylum Chordata; class Actinopteri; order Salmoniformes; family Salmonidae; genus Salmo; species Salmo salar. Next base: position 36,039,658 of record NC_138306.1, on the reverse strand, counting down.
TCCTGACCAGCAGAGGGCGTAATTGTGTTAGTCTTGGTCAGGATGTGGCAGGTGGTTTGTGTTTGTTAAATGTTGTGTTGGTGATTGGGACTTCCAATTGAAGGCAGGTGTGTTGAGTTGCCTTTGATTGGAAGTCCTATATAGGTATGTGTGTTTTTCTTTGGGGTTGTGGGTGGTTGTCCTTGCACTGCATTGTATGTGCCTGCAAGACTGTTGCTGTTGTAAGTACTGTTTATTGTTTTTTTCAAGTGGATGCTTTACGTGTTTTATTTAATAAACATGAGTGTCCACAATCCCGCTGCGCCTTGGTCCTCTTCTCTCCATGACAACTTCTGTGACAGAACCACCCACCTCCAAAGGACCAAGCAGCGGAAGAGGAGGAAGCCACAGGAGAACAGGGTGGATGAATGGACATGGCAGGACGAAAGACGATTCTGGGAGGACAAGTTAAGGGAGCTAAGGGAACCCGAGAGGCAGCCCCAATAATTTTTTTGGGGGGGGCACAAGGGCTGTTTGGCGGGGCAAGATTGGAGCCCCAGGCCAGCTCCCCGTACCCTTTTTGGAAGAAAACACACTGGACAGGTCCCGTGCTTTGGGGTAGGTGCTGTGGTGAGGCCTGGCATTTTCAGGCCGGTAAGCACAGTACCAGCGCCCCGCATGTGCCAGGGGAGTGTGAGCATCGAGCCTGAAGGGGTGATGCCAACCCTGCGCTCAAGACCGCCAGTGGGCCTCTACGGTCCGGTGTTTCCCGCTAAACGCACTAGCATTGAGGTGCGTGTCTCCAGGCTGGCACGTCCAGTACCAGCCCCACGCATCAGGAGTCTAGTGCGTCAGCCCAGCCTCGCCAGTCAACAGTCACCAGAGCTGCCCGCCAGTCAAGAGTCACCAGAGCTGCCCGCCAGTCAAGAGTCACCAGAGCTTCCCGCCAGTCGTAAGTCGCCAGAGCCGCCCGCCAGTCGTAAGTCGCCAGAGCCGCCCGCCAGTCGTAAGTCGCCAGAGCCGCCCGCCAGTCGTAAGTCGCCAGAGCCGCCCGCCAGTCGTAAGTCGCCAGAGCCGCCCGCCAGTCGTAAGTCGCCAGAGCCGCCCGCCAGTCGTAAGTCACCAGAGCCGCCCGCCAGTCGTAAGTCGCCAGAGCCGCCCGCCAGTCGTAAGTCGCCAGAGCCGCCCGCCAGTCAGAAGTCGCCAGAGCCGCCCGCCAGTCAGAAGTCGCCAGAGCCGCCCGCCAGTCAGGAGCCGCCAGCCAGTCAGGAGCCGCCAGAGCCGCCCGCCAGTCAGGAGCCGCCCGCCAGTCAGGAGCCGCCCGCCAGTCAGGAGCCGCCAGAGCCGCCCGCCAGTCAGGAGCCGCCAGAGCCGCCCGCCAGTCAGGAGCCGCCAGAGCCGCCCGCCAGTCAGGAGCCGCCAGAGCCGCCCGCCAGTCAGGAGCCGCCAGAGCCGCCCGCTAGTCAGGAGCCGCCAGAGTGGCCCGTCTGCCCGAGTGGCCCGTCTGCCCGGATCTGCCCGAGTGGCCCGTCTGCCCGGAACTGCCCGAGTGGCCCGACTGCCCGAGTGGCCCGACTGCCCGGAACTGCCAGAGTGGCCCGACTGCCCGGAACTGCCAGAGTGGCCCGACTGCCCGGAACTGCCAGAGAGGCCCGACTGCCCGGAACTGCCAGAGTGGCCCGACTGCCCGGAACTGCCAGAGTGGCCCGACTGCCCGGAACTGCCAGAGTGGCCCGACTGCCCGGATCTGCCAGAGTGGCCCGCCTGTTCGGGGCTGCCAGAGTGCCCTGCCTGTTTGGAGCTGCCAGAGTGGCCCGTCAGTCAGGATCAGCCCGAGTGGCCCTCCTGCCCTCCGGCCAAGCCCGAGTGGCCCTCCTGCCCTCCGGCCCGAGTGGCCCTCCTGCCCTCCGGCCCGGCCCGAGTGGCCCTCCTGCCCGGCCCGAGTGGCCCTCCGGCCCGAGTGGCCCTCCGGCCCGGCCCGAGTGGCCCTCCTGCCCAGCCCGAGTGGCCCTCCTGTCCTCCGGCCCAGCCCGAGTGGCCCTCCTGTCCTCCGGCCCAGCCCGAGTGGTCCGTCTGCCAGGGTCAGCCCAAGTGGCCCGTCTGCCCGGCGCAGCTAGCAGCGCCACCGAAGTGGGCGACGCCGAAGGTGGAGCAAGGTCCACGTCCTGCACCTGAGCCACCTCCAGGATAGGTGGGTTGGGGAGGGAGGGTGTAGCACAGTGCCGTCGGTGACGGCAGCCACCCTCCCTTCCCTCCCTTATTGTTTAGGGGTTATTGTTTGTTGGTTTTGTTGGGGTATTGGGGATTTTCTTGTGTTTTTCTTTTTTTAGGTGCATCCCGGGGTCTGCACCTTGAGGGGGGGTACTGTCACGTCCTGACCAGCAGAGGGCGTAATTGTGTTAGTCTTGGTCAGGATGTGGCAGGTGGTTTGTGTTTGTTAAATGTTGTGTTGGTGATTGGGACTTCCAATTGAAGGCAGGTGTGTTGAGTTGCCTTTGATTGGAAGTCCTATATAGGTGTGTGTGTTTTTCTTTGGGGTTGTGGGTGGTTGTCCTTGCACTGCATTGTATGTGCCTGCAAGACTGTTGCTTTTGTAAGTACTGTTTATTGTTTTTTTCAAGTGGATGCTTTACGTGTTTTATTTAATAAACATGAGTGTCCACAATCCCGCTGCGCCTTGGTCCTCTTCTCTCCATGACAACTTCTGTGTCAAACATGTTGTATTTGTAACACATTTCTGCACATATCTACCACTTCGGCTGCACTATCTTTGGCTTCGCTGTCCTCTCCGTCTACTCATTTACCCGCCAACCGGGTTGTGGCATCTTCCTCTTGCCGGTCTAGCACTTCGATGTTAGAATCGGTGGTACTAGTAGTACTACTACCGAATAAGTCTGTTCGTTTTTACATTTACTTGCATTTGAGTGAAGACTTTTGACTCTTAAATTTTCAACCCCAGCCTTACGTTTTTTTTACTCTGCTTTTCCATTTTCTATTGTAGCTAGTTTTTCGAGCTGTCACTGTCAGTGTCAATGTGAGTGTGAGTGACACAAAGGGGGCGGGGCTAAGGCTTGTATAGACGTAATACGGAACCCAAACCGACTGTGCCATCGTGCATACATTTATTTTGTCCCCCTACACCAAACGCGATCACGACACGCAGGTTAAAATATCAAAACAAACTCTGAACCAATGACATTAATTTGGGGACAGGTTGAAAAGCATTAAACATGTATGGCAATTTAGCTAGTTAGCTTGCATTTGCTAGCTAATTTGTCCTATTTAGCTAGCTTGCTGTTGCTAGCAAATTTTTTCTGGGATATAAACATTGAGTTGTTATTTTACCTGAAATGCACAATTAATCCACACAATGTGACAATTAATTAATCCACACATAAAACGGCCAACCGAATCGTTTCTAGTCCTCTCTCCTCCTTCCGGCTTTTTCATCTTTGAACTTATATGGTGATTGGCATCTACACTTTCATAGTATTACCACGACAACCGGCAAAACATTTCGTCTTTAAATCACCCACGTGGGTATAACCAATGAGGAGATGGCACGTGGGTACCTGCTTCTATAAACCAAAGAGGAGAGGCAGGACTTGCAGTGCGATCAGCGCCAGAAATAGAAAGGAGTTCTATTTTAGCCCTTGGCAACACAGACGCTCGTTGACGCGCACGAGCAGTATGGGTGCAATAATTGAACAACAGATTTCTAAATTTATTTTGCAACGCGAGCGAATGCATGCCACGCGAGCGGTGTAGTCAGTCTATTAGTTTGGAACAGATCAACGGACCTCGGGGTTGGCCCGTGTTGCCGGTAGGCTGCCAACTTTTTTATTAGTCGTAAAAAATGTAAAAGGCAGGCGGCCCACCGGCCCAGAGGTTGACCAGCCCACCGGGAACTCTCCCGGTGCTCAATCCGCTACTGCATAGGCCCCCAGCCTGTGTCTTACCAGAGGCTGCTGTTCAATCCTGCCGATAGTGTGTATAACCCACCAGCTGTATGTTCTTAATGTCGTCATTCAGCCACAACTCGGTGAAACATAAAATATTACAGTTTTTAATGTCCCGTTGGTAGGATATACGTGCTTTCAGTTCGTCCCATTTATTTTCCAGAAACTGAACGTTAGCTAGCAGGACGGAAGGCAAACACAGATTAGCCACTCTTTGCCTGATCCTCACAAGGCACCCTGATCTTTTTCCGCGAAATCTCTGTTTCCTTCTCCAGCGAATGCTGGGGATCTGGGCCTGGTCGGGTGTCTGCAGTATCTCCCCCCTGTCCGACTCATCGAAGAAAAACTCTTAGTCTAATCTGGAGGTGAGTAATCGCAGTTCTGATGTCCAGAAGCTCTTGTCGGTCATACTACTCTATATTGTTTGTCCTCGTGTGTCCATTCATGTTTTTCAGCATAAAGTACTCTGCAGCCACTTAGTGTGGACACCAGGTGAGACCACACACACAGATTCCTGTTGAACACTGTCCCTTTAACTACCTTATTTTCTCAATAACAGTCTCTCTCCTTCACTTCTAGGTTATATTAGCTGTGTCTGTGAACCCCTCCTGCATCTGAACTTGCTACATAGAGGGCACAGCATGATCAGAGGTGAGAGGTTACTTGGTCAGGCCAAGAGGAAGTATTATTAAAGAGATGCTTTACATTGAAATACAGATAGAGATGCAGTAGTCCCAGAGTTAATGATCCAAGGTCAGTTTTGCATTTCACCTCCTGATTATGACTGACAGTGTTAGACAAAAAAACAAAACAAGGCTTAAACATGCTATCTCTCTCCCTCCATCTGTCTCTCGTCTACAGGCATGTTTTGATGTGAGAGAGGATGCCAACCCCCAGTCCAGTCATCGCCACCTCACCCGCTCTTAAAATAATAGTGTCTCTAGTCAGCCCAAAGGTTATGTCATTGTGATGAACTGAGAGAATATTAGGGTAGCACTGAGATTCATTAGTCATATGCTGCCTTCCCTGCTCCTCTTCTTACCTCTTTCCCTTTCTGTATTTTACACCTCTCTCGCCACCTCTTTCTTCCTCTGTTTTTGTGCACAACAGATGTGCATTGAAGTAAAGATTGAACTTGTATTTATAATATTACAATTATAATATTTATAATGCATGTATTTATAACACTTGGATAATTAACTTCTTTCAATTAAGCATTTCACATTCTCTACTGGGTGTAATTATTTCTCTTATTCGATGAAATACTACACCTATCCTGTGTTTATCAGATCAACGCAAATGAAGGAAATTAGATATTGAGATGAACCGGTTTTAGAGTATTTACATGATGCATAGGAAGTGTAGTGTACTGTTTTTCAATTTTATTTCTGTATATATGAATTACAAATCAACCTTTAACTAGTTAAATCATGTGTAACCATTGATGTCCCAGGACCAAGATTGGTAAACACTGTTGAAGTGTATAATTGTAATGCATACATGCAGACACAGCATCATTCAAAGACTGGAATTTGATACGCCTGTTATTGGATATGACTGAAATGATCTCAAAGACATTCATACCTGAACTGCACCTTTATTTGCCATGGTAGAGTACATGATCAGTGAATATATTAAATGTACAGGCTACAATGTGGGGATCTCATGTATGGTAATAACTACACGTATATACGACTTGCATCCTTGGCACAAAGTTATATTACATTCTAGTCGATCCATAGGCTTCATCAATGTCATTCACTGTTTTGAAGTTGATACAACTGGCTATGATAGTTGAGGTTCATAGCTAGGTTCTGAACTACTATGTAAACCAAACGTTTTAGGGTCCATACACAGACCAGCTACATAGCTAGCTACACATCCATAGGCATTCAGGTATTTTTATCCTCCACTGCACAATAAGCAAGAAAATAGTTAGCTAGCTACGTTATTTCATCTATCTGCATTGCATATATCAGCAAGGCAAGCTTACACAATTGTACATTCAATTTGCAGTAAATGCTTTAGCTAGCTAGATTCTTTACATCCACTGTTTCACAAGACGACAGCCTGGTTTGCTGGTTGTTTCAGGAGTCCCCAAAACATTAAACTACCAGAATGACAAGTTCATACTCATGTCGCAACCCACCACTGCGACCTGTACGCTCTCGTTGGCTGGCCCTAGCTTCATACTCATCGCCAAACCCACTGGCTCCAGGTCATCTACAAGACCCTGCTAGGTAAAGTCCCCCCTTATCTCCACTCACTGGTCACCATAGCAGCACCCACCTGTAGCATGCGCTCCAGCAGGTATATCTCTCTGGTCACCCCTCAAAGCCAACTCCTCCTTTGGTCGTCTCTCCTTCCAGTTCTCTGCTGCCAATGACTGGAACGAACTACAAAAATCTCTGAAACTGGAAACACTTATCTCCCTCACTAGCTTTAAGCACCAGCTGTCAGAGCAGCTCACAGATCACTGCACATGTACATAGCCCATCTATAATTTAGCCCATACAACTACCTCTTACCCTACTATATTTATTTATTTTGCTCCTTTGCACCCCATTATTTCTATTTCTACTTTGCACTTTCTTCCACTGCAAATCTACAATTCCAGTGTTTTACTTGCTATATTGTATTTACTTTGCCACCATGGCCTTTTTTGCCTTTACCTCCCATATCTCACCTCATTTGCTCACACTGTATATAGACTTATTTTTCTACTGTATTATTGACTGTATGTTTGTTTTACTCCATGTGTAACTCTGTGTTTTTGTATGTTGTCGAACTGCTTTGCTTTATCTTGGCCAGGTCGCAATTGTAAATGAGAACTTGTTCTCAACTTGCCTACCTGGTTAAATAAAGGTGAAATAAAATGTAACTTTTTTTTTTTTAAACACCCATAAAGCTAGCCAGCTAGCTGGCTAATGTTAGCTAGTCAGCTAGCTTGCTAAATCGCGATGTTCGTAAATTAACTTTATGATAAAAAGAATATGCATAATCGTTTGTCTACTTTAATGGCTAATGTTAGCTAGTCAGCTAGCTTGCTAAATCGCGATTTTCGTAAATTAACTTTATGATAAAAAGAATATGCATAATCGTTTGTCTACTTTAACTAACATATTCCTATCAACTGTAAAAAAAAAATGCATGACGTTGCGCCTTACATGCCCACCGTTGCAGCTACCGCGAGGTCCCATGGGTTTTAATGTAGAATAGTCTGTATACATACAAGAAGTACACAAATAGACAATGATCTGAAGAAAGTCTCCAGCCTTGGGTCGCATAGCGTCAAATTCGTCATGGGAACCACTCGATATGATTGGTCATCGCACAGCGGTCGCCGACTCTCCGCTTCTTTACCTTCCGTTGAAAATGAATGGGAAGCGGTGTTTCACCGCAAGGTATCTTGTGCTACGTACACCGGGCGTACGGTCAGGGAACAGTATGCATGTAAAACAAGTATTTCAAATACATTCACGTGAAAACACAGTTTGTAAAGCAAATGTATCCTGCTGAAAAGAAAATACTAATCTGTCTGTAGGCTACCAAAGTTATCAACTTCCAAATAGCGCTATTGAGCAAACAGCATACAAAGTAAAACAAGGGGGAACAAAAAAAACAAGGGGGGTAGACAAGCTTTTGGCAGTAGCACATCGGCCATCACCAGTGAGTGAGTTGCGCATCATTGGGTGAGTCAGTGAAAATCGAATGCTTTTAAAAAAATTCCCTCCTCATATTGTACAATATGTCTCCACACACCTATGCTATTGATTGATTCAAGACAAGGTCGTTTTATTGATCTCAGATTCTGTGTCAAAGTAGCCTGTCATTTCGATCATTTGTGAGGTATTAAAACGTATTATGCTAAAGTCTCCAGTCAAATTAAAATATGTAGAATTGATTATAAAAGGTTTATAAAAGGCCACATTTTTTCCAGAACCTTACCTACAAAAGTGTTTCCCAATGGGCAACTTCTGCAAGTGTCTCTACTTTACTGCTCTATGCCAGTACACAAAAGCTATGATAATGCATGCAATTCTTTATTATAAATGTGATTTTCTTTTTCAAGAGCCCCAGAGGGCTCACTTTTTGTTCCTGCACCTCCCAATTTACAAATTGAGCAAAATTCAACTGTTGTTTTTCTTGACCGAAGCAACTTCTGTAATTTGTCTGTGTGTGTCTCAGGGCATGGGTGGTCAGCATGGCTACTTTGGCCTGTGGCTGGACAGTGATTTTGGCCGTGGGCATAGCCGAGCACGGCCTCACTGCACCACCTATAGCAGCCCTCGACTCTCTCGGCTCTCTGGACACCCTGGACTCTCCCTGAGGAGGAAGAGGTCAGTATCAACCAGGACAGTCTCTCACCTCTCTCCTTTCCCACATATTTTTTTCTATCATTTGTTTTATTCTGTCTGTCACTGCTGTGCAAGTATCATTGTGTTTCTCATTTCTACCTGCAGGTGGAGATAGAGGCACATTTATTAAAGGAAGTAACCTACCACATATACTTAGTGGATGACAGTCAGGTTGGGGTGTTCTGTTGCAGGTAGAGACAGGAGGCAAGAGGAGCATCCTTGATGCAGACCCTTAGGTTCTGGCCATGATGGAGATTGCAGTGAAGACCCTTCATAGCCAGGGTCAGAGGAGTGCAATGGATAATGAAGAAAGAGTGTGCTAATCAAATTCAATTTTATTTGTCACATGCACCGAATACAACATGTGTAGACCTTACTGTGAAATGCTTACTTATAAGCCCTTAACCAACAATGCAGTTCAAGAAATTGAGTTAAGAAAATATTTGCTAAATAAACTCAAGTAAAAAACAATAAAAAGTAACACAATAAAATAACAATAATGAGGCTATATACAGGGGGTATCAGCTTGTTGATATGTTACACCTGTCAGGTGGATGGATTATCTTGGAAAAGGAGAAATGCTCACTAACAGGGATGTAAACACATTTGTGCGCAATATTTGGGAGAAATACATTTTTTGGGCATATGGGGAAAACATTTGATATTTTATTTCACACCTTACATGTTGCGTTTATATTTTTGTTCAGTATGTGTTCAGTATGTGTATGTATGTGTATATATATATATATATATATATATATATATATATATATATATATATATATACATATACACACACACACACTGAGTGTACAAAACATTAGAAACACCTTCCTAATATTGAGTTGCACCACCTTTTACCCTCAGAACAGCCTCAATTTGTCGATGCATGGACTCTACAAGGTGTCAAGCGTTCCACAGGAATCCATTTCTCAATTGTCTTTAGGCTTAAAAATCCTTCTTCAACCTGTCTCCTCTCCTTCATCTACACTGATTGAAGTGACATCAATAAGGGATCAAAGCTTTCACCTGAATTCACCTGGTCAGGGATATGTTGTTTGTTAACATTTTTTCTTTTGATTGAGCGCCATTGTGGTGAGGCTATATGATTGGAGAAACCTGCATGATGTAAAAAGTGTCATTCTCATTATATTGTCATACATTTTATCTCAGCCTATAGACTAGAGAAAAGGCCACATATTCTTTCTACCATATCCTATATTTAAGTTAGATAGTTTTATTGACGGAACGTTGGTGGAGGGCTGCGGAGATACATCTCTCCAATAGCACTGTCACGGTTGTCGTAGGGTAAAGCGGACCAAGACGCAGCGGGGAAATGTGCACTCATCTTCTTTTATTTCAACGGACAAAGAAGGTAAACCAAAATAAATACATACACCAAAAAAACACAACGACAAATAACAGGCCGGTAAGGCACAGAGCTATACACAGCACAATCTCCCACAAAACACTAAAACAAACACATACCTATATATAGGACCCTCAATCAGAGGCAACTAGAAAACACCTGCCTCCAATTGAGAGTCCAATCCCCAATTAACTAAGCATAGAAATACAAAATACTAGACTAAACATAGAAATACATAACCATAGAACATTGCCCAAAACCCGGAATAATAAATCAAACACCCTACTAAACACACAACCACCCCGAACCACATAAAACAAATACCCCCTGCCACGTCCTGACCAAACTACAATAACAAATAACCCCTATTACTGGTCAGGACGTGACAAGCACCCTGTTTTTGTGCCCCTGCCTTTGATAAAGTGGGTACTGCTTATCAAAGGGTGTCATCAGTGTTCACCTAAAATGCCCATTTGCCACTGGTTGAGAGAAATTGTCATTGTTTTTGGGTAGATTTATGTGAGGTCTTATGTGTTGTTGGAGGTGCTGCCCCCGCCTAAGGCGGCAGACCTAATCCTGCCTAATGAGCGGGCCGTCAGTGGTTTAAGCTGTTTTCTAGTGACATTAATTTGGATACATCCATAACAATGAGCTAATGATGCGCGATTTCACCTGGCATAGAAAATGTGCTCTCTCGTGAAGACACTGTTGTTTCAGTGGAACTAGCCAAAAACACAGCTAACAAATCACTTCAAACTAGCTCCATTTCATTAGACCTTTTTTCTATTGATATTTATTTGTGTATATACAATCGTGGCCAAAAGTTTTGAGAATTACACAAATATTAATTTTCACAAAGTCTGCTGCCTCAGTTTGTATGATGGCAATTTGCATATACTCCAGGATGTTATGACGAGTGATCAGATGAATTGCAATTAATTGCAAAGTCCCTCTTTGCCATGCAAATGAACTGAATCCCCAAAAAACATTTCCACTGCATTTCAGCCCTGCCACAAAAGGACCAGCTGACATCATGTCAGTGATTCTCTCATTAACACAGGTGTGAGTGTTGACGAGGATGCCTGTCATGCTGATTGAGTTCATCATTGCTTTGCACAAAAAGGGCTTCACAGGCAAGGATATTTCTGCCAGTAAGATTGCACCTAAATCAACCATTTATCGGAACATCAGGAACTTCAAGGAGAGCGGTTCAATTGTTGTGAAGAAGGCTTCAGGGCGCCCAAGAAAGTCCAGCAAGCGCCAGAACCGTCTCCTAAAGTTGATTCAGCTGCGGGATCGGGGCACCACCAGTACAGATCTTGCTCAGGAATGGCAGCAGGCAGGTGTGAGTGCGTCTGCACGCACAGTGAGGCAAAGACTTTTGGAGGATGGCCTGGTGTCAAGAAGGGCAGCAAAGAAGCCACTTCTCCAGGAAAAACATCAGGGACAGACTGATATTCTGCAAAAGGTACAATGATTGGACTGCTGAGGACTGGGGTAAAGTCATTTTCTCTGATGAATCCCCTTTCCGATTGTTTGGGGCATCCGGAAAAAAGCTTGTCTGGAGAAGACAAGGTGAGCGCTACCATCAGTCCTGTGTCATGCCAACAGTAAAGCATCCTGAGACCATTCATTTGTGGGGTTGCTTCTCAGCCAAGGGAGTGAGCTCACTCGAAGCATTGATTATGCAAGAATGGGCTGCCATCAGTCAGGATGTGGCCCAGAAGTTAATTGACAGCATGCCAAGGCGGATTGCAGAGGTCTTGAAAAAGAAGGGTCAACACTGCAAATATTGACTCTTTGCATCAACTTCATATAATTGTCAGTAAAAGCCTTTTTGACACATGAAATGCTTGTAATTATACTTCAGTATTCCATAGTAACATCTGACGAAAATATCTAAAGACACTGAGGCAGCAGACTTTGTGAAAATTAATATTTGTTTCATTCTTAAAACTTTTGGCCATGACTGTACATAAAAATGATGCTGATTCATGATTTCGACTGGCTGAGAAAGGCTGCCTGCCTGTCTGTCTCATCCCGACTCCCGACACGTTCATTACTATGAGACAGCTGGAGATCGAATTTGAATATTGAAACAATGTTGCGTTTATACAAATCTCCGCTGTTGAAAACTAAATGCTAGTCTAAAAGAAATGTTAGATAATGTCTAGATGCTTTTTATAGTGCAGATCAAGTTTATAAATTGCCTGGCTGGGCTGATGAGACAGTGGATTGTGCAGTCAGATGGAACAGAGTAAATAGACATTATGTCCATTGTATAATGCTTTTATAAACTGTTACCAACATATTAAAATAACAATGAATTGCATTTTTTCATTAAAACGTTATTTAAGTAAATTCATACAATTGCATTCTTCCTCCAGAAGATGTGGTTGTTAGTTATTTTGGCCATGTTGCTACAGACACGACCCAGTCATACATTTTTTGTTGTTGTTGCATAGTTGCTATGCAAAAGTACTGGTCTTCCGTTCTAAACTAAATGGTTGCTATGCAGGCTGGATAATAATATTATTGTCACTTGCTAGCTATCTAGCTGGTCAACTCCAGCTAACTCAGTCACGTCAAACATGGAATGACAGTACACTAGCTGCATGTTTGTTTGAGCTTTTTTTCTATTGGCATTTACTTGGATATGCCCATATTTATGACTTTGATGTGTGATTTTGCCTGGCTCAGAAAAAGTTGTCTAGGCTTGTCTGGGCACCGTTCACTCTCCATATATGGTACAGAGATGGAAATTCAAAAGTGAAACATTGTTTCCGAGGTCGAACGGCAGACAGCGAGTCTGATATTAACTTCCGCTGTACCAAACTAAAAGCTAGACTGGAAGCAAGGGGAAATAATGTGCGAGTTGAGATAAATACAAAATATTATTCGGACAGCAACATGAACATGATATTATTATAGAGGTGCATTGATCATTTTCAGATGGAACCGTCAGCAGGCATAGAGTTCCTGTGATGGCAAATACAGCTTGGAACGCTGCTAGTCCAATTAGCATCCGGGATCCAAACAACCATTTTTATCATTCAAAATACATGTGCTGAAGTAATTTTAAGGATTTTTTTTCAAATTTTCTAAAAATGCCAACGTTTGACACTGGAAATATGATAGATAATGACAATCTTGCAATTTAAATGTGGCCTATTTAGACACGTACTAACAGTGTTGACATCAAATTTCATGCATTTACACCAAACAGCGTCGTATTTTGATATTGTACTAAATATAGTACAATGACGTGAATAGCTTAATAGTAATGGTTCATTAGTAAATAATATACATTAAAATTATCAACAGATTAAACAAACTGTAGTCGACATCTCTCAAATTATCAGCGGAGTGCGGTGCAGCGCTACTGCTCTAAAATAAACTCGCTCTCCTGCTTCTCAACAAGCACAGCAGATGGTTTAGATCTTTTCAGCCTATCACTGTAACCAGGAGGGATGCTTTCACTTAAGAGATAGAGTTTAAGAGAAACATTTCCACCAGTGACCATTATATATATTTACAACAATTTGCCGATGTATAGACAGTCAAAGATCTTCCTATAACTACTTTATCATAGGCCAATAATTTGATTTCACCAAAAAGCTGAAACCTTTCAATGCAGCTGTGTCGCCAAATACTCTTGCGTCCAAGGGGAATTTGCATAGATATGCGTACTTCCGGATCTTTTTATTACTGCTATGCCTATAACGCAAATTAACTTTACTTCCTTATACACATAGAATTGAGGAACTGACCATTTCGCGGCTGGGTTAGGACTGTTTGAAAGACTGCATAATTTTTTATAATCTCAAGCCTAAAAAACATGAATTAATTTATACAAGAGGCTATTTTACAGCTATAACATTGACTGTTTCATTTATTGGGTAAGTCTTAAAACTTTTCCGTTTTTTTGTGGGTGTGCAAATGTAGAGCAAAGTGAGAGCAGAGTGACTATGGGGAAATCCGCTTTTAGTTTCAAGTGGAGCGTTGATGGTGATGGATCTTCTGCGCCCGTAATGGTCTGTGGCAGGGGTCTTGTGGGGTGTGATTGTGTGAACCTTCCTAATATAATTTTTTAGACTAGACAGAACACCTGTTGTGCATCCAAATGTCGATCTAATTTTCCCCAATCCATTAGAATATGCATTTTCAAAGAAACCGTTATGTTATAGACCCTACATTCATTTTAACACTTGGAGTAACTGTCCAGCAAACTGTATCTATTTTCATGATAATTAAACTGTGGATAGCAAACACCAATAACCTAAAAAAGTGGAGATTTGAATCTATTATGTGTCTAATGTAACCAGGGTTACTTTACATCATGTTTTGACATACCTGTATTGCATTGTCTCTCATATGGTACATCAAGACCTGGGGAGTGCCACAGTGTTGGTTGGTTTCACATTTGGCTTACGCTACACTGGATACCTCTTTTACAGAAGGAAGTAGTGAACCATCAGTTATGCTTATAATTTATGTGTGTGTTGTTGACTATGTTCTTGTGGTGTATCAGGAAACTAGTTTGTGTAAATTGTGTGGATAGCCCTTTAAGGGGACGGCACCAGTTGAGAGCAAAGTTTTCCTCAGGAAAGATATTGAAATAGTTCTGGGTTAATACTTCACTTCTCTCTCTGGGTCCATCCATCCAGTGCGCCTGCTGCTCATTTGCAATGTAAATAATGAGTGCTACATGGAATCAGGTCTGACACACTCATATAATATTACCCCTCAGTATTCCGGCACAAAGTTTGCTTCCATTTGTACACAACCACCATACCATGAAGCCTAAAAACGTAGAGGTGCAAATAACTTTCCCTCCCTCACACTAAGAGACCGCCGGGTTAACAGAAAAAAGAAAAAGGTTGGTTGTTTAATGTTGTCGTTTGGAAAGTAGAACACATAGCTGCTAGAGCTGTTGCTCTTGGTTGAAGTGTACAGTGCATTCGGAAAGTATTCAGTCCCCTTCCTTTTTTCCACATTTTGTTACATTACAGCCTTATTCTAAAATGGATTTAAAAATAAATAAATCCTCATCAATCTACACACAATACACCATAATGACAAAGCGAAAACAGGTTTTTTGAAATTTTTACAAATGTATTAAAAAGATGAAACAGAAATACCTTATTTACATGAGACTCAAAATTGAGCTCAGGTGCATCCTGTTTCCATTGATCATCCTTGAGATGTTTCTACAACTTGATTGGAGTCTATCTGTGGTACATTCAATTGATTGGACATTATTTAGAAAGGCACACACTTGTCTATATAAGGTCCCACAGTTGAAAGTGCATGTCAGAGCAAAAACCAAGCCATGAGGTCAAAGGAATTGTCCGTAGAGCTCAGCGAAAGGATTGTGTTGAGGCACAGATCTGGGGAAGGGTACCAAAATATTTCTACAGCATTGAAGGTCAACAAGAACACACTGGCCTCCATCATTCTTAAATGGAGAAGTTTGGAACCACCAGACTCGTCCTAGAGCTGGCCGCCCGGCCAAACTGAGCAATCGGGAAGGAAAGGGCCTTGGTCAGGGAGGTAACCAAGAATCCAACGGTCACTCTGACAGAGCTCCAGAGTTCCTCTGTGGAGATGGGAGAACCTTCCAGAAGGACAACCATCTCTGCAGCACTCCACCAATCAGGCCTTTATGGTAGAGTGGCCAGACAGAAGCCACCCCTCAGTAAAAGGCACATGGCAGCCTGCTTGGAGTTTGCCAAAAGGCACCGAAAGGACTCTCAGATCATGAGAAACAAGATTCTCTCATCTGATGAAACAAAGATTGAACTCTTTGGCCTGAATGCCAAGCGTCACGTCTGGAGGAAACCTGGCACAGTCCTTACAGCGAAGCATGGTGGTGGCAGCGTCATACTGTGGGGATGTTTTTCAGCGGCAGGGACTGGGAGACTAGTCAGGATCGAGTGAAAGATTAGCAGAGTACAGAGAGATCCTTGAAGAAAACCTCCTCCAGAGCGCTCAGGACCTCAGACTGGGGCCAAGGTTCACCTTCCAACAGGACAACGACCCTAAGCATACAGCCAAGACAATGCAGGAGTGGCTTCGGGATAAGTCTCTGAATGTCCTTGAGAGGCGAGAGACCTGAAAATAGCTGTGCAGCGACACTCCCCATCCAACCTGACAGAGCTTGAGAGGCTCTGCAGAGAAGAATGGGAGAACTCCCCAAATACAGGTTTGCCAAGCTTGTGCGTCATACCCAAGAAGGCTTGAGGTTGTAATTGCTGCCAAAGGTGCTTCAATAAAGTACTGAGTAAAGGGTCTGAATACTTATGTAAATGTGATATTTCCGTTTTTTTATACATGTGCAAAAATGTAAAAAAATGTTTTTACTTTGTCATTATGGGATATTGTGTCTAGATTTGATGAGGGAGAAAACGATTTAATACATTTTAGAATATGGCTGTAACGTAACAGCATTTTGAAAAAAGTAAAGGGGTCTTGAGTACTTTCTGAATGCACTGTAGGTGTATTTATTAAACCTCTACAGGTTTAATCAATGCATTTTTTTCTTTGAAACGCATGTTTTCTTCTTTGTATTATCTTTTACCAGATCTAATGTGTTATATTCTCCTATATTCATTTCACATTTCCACAAACTTCAAAGGGTTTCCTTTCAAATGGTATCAATAATATGCATGTCCTTGCTTCAGGTCCTAAGCTACGGTCAGTTAGATTTGGGTATGTAATTTTAGGTGAAAATTGAAAGGCACAAGAGGCAGTGCTGTATCATGAATACAGTCACAGGTAACACAGTTGGGTCATTCCTACATGTGCTTTTCTGATAGTATTCTATCAGAAAAAGGACATGTTTAACTTTCAGAAAAACATATTAGTCAAGCTGAGGCAATTATATATATTTTTTAATGTACATATTCCAACCTGTTAGGTGCATAATCCTAACAGGTCGGAACCTAACAGGGTGGAAATTTGGAGCCTAAATTAGCCAGAGCTCTGTGAGTGAGAAAGATTGAGCTAGCAAAATGGTGAACACTTGAACAGGATTTTAACTTCTCTGTAAAACATATTTTAACAAATTGAAATGTGGTTCATTTTCTCTATAATTTAGCCTAACAGGGTGGACATTTATGAGTGAGACATACAGACTGACAACATGAAACATGGAAAAATAGATACAATGGAGTGTTTATACAATTAACTAAAATATAAACGCAACATGTAAAGCATTGGTTTCATGAGCTGAAATAAATGATCCCAGAAATGTTTCATTACAAACAAAAAGCTTACTTCTCTCAAATTGTGTGCACAAATTTGTTTACATCCCTGTTAGCATTCCGCCTTTGCCAAAATAACATGACAGGTGTGGCATATCAAGAAGCTGATTAAACAGCATGATCATTACACAGGTGCACCTTGTAATGGGTACAATAAAAAGCTACTCTAAAATGTGCAGTTTTGTCACACAACACAATGCCACTGGTTTTGAGGGAGTGGGAAATTGGCATGCTGACTGCAGGAATGTCCACCAGATCTGTTGCCAGAGAATTGAATGTTCATATCTCTACCATAAGCCGCCTCCAACATAATTTTAAAGAATTTTGCAGTATGTCCAACTGACCTCACAACCGCAGACCACATGTATGGCGTGGTGTGGGCGAGCGGTTTGCTGATGTCAACATTGTGACCAGAGTGCCCCATGGTGGCGGTGGGGTTATGGTATGGGCAGGCATAAGCTACTGACAACGAACACAATTGTGTTTTATCGATGGCAATTTGAATGCACAGAGATACTGTAACGAGTCCCATTGACTTGCCATTGTCGTGCCTTTTTTTTAAAGATATCTGTGACCAACAGATGCATATCTTTATTTCCAGATGTGAAATCCATAGATTAGGACCTAATTTATTTATTTCAATTGACTGATTTCTCTAACTGTAAGTCAGTAAAGTCTTGTTGCATGTTGCGTTTATATTTTTGCTTGGTTTTTACAGTTGAACCATTGTTTTCCAACCAAAGAAATGATGACATTTCCTGAATGTGGTGTCATTTTAGAAAGGGGTGGTTTTCTTAAATGGAGAATTACAACAAACTAACAGGATGGAAGGTGATATCAGGGACACACAGAAAATCTTAAATTAAATAACAATAAATACGATAATCATAAAAACAACGTTATGATGAGAGAGAATTTAGCTAGGACTATAAAATAATGAATAAAGGTGATTTTAAGCCTTATATTTGCCATGGAAGTTGATGAATAACAACCGGGGACATAGCAATAATGCCTACATTCACAGATTTTTTTCTTCTACAAAATGCATTGAATTCCCTTTCAAGATCAATATATTTATGCTTTTAGGGTAAATGACACCTTATCGTATATTTAAAGCCGTTTGGAATCCACATTTTACACAAAATAAGAAGTGATATTTCCTGGGGACAGATAAGGCACTGTACAGTTGGAATGACCCAGTCAACCCATTTACCTGTGACTGTATTCATGATACAGCATTGCCTCTGCGTGCCTTATTGCTTTTTTATACAAAGATTGGGTCTAATCCTGGATGCTATCTCTGCAGTTGAAAACCAAATGCTAGTCTAAAGGAAATGGGAGATAATGTCTAGATGCTTTTTATAGTGGAGATGAAGTTTATAAATTGCCTGGCTGGGCTGATGAGACAGTGGATTGTGCAGTGAGATGGAACAGTTTAAATAGGCATTTCAACATCATAGCTTTAGCCGGTGGTAACTTGTGGAATAGACACCTGCTGGATTGCGATTTTAAGATTTGTATAAACCTTGCTGTCTGTCTCTCAGACATTTGCAACATTGTTTCAATATTGAAATTTGATCTCCACTGTCCCATAGAAATGAATGTGTCGGGACGAGACAGACAGCTTTTCTCAGCCAGTCGAAATCATGAATCAGCTGGCATTATTTTATGGATATATACAAAGAAATGTCAATAGAAAACAGGTAAAACTAAACGAAATGCAGCTAGTTTGCAGTCTTTCCAGCTTCCTTTTGAAGTGATTGAGTTAGCTGTGTTGTTGGCTCGCTCCTCTGAACAATAGTGTCAATGACGAGAGAGCACATTTTTAATGCAAGGTGAAATCGTACATCATTAGCTCATTGTTATGGATGTATCCAAATAAATGTCACTAGAAAACAGCTTAAACACATGCAAATGCAGCTATTTTGCTTCCGGCTGCACTGTTTCACGTGACTGTAAGTTAGCCGTAGTTGGCTAGCAAGCGAGCAAGGGATAAGAACGTTGCCAGCCAGTTGGGCAATGGAACATTTAGAGAGAACGACTGGGTCGCGTCAATAGATACAAAATTATTTTTATGAAAATATGTCAATGATTATTTGAATATGTTGGTAACCCTTTGTTTAAAAGCCCTCAAAGCTGGTGTTTGGAGGATATATATCGACTTTGACTCGGGCCTATCAACCCTTTGTGCCAATATATCCTCCAAACACCGGTTTGTCTGGCATTATCACTTAAATACAGTGGTGAAAAAATACTTTAAAGTACTGAAGTCGTTTTTTGGGGTATCTGTACTTCACTATTTATATTTTTGACTACTTTTACTTCACTACATTCCTAAAGAAAATTATGTACTTTTTACTCCATACATTTTCCCTGACACCCAAAAGTACTAGTTACAATTTGAATGCTTAGCAGTACAGGAAAAAGGTGAAATTTACACACTTATCAAGAGAACGTCCCTGGTCATCCCTACTGCCTCTGATCTGGTGTACTCACTAAACTTAAATGCTTCCTTTGTGAATTATGTTGGAGTGTTGGAGTGTTCCCTTGGCTGTCAACAAAAGTTATAAACAAGGAAATTGTGCCGTCAGGTTTGCTAAATATAAGGAATTTGATATATAGCTTTTACTTTGTACTTTTACTTAAGTATGACAATTGAGTGTTTTTTCCACCACTACACTTAAGTACTTCTGATACTTTTAGACCTTTACTCAAGTAGTATTTTACTGGGTTACTTTCACTTTTACTTGAGTCATTTTATATTAAGGTATCTTTACTTTTACTCAAGTATGACAATTGAGTACTTTTTCCACCTCTGCTTAAATAGAACTGTTACCAACATATTAAAATAACAATGAATTACATATTTTCATTAAAACGTTATTTTGATAAGTCAATTAATACAATGTCATTTTTCACCAGAAGAAAGGCTATAGTCCGGACAAAAATCTGGTTGTTAGTTATTTTGGTCATGTTGCTAAAGGACCCAACCCAGTCATTAATTATTTTTGGTTAGTTGCTATGTGAAAGGACTGGTCGTCAGCTCTTAACAAAAGGGTTGCTTTCCAGGCTGGAAAGTTTTCTTGTCACTTGCTAGGTAGCAAGCCAACTTCAGCTAACTCCGTGACGTCAAACATTGAACCTGGCATTACAGTACACTAGGTGCATTTTCGTTTGTTTGAGCTTTTTTCCATTGGCATTTACTTGTATATGTCCATGATAATGACGTTGATGCGGGATTTCGACTGGCTCGGAAAAAGTTGTCTCGTCTGGGCACAGTTTACTTTATGTATGGTAGTACTAGAGATTGAAATTCAAAAGTGAAACATTGTTTCCGAGGTCGAACAGACAGTCAGCAAGGTTTATATTAACCCCCGCTGTACCAAAGTAAATGCTAGGCTGGAAGCAAAGGGAAACAATTTGAGATTAGATAAATAAATATATGAGATAAATATAAGACATGATTCGGACACCAACTTGAACATGATATTCTTAAGGAGGCACAGTGATCATTTTCAGATAGAAACGTTAGCAGGCATCGTGTGTCTGTTTCCCACCAATACAGCATGGCTTGGAACACTGCTCGACCAATCAGCATCCACAATCCAAACAACCAGTTTTATAATTGAAAAATAAATAAGCTAATATACAATGCAAAGTAGAGTTCTTATAAGTTACAGATCTGTTATCAAGCAAATAAAACAAAACATGTTTCCATGTTAGGAATGTCTATGTTTATAACAAGTCATCAATGCAAATGAACATAATATACTGCCACTGTACGCTATGCACCTCCTGAAATATTTAACGTGGTCAAATAAAAGCAGGCCTGTAGTTGCTTCCTCGTCCTTTGTTTGACATAATGAAACCATGAATCCTGAAACAACTTTATGGAGAGGCTATGAGGTAGGGGTTTAATGAGTCACTGAACAAAACCGTGGACATAGTGAACCATTGCATCCCTACTATAAGTAGAGTATGGGCCCATTCCACAGGGCCAGAAATGGCGGGGCCGGGGCGAAGCCAGCAGGGAGAACTGACGGAGTACAAGAAGAGTCTGATCAAGAGGGACCTGGAGATGGGTATCGTCATGACCGTGTTCCGCCAGAAGGTAGAGCGCCTTACTGTGCAGGTCATCATGGAGACCAGGCAGGTGGCCTGGACCCGAACAGCAGACAAGAATGATGGTGTCTGTGAGTAACCCTGAATCTAAGTCTAACTCGAATCCCAACCCTAACCCCAAAACAATGAGAAGAGAACGGCTGTGAGTACATTAAGAGATGTGGTGTGTGGATAGGGATGTGTGTGAGGGAAAGTGTAAAAGCTGTTGACTATGTGAGAGAGTGAGTAACAATGATGAGTACGGTTTCAGTGGATCTGTCTGAGATACGGGAGATTCGCCCAGGGAGGAACTCAAAAGACTTTGAGAGGTTCAGAGATGGCAGGGACAAACATGATGAGAATACCTGCTTCACCATCTTCTATGGGTCCCAATTTGTTCTTAACACCATAAGCCTTGGCGGTAAGTGTGTGTGGGAGGGTGCAGAGTATGTCCACTTTTCTGTGTTTATTTGATGCCATACAACCACATTTTGTTGATGATAGCCTATTGATTAAATATGGATGGTTTATCGTAGGTTATATTGGATAATATAGCTTGTAATAGACTGTGTTGATTGACAGCTGACACAGTGGATGACGCGGATAAATGGCTGACAGGCCTGGAGTTACTGAGACAGGAGACACTGGTGGCCCCCACACCAGACATCATAGAGAGGTGAACACACACACACACACACACACACACACACACACACACACACACACACACACACACACACACACACACACACACACACACACACACACACACACACACACACACACACACCCGTGAAAAGACCACAAACCTAAACCCATATACTGTACACACACATTATATGGATGATAATTGACAATTACTGACCATATTGTTTGTTGTTTCCAGCTGGTTGAGGAAACAGATGTATTCTATCAATCAGACTAAAAAGAACCGGTAAGAACAGTTTCAATCCTCAAAAATTTATTTAATCCTCTACTTAATTATACCACTTTTTGTGCCAAATTCCCATTCTGCCCCTTTAGTAATTTCCACAATTCAATCCATTGTTCTTTTAATTTGTTCTCCTCAGTATCACCTTGAAGGAGGTGAAGTCTCTTCTGCCACAGCTCAACTACAAGGTCCCCAGCACACGTTCCCTGAAGGAAAAGTTCTCGGTACTCATCCCCTTTTCATCCCTCTTCACACCCTCATCCTCACTGCTGCCAAAGCTTTAATGAGTTGTAGAACCAAGGAGCTGAAGTTTCCCTCCCTCCTTGGCCAGATAAAAACTTGGGCAGTAGAATTAATTCTATTCATTAGTTATTTTAGATGATAATAAGTGGTCTTGGGCACTCAAGTGATTTCTCAATTGTAATAGAATTGAAGTATGTATGTAATAAAATAAATTGTAGTATTCTGAACGAAGGGCGCTTGAGGCGTCACTAGAGACCCGGGTTTGATCCCAGGCTGTGTCACAGCCGACCATGACCGGGAGACCCATGAGGCGGCTCACAATTGGCCCAGTGTCGTCCGGGTTAGGGGAGGGTTTGGCGGCCAGGATTTCCTTGTCCCATCATGCTCTAGCGACTCCTTGTGGTGGGCCGGGCGCCTGCAAGCTGACATCAACACATTGGTGCAGCTTCCTTCCGGGTTAAGTGAGCAGTGTGTCAAGAAGCAGTGCGGCTTGGCAGGGTCGTATTTCGGAGGACGCATGGCTCTTGATCTTCGCCTTTCTCGAGTCTGTAGGGGAGTTGCAGTCATGGGACAAGACTGTAACTACCAATTGGATATCACGAATTTGGGGAGAAAAAGGGGGTAAACAAATAACAAATATAAAAAAAGTGTTCTGAACCAAACATTGTCCATCTACCTCTTTTGTTCCAGGAAATTGGAGCAAGGAAAGATGTCTTGAACTTTGAGCAGTTTCATAAATTCTACAATATTCTAATGTTTGATCAGAAAGATGTGAGTCATAATTTTACTGCACTACTACACTCTCTAAGTAGAAAATGCTCAACAGACACCATAAATTACTGATAATTTCACTTCTCTTACAGTATGTATTGATATGTCTGTTCACATCGGAAGTGTTAGCTAGCATATCACATTTTGCATGTTAAATATGATTAGACAGACTTTGTGCTGTCAACCAGTGTGTGTGTGTGTGTGTGACTGTGTATTGACTTGTAACTGGTGTGTGGATATGTTTCATCAGATTCTCGAGGAGTTCAAAAGGGAGTCATGTGCTTTCATCATGGGGTGGGTCTTTCTCTTTCATTGAAAGATGTAGTTCAACAATCACAAATAATAATTTACTCAGCTTTATTATACCGGTAAACTTGAGTCTTGTTGACGGTATGTTTTTCCCTACTGTAGTAGTACAGATAAACCTGATGCCTCTGCAGTTCTTCTCCATGATTTCCAACGATTTCTTCTGTACCAGCAGAAGGTAAGATCAAGATATCTATCAATTATGAAATTGGTAAAACTGGGTCTGTTTCCGTCAGTGTTTAACCTGCTACCTGTTATCATTACCTTTATTGTAATTTTTTATCTCTATTTTCCTCACTCTCAACGTTTCTCTTTCTCAGGAGTCATGGGCCAATGACCTGAACCAGGTTCGAGAGCTGATGACCACCTTTATAGATGACACCATGAGGAAGACCAACGATCCAGAGTTCACCGTCAGCGAGGTGGGACACAGTGTTTGATGTGTGTGTGAATGGGGAGTGGAGAACGACGTGTTATGTTTGTCACAGCGGTCTCTCTCTTCTCTCACTTTAGTTCCTCAGTTTCCTCTTCTCTAAGGAGAACTCGATTTGGGATGAGAAATACTCAGAGATGTGCAACCTGGATATGAACAACCCATTGTCCCACTACTGGATCAATTCCTCACACAACACGTCAGTACCGCCACATAACACAAAAATACAACACAACACTATGAAATGAACACTACTTAACTTTTTTAAATAAAATATATTGATGCAATGCGTTTTAAAAAAGGGTCAAGGTGCTGCTTTTTAGACCGATTTGCCTCATGATTTGTCAACTCCCGTACAATTTCTCTGTCCTTCAAATCCGAGTGCTGCTGCAGGCTCTTTGCACGTCTTGACCAATCAGATTTGCGGAAATCGCAGGTCGCGCTGGCAGTGCGCAACGCACAATGCTCTAAGCGGAATCTCCAATTTCCTCCTGTATTTATTAAGCAACCGTGATAGCAGATCACTCCCAATAGACACGAGCAAAAGCTCTTACATAAATGCAGCAGCATATAGAGCTAAACATTAGCGATATGACTTGCTGTATTGCATGAAAACGAGACTATTTTTCAGTCTGATCAACTGCAGGTTACTAACAACAGCAGCTGAATAGTCTAGCCTATGTGCTCTGTCGCTCTGGCCAGGGTAAACAAAGAGGAAAGGTGTATTAGTAGCCCATTTGTTTGTCAGAATATTTGTATGGGATAAAATGTGGTTTATATTCAAACTTGGGCTGACTAGGCTACCTAGACTTTGTCAAACCAAAACTGGAATTAATCAATAGGCTTAAACACAATAGCTGACATAGACTGTGAGTACATGTTTTATTAGGCCTACAATTGCATAGGGCAGGACTACACGATGCAAACCTGCATAACGCAAGCTCAGCCCTGTTTGTTTTATTGTGCAATCATGTTGCTTTCTCTGTGTCTGTGTATAGGAAACACCTCTAGTCCTTAAAGTAAAATTAATATGAACAAGTACAAGGTTGAGGTAATTTGACAGGATTTTCATCCTCACCAAGACCAGGAGTTTTTCCATAATTAAAAAAAAAACATGTGACTTGATTATAAAAACTGTTTTCCTATCATAGCCCATATTAAACCTTTTTACAACATATTAATCACATCATACTGTATAAGGTCTGGAGTTTTACCTGGTTAGTTTACCAGAGCAGAAAAAGCTACAGGCCCCAGAATGTTTTTTCACCAGACCATTCTGGGATCTGTGGTGCCACCTTTGAATAGGCTATGACTCATATTATAATAAACACACAAATGCTCTTTATGATTTGTTTGCATGTTGTATTTCTTGTTATGATGTTGTTATGTGTTTCCATCAGGTACTTGACTGGAGACCAGCTGCGGAGCGAGTCGTCCACCGAGGCCTACATTCGCTGCCTGCGTCTGGGATGCCGCTGTGTTGAGTGTTAGTTGTACACCTTAAACCTCACTAAAACAGTCCCTGACATATTTTACTTTGCCCTCGTTACATTATCCATTTACTTCTATAGTTGGGAAGGATTATTTTGTGTTGTGTGGCCCTGTAGTGGACTGCTGGGAAGGGCCAGGTGAGCCCATCATATACCATGGCTGGACCAGGACCACCAAGATCAAGTTTGAGGACGTGGTGAAGGCCATCAATGACCATGCCTTTGTCACATCTGAGTGAGTCTGAATCTATCTGAGAAAACTCACCCAAACGAATAAACATACCCACACCTGAGGTGCTTTACAACTGAGGACTGTAAATGTTTCTAGAACATTCTGCCTGTGTTGACTCAGCATTGTGGTGCTGTTGTTGTCAGATACCCTGTGGTTCTCTCCATCGAGGAGCACTGTCCCATAGAGCAACAGAGGCAGATGGCTCGTATCTTCAGAGAGGTATTCCAGGACAAGCTGCTGATGGAGCCTGTGGAGCTGATGGCTGAACAGCTGCCCTCCCCCACACAGCTCAAGGGCAAGATCATCCTCAAGGTGAGGGCCAGCCCAGAGGATACAATGGGGATGGTGGTATGAGATCATCCTCAAGGTGAGGGCCAGCCCAGAGGATACAATGGGGATGGTGGTATGAGATCATCCTCAAGGTGAGGGCCAGCCCAGAGGATACAATGGGGGTGGTGGTATGAGATCATCCTCAAGGTGAGGGCCAGCCCAGAGGGTACCATGGGGGTGGTGGTATGAGATCATCCTCAAGGTGAGGGCCAGCCCAGAGGGTACCATGGGGGTGGTGGTATGAGATCATCCTCAAGGTGAGGGCCAGCCCAGAGGGTACCATGGGGGTGGTGGTATGAGATCATCCTCAAGGTGAGGGCCAGCCCAGAGGATACAATGGGGATGGTGGTGGGAGGGAATAATGTGAAGAACTGGGTCAGGGCAAAACGGTTTCCGATGTAGTATGTGGTACAGCATGTTACAGTAAAGTGATTCATCAACATGATGTGATGGGCTATACAGATGACAGTCAGTTATTACCTGCGTGGTGGGTCTGTGGTGGTCCAACACCCCTCCTCTCCTCTCCCCTACAGCACAAGAAACTGAGTGTGGAGGGAGGCATCGGCGGAAAGGACTTCCGGAAGGGAGAGAAGCAAGGAGACCTGCATATCTGGGATCCAGTGGACCAGGTAACTTAGAGACCACCTGTCCTGTTAACATGATATGTTTCCAAGCTAGTTCCTTAGAAGTCTGTAGGCCTATTTGGTTCAGGAAGTGTGTTGTATATTATTGTATTTGTTTCATAGTCATAGCATTGTTAGTGTATATTTTGTTGTTGTGATGGTGTCCGTTGTCAACTATTCTGACATTGTGCCTGTTTGTCCGCCTGTAGCGATGGAACAAGCACTACTGTGTGATTTCAGATGACAAGCTCTATTACGCAGAGGAGGAGGAGGAGGATGAGCTCAGGAAGGTAAACAACAGAGAATAGTTCATTTCTAATTGTAGGAAACAAATGATCATTGTCACGGTATTTAATTATTACATAATTATGACTGTTTTTTACCGCCCTGCCTCCCTCCCTGCCTGCCTCCCTCCCCCTCCCTCTATGCTGTAGTCCCCAGAGCTCCACACGTCTGAGCCTTGGTTCCATGGGAGGATGAGTGAAGGGAGGCAGACAGCAGAGAGGCTGCTTCAGGAGTTCTGTGCTGAGTCGGGAGGCAGGGATGGCACCTTCCTGGTCCGAGAAAGTGACACCTTTGTGACAGACTTCACCCTCTCGTTCTGGTGCGCCAGCTTGTCTGCAGTTCTACTGCCAGTACGTGTCCTGTGTTTAATACTCTGCTGTGCTGATGCCTGTTTTCCATGTGTTATACTGTAGGCGCAGTGGGAGGGTCCAGCACTGTCGTATCCGCTCTGGCTCAGAGGGAGGACATACTTTCTACTTCCTGACTGATAACCTGCACTTCCCCAGTGTGTACTCACTGATCCAGCACTATCGCGACATGCCCCTCCGCTGCCACGACTTTGACCTGCGCCTCACTGAGGCTGTGCCTCGACCCAACCCACACCTACTGGAAGGGTGAGTTACATAGGGTCATCTGACATAGAGTATGTCTGAATTTAAACATGCACACAGGTACACAAGAATGCACACACTTACACGTAGATTCTCTCTCTGTGTGTTGTGGTGGTCAGGTGGTTCTATAGTAACCTGAGCAGAGGGGAGGCAGAGGACTATCTGTTGAGAATCCCCCGGGATGGAGCCTTCCTCATCAGACAGAGAGAGGAGAGCGACTCCTACGCTATCACCTTCAGAGGTGATGGCAAGGTGAAGCACTGTCGGATCCAGAAGGATGGCTCTATGTACGTGCTGGGAACTACCACTGAGTTCGAGAGCCTTGTGGAGCTGGTCAACTACTTCCGTAAGAAGCCTCTGTATCGCAAGATCAAACTACGCTACCCTGTCACACTGGAACTGGTCAGCCGCTTCAGCACGGTAAGAGAGAGGGACTGGAGAGACTGGAGGCAGAAAAGAGAGGATGGGAGAGAGATATAATGGGGATGAGAGGAGGGCAGAGGGAGGGTGAAAGGGAGAAAGGGGGGCAGAGACTAGACTGCTGGGGGAGGAAAGGCTAAGTAGAGTATGTTTTCTGATAAGTGTTTTCAATGGTTTGTCTGTGTAGGAGACAGACTGCGCCTCACTGTATGATATTAAGATGTATGTGGAGCCAAATGAAATCGAGCCGTCACTGGTATGTTCACATATTATGTTAACTTGTTTCCCTTCATTGAAATTATGTTTAGAGATTTTCTCAGGCAATGTCAATGTAGTGTGTGTATCTCTGTTTGTATGTGTATTAATGTATGTACCTGTTGATGTACTGTATGTTTAACCCCATCAGCCGAAGAGTACAGTTAAAGCTCTGTACGACTACAGACCCATGAGAACTGATGAACTGAACTTCTGCAAGGGGGCTCTGATCCACAGCGTGTCCAAAGACAGCGATGGATGGTGAGGCCTCAGAACACAGACACACCCGATCTGATCCCAGGTCAGATTAGGAACATACTAACCTCTCTCTGCTGCTCCCTATAGGTGGAAAGGGGACTATGGGGGAAAGCTGCAGCTATTTTTCCCTGCCAACTATGTTGAGGAAGTGTCCAACAATATCAAAGCTGAGTCACAGGATCAGGTAGGAGGAGTGATCAGTATTTTGCATGGTGTTACTGTATTACTTGTGTGGGGTCAGTCTGTCAATGACTTTGTGCATTTGTGCTGTATATTTCTTGTGGTAAGAGTGCATTTTTAGAGATCTACAGTGTACACATTTGTCTCACAGGTCATGGAGGACAATCCTCTGGGGGATATGTGTAAAGGAGTTGTTGACATTTCCAAGTGTAACGTTGGTGAGTACAGTCATTCTGTTACATCTGTTTTACATGCTGTCCAAACACAGATAATCTATATGAGAAACATGCTATCTTCACATGATTAGCACACTACATACCAAACCCCCAGTCCTTCCACACAGCACGTGCTCATTAGACCAACTGCTCTTAAAACATGCCTCATATCAACAGTACACACAACTACACATAATTCCAAATGGATCGTTTTAGACCGCGACACCGTACACAGGCTTAATATACAATTGACGGTACATAACATGTAGACACAGTCTAGTCCTGTACCCAAACACAACACTGTATTATATGTACAGTACATTACCCATAATAAATATTTTACTTTCTCTTCCCCATGCTCCCTCCATCCCACTCTCTTCTCAGTGAGATCGGCAAAGAATGGGAAGTCCCATGTCATGACACTTCAGATGAGTGATTATGACAGTAAGATTCATTTTGACTTTGCGGCAGAGTCACTGGAAGACCTGTTTGAGTGGTACCAGGTGGCCTGGGACATCACCCAGAGAGAGATCACCAAGCAGCACAACAAGCAGTTAGAGGCTAGTATCATGATATAATTCCATTTATAAACTGGGTGGTTCGAGCCCTGAATGCTGATTGGCTGACAGCCGTGGTATATCAGACCGTATACCACGGGTATGACAAAACATTTATTTTTACTGCTCTAATTACGTTGGTAACAAGTTTACAATAGCAATAAGGCACATCGGGGTTTGTGGTATATGGCCAATATACCACGGCTAAGGGCTGTGTCCAGGCACTCCGCGATACGTCGTGCATAAGAACAGCCCTTAACTATGGTATATTGGCCATATACCACACCCCCTCGTGCCTTATTTCTTAAATAACCCAACGGCATCTATACGTAAGAGGCTAGTATGATATCTTTATATCTACCATTCCAAAGCTGTATAGCCCAGCGTATATTGTGATGTCATGCTGAGAGGAAGCTGTTACACAGCCAGGCGTCTTTAGTGATGTCATACTGATAAATCAAATCAAATTGTATTTTTCACATGCGCCGAATACAACAGGTGTAGACCTTACCGTGAAATGCTTACTTACAAGCCCTTAACCAACAATGCAGTTTTCAGAAAATAGAGTTAAGAAATTATTTACTAAATAAAATAACAATAATGAGGCTATATACAGGGGGTACCGGTACCGAGTCAATGTGCGGGGTACAGATTAGGGACAGGAAGCTGTCTTCAGTGATGTCATGCTGACAGGAAGCTGTCTTCAGTGATGTCATGCTGACAGGAAGCTGCTGTGTGTTTTCTGTCCTCCAGATCAAGCAGCAGGAGGAGGTGGAGAAGAGTGAAGAGGTTGCCATGGAGATGTCTGACCTGGTGGTGTATTGCCAGCCTCGCAGCAAGGAGAAGGACCGCTTTGGTACGATCCCCAGCCCTACCACCCTTACCACCCACCCAAGGCATTCATCCTGTGACATGCACTGCAATACACATTAGAGATTTCAAATGTGTGTTTTCAAATTAAATTCAATCCACCCTTTACTCACACTCATATTATTACTACCAGAATATGTCACCCTCCACCACAGTCAGATGTGGTAGACTCTCTCCTCTCAGTATTGTTCTGATCAAACTTAGTCTGCTCATTACCAATCATGCCCCCACAGTGAACTACTGCTACAAAGAGATCCGCTCCTTTGTGGAGAACAAGATCCCGGCCAAGAACAAAACTCCAGACTTCCTGAAGTACAACCGCAAGTCCCTGAGCCGCATCTACCCCAAGGGCCAACGTGTAGACTCATCAAACTACGACCCTTACCCTCTGTGGGCCTGTGGCTGCCACATGGTGGCGCTCAACTTCCAGACTGCAGGTGGGTTTGATGAGCATGTGTTAAAGATGGAGGGGGAATGAAAATCTGTCCATGTGCCCAGTGGTGTAAAGTACTTAAGTAAAACTACTTTAAAGTACTACTTAAGTAGTTTTTTGGGGTATCAGTACTTTACTTTACTATTTATATTTTTGACTACTTTTACTTTTACTTCACTACATTCCTTAAGAAAATAATGTACTTTTTACTCCATACATTTTCCCTGATACCCAAAAGTACTTGTTACATTTTGAATGCTTAGCAGTACAGAAAATGGTCCAGTTTACACACTTATCATCCCTACTGCCTCTGATCTGGTGGACTCACTAAACACAAATGCTTCATTTGTAAATAATGTCTGAGTGTTGGAGTACGCACCGACCTATCCGTAATTTTTTTTAAATAAGAAAATTGAATTGTGCCCACTGGTTTGCTTAATATAAGGAATTTGAAATGATTCATACTTTTACTTTTGATACTTAAGAGGTTTTTAAGTATATTTAAAACCAAATACTTTTACTCAAGTAGTATTTTACTGGGTGGCTTTCACTTTTCACTCCTTTCCTATTAAGCTATCTTTACTTTTACTCAAGTTTAACAATTCAGTACTTTTTCCACCATTGCATGTGCCCTTGGTAGAGCAAGACACTTAACATTTTAGGACAACTTAGTAGTATGTGCATAAATTTTTATACTTATTAAGTACTGATCCCACATGAGAATTGAATCCACAACCCAGGTGTTGCAAGAACCATGCTTTACCAACTGAGCTACACTAATTTGCGCAGGGACTCTACTACTGTGGCTGATCTTGTCAAGCAACACATTTCACTGCACCTATCCAGTGTATGTGACAACAAAAAAATGTGCTCACAGAGATTAGGAAAGTGCTTGCTCGGTGTCGAAGTAATGCTCATGTTTGTTTATGTCCCCAGATAAGTTCACTCAACTCAACAGTGCCCTCTTCAGCCTTAATGGACGTACAGGCTACGTGCTACAGCCAGAGATGATGCGCTCAGACTGCTATGATCCACATCTGGAGAAGAGGAAAGTCAAGTTCACCCTTACTGTCAGGGTATGGCTCTGCTCATTGTCCAAATGTATTTATTTACACTAACATTTCCTTGCTAATCTTTCATATGGTAAACTGGTTACTGTTGAGCACTGAGTTTTTTGTGCTGCCCCCTGTAGGTGATTGCTGCCAGACACCTGCCTAAGCCAGGCCGTAGCATTGCTAGCCCTTTTGTAGAGACGGAGCTGTGTGGACACACAGAAGATAACAAGTTTAAGACCGTCGTCTATCGTAAGGAGTGGGAGTGGATAGAATTACATTCTTCCCACAATACCGTCCAGCTAATTAAAGAAACTCAGCTTGTGTGTGTTGTTTTAAAGATGAAAGGATGTTGGTAATGGGGCTTATATTTGTTCAGGTGACAACGGGCTGAACCCGGTGTGGAAGGCTCCTCCAGAGCCGGTGACGTTCCCAGTCCATGAGCCAGAGCTCACCTTCCTGCGCTTTGTGGTGAATGAGGAGGATATGTTCTCAGACCCTAACTTCCTGGCTCAGGCTACCTTCCCCGTGAAGGGCATCCGCTCAGGTAGGACACACAACCACTAATATGTGGTGCATGAATCCATAAGCCCCTCATTTACACACTTCTACACTGTTTCATCTTAGGGTACCGTTCTGTTCCTCTGAAAAATGGCTTCAATGAGAGCATAGAGCTGGCGTCTTTACTGGTCTACATCGATGTGCAGCAGGTGGAGGTGAGACACACTGCATGTTGACAGCCTTTGGTGTTAGTGGTGGTGTTTGTGCATCTGGATGGTGAGCCTGTGTCTGTCTGCCAATCAGAAAGCAGAGGAGGAGCTGTACTCGTCGTCCAACCAACTGCGGAGGCGGCAGGCTGAGATAAACAACGAGATCTTCCTGTACGACACCCATTCCAGCCTGCAGCGTTCCGCCCCCCCACAGCTCCGTGACGACCTCATGAGAGAGTTCAGCACCAATGAGACACAGTTACAGAAGATCCAAGATACCTGCAAACAGAAGTAAGGCTGAGTTGTGCTCTATTCAAATCAACGTTTATTGGTTGCGTACACAGATTTGCAGATGTTATCACAGGTGCAGCAAAATGCTTATACGAAAATAATAAAAATTGTGAACAGAAATGTCATGATGATACATTCATTTTATCTTATCTGGTCCTAGGATAAAGGAAAAGAAAATCAACAACAGTAAATTTTATTCCTGAGGGCAGCTCATCCCGAGGCTGCGTGGTTGCGTCCCAAACTTCAGTCTTACAAAGACAAGGCTAACAGAGAGAAAATGTGTGATGTGTTTAACATTTGCATAATTTGGGGTGTTAATGAATAGGTTATTAAGATGAACAGTGAAAGGTGCACTTAGCAGCATCATACTGATAATGTATTCTTCAAAAACTTCAGAGAAATTAAGTCATGTTACCAGTGTATTGTTTGTTTCTTTTTTGTTCTCAACAAATGCATTCTTTAAGTACTGATATATTGTAGACATACAGGGCTATTTGCAGGTGAAACGGTTGCTTTGATAATCCTTCTGTTTATATTTTCTTTTATGGTTCCTCTGCGTAATTTCAGTCAATAAAATATTACCTCTTCTGCTGACTATCTTCGCTTCATTTGATCAGATTAAACTACGGCATTTGAAAACAGTGAAACTTACACAGAACCTATAAATAACTATGCAGCACTCACACTTTAAACATATTCACAGACAGTTTATTTTGATTGAAATGATTTCACATCATAGTATTTTATTTTCCTGTAGAAGGTCTTGTATTTTTATTACAACAGCCACAGAGCAGTAGTAACCCAGCTGTAGAAGCAGATAACGCAGACAAGAGGAAATTAGGGGAACGTTTGAGCTGCAAAAAATTACAGGAATCATGGGAAATCTAGTTTATGTCCATCACTGCGTTAGCAGGGGGGCTACAGCAGCAGGCGCCCGGCTGTTAACCACATTAAGACTCAAGCCGCAGTCACAATTCAAATTATAGAAATGTTTACAAATTCAGAAAAATTAGAACTGGTTGTAAAATCCCCTCTGAAAAGAGAGGAATGAGGAGAGAAGAGAGTGAGTTAGAGGGGACATAAACCAAAGCAAAGCACAGCGAGCTCCACAGGAAAGCGATATAACAAATGGATTCGTTTTTGTCATAATTTCCTCTACAGTACTAAAATGCTCCACGTCTCCCTCTTTAGCCAGCTGCAGATATAAATCTGAATATTAAAAACTAGAGGAACATCAGGGCTACAAAAAAATCCTCAGGTCAGGTTCCCACATACATACTATGTTCATGTCATTACACACAGTATGTCACCAGTGTACAACCCGTACAGTAACCAGTACACTCATTGGCATACATACACACTATGTTCATATCATTACACAGTATTTTGTGCACAAGCTAATGTGTCCAGCAATACAAAGGTCTGTAATCACACACCAAGGTGATTAAATCGCTGGTTTATGACATGTACTGCTTATCATTGAGCTTCGATCAGAACATTGTGGTAACCCATGGACAAAGGGTGTAGGTCGACTTCAGAGCTAGTGATCTGACCCTTTTCATATTCAAATCTTTAAAATAAAAGTTACAAAATAAAAAAACATCAGCTGATGCAACATGTACATGCCAACAAAAAGTCAGGCGACAAATAAACTCTTGATTAAAGTGATCAAATCAAATAAACAGTTGACAAACAAATCATTAAAAGATACTAACCATGAAAACATGACAGATTACAGTGCACTGTGTGAAAATAAAAAGTTAATGACCACACGCACATGTCCTTAAGATGAAGGCAATGACAGCCTCCCTAACAGGGAGACTAAGAGAAGCACAGAGGGGAGGGAGACAGAAAATTATATACACATGTGTGTGTATATATACACATACACACATACATTATACAGGATGTGACAGCATGAGGTCCTAAGCCAGACCAAAGATGCCCATACACAATGAAATTTAGTGCCAGTAACCGTAATGGCACTCAAATAAAACATAGCATTGAACTCTTATTGGACGGTGTCCAACTCTGTGTTCTTTAAGTTCTGCCAAAACTGAACAGAATTCTCGAGAATTCAAAAAAAAAAAAAAAAGAAGTGGATGGGACCAGAGTAGAGCAGTCAAAAGAACGATCTGATTGTGTAAGACACCCTGAAAGGGCACAGAGAAGGGACAGATTGATCAAAGCCACCTACAGCCGAAGAGAAGCGACATAGAGGACAACACTGTTCTACTGTTTGTGTGGGCAAAGTCACCACATACCTGAATGCTGAAATAACATTCCTTGGTAACAATATGGCAAATCAATTCAAAACAGGTGGTTTAAAAAAAAAAAAAAAGACTTGTCCACAGTATGCCCATGTAAACAGAAAGTGTTCTTAGGATTTCAAATAAAGATTGAATGCAAAACATTTTGACCGAGATACATGTACTACTTTCATGGGTGAGCGTACTCCAAACAGTGCCCTCTCTCCATGCTTGATGGGGAGTAGAGAGAAATGTGGTTCTGTGAATGAATGATTAGCACGTTAGAATCCACCGTTATGTCACATTTCAGACAGTACTGATGTTTGATGCATTAGTTTCTTTTTTGAAGTACAGTATGGCAAACAATTGTGAATTAAAATCTTAGTCTAGAGACTTTGGGCAGTTAATGTGCCCCTTTTTGTCAGGGTCATCTAGACACCATGCTGTTGCCTCTACAGAGCCTCTTCACTCCTGACATTGACAAAATATTCCTATCCCATTAAGGATGACCATGGCCTGTGTCTACATCCACTAGCAAAAAGTGTCCAATACTCATCTCTATAAAAACATGCCCCATCATGCCAAAAAGGCAACATTGAGAGGTTGATGCAAGGTGCACATAGGGCCTCTGTTGAAGCCACAACATGGATTACGGATAAGTTGCCTAGAAAGTGAAAAAAAAGGTATATGACAAAATTAGGGGAGGCAGAAAAACAGGGATATGAAGAGAGAAATCATAAATACAAGGCAGTCCCAGACCACCTACTGCACAACCATTCTATTAAATATGGGAGTTATGTACAAACATGTTTTCCTTTTAATTGTGTTGTAACCGCAGAGCAGAGCTCCTGAAATGTCTGCTTTTAAAATGTCAACTGGGAATATAAATAAAACATACATACACACTGTACCAGTCAAAAGTTGACACACCTACTCATTCACCTACAAGGTTTTTTCTTTATTGTTACTATTTTCTACATTGTAGAATAATAGTGAAGACATCGAAACGATGAAATAACACATATGGAATCATGTAGTAACCAAAAAAAGTGTTAAACAAATCAAAATATTTTTTAGATTCTTGAAAGTAGCCACCATTTGCCTTGACAGCTTTGCACACTCTTGGCATTCTCTCAACCAACTTCATGAGGTTTTCACCTGGAATGCATTTCAATAACCGGGTGTGCCTTGTTAAAAGTTAATTTGTGGAATTTCTTTCCTTCTTAATGCATTTCAGCCAATCAGTTTTTGTTGGGAGAAGGTAGGGGTGGTATAGAGAAGATAGACCAAGTCCATATTATGGCAAGAACAGCTCAAGTAAGCAAAGAGAAACGACAGTCCATTACTTTAAGACATGAAGGTCAGTCAATCCGTAAATTTAAGAACTTTGAAAGTTTCTTCAAGTGCAGTCGCAAAAACCATCAAGCGCTATGATGAAACTGGCTCTCATGAGGACCGTCACAAAAAAGGAAGACCCAGAGTTACCTCTGCTGCAGAGGACAAATTCATTAGAGTTACCAGCCACAGAAATTGCAGCCCAAATAAATGCATCACAGAGTTCAAGTAACAGACACATCTCAACATCAACTGTTCAGAGACTGCGTGAATCAGGCCTTCATGGTCTAATTGCTGCAAAGAAACCACTACTGAAGGACACCAATAAGAAGAAGAGACTTGCTTGGGCCAAGAAACACGAGCAACGGACATTAGACCGGTGGAAATCTGTCCCTTGGTCTGATGAGTCCAAATGTGAGATTTGTGGTTGCAACCGCCGTGTCTTTGTGAGATGCAGAGTAGGTGAACAGATGATCTCCGCATGTGTGGTTCCCACCATGATGCATGGAGGAGGTACGATGGTGCTTTGCTGGTGACACCGTCAGTGATTTATTTAGAATTCAAGGCACACTTAACCAGCACGGCTACCACAGCATTCTGCAGCGATACCCCATCCCATCTGGTTTGCAGTTAGTGGGACCATAATTTGTTTTACAACAGGATAATGACCCAACTCACCTCCAGGCTGTGTAAGGGCTATTTGACCAAGAATGAGAGTGATGGGAGTGCTGCATCAGATGACCTGGCCTCCACAATCACCCGGTCTGAACCCAATTGATATGGTTTGGGATGAGTTGGACTGCAGAGTGAACGAAAAGCAGCCAACAAATGCTCAGTATATGTGGGAATTCCTTCAAGATTGTTGGAAAAGAATTCCAGGTGAAGCTGGTTGAGAGAGTGCCAAGATTGTGCAAAGCTGTCATCAAGGTAAAGGGTGGCTACTTTGAAGAAATCAAAAAAAATATTTGATTTGATAACACTTTTTTGGTTACTACATGATTCCATATGTGTTATTTCATTGTAGAATAATAGTGAAGACATAAACAATGTAGAAAATAGTAAAAATAAAGAAAAAGCCTTGAAAGAGTAGGTGTCCAAACTTTTGCCTGGTACTGTGTGTGTAATATATATATATATATATATATATATATATATATATATATATATATATATATATATATATATATATATATATATATATATATATATATGAAAGCAGAGATGTCTGGAAAAAAACGTTCATTCAAGTTGATAAAAATTGATTGAGAGTGAACGTGTCATACAAGGCATTAGGCACAGTCTTGCAACTTTTATTTTTTGAGGTAGCACCTCATTCCCAATGAAGGACTGGAAAGGCCCGACTCTGAACCTGAAAGAACCCAAACAAAACAACAAGACCAAAATGACAGTTGAATAGTCTTTTAAAGCTACATTTGGATTGACTAGAGGCAATATAAAAAAAATGTACTGGAATGTGACCTGGTTATCCAGCCTTCATCAGACAAGGGTAGAATAGCTCCCAGTAAATGGAGGGAAGAGAGGTAATTTAAACTCAAAGGTCCTTAGAGAGAGCAGGAGAGGGAGAGGGGAAAAAGGGGCAAGATCCACCATTTGTTAACTTTGTTCTGTGTACATATGACACAACAGAGGAAATCTATGACGAGTCTATTGAGGGCAAATAGGATGTGGACAGGGACTGAGTGAGCAACCACACGAGAGAGAATGAGAGCAAGAGAGGGTCCCTTATGTCACAAGAAAGTGGGTCCTTGCATTTTGATGATGTCACTAAAAAGGAGGTCCTTGTATGTTGATTTCACAAGAAAAACAGGTCCTTGTATTTTGATGATGTCACTAGAAAGATAGTAATTTTCCATGGACATGTTACTAGAGAGGTCGTGGCGTTTTGATGTCATCTCCAGATAAAAGTGTCCTCATCTAGAGATGGGAGAGGATCCTCTTATTGTTGATGTAAGAGGCTATGTGTTCCAATGATATCAGGTTATCCTCATGTTTGGATGATGTGGGAGTTCTAATGATGTCATACAGGATGTGTTCACCAGGCCTCGGTGTAGCGGACGTCCACCTCCTTCAGATTGGGGAGTTTGGCCTGACAGGGAAAGAAAGAAGATAAGAGACCAAAACAAATGTGATATTTGTTGATATGCTAACATGTTCTTGCCAGAGAGGGAATGACGGTTCATCTTACCTTTAAGTCATCATATGTGTCTGCTGTGAGCTTGGTGCTGTTCATGTTCAAACTGCACAGGCTCTTCATGGCTGGAAGAGACACGCATAAATAAGTCACATACACAGTCTACAAAATATTAGGAACAGCTTCCTAATATTGAGTTGCACCCCTTTTGCCCTCAGAACAGCCTGAATTTGCCAGAGCATAGACTTTACAAGGTGTTGAAACGTGGCACCTACTACCATACCCCGTTCAAAGGCACTTAAATCTTCTGTCTTGCCCACTCACCCTCTGAATGGCACACATACGCAATCTATGTCTCAATTGTATCAAGGCAAAAGAAATCCTTCATTAACAGGTCTCCTCCCCTTCATCTACACTGACTGAGGTGAATTTAA
Organism: Salmo salar; assembly: GCF_965601325.2. NCBI lineage: Eukaryota > Metazoa > Chordata > Actinopteri > Salmoniformes > Salmonidae > Salmo > Salmo salar. The sequence continues at coordinate 36,000,961 of NC_138306.1, read as the reverse complement.
CAGTTGACGTCAATAAGGGATCATAGCTTTCACCTGGATTCACCTGGTCAGTTTATGTCATGGAAAGAGCAGGTGTTCCTAATGTTTTGTGCACTCAGTGTATATAGTTAGGATTTTAAATGATTGAGACGAGTTCTTACAGCTGAGGGACAGCAGGCCAGCATCGGTTACGGGTGTCTCACACAGATTCAACACCTGCAAACATGCCAAGTGTTCAGACAGCAACCGCAGTCCTGCATCTCCAAACTGAAGGAAAGACAATAACAGGAAGAAAGGATGTCTTTCAAAGTCATGCAAAGTATTACTTATCCAATTCAAATAAAAACAAAACGTGTGTGGTGTATGTGTGAGTGTGCTAATACTAGTGTGTGTAAGGGTGGCAGGTAGCCTAGCGGTTAGAGCGTTGGGCCAGTAACCGAAAGGTCGCTGGTGCGAATCCTTGAGCAGACAAGGTGAAAAATCTGCCGATGTGTCCTTGAGCAAGACACATAACCCTAATTGCTCCTGATAGTTGCTCTGGATAAGAGCGTCTGCTAAATGGCTAAAATGTGAAATATAAACAGAACAAAAATATAAACGCAACATGTAAAGTGTTGGTCCCATGTTTCATGAGCTGAAATAAGATAGGCACAAAAATATATATATTTTTTAAATACACAAATTTGTTTACATCCCTGTTAGTGAGCATTTCTCCTTTGCCAAGATAATCTATCCACCTGACAGGTGCGGCATATCAAGAAGCTGATTTAACAGGATGATCATTACAAAGGTGCACCTTGTGCTGGTGACAATAAAAGGCCACTCCCACTATACTTACACATACAATGCCACAGATGTCTCACGTTGAGGGAGCTGACTGCAGGAATGTCCACCAGAGCTTTGCCAGATAATTTAATGTTTATTTCTGTACCATAAGCCACCTCCAACGTCGTTTTAGAGAATTTAGCAGCATGTCCAACCGGCCTCACAACCGCAGACCGCATGTGACCACGCCAGACCAGGACATCCATATCCGGCTTCTTTACCTGAGGGATCGTCTGAGACCAGCCACCCAGACAGCTGATGAATCTGTGGGTTTGCACACTGTCAGAAACCATCTCAGGGAAGCTCATCTGCGTGCTTATCGTCCTCACTGACTGCAGTTCGACATCGTAACTGACTTCAGTGGGCAAATACTCACATTCGATGGTCTCTGGCACACTGGAAAAGTGTGCTCTTTATGGATGAATCCCGGTTTTAACTGTACCGGGCGTGTATGGCGTCGTGTGGGCTAGCAGTTTGCTGATGTCAACATAGTGCCCCATGGTAGCGGTGGGGTTATGGTATGGGCAGGCACAAGCTACAGACAACAAATACAATTGCATTTTATTGATGGCAATTTGAATACACAGATCCCATGACAGGACCTGAGGCCCATTGTCATGCCATTCATCTGCCTGCCATCACCTTATATTTCAGCATGATAATGCACGGGCCCATGTCGCAAGGATCTGTACACAATTCCTGGAAGCTGAAAATGTCCCAGTTCTTCCATGGCCTGCATACTCACCAGACATGTCACCCATTGAACATGTTTGGGATGCTCTGGATCGACGTGTGCGACAGCGTGTTCCAGTTCCCGCCAATATATAGCAGCTTTGCACAGCCATCGAAGAGGAATGGGACAATATTCTACTGGCCACAATCAACAGTCTGATCAACCCTATGCAAAGGAGATGTGTTGCGCTGCATGAGGCAAATGGTGGTCACACCAGATACTGACTGGTTTTCTGATCCACGCCCCTACTATTTTTTAAGGTATCTGTGACCAACAGATGCATATCTGTATTCCCAGTCATGTGAAATCCATAGATTAGGGTCTAATGAATTCATTTCAATTGATTAATTTCCTTATATGAACTGCAACTCAGTAAACTCTTTGAAATTGTTGTTGCAGTTTAGATTTTTGTTCAATGTATGTGTGTGTGAATACTTGCGCGTGTGAGTGTGTGTTCTGACCTGGGTGGACCACAGGTTGAGCTGTTTGAGAGAGGGCAGCTTGATGAGCTGTTCAGCACAGGCACTGGTGACGTTGGTAAAGGCAAGACTCAGGTTCTCCAGGTTCCCAAAGGAGCCAGAGCTCAGTAGCCTTGCAAGGTCTGCATCCTACAGAGAGACAGAAAGACATGGTCGGATACAGAGGCAGCGAGAGACATAATAAAGCTGTTTGAGTTTAATTGAGACGGAGGGTCTGGGAGAGGCATGAAGAAAAAATAAAACAAATCCTACCAAATTTGAACATTTAGTTAATCATATGTTCGTATGAAAGAAAAACAAAAGAACATTTAAGGGAATGGGAGTAGCATAATAAAATCTCACCGTAGACTTGGAGGGCAGAGTAAGTCGGGTTGGGCCTCCTTTTCTTTGCTGAGGGAGAACAGGAAACAAAAGTGTTGACTGATTACAGAAGGCATTGCAGTTCCTCATTCAGACAGCAGGTGTTGTCTGTGAACAATGTGCCACCGATGAGCTATATGAGGTCTTTTAAATTAGATAAAGGGTTAATATTTGCATGAAGTAACAACAGAGAAAGCTTAGGTAACACAGAAGAATGAATAGATCTCTAGCTGTGTCGACAGTGTAGAGTAGTAACAGTTAACTGAGCAGATATTACAGCTGTCCTCTGATGAACCAGATATCTAGTTTATATTGCGGAAACATTGCAGTATAATTGTGAACGCAATGCGAGGTTGAGCGTGTGGCGTTTGAGCCTTTGTTGGTTTACAGTATAACTCACCAGCTCTTTGAGCTCCCTCTGCCTGTCACACAGCTGCTCGTACATGTGAAGGCCCACCGGAGTGCTCTCCAGGGTGTAGATGATCTGCAGCTGGGTGTCCTTGTTCTCGATGATGTTGTACTCCAGCATCAGGCACAGGATCTGAAACACACACACTTGGGTCACTTCTGCTTCCTGTACACTTACACCTCTCTGCCACACACACACAAATAAAAACAGGTCAGCTCTGTGCTACGGGTGCACACACACACCTCAACCATGGTCTGGTTTCCACGCAGAGCCAGGAGCATGCAGGGTCCCAGCTTGTTTTCAGCCAGGGACAGGAGGAACTTCTTCGTTTTGTAGCAGGAACCCATAAGGATGTGGACCTGGAGGAGAGAGTCAAAGGTCAAGTCCAGCCAATTAGAACAGAAGGTGGCATAAGGGGTTAGGGTTATTAGGGTAAGAACACCAAACACTCACCATGCTGGCAAAGAGCTCCCCATCATCATCACAGGCCACACCCCCTGGACTGTAGAGCTGGAACCAACCGTCCTTTCCCGAACGCACGCTGAGCAGACAGGAGTGGACCTGCAACAAGCACACAACCATGAGTAGCACACACCCCAACCTAGCACTGAACAAGTGTGAAACGGTGATTAATAGTCAGAGCCACACTCACCTCCTGTCTGGGGTCTTCTGCAAACCTCTGAATGACATATTTCAGCTCTCTGTTCAAACAAACAGACAGGTCAGGCACAATCCTCAAGCTTTCCTTACAGATTCATCTGGACGGTAACTGAAATGTAACATTCGTTAACTAATTGTCATGGCTGTAGATACTTACTTTGTGAATTTGGCATGTGCAAGGGCCCTAAAGAAGAGAGAGGTAAGAATAAACATTAAAACATGTAATACACTAATCATGATGAAATGGAAAATAACATTGTATAAGTGTTTAAATGTGTCAACACTCAAACATGCAGTAAGGTGTTGAACAGATAGCAGCTGGACTACATAGGAAATACAGCCTGTTTTTGTTGTTGGTTTGAATGTATCTTCAAAACACACAAATACATGTACATGTGAAGCTCTTAGGGTGTGTGTGTGGGGGTTCTGTCTGACTCATTCATTCTGGGAGTTGTGTCGGAGTGTTTTGCCCTTTCTAACGACGCCTGAATGCTCAGATTAGGCTCTGGTGCGCAGGTGAGCTGCAGGTGAGTCTCCCGGCTGTGACAACAACAGTCCTCTTTAGGTGACTGGTAATGAGGGCCCGGGCCGAGGAGCCAATTACAGCAGCAAGCCCGGAGCCCATCCCATCCCCCAGCAGGGCCCCTCAGCAGCACACCCACGTCAACACCAATCCCAGGATCCTACACCTCAGAGAGAGGCCCTCACCCACAGTCCCAGCCGTGGGTGAGGGCGAACTTATGGGCGATTCACAATATATACTGTGTATCATTTTTATCAAAATAAGTTTTGTTGTACAATTCAGGGGCAGCAGTTGGGTATAGCAATCGCCATAACCTAGCTCAAGACCAAAAATGTAAAAGTAGGCTATAAAAAAAAGTAGGCTATAAACAAAGTTGACTAAAATCATTCCAATCACAATTCAAATGCAACGGCAGTTAAGCGTATTGTGTAACTGCCTTTAGGACCATGCGGAGTGTCGCTCTGAGAAGCTGCCAGCCTGCATGCTTTTCTCTCACTAAGAAAGTAGAAACTGTGTCAGACAGTTTGCTCTGCCGGTCTGCCGTGAAGGCAGTGTGCTGATGGCTCTGAATTTAATGTCGGCATTTGAACTAGGCCTTGTACGCCTCACGGCCAGCTGTTTTATTCACCGGTTACTTTCACATTGATGTCAACATAGGCGGCGTATCCAATAGGCTCGGGGAAGATAAGCTTCACCGAAAGTAAACAAAATATGCTATATAAAATTACTTTTGCATATAGAGAAAAATACAATAAAACATACTACACCAGAGAGCATGATTTGGCCAAAGAAGATCATTAGCATGTTTAAAAATGAGCCTACCAAATAGCTGATTGTTGTGTTGCAGCGGTCAGTGGAAAACAGTTAAATAGGCCTAGGCAAATCACAATATTTAAAAATACAATCGTAGGAAAAACAGCTTAGAAAGCAATGGCTATTAATGAAAAGAGAAAACAAAGAAAGACTAAATCTGTCTCTAGTTATCAAAATTCTCAACTCCCAATTAAGCAAACAGTAGCCTATCTTATTGGCACCAGCGGAGAGCGGCGGCCATATTGATATCCCTTGCAGGAAAAAAAGCCTGCAGAGCCCTGACCTCAACAAACACATTTGGGATGAATTGTGACACCTAATCGGCCAATATCAGCGCCTGACCTCACTAATGCTCGTGGCTGAACGGAGGCAAGTCCCCGCAGCAATGTTCCAACATCTAGTTGCAAGCCTTCCCAGAAGCAGCAAAGGGTGGACCAACTCCCTATTAATCCCCAAGATTTTGGTATGAGATATTCGACGAGCTGGTGTCATACTTTTGGCCATGTAGTGTATATAACTTTATATTGTTTGCAAGAATTTTGTATAATAATTTAAATTAAACTGGGTATCAGTTCATAAACCATGTGCAATGGAGTCGGTATATCGAAAATCTCTTCCCAACTATTTTGGCATTTGTATGGCACAGCTGTCAATTTTTGGGTCCTTAAGTTAAACAGGTATACTTTTTTATTCATCACAATTTTATTCAACCAATGCTGGTCTTCAATGCTGGGCCAACAGACAAGTTCCTTACTTTCTCCCCCTTCCACTTGCTTCTTCGATTTTTGCAGTAATGCTGCAATTAGTTGGTTGTAATTTTGGGAAGAGCAGACGTCCATATTCTTTTTCTAGCTGCATGTGTGATACAACTCCACCAGTCATATTTATGATATCATTTACAAAGATTATACTTTATTTTATTTTTTATCAATTAGTATATTTGAGTTTAACCATAATATTTGTTGTAATATTTGTTCTGTCTTTTCTGGTTAAACTGAAATTGCAACCAACTTTGTTTTAAAAATAGCGATATTTTGGAGATGATTTCATTTTCAAATAACTGAAAGTGAGAGGTTGTAATCTGAATGAAGGCAAAAAGGCCATTGTTGAACACGGGGTGAGCAATTCTTATTAATCTGCTAGAGAACCAGCTTGGATTTAAGTATAGCTTCTGTATGACTGAAGAATTTAGTGAGAGGTCTAATGCTTTAAGGGCAGTATACTTACTCTTTGGGGAAGGGGATGGGCTGCAGCAGGCTGGCCAGGGCTGGTCTCCAGTCATCGTAGTCAGATCTGAATGGTTGGAGAGAGAAAGTGAATGATAGAAAGAGGTACACAACAGAAAGGGGTACACAGAATGAGAGCAGAGGGCTGGTCACCAAGGGAATCACAAGAGGTAACCTGAGCATAGTCCCATGATGCCAAAAAATCCATTAATTCAAATGGTACGAGGATCAGATTCCTGTCTGTTAAGTAACAGTGTCATTGTTACAGACACACTATTTAGTTCATTCCCCCTATTCCCACACACATAATATAACATCTTGCTCGACAGCGTCACATCCATGTCATCCATCCATAAAGAGACACACACTAAACAGCACTCCCTCCTTTTGAATTATTCCCCAGTAGGACAGAGGCAGCAGCTGTGTCCAGCTGCTCAGCACAGCCCACACAGATAGCACCACACATTCATTCTTGTTTACACTTAGGGCTTTTTTACAAAATTTTGTTTGCAGGGATTATTCTGACATTGAAATCCTTGGACGGGCAGGGCCTATGCATTTTCTTTGGGCCACATATGTTCATAACAGTGAAAAATAGAAACAAAGTAGAGAAATAGATTTCTATATACAGTGCCCTCCATAATTATTGGGACAGTGAAGCCTGTTCTCTTTTTTTGATTCTATACTTAACTTTGGATTTGGAATCAAACAATGACTATGACGGTAAATTGCAGACTGTGAGCTTTGAGTGTATTTCCATCCATATCGGGTGAATTGTTTAGAAATTACAGTACTTATTGTACACCCATATTAGGGGAGCAAAAGTATTGGGACAAATTCACTTGCGTATTAAAAAGTGATGTATTTGGTCCCATATTCATAGCACGCAATGACTACGTCAAGCTTGTTACTCTACAAATTGGTTGGATGCATTTGCTGTGTGTTTTGTTTGTGTATGATATGTGTTTCTGTAATAAACTGTATACATGTATATTAATTAAATACATTATCGGAATCGAAAAATGCTTTCAGTGTCAATTTAAAAGACTAAAAGAGAAAGTATGTAGGGAAGATAATGGGCCTACAATACCAGTCAAAAGTTTGGACACAGCTACTCATTCCAGGGTTTTTTGGCCTCCCGAGTGGCGCAGCGATCTAAGGCACTACATCTCATTGCTAGAGACGTCACTACAGACACCCTGGTTCGAATCCAGGCTGTATCACAACCGGCCGTAATTGGGAGTCCCATAGGGTGGCACACAATTGCTGTAACACAAAATGTTGTGGGGGTATGAATATTTTATAAAGGGACTGTACATAGAGTTGCAGGAAATCAGCTTTAAAACTGCAAAAATATCTCAGCTCCTTGGAGAAATGTGTACAATTGCAGGAAAATGGTCTGTGAGTCTTAAGTGCCTTCTGGAAGGTTCTCCCATCTCTTCAGAGGAACTCTGGAGCTCTGTCAGAGTGACCATCGGGTTCTTGGTCACCTCCCTGACCAAGGCCCTTCTCCCCCAAATGCTCAGTTTGGCCTGGCGGCCAGCTCTAGTAAGAGTCTGGTTCCAAACTTCTTCCATTTAAGAATGATGGAGGCCACTGTGTTCTTGGGGACCTTCAATGCTGCAGAAATGTTTTGGTACCCTTCTCCAGATCTGTGCCTCGACACAATCCTGTCTCTGAGCTCTATGGACAATTCCTTCGACCTCATGGCTTGGTTTTTGCTCTGACATGCACTGTCAACTGTGTGACCATATATAGACAGGCGTGTGCCTTTCCAAATCATGTCCAATCAATTGAATGTACCTGAGGTGGACTCCAATCAAGTTGTAAAAACATCAAGGATGATCAATGGAAACAGGATGCACCTGAGCTCAATTTCAAGTAGTATAGCAAAAGGTCTGAATACTTATGTAAATAAGTTATTTCTGCTTTTTATTTTTAATACATTTGCAAAAAATTCTAAAAACCTGCTTTCAATTTGTCATTATGGGTTATTGTGTGTAGATTGCTGAGGATTGTATTTTTTAAATCCATTTTAGAATAAGGCTGTAACGTAACAAAATGTGGAAAAAGTCAAGGGGTCTGAATATTTTCCGAAGGCACTGTAGGCCTATCAGACTGGCCTACCATAAAAGACAACGGAGAAAATGCATCCCATAACATTTTAACATGGAAATAGCTGTTCTATCATTCAGCCTACAGTAGCAGCCAATGTGTGGTGTTCAATGTAGACCTACATTCCATGAAACTTAAGAAAAAAACATGTAGGGACTGACATTAACCTGTTAATCCACCTGTCCTTCAGACAAATGAGGTGACTGAAAATGTTGTGTTTGATGCAAGAAACCAGTTTACAAAATAAAATTAATTATTCCCATAAAATTATGACAGAATCAGACACATTATGCTACTCTCTGCCTATTGGCTACTTAGCTTATTCAAGCCTGCCTCAAAATACAACACTGCCCCTTTAAGACAGAAAAAAAAGTTCTTTACCTGACTCGCTTTTCAAAGATATCTAGTAATGTACACGTTTTGTGCTATTGTAGGAAGCAATCACTTCCCCATTGCTGACTAGAAATTAGCCATAACTGGGCTAATAACTCACTTACTAGGAAAAAATATGAAATGTACACACCTGGCTACATGCAGCTCTTGCTTTGATTTCAAAACAAGCGCATCTACTCGCCACCAGTCATGCTGTAAACACAGTCCAGTTTAAAGTGAATGGCACAGATCCATATATGGCTATGGTTTATTTGCTTATAGGGATACTGCAGCTCTGATTGGTTATGGCGCACCAGTCTGTGTAGAGTATAGGCCTGATTAGTGCCTGTCAATGCAATAGAATGCTACTCCAATGCACTCTGCCGACAAGAAAATATCTTGCATAGTTCGTTTTGTTTCGATATGTTACATTGAAAGTGTCTAATATTGAGTTGATACGATCACAATTCACACAGTAGAGGGAAACGTTGATAGTGTTAACTAAAGGGGAAAACTAGAAAGATGAGAAGTTCAATCTCGCACTTCTCTGCGCGGTCTGATACTTCTGCGTGGCAGTCCTGGGGGAGCTGCATGCCCGCGCGCAGCTTAGAAGGAACATTGGCCCCAACCTTCATATTACTTCCGCTTTGTAACATGTGTGAGGAAACTGTTGGCATGCAGCCAACAAAGGAGACATGACTCTGCATCAGACGCGCTCATAACTGCACACCGCTACACACAAAACCTTTCAGAGATATCAAGTTACCATATTGCGTGCATTTAATCAAATGCTTGCAGTCAAACAACCGATAATACTGCGCACGTCTGATTCTTTCCTGTGTTTCGACCAGACTGCGTTTTCACCTGCAGCGAGCTGCACCACGGTATGAATGGAATTGGACAGAGACCACCCTATTTGAACAAACCACAGTGTGTTGTCACCCGAGTGCAGATTGTGTTCTGTCCAAACAAACTGAATATAGTGGGTAAACGTTCCAGAGTAAGAAAAAAAACCTGCTTAAAACAAACTTGGTGTGAAAGCCCCCTTAGACACACACAGACATAGTAAGGCAGGCAGTAAGGGAGAGGCATTACAGGGCCGGGACGATACTCGTTAGTATCAGGCAAGGTAACAAAACATGAAGCGGATGTAACTTCTTTAGGAAAACAGCCCTGATGTTGGAAACAAACATTATGTTCTCATCCAGAGTCACATGTATTTCTTTTCCAAGCTATAGCACACTATATTTTACATACAGCAGGTTTTTAAAGGACCAAAGAGTTTGTTCTGCTTTGTGTTTTCATTTTTTCCAAGAAAAAATTATTTTGATTCTGGTATCGTCACAGCCCTAAGTAACAGTAGTGGTAACTCACAGCATTTTGAGGATGAGTGCGAAGCAGCCCAACACGCGGTCGGCCTGGGCAGGCAGCTGGATTGACAGGGCGTTGAGGGCGGGGCTGACCAGCAGACAGTCGATCAGGTTGGGCTCACTGTCGCCTCCCGCTGGGCCCTTCCGCCTGGCGTTGGCAGTGTTGTTGTTGCGTTCCAACTCCACCAGGATCTCACTGGAGTTAACAATGGAGGGCGGGGGAGAGAGGGGCAGTGTGGGGGGAGGGGAGAGGGGCAGCAGGGCCGTTGGTGGAGGGGTGGGGGGCTCTGGGCGCAGCAGGCGGAGGGGCAGGGGGGGTTTACGCTCATTCTGTTGCTGGCAGCCGTTCCTGATCTCCTTCAGACTTGGGGAGTTGTCCCGGCTAGACAGCGAGAGAGTGGGCAAGAGGAGAGAGAGATATTGATGGAGAGGGGGCAATATTGTGTAAGAGAGGAATGGAGAAAGTCACCATCACACATCGAATAATAATTTCAAGACCTCAACATTGAGGTCCATAGTAAGAATACGTGTCATTCTGTTGGGGTTGTATGTCTCTGTTAAACCCTGTGTACTTAGAGGGAGAGTGAGGAAAGACATGTATCAGAGCGATGGTTCTCTGGGGTGACAATGTCACGGAAATCTTGCAAATGTCATCTCACGGGGGCTGAGGACCCAGTGGCTCAGGGTGATGATGTTATGATAACCAATTAGATGACTCATTACTCAAGTCAACATCTCATTTAAAATGTTTAAAGGAGAGGAGAATAGCATATGCTAACCTGGGAGGTTTATTTGGCCATTGAGTCTAGTCTGTGTGGTGGTTCTACAGAACACTACATCACTCACCTGTTGATTAACTCCTCGTAGCAGGAGTAGATGGCGGCCAGGCACACTGCCACCAGGTTGGGCAGAACGCGGGGGTGAGGGCATTGCCCGGAGGGACCATGCATGCTGAAACACAGCCACACACACAATTAGCATTCAATACCCTAAACACCCTCCATCGAACGTGGAGAAAACACAAAATAAACAAGGGGGTACTGTTGATATATCTAGGTCCTGAGTTTTGGGTTGGTGGAGAAAGTTCCAGTCCTAAAAACATGTTGTCACTGACTCACCTGTGAATGAATTTCTTCACGACCTCCATTCCAGCGTTGAGCTCATTTAGAGCTAAGATGTACTCTTGAGTGAAGAGACGCAGTCTGGGGCATTTCCCAAAGTCCTGACAGAGAGAGGAGGCAGAGAAATAAACATGGGGATAGAGAGGACAAGAGGCAGTACAGTGAGCTTTGACTCACTCCAATATATGACCACAGAAGAAAACAGACATAAACAAACTGAGCGAAACCCTTGACAGGAAATAAGATGGAAAACTCAGCTCACCATGTTGTGTTTGAGGATTCTCTGGACCACAGGGGTGAACACTTCAATCACAACCATCGACCGCGGACGCTCCCGACAGTGCTGCACAAACACACAAACACCATTTAACAGTAGCTAGATTTCCATCCAATATGCGACAGATTTTCATGTGAATATTCTAAATTCCGCATAAACAAAATATGCACACTTTCCCACCAGTGGTGGGAGTTCATTATAAGTTTTCATCTATAGCCTAATAAACTGCATGGTTTCCCAAGTCGTAGTGGGAGGACCACACACCATGTCATCGCATTTTATTTCAATATGAAGGTTATTATATCAATATTTGCACATAAAGGCGTTTCAACCGCCATTTGTCGCGTAATTGATTTTACTGGCATAAAAAGATCACACCATGTCAAACTAACAAATGATCTGTCGGCATTTATAAAATTGTACTGAAACGCCGTTTTCATCTCAGCCGTCTAAATGTTCTATTAACTCGGCCCGGAAAAACTAACTGTGCTGTTAATGATAGCCATGGTTGTAAAGAGTTTAAATCTTCTGCTCCAACAACGGTCCTAGTGTGAGGGACGTCACTGTGCATGCTTCCTCAAGTCCTACCGGGCCGCCCTCTTGGCCACGCCTAAAGGCCTCTACACACTTCATGCAAACTACGCTCCGTCGCTCTGTTTGCATAGGGTGTAGGGCCCTTCAGCCAGCTACGCCCCCGAAAAGCTAGCAATTCTATGGTGCGGGTGGAGGCATTTCAAGGTGAGGAGTAAGATTACCACTAACTAAGGGCCAAGACAGTTATGAGATATGATTTTGACAACAGGTTGAGGTGAAATGTTAGGGCCCCATCTTTACCTTGCAGAAGAACTCACACAGGTCCGGTGGAGGGTGGTTGTTTTCCAGGAGAGGAGCGATGGCCTAGGGACACACAGAGATACCAGAGACAGGACTGATCAATACAACTTCACAATTTCCCCAGCCATGCTATCTTGTATTTACAATGGCCCCTTGCCAGCAACCTGTCATGGGCCAATAAACTCTGCTAGCCTAGTCTAATTCCCAAGAGTTACTGCAGAAGTCAACCTAAAAGCACACAGCTGTCCCTATTATCCTCTAGGGCTGTATTATCTTAGCTCTCAATACACCTCAAGACAGGTAAATAAGGTGAGCAGCTGTTCGTATGCAACAAGTGTAGATTTAACTGTACCTAGTGTGCTGCAACAGTTTAATAATGCAATCATCCCATGACTCTAGTGGCCAGGGTCCATGGGGGTATGGACACAAACATATCCAGATGAATACAACATTACACTGTAACAATAGTAAGTGGGCATAATCTGACAGCATCCACACGAACACCAGTGGGTGCCACTGCTACGGAGTAGCTGTCCATCATCAAAGCTGCTATCCAGGGGCCTATTGCTAACCTGCTCGACACGCGTTCTGAGCTGCAATAATAGGGAAAAAAAATGCACAGTCTCAGCAGTTTGACCAGGTTTTACCTGTCGAACAGGTCACTTTCACTAAGCTTCGCCATTCCTAAACTACAAAATTGTTTCTGTCCAGTCACTGACGTAATAATATGAACAAAGAAAGCATGGCTATTTACAGTTACAGGAAGCTGGCGTTCTAGAAGCTAGTGCTTCCATTCCCCTTTAAACTCACCACAATGATGTTCTCATGGTCCTGAGAGCTGAGGTTGGTGTTCTGGGGAGACAGAGGGGGCCACAGAAGTGAGACAGGTATGATCAGAGAGCGAGAGCAGACAAACAAATTCAATAGAGCCACTCCCAAACTGACTAAAAGTTCTGACTCTGCCAAACAGCAGGCATCTGTGTGTTTTGAGCTGAGCTCCCAGCAGCAGGTGTGTGTATTGTAGTGTGTGTGTATTGCAGTGTGTGTGTGTGTATATTGTAGTGTGTGTGTGTGTGTGTGTATGTATGTGTATGTGTAGTGTGTGTGTGTGTGTGTGTGTGAGAGAGTGCGTGTGTGTGGTGGGAGGTGGGGGGAGAGAGAGAGTGACTGCGGGCGTGCGAGGACAGCAGATGGGCATACCTCGGCCAGCAGGGTGGAGATGATTTGCAGTGGGGCCTGGTGAATGGACTCGTCCTGCAGGGGAGAGTTCAAGGCCATGTCCACCAGTGATCTGATCTCCTTCAGAACCACCTCCCAGCGACTCGGGTTGTTCAGAACCTTACGGTACTTATAGATCTTTTTCTGGTTAGAAAATAGAGGCACACACATAACCACATACAGATGAACTACAATAGGCTTCAAGCTTTTGGAACACAATACGTTGCTTTATAGGCTTATCAAACCAATGCAAAAATACATGAGGGAAATGCATGCATTACAGGACGAATGCATCTGAGGCCCATGGGCATCAACCTCTGAGGGTGCCCCAAATAAGAAAAAAAATCATTTGATTTAATAGTATTTAAATAAAAAGTAACTTTCAAAACATTTGTGCAGTTTTATAATGCTATTCTACACATTTTGTCATGAGGCCAAGAGAAAATGTTTCAGTTTTAAAGCAAATTTCCTGCTATTCTACACATTTTGCCTTGAGAACATTAGAACATTTTGGAATTGTAAAGCACATTTCCTTTAATTCTACACATTTTCCTATCATATGCTATTTGGGGAGCCCCCGACCTCCAGTGGGACCCCTTCCCAAAAGGAAGAGGTATGAGGCCTTGGGGCACGTGCCCTGCCCATGCAGCTCTCTGTGTAGCCTACAGATAAAATCTCTGTGCAAAGTACTGTGAGTCTTGTTGAACCCCCATGAACACAAACCAATGAATACTTCAACATAGTAATCCTACCTTCCACTGCAGGGAATGAAACCACTGGTCCCGCAGATAGCTGTTGGCTGCCTGTTAGGGCACACAGACAGTCAGGTAACCAATCGAAAGCACACACACACACGTCATGTTACATGAAGAGGGAGGGAGGGTACCTGCAGGAGGACGGTGCCCCCAGGGAAGCTGAGTTGCACACAATATTTGGGGGCGTTATCCCAGGAGAGCAGCTGCAGGTCCTCTATGGTACTGTAGGACAGGGCAGCCTCCATGTACCCCGTGGGCTAGAGGGCATGAGAGAAATAATGTCAACCACTCATTCATACATGCTACACACACAGGCTGCACATTTGTATAGAGAAATACAAGGCCAAAAGACAGGCTATCACAGTGTTTCCAAACAATTTCTCATTGGGAAGTCACAATGATCACTGTACTGATGACTAATGTTTCCTCAAAGCTGCGCACAGAAGAAATATCAGAGCGCGCAGAGAAGCACGAGAGTGAATTTCACTCAACTTTCTAGAGTTTTCCCCATTAGTTAACACTATCAACTTTCCCTTTACTGTGGGAATTGTGATGGAATCTACGCAATAGCCACTTAGCCACTCAATGCAACATACCGAAACAAAACAAACTACTATGCAAGACTTAATATGTAAAACTAACTATGTAAGAGTTTTGTTGTGGGCAGAAGGCATTGAAGTAGGATTCTATCTTTGAAAAGCGAGTCAGGTAAATAGCTTTTTTTTCCTGTAAGGGGAAGTTGAGTAAGTTGAGCTTGAATAAGCTAAGTAGCCAATAGCCATAATGCTAATGGAATAATTATGCATTTTAAACTGGTTTCTTGCATCAAACACCACAACAACATTTTTAGTCACCTCCTTGTCTGAAGGACAAGTGGATAAACAGGTTAATGTCCAGCACTGCATGTTTTATTCAAAAGTCTTATGGAATGTAAGCCTACATTGAACACAACACATTGGCTGCTACTGTAGGGTGAATGATAGAACAGCTATTGCCATGTTAAAATGTCATGTGCTGCATTTTTTTCTCCATTGTTTTTGATGGTAGGCTACTCTGTTAGGTCTACATTATGATTAAATAGCCCCAGTAGCCTACTTGACCATTGTTAAAACTAACTTAAAGCAGGTACAGCCTCATTGTTCACAGTAAACGTGCGTCGGAAGTTGCACAGAATTTTCACAACATTCAAGTTTGCGCTCAGCGGACCTGAAATTTGCCCAGTGATGGAAATAATTAGAAGTAGCATTGCTGACGACTTGTACAAGGCAGTATTCAACACCCAACATAGCTGTCCATAGAGCACAGGGATGGGCAACTTTGAAGGGGGTGGGGGCATATTTTTATGTTCAAGTGTTTTAACATCAATTATCTAAAAACACGTGAACTATGATTTATTTCATATTTTGGCATATGTTGTAGCTTAAATCCTCATTTACATCAGAGGTTTTTGTGTTGTGCCCACCATCGGTTGAGACACAACATACTATTGAATACAGGGTGGGTGTCATTTCAGTCAAACAAAGAAAATGTATAGAATGGACCTATCACTACAAACCACTGCAATTTAGTTGGTACAGGTAAACTATTGACATTTTTACTTCTAATTACTACTACAAAGATGGCCCACGGTCCACCCACGGTTGAATGTCAACTTAACTTGTTATGGATAGGGGGCAGTATTTTCACGGCCGGATAAAAAACGTACCCGATATAATCGGGTTATTACTCCTGCCCAGAAACTAGAATATGCATATAATTAGTAGCTTTGGATAGAAAACACTCCAAAGTTTCTAAAACTGTTTGAATGGTGTCTGTGAGTATAACAGAACTCAAATGGCAGGCCAAAACCTGAGAAGATTCTGTACAGGAAGTACCCTGTCTGACCATTTATTGGCCTTCTTTGTCATCTCTACCCAAAACAAAGGATCTCTGCTGTAACGTGACATTTTCTAAGGCTCCCATAGGCTCCCAGAAGGCGCTAGAACGTTGAATGATGACTCTGCTCTCCCAGGCTGAAAAACAGTAGCGCATTTGGTAAGTGGTCGATCTGAGAACAATGAGACGGGCGCGCGCATGCACGTGAAGAGTCCATTTTAGATTTTGAGTCTGAACGGAAAGGACGTTTCCCGGTCAGAATATTATCGCAATTTTACGAGAAAAATCGCCTAAAAATTGATTTTAAACAGCGTTTGACATGCTTCGAAGTACGGTAATGGAATATTTAGAAATGTTTTGTCACGATACGCGTCCGCGCGTCACCCTTCGGATAGTGTCTTGAACGCACAAACAAAACGCCGCTATTTGGATATAACTATGGATTATTTGGAACCAAACCAACATTTCTTATTGAAGTAGAAGTCCTGGGAGGGCATTCTGACGAAGAACAGCAAAGGTAATCCAATTTTTCTTATAGTAAATCTGAGTTTGGTGAGTACCAAATGGCCTGCTGGAGGTCATTTTGCAGGGCTCTGGCAGTGCTCCTCCTGCTCCTCCTTGCACAAAGGCGGAGGTAGCGGTCCTGCTGCTGGGATGTTGCCCTCCTTCAACCTCCTCCACGTCTCCTGATGTACTGGCCTGTCTCCTGGTAGCGCCTCCATGCTCTGGACACTACGCTGACAGACACAGCAAAACTTCTTTCCACAGCTCGCATTGATGTGCCATCCTGGATGAGCTGCACTACCTGAGCCACTTGTGTGGGTTGTAGACGCCGTCTCATGCTACCACTAGAGTGAAAGCACCACCAGCATTCAAAAGTGACCAAAACATCAGCCAGGAAGCATAGGAACTGAGAAGTGGTCTGTGGTTACCACCTGCAGAACCACTCCTTTATTGGGGGTGTCTTGCTAATTGCCTATAATTTCCACCTCTTGTCTATTCCATTTGCACAACAGCATGTGAAATGTATTGTCAATCAGTGTTGCTTCCTAAGTGGACAGTTTGATTTCACAGAAGTGTGATTGACTTGGAGTTACATTGTGTTGTTTAAGTGTTCCCTTTATTTTTTTGAGCAGTGTACTTCTCAGATAGAGTTCAGTGTGTCAAATCGGAGGGCCTGTTGTCCGGGCCTCTGGCAGCCTCTATGGGGATGTCTCAGGGTTCAATTCTCGGGCCGACTATTTTCTCTGTATACATCGATGATGTCGCTCATGCTGCTGTTGATTCTCTGATCCACCTCTACGCAGGCGACACCATTCTGTATACTTCTGGCACTTCTTTGGACACTGTGTTAAACTCCAGACGGGATTCAATGCCATACAACACTCCTTCCGTTGCCTCCAACTGCTCTTAAATGCTAGTAAAACTAAATGCATGCTCCTCAACCGATCGCTGCCCGCAACCGTCTGCCCGACTAGCATCACTAATCTGGACGGTTCTGACTTAGAATATGAGGAACCTAACAAATACCTAGATGTCTGGTTAGACTGTAAACTCTCCTTCCAGACTCACATTAAGCATCTCCAATCCAAAATGAAATCAAGTATTGGCTTCCTATTTCGCAACAAAGTCTCCTTCACTCACGCTGCTAAACATACCCTTATAAAACTGACTAACCTACCGATCTTTGACTTCGGCGATGTCATTTACAAAATAGCCTCCAACACTCTACTCACAAAACTGGATGTAGTCTATCACAGTGTCATCCATTTTGTCCCCAAAGCCCCATATACTACCCACCACTGCGACCTGTATGCTCTCGTTGGCTGGCCCTCGCTTCATATTCGTCGCCAAACCCACTGGCTCCAGGTCATCTACAAGTCTTTGCTAGGTAAAGCCCAGCCTTATCTCAGCTCACTGGTCACCATAGCAACACCCACACGTAGCACGCGCTCCAGCAGGTATATTTCACTGGTCATCCCCAAAGCCAACTCCTCATTTGGCCACCTTTCCTTCCAGTTCTCTGCTGCCAATAACTGGAACGAATTGCAAAAATCACTTAAGCTGGAGACATATCTTCCTCACTAACTTTAAGCATCAGCTATCAGAGCAGTTTACCAATCATTGCACCTGTACACAGCCCGTCTGAAAATAGCCCACACAACTATCCCATCCCCATATTGTTACTTATCCTCTTGCTCCTTTGCACCCCAGTATCTCTACTTGCACATCATCTTCTGCACATCCATCACTCCAGAGTTAATGCTAAATTTTAATTATTTCGCCACTATGGCCTATTTATTGCCTTACCTCCATAATCTTACTACATTTGCACACACTGTATGTATAGTTGAAGTCGAAAGTTTACTTAGGTTGCAGTCATTAAAACTTGTTTTTCAACCACTCCACACATTTCTTTTTAACAAACTATAGTTTTGTGCAAGTTGGTTAGGACATCTACTTTGTCCATGACACAAGTAATATTTCCAACAATTGTTTACAGACAGATTATTTCACTGCATTACAATTCCAGTGGGTCAGAAGTTAACTGTGCCTTTAAAAAGCTTGGAAAATTCCAGAAAATTATGTCATAGCTTTAGAAGTTTCTGTTAGGCTAATTGACATTATCTGAGTCAATTGGAGGTGTACCTGTGGATGTATTTCAGGGCCTACCTTCAAACTCAGTGCCTCTTTGCTTGACATCATGGGAAAATCAAAAGTAATCAGCCAAGACCTCAGAAAAAAATTGGAGACATCCACAAGTCTGGTTCATCCTTGGGAGCAATTTCCAAACGCCTGAAGGTACCACGTTCATCTGTACAAACAATAGTATGCAAGTATAAACACCATGGGACCACGCAGCCGTCATACCGCTCAGGAAGGAGACGCATTCTGTCTCCTAGAGATAAACGTACTTTGGTGCGAAAAGTGAAAATCAATCCCAGAACAACAGCAAAGGACCAAAAGTATCCATATCCACAGTAAAACAAGTCCTAAATTGACAAAACCTGAAAGGCCGCACAGCAAGGAAGCAGACACTGCTCTAAAACAGCCAGACTATGGTTTAACTGCACATGGGGACAAAGATCGTACTTTTTGGAGACATGTCCTCTGGTCAGATGAAACAAAAATAGAACTGTTTGGTCATAATGACCATTGTTATGTTTGGAGGAAAAAGGGGAGGCTTGCAAGCCAAGGAACACCATCCCAACAGTGAAGCACATGGGATGGCAGCATCATGTTGTAGGGGTGCTTTGCTGCAGCAGGGACTGGTGCACTTCACAAAATAGATGGCATCATGAGGGAGGAAAATTATGTGGATATATTGAAGCAACATCTCAAGACATCAGTCAGGAAGTTAAAGCTTGGTCGCAAATGGGTCTTCCAAATGGACAATGACCCCAAGCATACTTCCAAAGTTGTGGGAAAATGGCTTAAGGACAACAAAGTCAAGGTATTGGAGTGGCCATCACAAAGCCCTGACCTAAATCCTATAGAAGATTTGTGGGAAGAACTGAAAAAGCGTGTGCGAGCAAGGAGACCTACAAACCTGACTCAGTTACACCAGCTCTGTCAGGAGGAATGGGCCAAAAATCACCGAACTTATTGTGGGAAGCTTGTGGAAGGCTACCCGAAACGTTTGACCCAAGTTAAACAATTTAAAGGCAATGCTACCAAATACTAATTGAGTATGTAAACTTCTGACCCACTGGGAATGCGATGAAAGAAATAAAAGCTGAAATAAATCATTCTTTCTACTATTATTCTGACATTTCACATTCTTAAAATAAAGTGGTCATCCTAACGGACCTAAGACTGGGAATATTTACTCAGATTAAATGTCAGGAATTGTGAAAAACTGAGTTTAAATGTATTTGGCTGACGTGTAAACTTCCGACTTCAACTGTATATTTTCTATTGTGTTATTGACTGTATGTTTGTTTATCCCAAGTATAACTGTGTTATTTGTGTCACACTGCTTTGCTTCATCTTGGCCAGGTTGCAGTTGTAAATGATAACTTGATCTCAACTGGCCTACCTGGTTAAATAAAACGGGGGATGATTTAACATAAGCGCATTTGCGAAAAAAGCACAATCGTTGCACGACTGTACCTAACCATAAACATCAATGCCTTTCTTAAAATCAATACACAGAAGTATATATTTTTAAACCTGCATATTTAGCTAAAAGAAATCCAGGTTAGCAGGCAATATTAACCAGGTGAAATTGTGTCATTTTGCGTTCATTGCACGCAGTCAGGGTAAATGCAACAGTTTGGGCCGCCTGGCTCGTTGCGAAATAATTTGCCAGAATTTTACGTAATTATGACATAACATTGAAGGTTGTGCAATGTTTTCGAGATGATAGTTATCCGAGACTTTGGCCATATTATATGGCCTAAGGCTCGTATTTCTGTGTGTTATTATGTTATAATTAAGTCTATGATTTGATAGAGCAGTCTGACTGAGCGATGGTAGGCAGCAGCAGGGTCGTAAGCATTCATTCAAAATAGCACTTTGTGCGTTTTGCCAGCAGCCCTTCGCAATGCATTGCGCTGTTTATGACTTCAAGCATGTCAACTCCCAAGATTAGGCTGGTATAGCCATTTCACATCGGTTATCTAGTTAGCCGGGTGCGCGCTAATAGCGTTTCAAACGTCACTCGCTCTGAGACTTGGAGTAGTTGTTTCCCCTTGCTCTACATGGGTAACGCTGCTTCGAGGGTGGCTGTTGTCGATGTGTTCCTGGTTCAAGCCCAGGTAGGAGCGAGGAGAGCGACGGAAGCTATACTGTTACACTGACAATACTAAAGTGCCTATAAGAACATCCAATAGTCAAAGGTATATGAAATACAAATCGTATAGAGAGAAATAGTCCTATAATAACTACAACCCAAAACATCTTACCTGGGAATACTAAAGACTCATGTTAAAAGGAACCACCAGCTTTCATATGTTCTCATGTTCTGAGCAAGGAACTTAAACGTTAGCTTTTTTACATGGCACATATTGCACTTTTACCTTCTTCTCCAACACTTTGTTTTTGCATTATTTAAACCAAATTGAACATGTTTCATTATTTATTTGAGGCTAAATGGATTTTATTGATGTATTATATTAAGTTAAAATAAGTGTTCATTCAGTATTGTTGTAATTGTCATTATTAAAAAAAAATATTATATATATATATATATTTTTTTTAAATGTTATTTTTTTCATATACACACATACATACACACATACATACATACATATAAAATTGACAACATTTCAAAAATAAATGAAAACAAATTAAAAATATATATATATATTTTTTCCATTCGGCCGATTAATCGGTACTGGATTTTTTTTGGCCCTCCAATAATCGGCATCGGCGGTGAAAAATCATAATCGGTCGACCTCTAATTAAGACATTAATGTCTTATGGTCTGATGGGGTATGCAAAATAGGTCAACTTTGAGCACCTTTATCTCTTGAATGTTTTACCATTCAGATCCAAAAAGTCACTTTCTGAGCTACAATGGGCCCATATGTATTGAAGGTTGTATGGTTGAAATAAAAAAAATGGGCTGTTGCCAAAAAATGTTTTGATTCAAATGGATTACATTTACTTCAACATCTATCCTTGGATATTTGAGAATTGATACTAGTAAAGTAAATGGTATAGACAGATTGATAGAGCAATAAACTACTGGTAATAGACGTTTTTCAGCTGCATGACTGACTGTGTTTCTGGTCACATGGCCCGAAAAGTCAACAGGCTGTGCTGTGTCTTCATCCCTCTACAATATAGGAGACCAGAGCTGTTCCGTTATTAGTGACACTCTCTCATCAGTCAAACCAACAGGCTCTTCCTTTTACTTCCGATACCCTCCCTCTGCATTAACACACCGGATCCATTTCTTTATCTGTGACGTTTTTCCCTTGTAAATTCAAACAGTTCCTTATTTTACATCGCCCACAGTCAAGCCAACAGGTTGTTCCTTTATTTGCATCTCTCTCGATCGCTCCTGTGTGATAGAACAAACAAGCAGTTGCTCCATGCGTCTCCCTCCCACTGCAAAAGAACAAACAGGCAATTCCTTTATTTAAATCTCCCTCCCTGGTTGATAGAGCAAACTGGCTGTTCAACGACTCCCTCGCTCTGAGAGAGCAAACTGGCTGTTCAACGACTCCCTCGCTCTGAGAGATCAAACTGGCTGTTCAACGACTCCCTCGCTCTGAGAGATCAAACTGGCTGTTCAACGACTCCCTCGCTCTGAGAGATCAAACTGGCTGTTCAACGACTCCCTCGCTCTGAGAGATCAAACTGGCTGTTCAACGACTCCCTCGCTCTGAGAGATCAAACTGGCTGTTCAACGACTCCCTCGCTCTGAGAGATCAAACTGGCTGTTCAACGACTCCCTCGCTCTGAGAGATCAAACTGGCTGTTCAACGACTCCCTCGCTCTGAGAGATCAAACTGGCTGTTCAACGACTCCCTCGCTCTGAGAGATCAAACTGGCTGTTCAACGACTCCCTCGCTCTGAGAGATCAAACTGGCTGTTCAACGACTCCCTCGCTCTGAGAGATCAAACTGGCTGTTCAACGACTCCCTCGCTCTGAGAGATCAAACTGGCTGTTCAACGACTCCCTCGCTCTGAGAGATCAAACTGGCTGTTCAACGACTCCCTCGCTCTGAGAGATCAAACTGGCTGTTCAACGACTCCCTCGCTCTGAGAGATCAAACTGGCTGTTCAACGACTCCCTCGCTCTGAGAGATCAAACTGGCTGTTCAACGACTCCCTCGCTCTGAGAGATCAAACTGGCTGTTCAACGACTCCCTCGCTCTGAGAGATCAAACTGGCTGTTCAACGACTCCCTCGCTCTGAGAGATCAAACTGGCTGTTCAACGACTCCCTCGCTCTGAGAGATCAAACTGGCTGTTCAACGACTCCCTCGCTCTGAGAGATCAAACTGGCTGTTCAACGACTCCCTCGCTCTGAGAGATCAAACTGGCTGTTCAACGACTCCCTCGCTCTGAGAGATCAAACTGGCTGTTCAACGACTCCCTCGCTCTGAGAGATCAAACTGGCTGTTCAACGACTCCCTCGCTCTGAGAGATCAAACTGGCTGTTCAACGACTCCCTCGCTCTGAGATAGAGATCAAATCAAATTTTGTCACATGCGCCAAATACAAGAGGTGTAGACCTTAACGTGAAATGCTTACTTACAAGCCCTTAACCAACAGTGCAGTTCAAGAAGAGTTAAGAAAATATTTACTAAGTTAAAAAAAAATTAAAAAAAAGTAACAATCACGAGGCTATATACAAGGGGTACCGAGTCAGTGTGCAGGGGTACAGGTTAGAGGTAATTTGTACATGTAGGTAGGGGTGAAGTGACTATGCATAGATAATAAAACAGTGAGTACCAGCAGTGTACAAAACAAATGGAGGGGGGGTCAATGTAATAGTCTGGTGGCCATTTGATTAATTGTTCAGCAGTCTTATGGCTTGGGGTAGAAGCTTTTAAGGAGCCTTTTGGTCCTAGACTTGGCACTCCGGTACCGCTTTCCGTGTGGTAGCAGAGAGAACAGTCCATGACTAGGGTGACTGGAGTCTCTGACAATTTTATGGGCCTTCCTCTAACACCGCCTATTATATTGATCCTGGATTGCAGGAAGCTTGGCCCCAGTGATGTACTGGGCCGTACGCACTACTCTCTTTAGCGCCTTACGTTCAAATGCCCTGCAGTTGCCATACCAGGCGGTGATGCAACCGGTCAGGATGCTCTCGATGGTGCAGCTGTAGAACCTATTGAGGATCTGGGGACCCATGCCAAATCTTTTCCGTCTCCTGAGGGGGAAAAGGTTTTGTGCCCTCTATTCGACTGTCTTGGTGTGTTTGGAACATGATAGAGATTGTTGGGGATGTGGACACCAAGGAACTTTAAACTCTCGACCCGCTCCACTACAGCCCCGTTTCCTGTAGTCCACGATCAAGTCCTTTGTCTTGCTCACAATGAGGGAGAGGTTGTTGTCCTAGCACCACACTGACAGTTCTCTGACCTCCTCCCTATAGGCTGGTCTCATCGTTGTCGGTGATCAGGCCTACCACTGTTGTGTTGTCAGCAAACTTAATGATGGTGTTGGAGTCATGTTTGGCCACGCAGTCATGGGTGAACAGGGAGTACAGGAGGGGACCAAGCATCCCTGAGGGGCCCCAGTGTTGAAGATCAGCACAGCAGACGTGTTGTTGCCTACCTTTACCACCTGGGGGGCGGCCTATCAGGAAGTCCAGGATCCTGTTCCAGAGGGAAGTATTTAGTACCAGGGTCCTTAGCTTAGTGATGAGCTTTGAGGGCACTATGGTGTTGAATGCTGAGCTGTAGTCAATGAACAGAATTCTCACATAGGTGTTCCGTTTGTCCAGGTGGGAAAGGGCAGTGTGGAGTGCGATTGAGATTGCATCATCTGTGGATCTGTTGGGGCAGTATGCGAATTGCAGTGGGTCTAGAGTATCCGGGAGGATGCTGTTGCTAGACATGTCGTAGCCATATTGTGAAATCAGGAGTGATTTGCATTACACACCATCCCTATATCAAATAAAAAAAAATCTGTCTGAGAACAAAATTAATTATTTTACAGTGCCTTCAGAGAGTATTCCTACTCCTCGGCTTATTCCACATTTTGATACAGCTCGAATTCAAAATGGATTAAATAGATGTTCTCCCTCACCCGTCTATGCACACACACACACACACAAAATACCCGACAATGAAAGTGAAAACTTGTGTTTAGACAGACATTTTAGCAAATTTATTGAAAATGAAATACCTCATTTACAGGTATTCAAAGCCCTTTGGCAGCGATTACAGCTGTGAGTCTTTCTGGGTAAGTCTCTAAGAGCTTTGCACACTGGGATTGTACAAGATTTTCCCATTATTCTTTTCAAAATTCTTCAAGCTCTGTCAAATTGTTTGGTGATCATTGCTAGACAACCATTTCCACGTCTTGCCAGAGATTTTAACGCAGATTTAACTCCAGTGAAGGTTTGGCATTATGTTTTAGGTTATTATCCTGCTGAATAGTGGTCCTGTGTGGCTCAGTTGGTAGAGCATGGTGTTTGCAACGCCAGGGTTGTGTGTTCAATTCCCACGGGGGACCAGTATGGAAATAAAATGTATGAAATGTATGCATTCACTACTGTAAGTCGCTCTGGATAAGAACGTCTGCTAAATTACTAAAATGTAAATGTCTGAAAGGTGAATTCACCTGCCAGTGTCTGGTGGAAGGCAGACAGAACCAGGTTTTCCTCTAGGATTTTGCCTGTGTTTAGCTCCATTCAGCTTATTTTCTTATCCTGAAATATTCCACTGTCCTTAATGATTACAAGCATACCCATAACATGATGCAGCCACCACTATCCTTGACAAATTGGAGAGTGGTACTCAGTAATGTGTTGTATTTGCCCCAAACATAACACTTTGTATTTAGGACAAAAAGTAAAATTACTTTGCCACATTTTTTGCACTATTACTTTAGTGCCTTGTTGCAAACGGGATGCATGTTTTGGAATATTTGTATTCTGTACAAGCTTCCTTTTCACCCTGTCAATTAAGTTAGTATTGTGGAGTAACTACAATGTTGTTGATCCATCCACAGTTTTCTATCACAGCCATTAAACAGTTTGTCTCGTAAATCCCTGAGCCGTTTCCTTCCTCTCCGGGAACGGCGATAGCAAGGATGCCTATATCTTTGTAGTGACTGGGTGTATCAATACACCATCCAAAGTGTAATTGATAACTTCACCTTGCTAAAAGGGAAATTCAATGTCTTTTTTTTTATTTTTATAACCCATCAACCAAATGTGCCCTTCTTTGTGAGGCATTGTAAAACATCCCTGGTCTTTGTGGTTGAAATGTACTGCTCGACTGAGGGACCTTGCAGGTAATTGTGTGGGGTACAGAGATGAAGTAGTCATTCAAAAATCATGTTAACTATTATTGCATACAGTGTGTCCATGAAATTTACATGACACATTTTTACTCCCGAACTTATTTAAGCTTGCCATAACAAAGGAGTTGAATACTTTGAAATGTCTTGTCTAACTTTAATTTTGTATTAATTTGTAAAAACTTCAATAATTCAACATTGTGTGGTATTGTGTTTAGGCCAGTGGCCCCCCAAAAAATATCTAAATTTAACCAATTTAAATTCAGGTTGAAACAACAAAATGTGGGAAAAGTTGGGGTATGAATACTTTGAAGGCACTGTCCAATACCATTTTTAATTTAACTTATTGTGCATGTATCTAGACGCAGGTGCATGCACAAATGCACCCGATATGCATGCATGCACACAAATAGCAAAGCAAGACAAAACTAAAGTCACTAGAGAAGGGGAACCTTGCATCTCTGAGAAATTAAAAAGCCTATATTTTACAGGAGCAAACAGATAGGGGATTCAATTAACCCTATGAGCACAAGATGTTGAAAAGACATCTTTCAACCAATTTTGCTCACTGGGAACCACCATAAATTGTCAAAGATGAAATATCCTGCACAAGAGCTTGCTGTGGTAACTTGCGTCAATCTATCTTCATCCCTCACTCATGTTGTTTTCTTCTCTTTTGCTTATGGTCTTTCTTCATCTCATTTTGTCTCTTTTTATTCAGCTTTTCTTCCTTGAGGAGAAGTGGAGTACAGCTCTTCTCACCAACATAGCTATGTTGCCATGGAAACTAGGAGGTGAAATGGAGACATGTTTTTGTTGTTTCCAGGGAGAACCAGGTGGAAAGCATCTCTGTATTCAGGTGCACTGGCAAACTGATCATATGAACGATGAAGACAACCAATGTTGATCTTGCTCATTTAATGATATATTCTAACAATCATAGCAGGTTTCAGTGGTCAGTGTTCATGATCAATTCTAGAGCTCTAGTAATGAACACACTGAATTTACCAACACTGTGCTCACCTTATTCAATTATACCCCATGGGTCTTTATAGGATGTTTATATCAACTAAATTTGAGGATTAATGTATTTTGGCAGCAAAAAAAATATTACACCAAAAAAAGATGGTAAAAAGCACAGACAAAGCATTCATTGTAAATGAATTTGAGAATGTATAGAATGTACATTAATACTGCCAGGCGCTTCTACATACCGATGCAAATAAAATATGAAAACAGCTATTCACAAAATGCAGCATCAAATCTCTCCTTCCATTGTATAGGCATTATGGGTATTGCTAGCCAAGTACTCTCCACCATTTTCTCATTTGCACATGTTATGAACATCAGAGACCAGTAGATGGCAGTTGCCTCTGGACAGCTTGTATGAAGGATATCCAATTAATGAGACTTCAATGGCAGCCTGAAACTATGAGTGATTAGAGAAACAGAGAACACAGTGGTTTGAAAGGTACATTAGGCTACTTTGTAACACAGCATCAGTTTGCAGAAGGTGAGGTATGGAGGATTATTAATCAGGCATGACCTAGTGGACCTGAGGTTAATAGATTCAAGCCATGATGCATTGGGGGATTCGACTGGTGTATGTGGACAACCCCATATAGTGACTGACCTGCACAATATGGCTTGATCTAATAAGAGATGAACAAGAGACAGGCTGCAGTGGACGTGCATGTGTCTGCAACCATTACCCCGTTTTCTTCAACCAAAAACACACATTTGACAAGCTGTGGTTTTTCTTTTTGCCAATACCTTGATCAACTTTATACTGGTTGTTGTACTGTATACTAGCTGAGTACTTTAAGCATTCACATTTGGTCTGGCAGGCATGAAAGCGTCCAGTGTGAAAGATGGTAAAATAAAAGTGAAATGGATTTTGGGATACAGGGCAAATAGGGTGTAAGCATTTCATCATACAATGCTGGAACATACTATTATGTAACTCACAGAAATGTTTGTCTCTTGGCTTGGATTCAATAATAAAAAATACAATTGTGCCAACAAGACTTCCCAAATATCATGCAAATGGGCACTGTTCTGTGTGTCAAAATGAATGATACAGTAAACCGGCTTTATGTGCAGCAAGTTACGTAACAAAAGAGGTTATTATTACAGTAACTGAATAATAAGGAACAAACCAGTAGGTCGTAAATTACCAACCAGGCTGCTGTCTGATAAACAAGCTCTAGTGTAAGTGTGAAGGACTTTGAATACCTGAGCCGACAAGGTGAAAAATGTGTCTGTGCCCTTGAGCAAGGCACTTAATCCTAATTTGCTCTAGAGGTACCGTACTACTATGGCTGACCCTGTAAAACAACACATTTCACTGCACCCATTCGTGTGACAAAATATTTTTTTTAATAATAAAAAATAAAAATGTACTGGGATTTCACTCTATGAACATTGCAAAACAATCAAAATACATCTAAAAAAGGTATTACTTTGGGAAATGCACTGTGAGAGCTGAGACAATCACACTGTGACGCTGACAAAATAGAGCCCAGCCAGGACCTCATCACAGCAGAGGTTCCAAAGGTTCTCATATGATGAACCATGTAAGGGAGGGGGATAATCAGCTCACTGCCCTTCCTTTCACCACTCTGTTACTCCCTCCCGAACTGCCAAGGATCCCATGTACTGTATACCGTGTCGGAGTACTGGGCTACACAAATGTTTATACTTGATAGCACCTGATCCACTGTTACTGTACAGATTGGGTTTCAACAAAGGTGGCAAACTTATGGTAGTTTAGTACCACTTCAGTTAGAAAATCTATAACATTTCCTGCTGTATTTGATTTAAAGGGATTTCTGATTAACAACACCCATTGGTCAAATGCACACAAGAGCTAAAACCACTGCTCATCATAGTTATGGCATACAGCGGGCTACTGTACACTTTTATAATAAGACCTAAAACATTTTTACTGGGTAGGTGACAAATAGGCCTAAGCCTATATGTCTAAATTTATGATAAAATCACATTTATTTCATTATTGCACACATGTTCTCTTTATTTCTCCCTCTACTGAATGTTCTGGCAAAGGGAAAAGTCAAATTTAGGTTAATGATAAGAAACCATATGTCAGGGTACTGCAGCTTAATTCCAGACAATAATTCAAATATTCTCTTAATGGGTGATTATCCCAACAAAAGGAGGATGATCCTGTATTTGAATGTGAACACATTTGTCTGCCAAGAGGTTCTCTGAGGCTTCTGTGTGTGTCACAACTGCGTATTATAAATGTCTTCACTTCATTGTACGCTACAATAATAGCTCTAATGGAGTACGACGTGAAAAATAGTTTGGTTTTTCAGTCTGACTTTCAGTGTTTAGATTTTATTTTTATTTATTTAACCAGGAAGGGCTCATTGAGATTTGAAATCTCTTTTTCAAGAGCGTCCTGACCAAGATAGGCTGCACCAAGTGAATACACAATTACAGACAACATGAACAACTACAGGTAATCTAGTAAAAAAAAGAATTCACAAGATAAAACAACAAATAAAATAAAAATATTGACAGGTCAGGGAATCAGCCTCAAAATCCTTAATCAATGATTTAAACATTGGGACAAGTTCTTCCAGTTTAAAAGGATTTTGTAAGGCGTTCTTTTACCAAATTCAGTTCGGACATTTGAAACAGTTAGCAGGATAAAGTCATGCGAACGAAGAGAGTACCCACCACATTTCTGAACAACAAAAATGCCCAAATAAAATGGCAGTAAACCCAAAATGGCTTTGGAAATAAAAGTATACCAGTGACTGAGCCTACGATTGACAAGAGAAGGCCAGCCAACCCTTGTATGTAAAGTGTAGATCGAAAGTTGCCTCATCTTGTGTTTTGAGTTGCTTGCTGATAGTAAGTTATCTCTGTCTAATCTAAGCTCTTTGGGGAGTAGTCTGGCCTAACCCTGCTCAACCTCATGTTCTTAGTTTCTGTCTGTTCGTGTTCGCTTCAAGACATAATAGGACCCTTGCGATATCAGAACTGCAAGCTAATCTGTAAAGGCCTTTGTGAAGGAGGCGTGACAGGAAGTTCTTGTAATGGGTTGGTGTTACGCAAATATGATGCAGGTTCTCAATAGTGACTGGCCTATGCTTAAGAAGAGGAATGATTCACATTTCTCATATCAGGCCCTCAGATCTATTTATACAGTAGCCTACCTCATTTGTTGAAACTGAAGCATCCACATGGCTTGGGGTTTTGTCCTAATGTAAATTATGACAGGAAAGGAGTAAGTCTGATAGGAGAAAATGCACCTGAACTTGTGTGGCATGGCTCAAGTTTCAGTCACAGTTTGGTGACCCAATACACAAAGGAAACATAATTCAAGTTGTTTTTAGTACAGAACAACAACAGTTCTGCACTCGATCATTTGCGATTGAACTAGTTATAGACCTGACTTGTCTGACATATAGTCAAACTGTGGAATTACAATGTATGGGGGGGGGGGGGGGGGGGAAATCATTTCCTTGGGGCTTTAATGTGCAATTTATTGAGAACAGTACCTTGTTATGAATACTATACTGACACATCAAAAAATACATGTAACGGCTCACTTCTAAAGACAGACAGACATTACAGATGTAAAAGTAAGACATCCTGACTGACTGTGGCCCAAAAGGACCATTAGCCACAGACAACTACACTTCCATTAGTGATGCTCCGCCAGACACTGAGCACCTGTTGGACACCTATTGGTGACCCTGTTGCTGAGAGGGACTGTTATTGATAATGGGGTGAGGTGGTTAGTCAGCACCTTACTCTTCACATCTGATAGAATGAGCTGTGAAGGAAGACATAACCTTTTTGTAAAGTTATGTAGTCTACCATATATTCTCGTCAACAACTAGGTCAAGCCACAAAATACTGCCTAATTTGTCATGATGTCTGACAAAGACGTCTTGTCTGGGAGTGTTTGACACTTGGAACTGTACTGTGCTTTTCATTGAAGCACTGCGGCATTAGTGTGATTATCCACAAGTTAAGATGAGCTATAAGAATAGATTTAACAGTATGTCTTTGTAAATTGTAATGCAGTCTACCAAGACAAAACATTTGTGAACAGCCCCATGAGTGAACTGCCAATTGTATACTGCAATTAAATGATGCCTTGTGCATAAGTGTAATACATTCAAAACACATTGTATGTTCATATTCTTATTTAAGTAACTTATTAAATACATAATTAAATATCCCCACCATCATTTACTATATGAAGTCTATTCATAATAAAATCTGAAAAATATAAATTGTGGCATTATTAGCTTACTGCATGCAGCATGGGTGAAATTGTTAAAATGGATGAAAATGTAAAACAAAAAAAACAATGTCCTCTTATAGAAGACCTGTTGATAAAACAATGTCCTCTTATAGAAGACCTGTTGATAAAACAATGTCCTCTTATAGAAGACCTGTTGATAAAACAATGTCCTCTTATAGAAGACCTGTTGATAAAACAATGTCCTCTTATAGAAGACCTGTTGATAAAACAATGTCCTCTTATAGAAGACCTGTTGATAAAACAATGTCCTCTTATAGAAGACCTGTTGATAAAACAATGTCCTCTTATAGAAGACCTGTTGATAAAACAATGTCCTCTTATAGAAGACCTGTTGATAAAACAATGTCCTCTTATAGAAGACCTGTTGATAAAACAATGTCCTCTTATAGAAGACCTGTTGATAAAACAATGTCCTCTTATAGAAGACCTGTTGATAAAACAATGTCCTCATAGAAGACCTGTTGATAAAACAATGTCCTCATAGAAGACCTGTTGATAAAACAATGCCCTAAGCCTACTGACAACTGTCCCACTGCCACCAGTAAAGAACAGTAACAATAATAATAATAATAATAATAATAACAGCCTAACAGTGATCATTATCATATTGTTTTCAACCATTTTAGATGCATTTAACCAGGAAGTCTCTTACGGTGTGAACCTCTTTAAAGAGACCAGGCACTTGGAACTATAGGAAGAGTAATATTAATACTATTTGTTCTGTTTAAAAACTAATATTCGTATGGCATTCCTGTTGAAAACAGTTTTAATCTATGAGCTATGGCTTCATACAAAGTTTACACAGCAGATCAGAGTCCAATGAGTACAGTCATTTTTACATCACAGTAGGAGTGAATTCAGGAAGTGCATTGAAATTAAATATATGATAAATGCCTATTGTTTGTATCTTGAATTCACTTAATTAAAAATTGAATTGATCCCTGCCCTGGGCCAACAGTATTTAATGTGATACAAATCCATAGGAGGCAGCTGATGGGAGATTAACATTAGGCCCAATTCAGCTTCCATAGACTACAGAAAATGTCATCCAATACATTTGTGAGCATGCCATCACTCGTTGCCCACAAAACAATGCTTTAATACAGAAATAACACGTCAGTCCGTGCCTATGTATCCAACGCGAGGACAACAGTAGGCCTAGGCCGCCTAGGACAGATAAACCATATGAACAGCCATACATGTTTGATGAACCAATAGTCCTAGAGATGATCAAATGTTATAATGATATGAAAATCGTAGCCAACTAAAAGAAAAGCGTAGCAAATAGGAGTCCACTGCACAGTCGTCAGAGGATGTGTGTAGGTGTAGCGACCATAGTGTCACCGAAGGGGGAAATAAAGCAACAATGTTGAGATCCAATTATCAGCTGAGCAAATGGAACTTGGAAGGTAACAAAGGAAACCGATAGGCTACATTTTCTGCTGTTAATTACAGAAAATGCGTCAATCGTCGTGTTTAAACGGATTATTACAAGTGATAACAAAGCCCATATTAAAAAAAGACAGGATTGGGGGGGGGGGGGGGGGAAATAAACATTGTACGTGGACACAATGTTACAACAACAGTAGCAACTCACCGTCGCAGACGCCAGGCTGCAGTCTGTCAAGGTGAGGTGGTGCGGTTCCCATCTCCGTAAGAATTTTGAGGTTAGAATTTTGCTGAGGAAGGTCCGAGGGTGTTTCACCACACACACCTGGATGTCCCCCTCCTGTAGTAGTTTATATCGCATCCCGCTGCTGCAATGGAGAAGGGTTCTCTTGCACGGCCCGGCGCCTAACTTAATATTATTCCCCTCCGGTGGCGTCGGCGCAGACATCTCCCCCAGCAAAGGCTTGCTCTCCTCAGATTGATAGAATTGTTTATTATGTAGCTCGTTACCCCCGCCGCTGCTGTTAAAATCCATATTCAACTAGTCGCAAAAATATCCTATAGGTAACAAAAGTAGGCCTATCTAATATTAGTTTGTTAAATATATATTTAAAAAGAAAAGCCAATTGGGTTGAATTGTAAACCTTGGGAGCAAAGCTACCGCGATACGACCTCAATTGTTAAAAGAGTGTTGTGGGCGAAAAACAGACACGGCGGAACCACTGATAGAAAAGCCATGAAAGAGTCTTTGATGGGGGTATTTCAGAACGGAAAAGTAAAAGAGCAGTTACTGGATAGGCAAATAATCCTATAGCCACACCATTCCCACCGTAATGTCTATCCTGTCCGCGTTTAGCACCCCCAACGAGCTACTCAATATGTTCGGGCCATGTCCATTCTGCCAGCCCCAGTCCAGATAACATCTTCCACAGATTGAACTCATACGAGTCAAGTAGCTTTGATACAAAACACCCAAATCCAAAGGCGACGTGTTTCTTCGTGTTTTTGGTCTTTAAACGGTCATTGGCATGGTTCCTTTTTACTGTCTTTTTCTTCTATCTTCGTGAAAGAACCCAAGCACTTCGATAGAGCCACTTGGATTGGTCCCTTCTCGTTCATGTGATACCAAAGTGACGTCAATGGGGAGGCAAGCGGATGCGCTGTGCGTCTTTTAGCTCCACTGTCTGCTGCCTACTATGTGATAGGAGGGTGTACAGTTCCCTCAACACAAAAATGGAGGGCGCACGACCTACATGTCAATTTTCTCGTCTAGCAGTGTTGTCTCTATTTTTGTTAAAGAAGACTGCGTTTGACACGGAAATCAATCATTCTACTTAATAAATGTTGCTGGAATCATGGGCGTTATGAATTATAAGAAGACCCGATAGGGTACTGAGGGAAACATATGACAATATTTAATATGAGGATATCCACCTAATTGTCGGTAGGCTAGTTTCAATTACAAACTGAAAACGGTTGTAGGCTATAGTTTCAATTTTATTGCAAATTCTTTAGCATTTTGATTCACATTACAATAAAACATGAATCACTGACAGTTTCCCTTTAACTGTGAGCTCAATGTTGATACTTCATTCCCAGAATTGATTGATTAGTATCCACACGGTCTGTCTGATGGGGGAGTGCACAACACATACCCATTAAAACTGTTTCAGCAATGGGTCAGAGACTCC
This sequence comes from Salmo salar, assembly GCF_965601325.2. Taxonomy (NCBI): domain Eukaryota; kingdom Metazoa; phylum Chordata; class Actinopteri; order Salmoniformes; family Salmonidae; genus Salmo; species Salmo salar. The sequence goes on along the minus strand of NC_138306.1, from coordinate 35,966,697 downwards.
CAGTCCCATTCTTGACCCACAGTGACAGTATGTATTGATGTTTCCAGATTAAATCTAAGAAAACAGTTGTCACAAACCTACTGTATGTAACAGCCTTTGTTGACAATACTGTATGGGCATGCTGAAGGGTATACTGAGTAGGATAAGTATCGCAGAGATGGAAGAGTAACCTCTAATGCTGCGTTCATAAACAAGTGGGAAGTGGGAATTTACCACATGACTGGCAAAAATCCACTTGAACCGTCCTCCAACTGGTAATTACAAGTGGGAACTCATATCATCATGAGCTCTGACGTCACCTTGCTAACAGCATTTTCGGTAGTTAAATGCAACAAAACATTTATAAAAAGCAATCTATTAATATGGTTTTTGAACACGGTAACTTATTTACAAGCATGATAGCTGTACTTTTCATTTATGGTTTATGCAACTTGTTGGCCATTAGCCAATCAGCGTTTCTCAACGAATTCAATGCATGTGAATGCATCCAACTGGTATTTACGGCATCACAACTGGTAAATTCCTACCTCCCACTTGGTTACGAACGCAGCATCGTCTTAAGTAATTGTGCCTGTTCTTTTCATTAACGTTTGGAAATTATGTTTTGTTTGTGGGGAGAGACACAGCAGGTAGACTAGAGTTAAGCAATAAGGCCTGAGGAGGTGTGGTATATGGCCAATATACCACGGCTAACAGCTGTTGTTATCACGACGCAACACGGAGTGCCTTAATACAGCCCTTAGCCGTGGTATATTGGCCATGTATCACAAACCCCCGAGGAACCATATTGCTATTATAAACTGGTTTCCAACATAATTAGAGCAGTACGACTAAATTTTTTGTCATATCCATGGTATACAGTCTGTTATAAACTGGGTGGTTCGAGCCCTGAATGCTGATTGGCTGACAGCTGTGGTATATCAGACTGTATACCACAGGTATGACAGAACATTTATTTTTACTGCTCCAATTATGTTGGTAACCATTTTATAATAGCAATAAGGCACCTCTGGGGTTTGTGGTATATGGCCAATATAGCATGGCTAAGGGCTGTGTCCAGGCACTCCGCAATGCATCGTGCATAAGAACAGCCCTTAGCCATGGCATATTGGCCATATACCACACCCCCTCGTGCATTATTGCTTAAATATACCATGGCTTTCAGCCAATCAGAATTCAGGGCTCTAACCACCCAGTTTATAATGTGAAATATACAGTACCTTGGACACTCAACTCATGAGTCACACTGTAAAAAACAAGCAGCTCTCCAAAGATGCACAATGCAGAAACCGCTCCACCATTTCCTGGTTGCTAAAATTCTAATAGTTCGCCTAGTTTCAGTTTATGACAAAACAAGCAAGTATAATGTAGAGAATCATTGCACCATCTAAACCGCTGTGAAATATATTTTACATAACCAAAAATATTGTATCTTCAGCACTGTACAAAACTAAAAGTAAGATGCAAAATGAAACTTAAGAATGGGAAGCATAGAAATAGCGTACATAGAACATATCTATCGCATCTTAGATCTATAACTAACATTTCTGTGAATTTGGTCGGGTCACCCAAAAAGTTACATATTGCTTCGTCTCTCCACTAAGGTCTCGATGCTCCCACTGGTAGCTGAACACATTTCTCTGAATGCTTTTTCAATTCCACCCACTCCCATTACTCAACTTGACCACAACATTGCAAAGATAGACACTCTTCCCGATTGTGCCCCATATTTGCATCACACAATAACAAGCCTTGATCTGTCATGCCTGAACGTTTAGTAAAGCTGAAAGTGAAAGACAATGTGACTGTCATTATGCAGTTTAGACATTTCAGATATAAGAGGAAGTTAAATAACCCCCTATGTAGTCTGTCCTTTAAATGATAAACCACACTCAAACGCAACAAACATAAGGAGGTCCCAATACCTTAGGGCATAACAGATTGTTTCCTAATTTCTGATTAATTCATTCCTTTACAATCAGCATTATTATTTAAACATTGATTACACTCAACGTAAATCTCAAAACGGGTTTTGTCAAAGCAATGAGTGTAGTGTGCTGGTGGCTTTCTGATATGCTTCCCTTCACATGCCACTGGTGGACAAGAACAAGTCTCATCAAGTTGTCCGGCAGCACAGTCTCTCAGGACTCAGTTTAACATTAGCCACTCATCAGTGTCCCAAGTCACAAGATCTCTTGTTAAATTATGAGGACGTAATGAGAGCAGCTTGGTTTAAATGAATTAACTCCATCCTGATTATCTTCAGTAATCCTGTTATGTTAAAGGGAATCTCCCCTCAAAAACGATTTGGCATTTTTTTTATTTTTAATTAGTCCACTGTTGATACAGTCCAACAATGTTTTTCATGTCAGCAGTCAAGTTAAGATATTGGTCTTTCAAGAAGCAAAGAGTCACCATCCACATCATCATCATTTAAAATGCATCATATGGCTGTTTTCTTTTGCTTCTTGAAAGTCCAATATCTTAACTTGACTGATGACATGAGAAACATTTTTGGACTGTATTAACAGTAGACTAATTTACAAAACGTAATAAAAATCGTTTTAGTGGAGTATCCCTTTAATCCCATGTCTGCCAGTCATCTGACATACACACACTTGAAATCTGGAGAGGATTCTCTTGGTTAACTACTGTTTCCGAGAGATTAAAACCAACAATAACCAAAATATAATGGATTATTTGGGGAAATAACTCCTCAGTAACCCCCGAATATATAAAAAAACATCCTGAATGCTACTTGATTTAAACCACTTCAAGCAGGGCTGAAGTCACAGAGGAATAACTACCCAGTTGACCAGACAGTCGTGTTTAATCCATTTTGTTAAACCAAAAGACACTCATGATTGAGCTCATTCCATGACACCTTCCTTGCTACTCCACAGAATTGAATACAAAATACAAATAGCTTTGAATTTTTGCTCCTCTCACATCCCTATTTTGGTTAACAACCACTTGATGGTACTATTGCAGAATTCCCAGAAGAACAGTGCTTAAGTGCATCAAAGTGTTTTGATAGCTACACAATGGGTGAATGCTTTGTAAAAGCACTGTTTCGACCACTGAATGTGGATAGTGTTTAAACTGTGTGAGGGACACTGGAATGTTGACTGTCTCAGCAATACACTGTAACATGCTGCAAGTAAACAGTGTTAAGCGGAGATTGTGATACAGTATAATATGTGTTTTTGGTGCTTTTCAGAGGTGTCCTGAGCTCTGTTGGCTGCATTAAGGCATTAAGTGTGTGTGTGTGTATGAATGCATTTTCTCTAATACTGTATGTGTCTGAGTGCTGTAGTGTATAGGTGATGAGTTGCCCTTCTATTGAGACAAAAAGCAACAGCTGTAACTCACACAGAACAAATGGGGTCAACAGATGCCAAATTCGTCCACTCTGACTGGAAAACCAGTTCAAAGGTCATCAGCCAATTACATCCAGCAATTTAAAAGCCAATTTATGCTTGATCCAAAAATGTGGTCCGAGTCTCCCTAATGGAGGGTGCGATGCAATTGCAGAGCCTCCGGAGGCATGCAGATGCCAAATTGAGATCTGTATTGCATCGCCATGCATCTCCCAAATTTTGTAACAATGCAGAGGGCTCCATATACAGTTGAAGTCGGAAGTTCACATACACTTAGTTAGGAGTTATTAAAACTCGTTTTTCAACCACTCCACAAATTTCTTGTTAAGAAAAGAGTTTTGGCAAGTTGGTTAGGACATCTACTTTTACGTAATTTTTCCAACAATTGTTTACAGATTATTTCACTGTATCACAATTCCAGTGGGTCAGAAGTTTACATACACCAAATTGACTGTACATTTAAACAGCTTGTAAAATTCCAGAAAATGATGTAATGGCTTTAGAAGCTTCTGATAGTCTAGTTGACATAATTTGAGTGAATTGGAGGTGTACCTGTGGATGCATTTCAAGACCTACCTTCAAACTCAGTGCCTCTTTGCTTGACATCATGGAAAAATCAATTGAAATCAGCAAAGACCTCAGATATTTTTTTGGAGACCTCCACAAGTCTGGTTCATCCTTGGGAGCAATTTCCAAACGCCTGAAGGTACCATATTAATCTGTACAAACAATAGTACGCAAGTATAAACACCATGGGACCACGCATCCGTCATACCGCTCAGGAAGGAGACGCGTTCTGTCTCCTAGAGATGAACGTACTTTGGTGCAAAAAGTGCAAATCAATCCCAGAACAGCAAAGGACCTTGTGAAGATGCTGGAGGAAACAGGTACAAAAGTATCTATATCCACAGTAAAACAAGTCCTAAATCGACATAACCTGAAAGGCCGCTCAGCAAGGAAGAAGCCACTGCTCCAAAACAGCCATAAAAAAGTCAGACTACGGTTTGCAATTGCACATGGGGACAAAGATCGTACTTTTTGGAGAAATGTCCTCTGGTCTGATGAAACAAAAATAGAACTGTTTGGCCATAATGACCATCGTTATGTTTGGAGGAAAAAGGGGGAGGCTTGCATGCCAAAGAACCCCATCCCAACTGTGAAGGACGGGGGTGGCAGCATCATGTTGTGGGGGTGCTTTGCTGCAGGAAGGACTGGTGCACTTCACAAAATAGATGGCATCATGAGGATGGAAAATTATATGGATATATTGAAGCAACATCTCAAGACATCAGTCAGGAAGTTAAAGCTTGGTCGCATACTTCCAAAGTTGTGGCAAAATGGCTTAAGGACAACAAAGTTAAGGTATTGGAGTGGCCATCACAAAGCCCTGACCTCAATCCCATTGAAAATTTGTGGCCAGAACTGAAAAAGCGTGTGCGAGCGAGGAGACCTACAAACCTGACTCAGTTACACCAGCTCTGTCAGGAAGAATGGGCCAAAATTCACCCAACTTAATGTGGGAAGCTTGTGGAATGCTACCTGAAACATTTGACCCAAGTTAAACAATTTAAAGGCAATGCTACCAAATACTAATTGAGTGTATGTAAACTTCTGACCCACAGGGAATGTGATGAAAGAAATAAAAGCTGAAATAAATCATTCTCTCTACTATTATTCTGACATTTAACATTCTTAAAATAAAGTGGTTATCCTAACTGACCTAAGACAGGGAATTTTTACTGGGATTAAATGTCAGGAATTGTGAAAAACTGAGTTTAAATGTATTTGGCTAAGGTGTATGTAAACTTCCGACTTCAACTGTAGCTCCGCATTTACATGATTGATTGACGGTAGGTGGGGGCGGGAGGTCCTGTATAAACAAAGTCACGTACTTGACAACAGCTCTGCGAAGCGCAAGAAGTATGAATTCCCGCACTTCTACAGAGACCGTGTCACTGTAAAGCTGCACGGCCAATGCAGATGTTGGATTGACCATGCAGCAACTTTAAGAGTGACACTAGTAACTCTACATCTATTTCTGACCCACGCTGTTCCTGGAGTGCTTGGTTGAAGAGAAACCAATGGCACTGCAGGAAAAAGCTTAACTCAGCCTTACATTTATGTCATGAAGAGATTTCACTTAGGATACAGTACCGTTTATATATACACACAGTGCACAAAACATTAGGAACACCTAATATTGAGTTGCACCCCCCTTTGCCCTCAGAACAGCCTCAATTCGTCGGGGCATGAACTACAAGGTGTCGAAAGCATTTCACAGGGACCCTGGCACATGTTGACACCAATGCTTCCCACAGTTGTGTCAAGTTGGCTGGATGTCCTTTCGGTGGTCGACCATTCTTGATAGGCCTGGAAACTGTTGAGTGTGAAAAAGCCAGCAGCGTTGCAGTTCTCGACCCACTTAAACTGGTGTGCCTGGCACCTTCTACCATACCCTGTTCAAAAGCACTTAAATCCTTTGTCTTGCCCATTCACCCTCTGAATGGCACACATACACAATCCATGTCTGAACTGTCTCAAAGCTTGAAAAAAAATCCTTCTTTAACCTGTCTCCTCCCCTTCATCTACACGTATTTAAGTGGATTTAACAGGTGACATCAATAAGGGATCATAGCTTTCACCTGGTCAGTCTATGTTGTGGAAAGAGCAGGTGTTCATAATGTTTTATACACTCAGTATATACAGTATATCACCAGTAACCATTGCAATATGTGCTATGCTCCAGCTTCTGGCATTAAGCACTATAAACTGTCTATTTAAAAAGAGTCTATTTTAAGTTGAGATTTTGAGTAAAGATTATTTTATAGGCCACAAGTCCCTTAGCTAAGGGAACAACTAAAACCACATCTGTTATTTTACAAGTCTCCTTGTGTATCTCTAGTTGTCATAGGCCAAAAACAGCATTTGTCCTTTTGTGAATCTAGTTATGCATCTCTAGTTGACATTCACTGACTCATACAAATAAAAAAAATACAGTGTTAGACATGGGTCTAGATTTTCCTTAAAAATGGCAGGCTAGGTGATTACAAATGACAGTACTACTAGGCGGCAGGTAGCCTAGCGGTTAAGTGAAAGGTTGCTGGTTTGAATTATTGAGCCGACTAGGTGAAAAAGTTGTAGATGTGCCCTTGAACAAGGCACTTTAATCTAATTGCTCCTGTAAGTGGCTCTGGATAAGCGTGTCTGCTAAAATGTAATTCTTCCTCTTCACCCCTTAAAATTAGTGTTACATTCTCTAAAACCCACCAAGCAGCAGCAAAAATGTAGTAAACATAAAAAGCAAATGGGGAATGTCAGTAAAATCTATTTACAAATCATTCCCACTGTTAAATTGCAATGAAATAAGGCCATGTTTAAAAAGTGATCCCTCTTCAAGCTCATACAATAATACCCCAATGAACCCTAAGAAAGCCAGCAAAATATGCAGACAAATACTCCAAACATCCCCATTGGAGGTTCCCTTCTTCAACCTCCATTCTTCTCCCATTGCTGTGCCCATAGCCAAAAGATGAGTGTGGAGACAATGCCACTCCTTTAGGTGCTTTCTATGATGATGGGACCCTGTGTCTAAACAGGCCCTGCTTCAGCTGCAGACGGAACAGTTTGCAGTTAGCGATGCGCAGGGCTGCACAGCCCGTCTTGCACAGATCAGATGTCAGCATGGGCTTGGTGCGGTGCCACGTCCCCGAGCTGCGACGGAATTCCCTCACATAGTCATAGGTTGTACCTACACAGAGGGAGGAAAATATATATTGATATTGCCCTCAGGGGATTGCCAGCTGTACACACACACACAGCCCCCTTTAGAGAATGTATACACACAGTACACACATACAGTAACTTGTATTTGCGAATACTTGCCAAGTTGTTGTAATATGCTTCAGGAGTCCATTACATAACATATCATAATATTTACATTCTATTGGCACAGCCTTTAACTCACCAGTGTCTAGGTCTCCCACCACATAAATGCTGACTCCAATGGGGACAGCTCCATACACAAAGGAGGAACTGGTCTGAACACAGAGATTCTGGTCGTCCAGGTATATCCATCTGGACACAGTGTGGTTGGGCAAAAAAAAAAAAAAAAAACGATTGAAAGATGTTGATAATCTACAAACACAGTAAATATAAGGTCTCTTCGTCTTTAGGTAACAAGGATACACCCAGTCTATAATCGTTCTGGCTAAAGCATGAATGAAAACAAGGACGTATTTGATCAAAGTAAGCCCTATTATTGACCTTTTCATCTCATCATGGAAAAACTCGGACTTGCAGGTGGTCATGGGGCTGGATTCTGGGTTGTCTGAGTCACGGCTCCTCACGCCTCCAAACACATAGAGCTCCTGACCCACACCACACGCCACTGAGCCAAACCTGCAGGCAGAGACATCCCCACCGTAACATCAGGTCAGGGGTCACTCATCAAAAGCATTAAGAACACCAACACTAAACAAATCCACCACAGGAGACTTTGTGTAACATTCATCTTCTGTGGTCTTTGAAGGGATGAAAATTCTACTTTAAAAATACGAGTTCATCTGGGGACGCAGCTATGCTTCTGACCTTATTCTCGACCTCTTGGGTGGAAATACAATAGACAGAATGCAGTTATGTAATCTAACCTAATATATAGTCAGTATAATAAGTGCATGCAATTGTTCACTGTTAGTTTATTAATCACTTTGGTACAATTTTTTAAAGTATGTGGAACTGCTTCACAACTCTTAGTTCAAATAAAATGTTATTTGTCACATGCTTCGTAGACAACAGGTGAAAATGTTTACTTACGGGTCCTTTTCCAACAATGCAGAGTTAAAGATAAGATAGAAAATCGAATAAAAAAATAAAGTAACACGAGGAATAAATACACAGTGAATAATAAAAATGACGAGTAAAAATACCATGGCTATATACAGAGTAAAAAATAACGTGGTTATATACACTGAGTGTACAAAACAGAAACACCTTCCTAATATTGAGTTGAAGCCCCTTTTGCCCTCAGAACAGCCTCAATTCGTCGGAGCATGGACTCTGGTGTCAAAAGCATTCTACAGGGATGCTGGCCCATGTTGACTCCAATGCTTCCCACAGTTGTCAGGTTGGCTGGATGTCCTTTAGGTGGTGGACTATTCTTGATACACACAGGAAACTGCTGAGCATGAAAAACCCAGCAGCGTTGCAGTTCCTGACACACTCAAACCGGTGCGCCTGGCACCTACTAACATACCCTGTTCAAAGGCACTTACATTTTTGTCTTGCCCATTCACCCTCTGAATGGCCCACATACATAATCCATGTCTCAATTGTCTCAAGGCGTAAAAACCCGTCTTTAATTAACCTGTCTCCTCCCCTTCATCTACAGTGATTGAAGTGGATTTAACAAGTGACATCAATAAGGGATAATAGCTTTCACTTGGTCAGTCTATGTGCTGGAAAGAGCAGATGTTCCTAATGTTTTGTTCAATCAGTATACAAGGAGTACCAGTACCGAGTCGATATACAGGGGTACAAGGTAATTTAAGTAGCTACGTACTGTACATATAGGTAGCGGTAAAGTGACTAGACAACAGGATAGATAATAGACAGTTGTAGCAGCGTATGTGGTGAGTGTGAAAGTGTGTGTGTTGTGGTGTCAGTATGTATGAGTGTGTGGGTAAAGTCCTGTGTGGGTAAAGTCTAGTGTGGGTAAAGTCCAGTGTGGGTGCATAGAGTTAGTTAGTGCAAGAGAGTTAGTGCAAAAAAAGGGTCAACGCAGGAGGTCCGAGTAGCAATTTGATTAGATATTTAGCAATGTTGTTTAGAAATCTTATGGCTTCGGGGGGTTAGAAGTTGTTCAGAGTCCTGTTGGTTCCAGACTTGGTGCACTGTTACCGCTTTCTATGCGGCAAAAATGTATTCATGAAAATGAACAGTATCAGTCAGTATCAGTTTCTTTATTTTTACTATTTTCTACATTGTAGACTAATAGTGAAGACATCAAATCTATGAAATACACATATGGAATTGTCATGACGTTGCCCTCTTTGGACACTGCGAGCACCATCCCCCGACCGCTATACTTCTGACACTAGGCTCTGGAAGAGCGGTCGTAAATTCCTACGAGGAGACCCTCTCCTCATGGCCCCAGTATAGAGAGAACAAAGGAGTTATTCCACCTCACAGAACTGGAGAACCGAACGACATTTATGTTCTGGAGAAGGTATAAAAGATCGGTGAAGAATCCAGCAACGAACTGGTCCGTTTGGTACAATTTTGTGAAACTCACAAGAGACAATACGGCCACATTACCATAATCATGTTTATAGAAGAGTCTCAGGTATGAGACTTACATCTAAATGGTTGTATAAAATTAATGAATAAGGATGGAACTGTTTGTGAATTTGTGTAATGTGATTTTGGACTGTTTAACTTCTTTGGGATAGGGGGCAGTATTTTCACGGCCGGATAAAAAACTTACCCGATTTAATCTGGTTACTACTTCTGCCCAGAAACTAGAATATGCATATAATTAGTAGATTTGGATAGAAAACACTCTAAAGTTTCTAAAACTGTTTGAATGGTGTCTGTGAGTATAACAGAACTCATATGGCAGGCCAAAACCTGAGAAGATTCCATACAGGAAGTGCCCTGTCTGACAATTTGTTGTCCTTCTGTTGCATCTCTATCGACATTACAGCATCTGTGCTGTAACGTGACACTTTCTAAGGCTTCCATTGGCTCTCTAAAGCCGCCAGAAAGTGGAATGGGGTGTCTGCTGTCGGGGACAGTGAGACTGGAGATGCGCGTTCACGAGACTTCTCCATTTTTTTCTTTCAGTCTTTGAATGAATACAACGTCGCCCGGTTGGAATATTATCGCTATTTTACGAGAAAAATAGCATAAAAATTGATTTTAAACAACGTTTGACATGCTTCTAAAGTACGGTAATGGAATATTTAAAAAAAAAATTGTCACGAAATGCGCTCGCACGTTACCCTTCGGATAGTGACCTGAACGCACGAACAAAACGGAGGTATTAGGATAACTATGGATTATTTGGAACGAAAACAACATTTGTTGTTGAAGTAGAAGCCCTGGGAGTGCATTCTGACGAAGAACAGCAAAGGTAATCCAATTTTTCTAATAGTAATTCTGAGTTTAGGTGACCCCGAAGCTGGCGGATGTCAAAATAGCTAGCCGTGATGGTCGAGCTATGTACTCAGAATATTGCAAAATGTGCTTTCGCCGAAAAGCTATTTTAAAATCGGACATAGCGATTGCATAAAGGAGTTCAGTATCTATAATTCTTAAAATAATTGTTATGTATTTTGTCAACGTTTATCATGAGTAATTTAGTAAATTCACCGGAAGTTTTCGGTGGGTATGCTAGTTCTGAACATCACATGCTAATGTAAAAAGCTGGTTTTTGATATAAATATGAACTTGATTGAACAAAACATGCATGTATTGTATAACATAATGTCCTAGGAGTGTCATCTGATGAAGATTATCAAAGGTTAGTGCTGCATTTAGCTGTGGTTTTGATTTTAGCTGTGGTTTTGATTTATGTGACATATATGCTTGCTTGGAAAATGGCTGTGTGATTATTTGTGTCTATGTACTCTCCTAACATAATATAATGTTTTGCTTTCGCTGTAAAGCCTTTTTGAAATCAGACAATGTGGTTAGATTAACGAGAGTCTTATCTTTAAAATGGTGTAAAATAGTTGATTGTTTGAGAAAATTGAATTGTGGTATTTTAGTTGGTTTTGTATTTCGCGCCGTGCGATACCATTGGCTGTTGGCTAGGGGTTCCGCAGGCGGAACGGGGTTCCGCTAGCGGAACGTCTGTCCTCAACAGGTTAATGAACGAAACTCCAATTCCCTTTGGAGTCTTAACTAAATCAGAGGACCGCCCCCAGGGACACAGACAGGACCTGGTGTCATGAGACAGCCTTTTTCTATGTCCCGAAGAAAACCAAGGTGGGGGTTTTATATCACCAGACCGAGCGTACCTCAATTACGAGATGGCTAAAGGTTGGAGACCAGCTTACCTCTTGCTGAACTTTTAACCATACCACGTGGTTAAACTCTTAAACTATCGATACCGACAGAATAAGAACAAGTCTTTGATATTAATTACTAGTCTGCAGCTAGGAATTCGGTATCATTGAACGCGAAGACCGACAACCGCCGAACACATCTATTCTATAACGACATTAATGAATGTCACTCTGAACTACCCAGTCTAACCACGACAGAGAGAGAGGGCGGACAGACTCTCCAACAGAAACAAACTTTTCAACAGAGATCCCGACGACACACTGAGCGTAAATATATATTGATTGCAATTGTTCCCGAATGAGTGAGCGTTCATGTGCAAAGGATTAGCATTTCAATTGTTATAATATTCAACTCTGTAGTGTCTCCTCAGTTGACCCCCCCCCCCCCCCCGACTTCATAGTTAATTACAGTTACATGATTAATCAGGTTAATCGCATAATAATAATTAGAGTTATTTGATAAATATGTCTTCAGTTTTAATGATGCCAAAGACACGACAGAATCATTTAGTAAGCAAAAAAGGTGTTAAACAAATCAAAATATATTTTACATTTGAGATTCTTCAAATTAGCCACCCTTTGCCTTGATGACAGCTTTGCACACTCTTGGCATTCTCTCAACCAGCTTCACCTGGAATGCTTTTCCAAGAGTCTTGAAGGCGTTCCCACATATGCTGAGCACCTGTTGGCTGCTTTTCCTTCACTCTGCGGTCAAACTCATCTATATCCATCTCAATTGGTTTGAGGTCAGTTGATTGTTGAGGCCAGGTCATCTGATGCAGCCCTTCCACTGCCTGGAGGTGTGTTAGGTCATTGTCCTGTTGAAAAACAAATGATAGTCCCACTAAGCGCAAAGCAGATGGAATGGCGTATCGCTGCAGAATGCTGGTGAAGTGTGCGTGCCTTGAATTCTAAATAAATCACAGACAGTGTCACTAGAATAGCACCCCCACACCTCCTCCTTGCTTCATAGTGGGAACCAGACATGCCGATATCATCCGTTCATCTTCTCTGCGTCTCACAAAAACATGGCGGTTGGAACCAAAAATATCAAATTTTGACTCATCAGACCAAAAGGACAGATTTCCACCGGTCTAATATCCATTGCTTGTGTTTCTTGGCCCAAGCAAGTCTCTTCTTATTATTATTGGTGTCCTTTAGTAGTGGTTTCAGCAATTCGACCATGAATGCCTGATTCACACAGTCTGAATTCAACAGTTCTGATTCAACAGTTGATGTTGAGATGTGTCTGTTACTTGAACTCCGTGAAGCCTTTATTTGGGCTGCAATCTGAGGTGCAGTTAACTCTAATGAACTTATCCTCTGCAGCAGAGGTAACTCGGGGTCTTTCCTGAAAGCCAGTTTCATCATACGCTTGATGGTTTTTGCGACTGCAATTTTACATTTACATTTTAGTCATTTAGCAGACGCTCTTATCCAGAGCGACTTACAGTAGTGAATGCATACATTTCATACATTTTTGTTTTTCTGTGCTGGCCCCCCGTGGGAATCGAACCCACAACCCTGGCGTTGCAAACACCATGCTCTACCTACTGAGCTACAGGGAAGGCCGATTAAAGAAACGTTCAAAGTTCTTTAAATTTTCCGGACTGACTGACCTTTATGTCTTAAAGTAATGATGGACTGTCATTTCTCTTTGCTTATTTGAGCTGTTCTTGCCATAATATGGACTTGGTCTTTCACCAAATAGGGCTACCTTCTGTATACCACCCCTACCTTGTCACAGCACAACTGATTGGCTCAAACGCATTAAGGAAAGAAATTCCACAAATTAACAAGGCACACATGTTAATTGAAATGCATTCCAGATAACTACCTCATGAAGCTGGATGAGAGAATGCCAAGAATGTGCAAAGCTGTCATCTGGGCAAAGCGTGGCTACTTTGAAGAATCTAAAATATATTTTGATTTGTTTAAACACTTTTTTGGTTACTACATGATTAAATATGTGTTATTTCATAGTTTGTCTTCACTATCATTTTACCAAAAAAAATTGTAAAAATAAAGAAAAACCCTGGAATGAGTAGGTCTGTCCAAACCTTTGAATAGTTCTGTATGTCTGTAAAGTATAAACATAAAAAGTACGACATATACTCGAATGTACTACTATGATGACTATTGTAAACTTACTGTGAAGTAAAATCATATCTGACAAGATCAGAGATGTACCGTATGTAACAAATCAAAGTGTATTGGTTTGTGTACACAGATTAGCAGGTGTTGCTGCAGCGAAATGCTTGTGTTTCTAGGTCACTACAATATCAAATAATCCAGAAAGTCCAAAACAAGAAAGAAATGCATCCCCTATACTGTAAACATGTATCCAAAAGGCCATGGACGAGGCATGGAATGATTTCAATCCAGACCTACAGTGTATGTCAGGCTTGGACTCGCCATGCCAAAAGGGTTTTCCTCAGGTGCATGAACAATGAGGATATTTACTGCAATTTCGATGAGAACCTTTGGCCAATTGCTCAAGACAGGCTTGCTGCAAACTAGTGCCTGCTAAACATGATGTTTCTTTAATTTGATTACATTGTTTACATTGCATTCTTTAATTTGATTACATTGATTATTGCTTTTTGCCATTCTCAGTGCATTTGGTACATAAAGCCCTGAAATCCTTAGATCAGAGAAAGCCTGCAGGTCCTGATCTTCTGGATCCCTGCTTTTTAAATCTGGCAGCTGATTTCATAGCTGAACCACTTACATATCAGTCTAACCCTGGAATGTAATGAAATTCCAAAGATCTGGAAATCAGCATTTGTCCTACCACTTTTAAAAGGGGGAGATCAAACTCTTTTAAATAATTATAGGCCAATCTCAAAGCTGTCACCCCTGGTGAAAATACTTGAAACCCTTGTGAGTGAACAGCTAAAATAGTTTTTATTTACTAACTCTATTTTATCAATGTACCAATCGGGCTTCAGGAAGAAGCATAGCACAGCAGCCATGAAGGTTTTAAATGATATCACTGAAGCCCTTGACAAAAAAACAGCACTGTGTCTCACTTTTATTGATCTCTCTAAGGCTTTTGATACAGTTTATCATGCTATACTAAGGCAGAGATTGTCGAGTGTAGGTCTTTCGGAGCATGCAGTTGCATGGTTTGCTACCTATCTGTCTGATAGTGCACTCAATTTGATGGGCTCATGTCTGTTAAATTGTCTGTCTGTAATGGTGTGCCCCAAGGCTCTGTACTTGGTCCTCTCTTATTCACTATTTATATAAATAATTTAGACAAAATTGTCCAAAATGCACAACTTTATTTTTATGCTGATGATACTGTTATTTACTGTTGTGCCTTGTCTCTTACAAAAGCTTTCCAGAACTTGCAAACTGCTTTTTATACTGTTCAACATACCTTGTGTCAATTGAAGCGTATCCTCAACAAAACTAAACTAATGGTGTTTTCTAAAGCAAGAAATAGACCTCTGAACTTTTCACCTATTATTACCTTTCAGGGCAATGAGATTGAGACTGTAACCTCATATAAATATCTTGGAATTTTAATTGATGACGGCCTCTTTTAAATTGCATATTCAACAACTTACAAAAAAAATGGAAGCTGAAATTGGGATTTTATTTTGGGAATAAGGCCTGTTTTTCTTTTGAAGCCAGAAGGAGATTAGTATCAGCTACATTTATGCCTCTACTAGATTATGGGGATATTTTATATATGTATGTTTCCGCTCAGTGTTTGAGATCAATTGACACCCTTTACCATGGCACAAAGAGATTTATTTTAAACTGCAAAACCCTTACGCACCACTGCACTTTGTATACCAGGGTTGGCTGGCCTTCTCTAGTCACTCGTAGGCTCAGTCTCTGGTATTCTTTTATTTACAAACCCATTTGGGGTTTACTACCTTTTTATTTGGGCACTTTTATTGTTCCGAAATGTGGTGGGTACTCCCTTCGTTCCCTGGACTTTATCCTGCTAACTGTTCCAAATGTCCGAACTGAATTTGGTAAAAGGGCTTTTATGACCTCTGCGCCATTGTCTTGGAACACCTTACAAAATACTTTTAAACTGGAAGAACTTGTCCCGATTGGTATTTTTAAATCACTGATGAATGATCTTGAGAGAGTCCCTGACCTGTCAATGTTTTTAATTTGCTGTTTTTGATTTTGTCATACTCTTGTGAATTCTATGGTTTTTACAAGATTATTTGTAGTTTTTCATGTTGTTTGTCTGTAATTTTTTTTAATGACTTGGTGCTGCCTATCTTGGCCAGGACGCTCTTGAAAAAGAGATTTTAAATCTCAAATGAGCCCTTCCTGGTTAAATAAAGGTTAAATAAAAATTGTGAAAGATGATCACACCTTCGATCACACATAGGATAGAGATGATGGAAATTTGATGTTCAGTAGTGCAAGTGTATTGCCTAATGTGAAAACAGTGTAATGTACTGTAATTTACAGGACTGTAGCATACTACATTACATGTTTTGCTATTGGATTAACTGGTTGTTAAAATAACTAAATTGAGAAGATATCATTATGTTGTGTTTTGGTGATTAAACCAATGTACTCATTATATTTCACAGTAAACTAATATTTTGGATCAATGGTTGTGTGGTGAAAGATGTCTACAAACAAAATGAATACACAATGAAAGGTTTTGAATGTAAGAACGGCTGCGTTACAAGTTTTACCAGTTTGGAGTTTCGTACTAAGAGTTTAGAAAATAGTTCAAAAGCAATAAAAAAAACTGTATTACAATGTATAAATGTGTTACTTGAGAGGTGAAGCCAAAGGCTATTTTCCATCTAAATGTGGACAATAAAGTTGAATCATTTCTAAAGTAAAACCTGACATCTGACAGGTAAAATACACTGTTCAAAAAAATAAAGGGAACACTTAAAACAACACAATGTAACTCCAAGTCAATCACACTTCTGTGAAATCAAACTGTCCACTTAAGAAGCAACACTGATTGACAATAAATTTCACATGCTGTTGTGCAAATGGAATAGACAACAGGTGGCAATTATAGGCAATTAGCAAGACACCCCCAATAAAGGCGTGGTTGTGCAGGTGGTGACCACAGACCACTTCTCAGTTCCTATGCTTCCTGGCTGATGTTTTGGTAACTTTTGAATGCTGGCGGTGCTTTCACTCTAGTGGTAGCATGAGACGGAGTCTACAACCCACACAAGTGGCTCAGGTTGTGCAGCTCATCCAGGATGGCACATTAATGCGAGCTGTGGCAAGAAGGTTTGCTGTGTCTGTCAGCGTAGTGTCCAGAGCATGGAGGCGCTACCAGGAGACAGGCCAGTACATCAGGAGACGTGGAGGAGGCCGTAGGAGGGCAACAACCCAGCAGCAGGACCGCTACCTCCACCTTTGTGCAAGGAGGAGCAGGTGGAGCACTGCCAGAGCCCTGCAAAATGACCTCCAGCAGGCCACAAATGTGCATGTGTCTGCTCAAACGGTCAGAAACAGACTCCATGAGGGTGGTATGAGGGTGCGACGGCCACAGGTGGGGGTTGTGCTTACAGCCCAACACCGTGCAGCACGTTTGGCATTTGCCAGAGAACACCAAGATTGGCAAATTCGCCACTGGCGCCCTGTGCTCTTCACAGATGAAAGCAGGTTCACACTGAGCACATGTGACAGACGTGACAGAGTCTGGAGACGCCGTGGAGAACGTTCTGCTGCCTGCAACATCCTCCAGCATGACCGGTTTGGTGGCGGTGGGTCAGTCATGGTGTGGGGTGGTATTTATTTGGGGGGCCGCACAACCCTCCATGTGCTCGCCAGAGGTAGCCTGACTGCCGTTAGGCACCGAGATGAGATCCTCAGACCCCTTGTGAGACCATATGCTGGTGTGGTTGGCCCTGGCTTCCTCCTAATGCAAGACAATGCTAGACCTCAGGTGGCTGGAGTGTGTCAGCAGTTCCTGCAAGAGGAAGGCATTGATGCTATGGACTGGCCCGCCCGTTCCCCAGACCTGAATCCAATTGAGCACATCTGGGACATCATGTCTCGCTCCATCCACCAACGCCACGTTGCACCACAGACTGTCCAGGAGTTGGCGGATGCTTTAGTCCAGGTCTGGGAGGAGATCCCTCAGGAGACCATCCGCCACCTCATCAGGAGCATGCCCAGGCGTTGTAGGGAGGTCATACAGGCACGTGGAGGCCACACACACACTACTGAGCCTCCTTTTGACTTGTTTTAAGGACATTACATCAAAGTTGGATCAGCCTGTAGTGTGGTTTTCCACTTTAATTTTGAGTGTGACTCCAAAACCAGACCTCCATGGGTTGATAAATTGGATTTCCATTGATTATTTTTGTGTGATTTTGTTGTCAGCACATTCAACTATGTAAAGAAAAAAGTATTTAATAAGATTATTTCATTCATTCAGATCTAGGATGTGTTATTTTAGTGTTCCCTTTATTTTTTTGAGCAATATGTGGTGTATATATATATATATACACACTGCTCAAAAAAATAAAGGGAACACTTAAACAACACATACGAGATCTGAATGAAAGAAATAATCTTATTAAATACTTTTTTCTTTACATAGTTGAATATGCTGACAACAAAATCACACAAAAATGATCAATGGAAATCCAATTTATCAACCCATGGAGGTCTGGATTTGGAGTCACACTCAAAATTAAAGTGGAAAACCACACTACAGGCTGATCCAACTTTGATGTAATGTCCTTAAAACAAGTCAAAATGAGGCTCAGTAGTGTGTGTGGCCTCCACGTGCCTGTATGACCTCCCTACAACGCCTGGGCATGCTCCTGATGAGGTGGCGGATGGTCTCCTGAGGGATCTCCTCCCAGACCTGGACTAAAGCATCCGCCAACTCCTGGACAGTCTGTGGTGCAACGTGGCGTTGGTGGATGGAGCGAGACATGATGTCCCAGATGTGCTCAATTGGATTCAGGTCTGGGGAACGGGCGGGTCAGTCCATAGCATCAATGCCTTCCTCTTGCAGGAACTGCTGACACACTCCAACCACATGAGGTCTAGCATTGTCTTGCATTAGGAGGAACCCAGGGCCAATCGCACCAGCATATGGTCTCACAAGGGGTCTGAGGATCTCATCTCGGTACCTAATGGCAGTCAGGCTACCTCTGGCGAGCACATGGAGGGCTGTGCGGCCACCCAAAGAAATGCCACCCCACACCATGACTGACCCACTGTTAAACCGGTCATGCTGGAGGATGTTGCAGGCAGCAGAACGTTCTCCACAGCGTCTCCAGACTCTGTCACGTCTGTCACGTGCTCAGTGTGAACCTGCTTTCATCTGTGAAGAGCACAGGGCGCCAGTGGCGAATTTGCCAATCTTGGTGTTCTCTCCAAATGCCAAAACTCCTGCACGGTGTTGGGCTGTAAGCACAACCCCCACCTGTGGACGTCGGGCCCTCATAGAGTCTGTTTCTGACCGTTTGAGCAGACACATGCACATTTGTGGCCTGCTGGAGGTCATTTTGCAGGGCTCTGGCAGTGCTCCACCTGCTCCTCCTTGCACAAAGGCGGAGGTAGCGGTCCTGCTGCTGGGTTGTTGCCCTCCTACGGCCTCCTCCACGTCTCCTGATGTACTGGCCTGTGTCCTGGTAACGCCTCCATGCTCTGGACACTACGCTGACAGACACAGCAAACCTTCTTGCCACAGCTCGCATTGATGTGCCATCCTGGATGAGCTGCACTACCTGAGCCACTTGTGTGGGTTGTAGACTCTGTCTCATGCTACCACTAGAGTGAAAGCACCGCCAGCATTCAAAAGTGACCAAAACATCAGCCAGGAAGCATAGGAACTGAGAAGTGGTCTGTGGTCCCCACCTGCAGAACCACTCCTTTATTGGGGGTGTCTTGCAAATTGCCTATAATTTCCACCTGTTGTCTATTCCATTTGCACAACAGCATGTGAAATTTATTGTCAATCAGTGTTGCTTCCTAAGTGGACAGTTTGATTTCACAGAGGTGTGATTGACTTGGAGTTACATTGTGTTGTTTAAGTGTTCCCTTTATTTTTTTGAGCAGTGTATATACACACACAGTGGGGTCATAAATTAACACCCTTGATAAAGATTAGCAATAATGAGTCTCAAAAAGGTAGGGGTCAAAATTATTGACTCCCGTTTTCACCTTGCGAGGATAACAGCACTGAGCCCTTTTGTAAAATATTTTATGAGTGGTAGAACACATTGGAAGGGATCTTAGACTATTCCTCCATACAGAATCCTTCCAGATCCTTGATATCCTTCCTCTGTACTTATGGACTGCCCTCTTCAATTCAAACCACAGGTTTTCAATGGGTTTCAAGTCCGGAGACAGATGGCCATTGCAAAATGTTGATCTTGTGGCCAATTAACAATTTCTTTGTGGATTTGTATGTATACTTGGGGTAATATTCTTGCTGGAAGATCCATTTGCAGCCAAGTTTCAGCATCCTGGCAGAGACAACCAGGTTTTTGGCTAAAATATCCTGGTACTGGGTAAAGTTAATGATGCCGTTGCCCTTAAAAAAAGGCCCAATGCAGATATTTCTATATCAATATCAAACAATTTCTGGGTAACAATTAAATACCTTACTAACCACGTTTCCATCTACAGTTTTTATACGAGTAAAGTTATACCATATAAAAGAAAATTATGACAGCTGTGATGGAAACAGGAAGTTTCAGTACAGTTTCATAGATGCAGACAGATAATTTGTTCGTTCAACAATATGAGATTTTTTGGTCTGTAAAATAAATGTGAGAAATGGTGATGGAAACCAAGCGTAAATAGTGATATAATAACCGTCATACCGATGTGATGTTGTAGTCACGCGATGATATGGTGTGTGCTCCTCCCACTACGACTCGGGAAACCATGCAGTTTAAATTAGGCTACAGATGAAATAAGTTAATATGAACTTCACAGGGTGGTGAAAGTGCATGATATGAACTTGATGCTCCTTTCCAATAAATGTTGAGGATCTCATTCTGGTGGCATGATGAATGATGCTTGACTGCCATTTTGGCAAATAAAAACGTTTTTGCACTTATCCATAATCTCATCATGTAGACAAGCTTACCCCCACTGTATCTGTGAGCTGTTGGCTAGAGCGCACATGCCAAGACCAGACTAGGCATATTTGCTATTTAACGCAACCATTTCTGCAACAAAACTACCGGTAGAGTTGAAAATGCAATGGAAACACTTTGAGCCAGTGGCAACGCATCATTCAGGGCAGGTGGGGCAGAGACCCATTAATACGTGTCACATATCAGTTTGCAAACAATGTAAAAAATATATATACATCATTGAGTTAGTTAAGCCGCATACAAACATGGTCTCTTTTTTGTTTTCTTGAGTAAGGCAGCTCCAAAATGCAGGTGTTTCAGCCTAGCTCAGTGCTTTTGGTGTTGGTGGGGCAAGCCAGCAGAAAATACGGAGCATTGCGCCGTGATTGGCTCAGTGTTCTGTCACTCATGGGGACACTACGTCAGAGCCAAGTCTAAGGGTAGACATCGAAAATTCTAGCCCCTTGGGTGCTGCATTAGAAGTGCCCATCCAAGAAGGCTCAATGTCTTTGGCCACAGATAAAATGATGTCAAATCACATCTACAGTAGCTTTGATTGGACTGATCATGTCAACATCATACATACTTACACAATCTTAGCTAGCAGTCATCATGATTTGTGCCACGCTCAAAACAACTGTTAACTCTGAACTGCAAAATCTGACTTTAGGAAGTTCAAGACAACTGGGAACTCGGGAAAAACTAGCTAAGACTGGGAAAATACGTTTTGAAATTTCATCCAACTTGGAATTGTAAATCGGGAACTCAAGCCTTTTTCTATAGCAACAACCTGAAGATCACTGACATCGTCATGATTCAACTTTTGTTTTTCTTTCTTTGAGTTCCCAGTTGTCTTGAAAGCACCATAAATCCAGAGAATGGCAGACTAATGACAGAGTTTGATGACAAAATTTGTCCACCAAGGACGGCCGCGCCACCTTCCTGTTCAAGTGAGCACAGCACAACAAGGTGAGTCAATAAATGTCCTGTATGTTGCTGCATAAATTATGTAATATGCCAGGGAGATATGTATACTGTAGCTAAGAAAGTAATACTAAGAGTATGTTGTGTAGTAAGCTGTTAGTAGCCCATGTGCCTCACCCTAATAATTTGGTCTATTTTCACCTCCTAATTTTGTCTACTGTTATGACTTGGTGGTGCACATATGACCTGTTTTTGAGAAATGCAATCATTGAATATTGTAAGAGCTTTCATTGTCTGCTTATAGGCCCCCTTTATTTATCCTACGGTTCTGACTTGGTGTACAGAGAGAATACTGTAAGAGCAGCCCATGTTCTGAATTCTGTCACTGTACATTTCAAAAGTGCTGAACAAATAGTTATATTGACTACATCCGTCCTAGCTCCCTCATTAATGTCTTAATCGAAATTACTGATTGCCTCTTATCCGCTCGTTGTCCCCTTATGCCATAGTTTGTACAGTTAATGTATTGTTTAGTGTTTAGTGGCTTTGCTGGCATGCAGCCCACTTAATGTTTTTTTCCCCCCCACCAAGATTTACATGCTAAAGCATCAAAGATCCACCACCATATTTTACAGTAGGTATGGGGTTCTTTTCTGCTCGTGCATTCTCATCTCGACGCCAAACCCACCACTAGTGTGCGTGGCCAAAGAGCTCTATTTTCATGGCATCTGACCAAAGCACTGGTTCCAATCCAAGTGTCAATGTCGTTTAGCAAACTCCAGGCATTTACATTTGTTGGATGACATGAAAATTGAGCTTTTTGACCATGCATACCAGTTGACGAAGGACATCAAGGATCTGGAAGGATTCTGTATGGAGGAATGGTCAATGATCCTCCCAATGTGTTCTCTAACTCATAAAACATTTTAGAAAAAGGGTCAGTGCTGTTATCCTCACAAAGTGAGATATTGAAAGTAATTGAAAATGGGAGAGAAAAAACTATATTACTTGTTAAACAAAATACATTTCTCTGAGCAATTGTATTAGTATAAAATGCTTTTTTTTGCATATAATATAGCTCAGTACTTATTTTATATAGTCATTTTTTCACATTTTTATCAAGGGTTTCAATTTCGAACCCCACTGCATATAATGTATATTCATATTCAAACTACTGACTTTACTATGTACCTTCTCTCTTTCAAAGGGCAGATTGCAGTCCACTGCTGGGTCTTTGGGTCATAAGATTCTACTGAGTCGTACAGCTTTCCATATGACCCACCACCCATGGCATAGATCTTCTTTTTCATGGTGGCATAGCAGCCAACCTGAGGAGAGGAGAGATCATTGGGCAAGTGGTGAGAGATTTGGAGAGGATGCAATTTGTGAATGTGTTTGTTATACATTTCAGTTGGAAGCCGGAAATGTTCATGTCATGTCACACCTTGCGGACCATGGTCATGCTGGTTTGGGTGGTCCAGGTGTTGTAGTGAGGGTCGAACACCTCCACAGTCAGGAGCTCCATGTCCTCTTCCTCTCCTCCCAACACATAGATCATCCCATCCAGCTCTGCAACACCAAAGTTCTGCCTCGCCTGAGCAAGCAAATGGCAGAAGCCTCAATAATACTGAGAAACATTGACCCCTGGTGACATCACTTGGAACTACAACACACTTTAGGAGGGTAGAGAAGAACAAAACAAAAAATGGCTACCAGTGGGAGTATACAAGTAAAATGGATAGATGGAACATTTGATAGATTAAATAAAGTGTAATGTATGTACATACCACAATAATCACTTTAGTTCAGTAGAAAAAAAATGTGTTTGTCTACATAACCAATTGAAGTTGGGGCGGCAGGGTAGCCTAGTGGTTAGAGCGTTGGAGTAACCGAAAGGTTGCAAGTTCAAATCCCTGAGCTGACAAAGTACAAATCTGTCATTCTGCCCCTGAACAGGCAGTTAACCCACTGTTCCTAGGCAGTCATTGAAAATAAGAATTTGTTCTTCACTGACTTGCCTAGTTAAATAAAGTTAGAACTTCAGATGATACCACTTGAAATGTCTATGAAACAAGCGGGTTGAATGGTGCTGTTGAAAGGATTGCAAAGAAAAAAACATTGCAGTTTTTAATTTTGTGTGGAGTAGTACTGTAGAATACCTGTTTCATGGAAGGAATGGGGGTCCAAGTGTTTGTGTTTGGGTCATATTTCTCTCCACTGCTCAGGACTGTCTTGGTTTCATCCATGCCACCCATCACAAAGAGATGGCCCTCTGAGAGGACAAAGAATGGGGTTAATCCATTGTTGATTACTAAGACGAGGTTGGGTTTGCCTTACATGAGAATTGGCTGGAGCTATCAACTAATCATTAGCTGCCATGAAGACTGCACTGTATGTGCATATGTAACAGTAAAAGTGGGTCTGGATCCAATACCAACCTGCTGCCAGCACCCCATGCCCTATTCGCCCAATGCTCATTGGTTCCAGCTCGATCCACAGCTGGCGGTTTGGGTCATAGAGTGGACACATGCAGCGTACCATGGCTGACGGCTTCCTCGTTCTAAACAGGAACCAGATAACAGGACGTCAATTGTGGTCAGTCCTGTTGGTTTTTATCTCTGACACACTGGCTCCTTCTCTAACCTCATCCTCTGTCTATGTGTCACCAGAACACCCCTTCAACTTTACTTACTTGTCTAGAGTCTCCTCAATCTCTATGTGCTCTATCTGTAGATCAACCACACACTATTCTCAGTTTTTCCCCTTCCTGTCCTTAATACATTCTCTTCTTGCTTGTCATAACTTGCAGAACTTGCAGTTATGTGAATGTTTTGCATGAATTTCCATTACAAACTGTTTATCTATCAAGCACGTGCACAAAGAGAATCAATGTGTTATGACCACATTGTATGATTCATATACAGTGCCTTCAGAAAATATTTACACCCTTGACTTTTTCCACATTTCGTTGTGTTACAGCCTGAATTTAAAATTGATTACATTTAGATTTTTTGTCACTGTCCTACACACAATACCCCATAATGTCAAAGTATGATGATGTTTTTGGAAACTTTTATAAATTAATTTAAAATGGGAAGCTGAAATTTCAACCCCCTATGTTATGGCAAGCCTAAATAAGTTCAGGAGTAAAAATGTTCTTAACAAGTGACAGACAAGGAAGCTTTTCCAATGCACCCATTGGTAGATAAATAAAAAGAAGACATTGAATATCCCTTTGAGCATTGTGAAGTTATTAATTACACTTTACATGGTGGATCAATACATCCACTCACTACAAAGATACAGGCATCCTTCCCACCTCAGTTGGCGGAGGGGAAGGAAACCACTCAGGGATTTCACCATGATACCAATGGTGACTTTAAAACAGTTACAGAGTTTAATGGCTGTGAAAGGAAAAAACAGAGGATGGATCAACAACATTGTAGTTACTCCACAATACTAACCTAATTGACAGAGTGAAAAGAAGATGCCTGTACAGAATACAAATATTCCAAAACATGCATCACTAAAATAACACTGCAAATAATATAGCAAAGCAATTCACTTTTTCCCCTGAAAACAAAGTGTTATGAGTACCACTCTCCATATGTACAAGCATAGTGATGGCTGCATCATGTTATGAGTATGCTTATAATTGTTAAGGACTGGGGAGTTAATCAGGATAAAAAAGAAACGGAATGGACCTAAGCACGGGCAGAATCCTAGAGGAAAACCTGGTTCAGTCTGCTTTCCAGCAGACACTGGGAGATGAATTTGACAGAGCTTAAAGAATGTTGATAAAGAATAATGGCAATCCAGGTGTGGAAAGCTCTTAGAGACTTACCCAGAAAGACTCACAGCTGTAATCGCTGCCGAAGGTGCTTCTAAAAACGATTGACTCAGGGGTGTGAATACTTATGTAAATAAGATATTTCTGTATTCATTTACCATGAATTTGCTAACATTTCTAAAAACATGTTTTCACTTTGTCATTATTATGGGGTATTGTGTGTAGATGGGTGAGAGAAAAAAAAAAGTTATCCATTTTGAATTCAGGCTGTAACACAACAAAATGTGAAATAAGTTAAGGGGTATTAATACTTTCTGAAGGCACTGTACACATTCAACAGCATAGACATTTATGTCTGGACATCATCCCAGAGTAAGAGACTTAGAAGATACTCACACTCTCTCCTCCCCCCCTACAGTGACAATGCACTCCGAGTAGCCACGAGGTTTGAAGGCGGCTAGAAGAGCCTCGCCCTGCAGTGTTGCGCCCCCCAGTGGAGCGTTGCAGTACTCCCGGATCACCTCCCTCATCAAGGGCTCTCCTAACATCTGCTCCCTCAGGTAACCCTGGTCCAGCCCCTGGATCCACACCGATGACATCACCTCTTTCATGTGCACCTGGAAGGGGGGGGGGGACACACAGAAAGCTGAAAGGCTGAAAGCTGAAAAAGCTGAAAGGCCAATAGTAATGCATAGGCAAATTGTGTGCGAAAAACACGTTCCTTCAAATTATTTAGTAGTCTTCGACCATAATTGTAGTAATTCTACAGCCATGCTTTAGGCAGACGTCTGTATCACATCCGGCTGTATCACATCCGGACGTGATTGGGAGTCCCATAGGGCGGCGCACAATTGGCCCAGCGTCGTCTGGGTTTGGCCAAGGTAGGCCTTTATTGTAAATAAGAATTTGTTCTTAACTGACTTGTCTAGTTAAATAAAAAAAATACAAACAGACAGAAATAAGGGCAGGACCACCACTACCCTAGCAGTAGAACAGGCCCTCACCCTCCGTTCCTCCAGGTCATGGCCAAGCCAGCGCACCACAGCCTCCAGGACATGCTTCTCATTGCCCACGTTGAGCTTGTCCATCGACAGGATCTCGCACAGCCGGTCTGGAGGTAACTCCCTGAACTCCTCCGTGACGGCCACATCACAGAAATGTGTCTGAAGGAAGTCTGTGGCAGCATGGTGAACATGGTGCAGGCAGTAATGTAGAGAGAAAAGCCGGATCCCAATGCAGTTCTCTGCAGCAATGCAGCTCTCCAGGAACTGGCAGCACAGGGACTTCAGGTCTGTCAAGAGCAGCAGGTCAGCGGCCTGGACCATGTCCTGAATGGTGTCCTCACTCAGACTGATCTACACACAGACAACAAGGAGCGGGATGGAAGGAGAAGTATAACATTAGGATTGTTCTAGGTATCATAATATGTTTTTGAATATTATACAGTTCTAAAACAGATATGAATATGGATTCTCTCAAGAGTTAGGCAAATAACCTACTGGACAATATCAGTACTGGCAATTTAAAAACCGGTATAAGAATCACATGTACTGGTCAGTTTTAAGTAATCTGACCCATCCCACTTGTTTTCACTTTACTGTAGGCCTACTACAGATGTGCATACTGCTTACCTCCCCACTAAAGATGTAGTCCAAGATCTGCTTCATGATAGTGACAGAGATTCCCTGGAGCTCAATGGTGTACATGGATCCATCTTCCTTTGGAGGGTTGTAGTTCAGCTTTGTTCTATGGGATGTCAGAATACTGTATCAGAATGACTGGAAAGGGCACTGACAGTCTGCAAGCACAGAGTGGGACACACCCTTGACAGCTGGGAAACAATGTTACATAACTAGCCCTGTCAACATGTTTTTTTAATCCATGGCATGTCTAAAGCCATAGTGATTACCTGATATATGGACTAGCCGCAGCCAAAATGTTTTTCTGGACTGGAATCTTTTCCCCTTCCAGTACTAACACTGCGTCTTGGAAGCATTGTTCTATCCATAAGGAGCGAAGGGCCTTGAGAAGTTTCTGAGAGTGTTGAGGGTCCGATACCACCGAACCTGCAGCACTAACCACTGGATCAGAGGTGGACATTGTGTACCTACAGATGAAAAACACGTCATTATTAGCACAGCTGCCAAGATGAGGGCATAGTTTAACACAGGATTAGCCTTCGTAGGCTAGGCTAACGTCAGCATAATAAATGAGTTACTGTAGCAATAAGAAATGACTGAACTGAATTGTTGGCTGAATATTAAGTGACATCGTTATACTTGGTAGGGTCACACACATTTCAATAAAAACGGACAGGTTTCGGCGACATGCATTGCTAACTAACGTTATAATAGTAACCTACTTTACCGCTAGCTAGCTAGACATAAACAAAGAACAGGGTGCGTCCCAATTCACAGTAGCATTACGTTACCTTGCATGGACCACCAGAAAGCTGAGGCAGACAGCGAGTTTCTGTAAAGTAGGCGTGAAGAAGCTTTCAGCAGGCTCCAATGAAAAACGTTTAATGTCCTTCCTTTTGAGCAAACCATACATTAGTTGGCGCAATCACAGACCTGCGAGAGATATATGTTGAAACCTTACTTTCACCTTTCTGCTTTCAAACCGATTCGTGTGTGCACCATTGATTGACATTATATATGAAGATGTAAACCTCGAGGAAGAAAGGTTGGATACATCTTCAAAGTAATCGAACAGAGCCCAAATGTACTGTATTTTGTATCCGCCCATGTTACGCCCACAAAAAAGCTCTACAGTGTTTTCACACAGATGGTCCATGCGCATGTGTAGGAGAGGCAATAATGCTGCATTCATAACCAAAAGGAAAGGTAGTAATTACCAGTGGTGAAGTCGTATATACCAGTTAAATGCATTCATATGCTTTGAACTCGTTGAGAAACGCCGATTGGTTGATTGCCAATAAACTGTGTCAACTATGAACTAAAAGTACGTATATTATGCTTGTAAACAAATGGTAGTGTTCAAAAACCCTATTAATAGATTGCTTTTTATGTATATATAATGTCTTGCTGTTACATTTAACTGCCGAAAATGCTGTTATTGAGGTAATTTCCTTTGTAGGAGACATGAGGTCAGCATGTGGGAGAAGTCGGAAGGATGCCGCCGCATTGAAAACAACTGGGAACTCGGGAATAATACAAGGTCAAATCATGAAGTCAGCGATTTTCAGGTCAGAAAGCTATAGAAAGAGGCCCGATTTCCCGAGTTGGATGACCGTTCAAATTGATCTCTCCCAGTCGGAGCTCTTTTTTTTTTTTTTTACAGAGTTCCCAGTTGTTTTGAACTCACTTAAGTCGAAGTCAGAGATTTCCGAGTTCCCAGTTGTTTTGAACGTGGCATGATATACGAGTTTCCCCACTATTAATTCCGAGTTGGATGGGCATCAAGTGGATTTTCCCAGTCGTTTGTGGTAAATACCACCTCCCACTTGGTTATGAAAGCAGCATACGAGCTGCTCATATTTCTCCTAGTACACCTGACTGCAGTGTGCAATTCGAGGCCAGGCTAAATGTGGGCGGAGTCAAACTTTGACCCCGCCCCCCTTTTTTTGTCCATCTGAAGTTTGGCAGTCATACTGAATACAAACACACGTTTGCGCAAGGCACACGTTGAATACAAACGTATTTCATTTTTAAAGATCGTAAGAAATATTATATAAAGTGGTACCAGCAGATGGGTTGTAACACTTTTTGCTTCATGCTATATTTGAGACAAGCTACTGATATTGTTGCAGTGAACAAACTTGTTATGTATGTCATGTACTGTTAAAATTGTGTTGATAAGTGTTATAACTTTGTAATTATATTATTTCATTGAACACACACACACACACACACACACACACAGTTACTACCCATCCTGATGCTATTTACTTTCCTCATGAGAATGGAGACAGACTACACCATATAGACATACTGACCAGCTGAATGTGCTTTGTACATTAAGTTATACCAGCTCCAGTAAAGAGATCAGAGACTCGGGTGACTTCTACGTCATCTTTACTAAACAACATAACACAATTAACAACTGAAACAATTAACACAGCAGACAAAAACAAGGTTTGACCAGTCCTCAAAAATGGCTTCACTCCTGCTCCTCAAGAGGCAGACAGTAATTTTCTTGTTGTCAACTGCCTCCACATAGAACATCTCATAATCTCTCTGGAACATGAATGGTTCCTTGAGGAGAATATTTTACTCTTCATCCAGGCCATCATACAACCGTAGTTCTTTAAGGGTTGTAATGCGGTCTTCCCCGTCCATCCCAATTACACTAGGGAGGGAAACAGTGCCTTTAAATGTTTGGAGTTCGCACCACCTTGCTGCCTCTAGGCTGTCGCTTAGAAGAACATCTGCTTCCTTGAAGAAAAAGGAAGAATAAATATTAAGAGTAGTGCCTCATTGGGTGATCAAGACAAATTACACCCCACTTTCACAATACCACCATGCAAACAAAAGACACTATTACTAAAGGGGTTTTCAGTGATATCTATAACTACTCAACAAGTCATCACAACTCATCATATGACACCTACCTGTAGTGTGTTTTGTTTTCGCTGCCTTTTTCGATCTTTCGACCTCTCTTCTTCAGACCTTACTGAGTGAATGACATACATTCAATATGAAAATATATTCAGGTCAGTCTGGCTACAGTGAAACAAGTGATTTTAAGGATGCAAATGAAAAGTTCAAGACTTACGGCATGGGAAAGTTCTGCAGAACTAGCCATCACCGTCGCCTAATTTGCTGCATGTTTTCCTTTGAAAAAGAAAATCACATAATCGGATGGGGATCCCAAAAAACATATCCACTAGTGATGAGAATTTCATAATTTATACATACCTCAGTGAAATCACACTGTGCTTCCATTGCAATGTACAGAGCGTACTGTAAGTTAAGAAAGAGTAGGTTGTTAAGTTTGATTGTTATAACAACAATAATGATAATAGTAAATAATAATAATAATACCACCACCCCCCCCCCAGGAATATATTTCAGGATGTAGAAGACACCCCCCCAAGAAGTCACAGCATGTCACATCAGCATCCAGCTCTGCAGGAGTTTGATGTATGAATTGTATGTAGTGTAAAAACTGTAGGAAATAGGTCACAAAAAGTGTCAAGAGTAATACACAAGAAAAAGTATGAGAAATAACAAGTGTGCTTTGCATGCTACAAGCACAGAAATAATAATAACTTTTCATATGTTATAACAGAAAATAGGACTAATATATATACACTGAATAGTCAGCATATTACCATCAAAACAAACACCCCACAGTTGTTAGAGAAACCTTGCTTTGGTAGGCCCTGTGATGTGAAAAAGGTACAATTTTCAATAAAGGAATGACAATCAAATGGTACCGTTCAGTGGAATAATTTAAAGGAATATCTAACCTGAACATCATCCACACCAAAAGTTCTCCAAGGTCCAAGGGACAAGATCCGAGCAATGTTTCTGTGAACACCGTGTATGTGAAAGTAAAGAAAAAGTACAATTCAACAGCTTTTTATACTCCAGCATGCATAACAGTTTTGAACACAGTTGGAACTGAATTAGCCCAATTAAATTAAATTGGAGTTTAAAATTGGCATGCTGACTGCATCCACCAGAACTGTTACCATAGAATTTAATGTTCATTTCTCTACCATAAGACGCCTCCAACATCGTTTTAGAGAATTTGGCATTACATCAAACTGGCCTCACAACTGCAGAGGTGGGTGCTGAGGAGTATTTCTGTCTGTTATAAAGCCCTTTATTGATAAAACTTAGCTTGTCCGAGAGAGAATTACACGGTTATCAAAACGTCACGCCAATGTAAGCCTACACCAAACACACACTTAATATGAAGTGTTTGTAAAATTCACGATGTGAAAAATGAATGGCGAAAACCATTGGAACCATTTCTGTGTTATGGGTACTGTGGCGGATTATATGGCCAACCGGTGGCTTCAAAGCCTCTCATCAGCAATCCAGGGTTTAAATACATCATTGGTCAATGACATTCAATTCAGCATTGGAAAAAAGCACGTTTAAGTTTGTTCTACCTGAGCAAGTCTGACCACAATTCAAAGACCACTATGATGACACACCAAATGTGTTTTGTCTTCTTCTAATGTAATCCAAAAGTAACTGAAAGCAATTAGATTACGTTACTGAGTTTGGGTAATCCAAAAGTTACGTTACTGATTAAAATGTAGAGGTAACTAGTAACTGTTACATTTAGAAAGTTACCTACCCAACACTGTTGGTTTAATCAGTCTATAGACAAGGTATGACAGCAATCAATGCTTTGGTTTTGTTTCCACATGCTAACATTTTAACATGCCATTCAAATCATGGGACCGATTTTAACATTGTTCGTGCGTCATGTCCAAATAATCCCAAAGTACAATATCTCAAATTAATTGTGAAGCTCAACAAAGTCACTTATAGAGAATTTGAACATAATGTGCGAAAAATGCAAATATTTGAATTGGATTTGTGCCACAAATGCTCAAACGTTAGTACGTGGAAACAGTTCCAGGTAAACTAAACCAAAGCATAGATTGCTGTCATACCTTGTCCATAGACTGCTTACAGGTTAAGGAAACCTATTTTACATTTTGAAATTTGGGTGAACTATCCCTTTAACTCATGTTGTGCAGATCCCCTTTCATCTTAAATTAGGAATTTAAAAAGAGAGAAGGTATAGCCTATACTTTACTTATTTAATTCTCAGACCTGCTAACATACACTGATTTAATTTAATTTATTACTATACATAAAAATATACTTCAGGCATTGTTTTATAATGGAACATATCCCTCTGCTATGCTTGAATTTCTTTTAAATACAGCGTTTTAACTGTTTTATCAACGGATGAGTGAGAAAGCAGTCAACCACTGCCATAAAAGGACAACTTGGCAGGACGTCAAAGTAAACTGTATTATTTGTGCATGATGCTTTATATTATGTATTTTCCTGTTTATAAAACGGAGGAGGATTATAACAACTTTACAAGTGCACACAGCTGGCCGGTGCTTACATTACGAGTTTGGAGGTTTCAGCATCTAAACTACTGAGTTTTTCTGAGTTTGTCTTTTTTCCTCTCCTCACCGACGATGATTCCTTAACAAATAGGCCGACAAGGGGAGGTAACTTTTTTCAATGAATTTCAATACAACACATGGATTCATCATGGATTGGGCACAGAAGGTCTCTCATCGCACTGGTGTATGGTAGCTGACAGTGTCAGTCTTGCTGAGGTCTTCTCTGTGACTAATTAAAAAAAAATATATATATAGTAAATTGAGGGGAATATATTGATAAAACTCACCTTGTCGGAGAGAGAATTACACACACGCCAAGGTAAGCGTACACCAAACACATACTTCATTTGAAGTGTTTGTAAAATTCACTGTGTGAAAAATGAATGGTGGAAAGACGATTGGAACTATTTCTGTGTTTGACCACTAGGTTTTATGGGTATTATGACACGTCCATTGTGGGGGACTATAACCACCTAATCAAGGAGCCCTGTGGCTGCATTGATCTCAATGCACTCGTGGGGCATTTAAGCCTTGAACGATGCCTGACAGGCAGTCCTTTCTCCCAAGCTGCACTATCTACCAGGCTGCGTGCCACCCCCAAGACCACAGTCAATCGCATGCAAGGAACAATGCAGCAAAATAAAAATAGATTTTATGAGCCAGCTAGTTAGCTAGGTAGTCTTCTGTTATTTATGCTAGTTATTAGCTTGCATAACTGATATGTATATAATTATAAGGGACACTTCATGCTTTGTTGATAATATTTCAATTTACAGTGGGTGAGCTCCATTCCTGACAGGCTGATCAGATTCGATAGCAGCATCAGAGACTGACAAATCAGGATGCTGCTTTGTAGCCTCTTTCATATGTAAGGCTCCGTGCAGACAGCCTACAAGGCAGCATGCTGACTTATCAGCCTCTGAGGCTGTTATTGAATCTGATCAGCCTGCCAGGAATAGTGCACCCACATTTTATCATAATCATAATGCACTGTCTGCTAATCTGCCTGAAAGCAGCTTTACCTATGAAACAGCCTACAAGGCAAAATCCTGATTTATCGGCTCTGAGGCTGAAATTATATTTGATCAAATCAAATCAAACTTTATTTGTCACATGCTCCAGGGAACATCAAGTGTAGACCTTACCATGAAATGCTTACCTACACGCCCTTATTAACCAACAGTGCCGTTAAAAAAAGAGTTAAGAAAATATTTACCAAATAAACAAAATAAAAATAAATAAAAAGTAACACAAACTAACAATAACGAGGCTATATACAGGGGGTACCGGTACCGAGTCAGTGTGCAGGGGTACAGGTTAGTTGAGGTAATTTGTACATGTAGGTAGGGGTGAAGTGACTATGCATAGGTAATAAACAGCGAGTAGCAGCAGTGTCCAAAAGAAATAGAGAGGGGGTCAATGTAAATAGTCCGGTGGCCATTTGATTAATTGTTCAGCAGCCTTATGGCTTGGGGTTAGAAGCTGTTAAGGAGCCTTTTGGTCCTCAACGTGGCGCTCCGGTACCTCCTGCCGTGCGATAGAAGAGAAAACAGTCTAGGACTTGGGTGACTGGAGTCTCTGACAATTTAATGGGCTTTCCTCTGACACCGCCTAGTATATACAGTTGAAGTCGGAAGTTCACATACACCTTAGCCAAATACATTTAAACTCAGTTTTTCACAATTCCTGACATTTAATCCTAGTAAAAATTCCCTGTTTTAGGTCAGTTAGGATCACCACTTTATTTTAAGAATGTGAAATGTGAGAATAATGGTAGAGAGAATGATTTATTTCAGAATGTATTTCTTTGTGACGACTTCCGCCGAAGTCGGCTCCTCTCCTTGTTCGGGCGGCGTTCGGCGATCGACGTCACCGGCTTTCTAGACATCGCCGCTCCATTTTTCATATTCCCATTTGTTTTGTCTTGTTCCATACACACCTGATTTTCATTCCCTAATCACACGGAATGTATTTAGTCCTCTGTTCCCCTCCATGTCTTTGTGTGAAATTGTTTTGATGTTATGTGGGTATTGTTACGCGTCAGACTTTTGTATATGTTCCGTGTTTTGGGCACGTTATATGTACTTATGTACTTTCGTTTGGACCGGAATAAAAAGTGCGCCTGTTAACTACACTCTGCTCTCCTGCACGTGACTTCGCCTCCAGTACACACCCGTAACATTCTTTCATCACATTCCCAGTGGGTCAGAAGTTTACATACACTCAATTAGTATTTGGTAGCACTGCCTTTAGACCAGAGGACAATTCTCCAAAAAGTATGATCTTTGTCCCCATGTGCAGTTGTAAACCGTAGTCTGGATTTTTTATGGCTGTTTTGGAGCAGTGGCTTCTTCCTTGCTGAGCGGGCTTTCAGGTTATGACGATATAGGACTCGTTTACTGTGGATATAGATACTTTTGTACCTGTTTCCTTCAGCATCTTCAGAAGGTCCTTTGCTGTTGTTCTGGGGTTGATTTGCACTTTTCGCACCAAAGTAAGTTCATCTCCAGAAGACAGAACGCGTCTCCTTCCTGAGCGGTACAACGGCTGCGTGGTCCCATAGTGTTTATACTTGCGTACTATTGTTTGTACAGATGAACGTGGTACCTTCAGGCATTTGGAAATTGCTCCCAAGGATGAACCAGACTTGTGGAGGTCTCCAATTATTTTCTGAGGTCTTGACTGATTTCTCTTGATTTTTCCATGATGTCAAGCAAAGAGGCACTGATTTTGAAGGTAGGCCTTGAAATACATCCACAGGTACACCTCCAATTGACTCAAATGATGTCAATTAGCCTATCAGAAGCTTCTAAAGCCATGACATCATTTTCTGTGTCACGGTTGTCGTAGGGTTGAGACCAAGACTGTCACGTCCTGGCCAGTATAAGGGTTAATTAGTATTGTAGTTTGGTCAGGACGTGGCAGAGGGTATTCGTTTGAAGTGGTTCGGGGTGGTGTGTTTGTTAAAAGGGTGTTTGATTTAGTATTTCCGGGTTTTGGTTTATGTTTAGGTATTTCTATGTTTAGTCTAGTGTGTCTGGTTCTATGTTGAGTTAATTGGGGTTGGACTTCCAATTGAAGGCAGCCTTTGATTGGAAGTCCTATATTAGTTGGGTATGTTTGTCTTGTATTTTGTGGGAGATTGTTCTGTGTTTCGCCTTGTGCCTTACCAGACTGTTTTTGTTGATCGTTCGTGTTTTGTGATTTTTGTACGTTCATTTTGAAAGCAAATAAACATCAAGATGAGCCTGCACATACCTGCTGCGTTTTGGTCCTCCTTCACCGACGACAACCGTGACAAAGACGCAGCTGGAAAATGTACACTCATCTTCTTTTATTTATGTGAAGAAGGAAAAACACCAAAAACGTATACAAAACACAAAACAAACTTGACAGTCTTGTCAGGCACACATAGCTAAACAAGAACAATCTCCCACAAAATACTAACACAAACACATACCTATTTATAGGACCCTCAATCAGAGGCAACTAGAAAACACCTGCCTCCAATTGAGAGTCCAACCCCCAATTAACTAAACATAGAGATACAAAATAACTAGACTAAACATAGAAATACATTAACATAGAACAGTGCCCAAAACCCGGAATAATAAATCAAACACCCAACTACTAACACAACCAGCCCGAACCACATAAAACAAATACCCCCTGCCACGTCCTGACCAAACTACAATAACAAATAACCCCTTTTACTGGTTCGAATTTTCCAAGCTGTTTAAAGGCACAGTCAACTTAGTGTATGCAAATTTCTGACCCACTGGAATTGTGATACAGTGAATTATAAGTTAAATAATCTGTCTGTAAACAATTGTTGGTAAAACGGAGCGGTCTTCTGATCAGGTTCCGTAGCCGGGGACATCACACACCGCTCCCGAGCATACTACTCGCCAATGTCCAGTCTCTTGACAACAAGGTAGACGAAATCCGAGCAAGGGTTGCCTTCCAGAGAGACATCAGAGACTGTAACGTTCTTTGTTTCACGGAAACATGGCTCATTCGGGATACGTCATCAGAGTCGGTACAGCCACCTGGCTTCTTCACGCATCGCGCCGACAGAAACAAACATCTCTCTGGTAAGAAGAAGGGTGGGGGTGTATGCCTTATGATTAACGAGACATGGTGTGATCATAACAACATACAGGAACTCAAGTCCTTTTGTTCACTTGACCTAGAATTCCTTACAATCAAATGACGACCCCATTATCTACCAAGAGAATTTTCTTCGATCATAATCACAGTTGTATACATCCCCCCCAAGCAGACACATCAACAGCCCTGAGAGAACTTAATTTGACTCTCTGTAAACTGGAAACCACATATCCTGAGGCTGCATTTATTGTAGCTGGGGATTTTAACAAGGCTAATCTGAAAACAAGGCTCCCTAAATTTTATCAGCATATCGAATGTGCGACCCGGGCTGGCAAAACCCTGGATCATTGTTATTCTAACTTCCGCGATGCATATAAAGCCCTCCTGTCACGTCCTGACCATAGTAAGTTGTTATTTTCTATGGTAGAGTAGGTCAGGGCGTGAAGGGGGGTGTTTGTCTGTTTTTGTATTTCTATGTTCAGTTTCTAGTTTTGTATTTCTATGTTGTTTTTGTTTGGCATGACCTCCAATTAGAGGCTGGTTGTCGTTGTCTCTAATTGGAGGTCATATTTAAGTTGATATTTGTCCCACCTGTTTTTGTGGGTGATTATATTTTGTGAGTAGTGTTAGTTCCTCCTGCGTCACGGTTTGTTGTTTTGTCCTTCAGTTTATTCTGGTATTGCATTAAGTTTCACAGTCTAATAAACTCGTGGAACGAAACAGACGCTGCATTTTGGTCCGATCATTTAAACAGCCGTGACACCTCCCCCACCCTCCTTTCAGAAAATCTGACCACGACTCCATTTTGTTGCTTCCAGCCTATAGACAGAAACTAAAACAGGAAGCACCCGTGCTCAGGTCTGTTCAACGCTGGTCCGACCAATTGGATTCCATGCTTCAAGATTGCTTCGATCACGTAGACTGGGATATATGCCACATAGCGTCGGACAATAACATTGATGAATACGCTGATTCGGTGAGCGAGTTTATTAGCAAGTGCATCGGGGATGTTGTACCCACAGCATCTATTAAAACATTCCCCAACCAGAAACAGTGGATTGATGGCAGCATTCGCGCAAAACTGAAAGCGCGAACAACTGCTTTTAATCAGGGCAAGGTGACCGGAAACATGACCGAATACAAACAGTGTAGCTACTCCCTCCGCAAGGCAATCAAACAAGCTAAGCGTCAGTATAGAGACAAAGTAGAGTCGCAATCCAACGGCTCAGACACGAGAAGTATGTGGCAGGGTCTACAGTCAATCACGTACTACAAAAGGAAAACCAGCCCCGTCGCGGACCACAATGTCTTGCTCCCAGACAAGCTAAACAACTTCTTTGCTTGCTTTGAGGACAATACAGTGCCACTGACACAGCCCGCTACCAAAACCTCGGACTCTCCTTCACTGTAGCCAATGTGAGTAAAACATTTAAACATGTTAACCCTCGCAAGGCTGCCGGCCCAGACGACATCCCCAGCCGCGTCCTCAGAGCATATTCAATCAATCCTTATCCCAGTCTGCTGTTCCCACATGCTTCAAGAGGGCCACCATTGTTCCTGTTCCCAAGAAAGCGAAGGTAACTGAGCTAAATGACTATCGCCCCGTAGCACTCTCTTCCGTCATCATGAAGTGCTTTGAGAGAATAGTCAAGGACCATATCGCCTCCACCCTACCTGACACCCTAGACCCACTCCAATTTGCTTACCGTCCACAGATGACGCAATCGCAATCACACTGCCCTAACCCATCTGGAAAAGAGGAATACCTATGTAAGAATGCTGTTCATCGACTACAGCTCAGCATTTAACACCATAGTACCCTCCAAATTCGTCATTAAGCTCGAGACCCTGGGTCTCGACCTCACCCTGCGCAACTGGGTCCTGGACTTCCTGACAGGCCGCCCCCAGGTGGTGAGGGTAGGTAACAATATCTCCACCCCGCTGATCCTCAACACTGGGGCCCCACAAGGGTGCATTCTCAGCCCTCTCCTGTTCTCCCTGTTCACCCATGACTGTGTGGCCATACACGCCTCCAACTCAATCATCAAGTTTTCAGACGACACTACAGTGTTAGGCTTGATTACCAACAACGACGATACGGCCTACAGGGAGGAAGTGAGGGCCCTCAGAGTGTGGTGTCAGGAAAATAACCTCACACTCAATGTCAACAAAACAAAGGAGATGAATGTGGACTTCAGGAAAAAGCAGAGGGAGCAGCAACCTATCAACATCGACGGGAGAGTAGTGGAAAATGTGGAAAGTTTTAAGTTCCTCGGTGTACACATCACGGACAAACTGAAATGGTCCACCCACACAGACAGCATGGTGAAGAAGGCGCAGCAGCACCTCTTCAACCTCAGGAGGCTGAAGAAATTCGGCTTGTCACCAAAAACACTCACAAACTTTTACAGATGCACAATCGAGAGCATCCTGTCGGGTTGTATCACCGCCTGGTATGACAACTGCTCCGCCCACAACCGTAAGGCTCTCCAGAGGGTAGTGAGGTCTGCACAACGCATCACCGGGGGCAAACTACCTGCCCTCCAGGACACCTACACCACCCGATGTCACAGGAAGGCAAAAAAGATCATCAAGGGCAACCACCCGAGCCACTGCCTGTTCACCCGGCTATCATCCAGAAGGCAAGGTCAGTACAGGTGCATCAAAGCGGGGACTGAGAGACTGAAAAACAGCTTCTATCTCAAGGCCATCAGACTGTTAAACAGCCATCACTAACATTGAGTGGCTGCTGTCAACATACTGACTCATCTCTAGCCACTTTAATAATGCATTTTTTAAAATAAATGTATCACTAGCCACTTTAAACAATGCCACTTTATATAATGTTTACATACCCGACATTACTCATCTCATATGTAAATATTGTACCATCTACTGCATCTTACCTATGTCGTTCGGCCATCGCTCATTCATGTATTTTTATGTACATATTCATTCCTTTACACTTGTGTAGTTGTTGTGAAATTGTTAGGTTAGATTACTTGTTAGATATTACTGCATGGTCAGAACTAGCACAAGCACTAGCACAAGCATTTCACTACACTCACATTAACATCTGCTAACCATGTGTATGTGACAAATAAAATTTGATTTGATTTTGTGTCATGCACAAAGTAGATGTCCTCACCGACTTGCCAAAACTATAGTTTGTTAACAAGAAATGTGTGGAGTGTTGGAAAACCGAGTTTTAATGACTCCAACCTAAGTGTATGTAAACTTTTAACTTCAACTGTAGGTCCTGGATGGCAGGAAGCTTAGCCCCAGTGATGTACTGGGCCATACGCACAACCCTCTGTAGTGCCTTGTGGTCAGATGCCAAGCAGTTGCCATACTAGGCGGTGATGCAACCGGTCAGGATGCTCTCGATGGTGCAGCTGTAGAACTTTTTGAAGATCTGGGGACCCATGCCAAATCTTTTCAGTCTCCTGAGAGGGAAAAGGTTTTATCGTGCCCTCTTCACGACTGTCTTGGTGTGTTTAGACCATGATAGTTTGTTGGTGATGTGGACAACAAGGAACTTGAAACTCTCGACCTGCTCCACTACAGCCCTGTCGATGTTAATGGGGGCCTGTTTGGCCCGCCTTTACCTGTAGTCCACGATCAGCTCCTTTGTCTTGATCACGTTGAGGGAGAGGTTGTTGTCCTAGCACCACACTGCCAGTTCTCTAACCTCCTCCCTATAGGCCGTCTCATTGTTGTCGGTGATCAGGCCTACCACTGCTGTGTCGTCAGCAAACTTAATGATGGTGTTGGAGTCGTGATTGGCCACGCAGTCGTGGGTGAACAGGCAGTACAGGAGAGACATAAGTAAACACCCCTGAGGGGCCACAGTGTTGAGGATCAGCGTGGCTAATGTGTTGTTGCCTACCTTTACCACCTGGGGGCAGCCCATCAGGAAGTCCAGGATACAGTTGCAGAGGGAGGTGTTTAGTCCCAGGGTCCTTAGCTTAGTGATGAGCTTCATGGGCACTATGGTGTTGAACGCTGAGCTGTAGTCAATGAACAGCACTCTCACATAGGTGTTCCATTTGTCCAGGTGGAAAAGGGCAGTGTGGAGTGCAATAGAGATTGCATCATCTGTGGATCTGTATGTGAATTGGAGTGGGTCTAGGGTATCCGGGATGATGCTGTTGATGTGAGCCATGACCAGTTTTTCAAAGCACTTCATGGCTACTGACATGAGTGCTACAGGGCGTTAATCATTTAGGTAGGTTACCTTCGCTTCCTTGTGCACAGGGACTATGGTGGTCTACTTGAAACATGTAGGTATTACAGACTCGGTCAAGGAGAGGTTGAAAATGTCAGGGAGTTGCAGTATGGGAGTATGGGAGTTGCAGTTGGTCCGCGCATGCTTGAGTACACGTCCTAGTAATCCGTCTGGCCCCGCGGCTTTGTGAATGTTGACCTGTTTAAAGGTCTTGCTCACATCGGCTACCGAGAGCGTTATCACACAGTCATCCAAAACAGCCGGTGCTCTCGTGCATGCTTCAGTGTTGCTTGCATCGAAGCGAGCATAAAAGGCGTTTAGCTCGTCTGGTAGACTCGCTGGACTGGGCAGCTCGCGTCTGGGTTTCCCTTTATAGTCCAAAATAGTTTTCAAGCCCTACCACAACCAGTAAAGGTGATACAGAGTTTTTTTCCTCTGGTTGCACATGCTGGTAAAAATTTGGTAAAACTGATTTAAGTTTGCCTGCATTAAAGTCCCCGGTCACTAGAGGTGCTGCTTCTGCATGAGCATTCTCTTGTTTGCATATGGCCTTATAAAGTTGGTTGAGTG
Organism: Salmo salar; assembly: GCF_965601325.2. Taxonomy (NCBI): domain Eukaryota; kingdom Metazoa; phylum Chordata; class Actinopteri; order Salmoniformes; family Salmonidae; genus Salmo; species Salmo salar. Next base: position 35,925,498 of record NC_138306.1, on the reverse strand, counting down.
CGGTCTTTGTGCCAGCATCGGTCTGTGGTGGTAAATAGACGACTACGAATAATATAGATGAGTACTCGCTTGGTAGATATTGTGGTCTACAGCTTCTCATAAGGTACTCTACCTCAGGCGAGCAATACCTCGAGACTTCTTAAATATTAGACATCGCGCACCAGTTGTTATTGACAAATAGACACACACCCTTAGGCCTCCCGAGTGGCGCAATGGTCTACGGCACTGCATCGCAGTGCTAGGTATATCACTAGAGATCCTGGTTCGAGTCCAGGCTCTGTCGCAGCCAGCTGCGACCAGGAGACCCATGGGGCGGTGCACAATTGGCCCAGCGTCGTCCGGGTTAGGGGAGGGTTTGGCCGGCAGGGATGTTCTTGTCCCATCGCGCACTAGCAACTCCTGTGGCGGGCCCGGGCGCAATGCCCACTGACACGGTCTTGGCCTTCACCTCTCCTGAGTCTGTATGGGAGTTGCAGCAATAGGACAAGACTGTAACTACCAATTGGATACCACGAAATTGGAGATAAAAACATATATATATTTTGTAATAAAAGACACACCCTCCACCCCTCGTCTTACCAGACATAGCTTCTCTGTTCTACCGGTGCATGGAAAATCGCGCCAGCTCTATATTATCTGTGTCGTCTTCAGCCACGACTCGGTGAAACATAAGATATTACAGTTTTTAATGTCCCGTTGGTAGGATAATCTTAATCGTAGGGCATCAATTTTATTTTCCAATGATTGTATGTTAGCCAGTAGAACGGATGGCAGTGGGAGTTTACTCACTCGCCTACAGATTCTCAGAAGACAGCCCGACCTGCGCCCCCTTTTCCTCCATCTTTTCTTCACGCAAATGATCGGCATTTGGGCCTGTTCCCGGGAAAGCAGTATATCCTTCTCGTCAGACTTGTTAAAGGAAAAAGCTTCTTCCACTTTGAGGTAAGTAATCACTGTTCTGATGTCCAGAAGTTATTTTCGATCATAAGAGACGGTAGCAGCAACATTATGTACAAAATAAGTAAAAAAACTAGTTACAAACTAACAAAATAGCCATCAACTTTGGCGCCATCAGATGCACGATAACCACCTCATCAAGGAGCCCTGTGGCTGCGTTGATAACAATGTGCTTGTAGGGCATTTAAGCAAATATTATCCATAAAACATGAAGTGTCCCTTACAATTATACACATATCAGTTACGCAAGCTAAAAAACAGCATTGATAATAAACAAGCTAGTTAGCTATCTAGGTAACATGACTACCTACCTAACTAGCAAACTAGCTTGCTCACTCACAAGACTAGCCAAGTTAGCTGCATTGCTTGCATGCGATTGGCTGTGGTCTTGGGGGTGGCACACAGCCTGGGAGACAGAATCGCCTGTCAGGCATCGTTCAGGGCTTAAATGCCCCACCAGGGCTTACTTAGCTCCTTCACAAGCTCTTAGCTCAAGGTAAGGACATTTAGCTTGCAAACATTCTAACTTATAAACTGATAATGAGCTCCAAACACAAATTAAAGCATGATGTTAGCATGAAATGTGCCATCCCTTAGCGTAGCAATAATAAAATCACTTCTATTTATAGGGTGTTTTGTTTGTGCGCAAGTTGGATTGAACAGAATCTCTGAGTGTTTGTCATGTACAGGGGAAGTGCACTAAGACCAATCCTTAGAAGACTTGAGTAAAATTAAATACGTTTTGAGATTTTTCTTTAAATACAATTTATGTTTTTAATCTCAACAATATAACTTTTGTTATTTTTTTTATTTCACCTTTATTTAACCAGGTAAGCTAGTTGAGAACAAGTTCTCATTTACAACTGCGACCTGGCCAAGATAAAGCAAAGCAGTGCGACAGAAACACAGAGTTACATGGAATAAACAAGCATACAGTCAATAACACAATGGAAGAAAAAAAAGAAAGTCTATATACAGTGTGTGCAAATCGCATGAGGAGGTATGGCAATAAATAGTCCATAGTAGCAAAGTAATTACAATTGAGCAGATTAACACTGGAGTGATAGATGAGCAGATGATGGTGTGTAAGTAGTGATACTGGTGTGCAAAAGAGCAGCAAAGTAAATAAAAACAATATGGGGATGAGGTAGGTAGATTGGGTGGGCTATTTACAGATGAACTATGTGCAGCTGCAGCGATCGGTTAGCTGCTCAGATAGCTGATTTTTAAAGTTAGTGAGGGAAATGTAAGTCTCCAGCTTCAGCGATTTTTGAAATTCCTTCCAGTCACTGGCAGCAGAGAACTGGAAGGAAAGGCGGCCAAAGGAGGTGTTGGCTTTGGGGATGACCAGTGAGATATACCTGCTGGAGCACATGCTACGGGTGGGTGTTGTTATCGTGACCAGTGAGCTGAGATAAGGCGGAGCTTTACCTAGCATAGACCTGTAGATGACCTGGAGCCAGTGGGTCTGGTGACGAATATGTAGCGATTGCCAGCCGACGAGAGCATACAGGTCGCAGTGGTGGGTGGTATGAGGCGCTTTGGTAACAAAACGGATGGCACTGTGATAGACTGCATCCAATTTGCAGAGTAGAGAATTGGAAGCTTTTTTGTAGATGACATCGCCGAAGTCGAGGATCGGTAGGATAGTCAGTTTTACTAGGTTAAGTTTGGCGGCATGAGTGAAGGAGGCTTTGTTGCGAAATAGAAAGCCGATTCTAGATTTGATATTGGATTGGAGATGTTTGATATGAGTCTGGAAGGAGAGTTTACAGTCTAGCCAGACACCTAGGTATTTGTAGTTGTCCACGTATTCTAGGTCAGAACCGTCCAGAGTAGTGATGCTAGTCGGGTGGGCGGGTGCGGGCAGCGAATGGTTGAAAAGCATGCATTTGGTTTTGCTAGCGTTTAAGAGCAGTTCGAGGCCATGGAAGGAGTGTTGTATGGCATTGAAGCTCGTTTGGAGGTTAGTTAACACAGTGTCCAAAGAAGGGCCAGAAGTATACAGAATGGTGTCGTCTGCGTAGAGGTGGATCAGGGATTCACCCACAGCAAGAACGACATCGTTGATATATACAGAGAAAAGAGTCGGCCCGAGAATTGAACCCTGTGGTACCCCCATAGAGACTGCCAGAGGTCCGGACAACAGGCACTCCGATTTTATACACTGAACTCTATCCGCAAAGTAGTTGGTGAACCAGGAGAGGCAGTCATTTGAGAAACCAAGGCTATTGAGTCTGCCAATAAGAATACGGTGATTGACAGAGTCGAAAGCCTTGGCCAGGTCGATGAAGACGACTGCACAGTACTGTCTTTTATCGATGGCGGTTATGATATGGTTTAGGACCTTGAGCGTGGCTGAAGTGCACCCGTGACCAGCTCGGAAACCGGATTGCACAACGGAGAAGGTACGGTGGGATTCGAAATGGTCAGTGATCTGTTTATTAACTAGGCTTTCAAAGACTTTAGAAAGGCAGGGCAGGATGGATATAGGTCTGTAACAGTTTGGGTCTAGCGTGTCATCCCCTTTGAAGAGGGGGATGACCGCGGCAGCTTTCCAATCTTTAGGGATCTCAGACGAAATGAAAGAGAGGTCGAACAGACTGGTAATAGGGGTTGCAACAATGGCGGCGGTTAATTTTAGAAAGAGAGGGTCCAGATTGTCTAGCCCAGCTGAATTGTACGGGTCCAGGTTTTGCAGCTCTTTCAGAACATCAGCTCTCTGGATTTGGGTGAAGGAGAAGCTGGGGTGGCTCGGGCAAGTAGCTGCGAGGGGTGCGGTGCTGTTGGCCGGGGTTGGGGTAGCCAGGAGGAAAGCATGGCCAGCCGTAGAGAAATCTTATTGAAATTTTCGATTATCATGGATTTATCGGTGGTGACCGTGTCGCCTAGCCTCAGTGCAGTGGGCAGCTGGGAGGAGGTGCTCTTGTTCTCCATGGACTTTACAGTGTCCCAAAACATTTTGGAGTTAGAGCTACAGGATGCAAATTTCTGTTTGAAAAAGCTAGCCTTTGCTTTCCTGACTGTGTGTATTGGTTCCTGACTTCCCTGAACAGTTGCATATCGCGGGGACTATTCGATGCTATTGCAGTCCGCCACAGGATGTTTTTGTGCTGGTCAAGGGCAGTCAGGTCTGGAGTGAACCAAGGGCTATATCTGTTCTTAGTTCTACATTTTTTGAAAGGGGCATACTTATTTAAGATGGTGAGAAAATTACTTTTAAAGACCGACCAGGCATCCTTGACTGACAGGATGAGGTCAATATCCTTCCAAGATACCTGGGCCAGGTCGATTAGAAAGGCCTGCTCGCAGAAGTGTTTTAAGGAGCGTTTGACAGTGATGAGGGTGGTCGTTTGACCGTGGACCCATAGCGGATGCAGGCAATGAGGCAGTGATTGCTGAGATCCTGATTGAAAACAGCAGAGGTGTATTTGGAGGGCAGGTGGGTCAGGTTAATATCTATGAGTGTGCCCATGTTTACGGATTTAGGGTTGTACCTGGTGGTTTCCTTGATAATTTGTGTGAGATTGCGGGCATCTAGCTTAGATTGTGACGACTGCTGGGGTGTTAAGCATATCCCAGTTTAGGTCACCTAACAGAACGAACTCTGAACTCTGTTATGTCTTCACCATGAGAAAATTATATCGTGATCATGAGAAAACAACTTTTGTTATGTTGTGATCTCAACATAACTAGGATTTTTTATTCATGTCTTTTCTGGACTTCCGTATTAAAGTGTGTGTGAATAAGTAAACTATTTAAAAAAAACATATAATTCACAAGTCAGGCAAAAAAAAAGCACACGATTCTCATTCTCGCCATTAGGTGTCACCAACTGTCTTTCTTTTGTTCCTGGGAAAGCCAGGTCCATAGGCCAGGGTTTGACATACTGTATGATACTATCTTCAACCAAATCTGTAACCCTTCTTGTCAGGGTTGCTCACCATTTCAGTGATAAAATATTTATATAGTGTCTAACACTGTCCCTGTCAATGCAATATTTATATAATTCAAAGGGTGACCTCTGTAGCCTATTTCTCTATCAAATGTAAATGTTTTGTTTAAAATATAAATACTTCTTATTGGTTACAGTATAATTGTCTAAGAGCCATCTCCCCACTAACCAAACCAACAGAGTTGTGTAGGCCAAGTTTTTGATATCCACAAAACAACCTAGAAAAAATAGCCTACTGTAGGTAGACTATATGCTCATTGACCGCATTATTTTCCTTTTTGTATTTACCCCAGCTATTATACTCAAATGTTAAATATTTGACAATTATAGCGGGCATTATGTCTATATATTCTGTCAGGGGTGCAACTTTGGTTTTAAAGCTGGAGGGGACATAATATTACAAATAAATGTTTATCCAGTCGGATAAACACTCCAAACACCGCTCAGAGGCGTCCGCATGGTCCTGAAGCAGGCCGTTGCCTCATTTTGTATCACACTCCAATGATAAAACTGGGGGGGACAAAAATGCAATTTCAGAATGTGGGGGGGACATGTCCCCTCCGTCCCCACTGAAAGTTGCGCCTCTGTATATTGTTATTGGTCAAGAATGGGCTGCAATAGCACCCTCCAATATCAGATGAGTGTGTGGGCTAAACACTTGAGAGAGACTACATACCCTCAAGGTTACAGCGGTAGACCAGTAACTGAAAGGTCGCTGGTTCAGATCCCAGTGCTGACAAGGTGAAAACCTGTCACGGTGCCCTTGAGCAAGGCACTTAACCCCAATTGCTCCAGACACACTGGACAATGGTGACCCTGGTCGTGATCCCACTCCCTGTGGGTGTCTCAGGGGGAGTTGGGATACACAAAAAAACACATTGTACAAGTGTGTAACAGGAAAAATATAAGCACCCCCCATGTTATTATTATTACATAGACTATAGGCTGCTTTTGGACACGATGCTCTCACAGGAGGTTGGTGGCACCTTAATTGGGGAGGACGGGCTCGTGGTAATGGCAGGAGCGGAATCAGTGGAATGGTATCAAATACATCAATCATATGGTTTCCATGTGTTTGATGCCATTCCATTCGCTCAATTACAACTATTATTATGAGCCGTACTCCCCTCAGCAGCCTCCACTGGTTGGTCGATTTCTTAATGAATCATCGTCTGTGAGGAGAGGAAAAAAGACAAACTCAGAAAAACTCAGTAGTTTAGATGCTGAAACCTCCAAACTCGTAATGTAAGCACCGGCCAGCTGTGTGCACTTGTAAAGTTGTTATAATCCTCCTCCGTTTTATAAACAGGAAAATACATAATATAAAGCATCATGCACAAATAATACAGTTTACTTTGACGTCCTGCCAAGTTGTCCTTTTATGGCAGTGGTTGACTGCTTTCTCACTCATCTGTTGATAAAACAGTTAAAACGCTGTATTTAAAAGAAATTCAAGCATAGCAGAGGGATATGTTCCATTATAAAACAATGCCTGAAGTATATTTTTATGTATAGTAATAAATTAAATTAAATCAGTGTATGTTAACAGGTCTGAGAATTAAATAAGTAAAGTATAGGCTATACCTTCTCTCTTTTTAAATTCCTAATTTAAGATGAAAGGGGATCTGCACAACATGTGTTAAAGGGATAGTTCACCCAAATTACAAAATGAAAAATAGGTTTCCTTAACCTGTAAGCAGTCTATGGACAAGGTATGACAGCAATCTATGCTTTGGTTTAGTTTACCTGGAACTGTTTCCACGTACTAACGTTTGAGCATTTGTGGCACAAATCCAATTCAAATATTTGCATTTTTCGCACATTATGTTCAAATTCTCTATAAGTGACTTTGTTGAGCTTCACAATTCATTTGAGATATTGTACTTTGGGATTATTTGGACATGACGCACGAACAATGTTAAAATCGGTCCCATGATTTGAATGACATGTTAAAATGTTAGCATGTGGAAACAAAACCAAAGCATTGATTGCTGTCATACCTTGTCTATAGACTGATTAAACCAACAGTGTTGGGTAGGTAACTTTCTAAATGTAACAGTTACTAGTTACCTCTACATTTTAATCAGTAACGTAACTTTTGGATTACCCAAACTCAGTAACGTAGTACATTGTTACTTTTGGATTACATTAGAAGACAAAAAAGGATCCATCAAACGCATTTGGTGTGTCATCATAGTGGTCTTTGAATTGTGGTCAGACTTGCTCAGGTAGAACAAACTTAAACGTGCTTTTTTCCAATGCTGAATTGAATGTCATTGACCAATGATGTATATAAACCCTGGATTGCTGATGAGAGGCTTTGAAGCCACCGGTTGGCCATATAATCCGCCACAGTAACCATAACACAGAAATAGTTCCAATGGTTTTCGCCATTCATTTTTCACATCGTGAATTTTACAAACACTTCATATTAAGTGTGTGTTTGGTGTAGGCTTACATTGGCGTGACGTTTTGATAACCGTGTAATTCTCTCTCGGACAAGCTAAGTTTTATCAATATATTTGCCTCAATTTACTCCCAAAAAATTTGAAATGCTAATTAGCAACAGAAAATACCTCAACAAGACTACAAATTCCTGCAGGAAGTTCCTGCACTTCAGCTATCGTTCACCACCAGATCAGAGACCTGTACCCAATCCATGATGAATCCATGTGCTGTATTGAAATTAATTTAATAAAGTGTTAAACTTCTTGCATCCCCTTTCTCTGTCTTAGCTAGCCACTAACTACACTTTAACTAGCTAGTTAGCAGAGCAGTAGACAAAAATAGCCTAGATAATTGTTTGTAAACCATGTCTACTTCAGACAATTTTCAAGGATGAGCATAAGAGCTTTAAAAAGGGAGAAGACCACTATAAGTCTACTCATGTGGAGAAGTGCAGCTAAAATGAGGGGCAACTTAACGGTTTGGTCAGGGCCAGAATGAGGGATAAAGTTTATCTTGTGTCGGTGAGTGTAGCTATTAAGTTCAGTTTGAGCATCTTAGCAACACAATGTGTTCAATACAGCTGTCAACATTCTACAAGGAAAGAACCACTTAATAAATTATATAATCATTAACCAGATTATCATGGATACCAGAGTGTTGTCATTAATGAGAATGAATCAAAAAATATATTGACATTCAGAATTGATTTTGTTTAGACATACAACCTGTATTGTAGTTTCATGACCAGAGACAAATCTTCAAAGGCAAAGTATTTATTTATTCGGAGTGGTACATGCATTCACACAATCTTGCTTTATAGAATCCTTCCCACTATATGATTGATAAGTCAAGTGTTAAAATCCCAAGTTACCAATTATGGAAAGATTTATGGAAAAACTGCACTTGTTCTCTTGAAAATGACAGTTTATTAAATATTCTACATCTGTAATGTAATCAAATCAAACTTTATATAGCACATTTCTTACAATGAATGTGTTCAAAGTCATACATTGAAAGGCATGTGGCACATCCTTCCTCTTGCCAGGTCTCTATAGGTAACCAAGGGATTCTCTCTACCACATGAGAATGCCACCGTGGAGCTCATACAGGTAGCCATGCAGCTATTTTGGCGGTTCACAATGTCGGCCGTACGGATGTGGAATGCGAGTGGAGGAAGCCAGCCGTGCCCAACCAGGTGCCATCAATGGAGGACCTGTACCCGGCCAAAGACTACAACCCTCTGTCCTGAGATCCCACAGAGGAGGATCTTCAGTGGCTAAGGAACCGTCTCTGGGGCAGGTTCAGTGGAATGGCATGTCTCCTTGAACCTGAGCCAGAACAACTGCTACCCTCCCTGTCATCCCTTTCTGTACCAGACATTGTTCAAAAACAAGGGCACCTGGGGCATGCAGTCATCCTGGCTGTCATGGCGGTGTCGGTGGAGCAGCAGGAGGCTATACGGCAGGCAACAGTTGGACAGCGCACCAACTGCAACTGGCACACAATGAGGAGAAGGTTGACGGCCAGCAAGTATGAATCTGTGGTTAGGGCCAAGAGCGTTACTCCATCGCTGCTAAAAAGGGTCCTCAGATCACAGTCGTTGGATGGGTTGTTGTCTGTAATGTGGGGCTCAGATAACGAAAAGGAGGGCATCAAGGCATTCAAAATGGCTATAGGGATGGATGTGCAGGAATCACGGCTTTGGGTCACAGGGTCTGGGATCCTGGGTGCCCCACCAGATGGTCTGGTGAACACCACAGCAGTGATGAGGTCAAGTGTACCTATGGTGCAAGGGACCTTACCATTGAAGAGGCAGTGAAGTCAAAGGATTTTCTCCGTGAAGACCATCCTTACTGGCACCAGGTCCAAGGTCAGCTCCACATCCCTGGAATGGACACCTGCTTCTTCGTTGTGTGGACCCCCAAAGCTTCCAATACACTCCCCATCGAGCATGACGACCTCTAGCAGACTCATATTGCTCCTCCTGTCAGTACCTGTTTTCGGGAAGTGAATGGTCCAAAAATATTCCACTTAGTTCAAACACACACACAAGGCTCCCAGAATAGGTTATAATATATACAGGTTTTGCTCAAAACTTTACCATGGGCACAGTGGGAATTTATATCTGTGATGTTTCTTACCCCTGTCTTACTTGCTGAAGGCAAGTAGCAGTTTCATCCAGGAGTACAACACGATTCACATTGCATGTTATCATGGGCACATTGGGAATTTATATCTGTGATGTTTAAATTACAGTACCAGTCAAAAGTTTGGATACACCTACTCCTTCAAGGGTTCTCTTTATTTTTACTATGTTCTACATTGTAGAATATTAGTGAAGACATCACAACTGTGATTCCATAACACATATGGAATCATGTAGAAACCAAAAATGTGTTAAAAATACTATTTTAGATTCTTCAAAGTAGCCACTCTTTGCCTTGACAGCTTTGCACACTTTTGACATTCTCTCAACCAGCTTCATGAGGAATGCTTTTCCAACAGTCTTGAAGGATTTCTCAAATATTCTGAGCACTTGCTGGCTGCTTTTCCTTCACTCTGCGGTCCAACTCATCCCAAACCATCTCAAATTTTGACTTCCACCGGTGTAATGTCCATTGCTCGTGTTTCTTGGCCCAAGCAAGTCTCTTATTATTATTGGTGTCCTTTAGTAGTGGTTTCAGACCGTCTCCTCTGAACAGTTGATGTTGAGATGTGTCTCTTACATGAACTCTGTGAAGCATTTATTTGGGCTGGAATCTGAGGTCCAGTTAAGTCGAATGAACTTATCCTCTGCAGCAGCGGTAACTCTGGGTCTTCCTTTCCTGTAGTGGTCCTCATGAGAGCCAGTTTCATCATAGCGCTTGATGGTTTTTGCGACTGCACTTGAAGAAACTTTCAAAGTTCTTGAAATTTTACGGATTGACTGACCTTCAAGTCATAAAGTAATGATGGACTGTTGTTTCTCTTTGCTTATTTGAGCTGTTCTTGCCATAACATGGACTTAGTCTATCTTCTCTATCAAATCAAATCTATTTATATAGCCCTTCGTACATCAGCTGATATCTCAAAGTGCTGTACAGAAACCCAGCCTAAAACCCCAAACAGCAAGCAATGCATGTGAAAGAAGCACGGTGGCTAGGAAAAACTCCCTAGGAAAAACTCCCTACAAAGGCCAAAAACCTAGGAAGAAACCTAGAGAGGAACCAGGCTATGAGGGGTGGCCAGTCCTCTTCTGGCTGTGCAGGGTGGATATTATAACAGAACATGGTCAAGATGTTAAAATGTTCATAAATGACCAGCATGGTCAAATAATAATAACCATAGTAGTTGTCGAGGGTGCAACAAGCACGTCCGGTGAACAGGTCAGGGTTCCATAGCCGCAGGCAGAACAGTTGAAACTGGAGCAGCAGCACGGCCAGGTGGACTGGGGACAGCAAGGAGTCATCATACCAGGTAGTCCTGAGGCATGGTCCTAGGGCTCAGGTCCTCCGAGAGAAAGACAGAAAGAGAGAATTAGAGAGAGCATATTTAAATTCACACAGGACACCGGATAAGACAAGAGAAATACTCCAGATGTAACAGACTGACCCTAGCCCCCCGACACATAAACTACTGCAGCATAAATACTGGAGGCTGAGACAGGAGGGATCAGAAGACACTGTGGCCCCATCCGATGATACCCCCGGACAGGGCCAAACAGGCAGGATATAACCCCACCCACTTTGCCAAAGCACAGCCCCCACACCACTAGAGGGATTTCTCCAACCACCAACTTACCGTCCTAAGACAAGGCCGAGTATAGCCCACAACGATCTCCGCCATGGCACAACCCAAGGGGGGGGTGCCAACCCAGACAGGAAGACCACGTCAGTGACTCAACCCACTCAAGTGATGCACCCCTCCCATGGACGGCATGGAAGAACACCAGTAAGCCAGTGACTCAGCCCCTGTAAAAGGGTTAGAGGCAGAGAATCCCAGTGGAAAGAGGGGAACCGGCAAGGCAGAGACAGCAAGGGCGGTTCGTTGCTCCAGCCTTTCCGTTCACCTTCACACTCCTGGGCCAGACTATACTTAATCATAGGACCTACTGAAGAGATAAGTCTTCAGTAAAGACTTAAAGGTTGAGACTGAGTCTGCGTCTCTCACATGGGTAGGCAGACCATTACATAAAAATGGAGCTCTATAGGAGAAAGCCCTACCTCCAGCCGTTTGCTTAGAAATTCTAGGGACAATTAGGAGGCCTGCGTCTTGTGACCGTAGCGTATGTGTAGGTATGTACGGCAGGACCAAATCGGAAAGATAGGTAGGAGCAAGCCCATGTAATGCTTTGTAGGTTATCAGTAAAACCTTATACCACCCCTACCTTGTCACAACACAACTGATTGGCTCAAACGCATTAAGAAGGAAAGAAATTCCACAAATTAACTTTAACAAGGCACACCTGTTAATTGAAATGCATTCCAGGTGACTACCCCATGAAGCTGATTGAGAGAATGCCAAGCGTGTGCAAGCTGTCATCAAGGCAAAGGGTGGCTAATTTGAAGAATCTCAAATGTAAAATATATTTAGATTTGTTTAAAAAAAAATTGGTTACTACATGATTCCATATGTGTTATTTCATAGTTTTGATGTCTTCACTATTATTCTACAATGTAGAAAATAGTAAAAATAAAGAAAAACCCTTGAATGAGTAGGTGTGTCCAAACATTTGACTGGTATTGTATATCTTACCCCCAGAATGAAAGAGTACATCACTTCCAGCAGATCTCCTTGCTTAGGGTGGTGTTGATCGTGCACTGCTTCTCGTGGGGTGAGCCTGATGTTCCGCATGTCAAGCCTCATGTCTAAAACATGGGGAAAAGGGGACATGAAGTCAGAATTTTGATGAAGCTTCAAATTCAATGTTTTACACAATATTGTATCGTATTTGATGAGTTATTGACCTTTCTGTCCACAGGCTCGATGTGCTGTAGTCTCCACAACTGGACGCTCATGCTCGGATCACCCCGGCACAGGACGTCCATGCATCAGATGGTCTGAAGGATGTTCTGTTGGACTGGAAGACAAAGATACATTTAATCAATGATGGATATTTTTCAATGCCGTATCAACATCTTTATCTGGACAGAAAATGCATTGTTTATCATAACACAAACCCCCCTTGGACAATGTGACAAGTGGTCCATCAACACCCAATCCTCATGCCTCATTATTTTTTCTTGTTAGCCAATCATCAGTCTGGATCTTCCACTTATGCCATGGTGGATGAGCTTCCTTTTCTGGTAAATACAGGGCCCTTTCTCTTTCCCATTGGAAAATGGTAGTTGCAGAACCAAGTGTTGTCACTGGGTTTCCGGTCTGCCCATCTGAAAGATAAAAAAACAAAAGTTACTTTTACTAGCTAAGTTGATTTCTAAAATGTTAACATCTATATTAAAATACCATAGCCCACAGATTTGACTATAATAACGGTAAAACAGACTGGGTTTTGGTCTATCTGCACATCTAAAGTCCTACTATGTGGATTGGACATTTCTGCTGGGATGGAGGAATTATATGGAACGGTCAACTAGATGATCAGGACAATTTTAGGGTACTATTTGCCTGAAGAGGTGAAGTATTGCGATGAGCTATACAACTGTACTTCTGATTCTAATTCTCAAGAGGAAAGTTAAAACCGTCAGCCGTGAAGTCACCGAAAGGGACTGACATGCAGAGATGTAACATAAGGATTTTGGGCACTGGCCAGATCTAAATCTGTGGCATGCGATGTTTGTAAAGGCAAAATTGTACTGCTGTGTCAGGCTAGTTTGGCACATGTTCTACTAAGTATTTCACTGCTGTCTCAAAAGTTCTAGCCTCGGGCTAGCTTAATTCCATCCCTGCTGATATGTATAACTGACTTCACAGGTCATTTGATTCGTCATGTACAGATGCACTCATGGAACAAAAACGTTTGTGTTTTGTATGGGGAAAACATTGAGCCCACAAGTCCATTTGTGAGCTAGCTAGCCAACTTTAGCTGATGTAGCTAACTAGTCAACCAAGGTGCCTAACTAGCTAGGTCACCTGGTGATATTTAGCGAGCTAGTTAACATTAGCTCACCGTTCGTGTAGTTAAACTTTTGTAAATGGTGACATGCTAGCTAACCAATTATCTTTTCACTGGTGCTGGCCTAATGTTAGCGAGCAAGTCTGACTACACGACTGGTGAGAACGTTAACTAGCTAGCTAAATATCCTTTCCTGGTGGGCTAACGCTAGCTAAATCAAAATCGAATCAAATGTAATTGTCACATACACGTGTTTAGCAGATGTTGACAAAAGTACACATCCAGATAAAGAAAGATCTCTTAATAACAAGGGGTTAAATCTTTTTCCAATTTTCTCTACAATAGGAGAGACATTTTAATTGGCTCTTTCTTTCTGATCTTTTCAAACTTTAATACCAAAATATGTGATCACATATTTTACAGGAATATTACATGTTGAGCCTTGTAAAAGTCTGCAAATAAAATAAAGCTGTCTTCCATAATGTGCTCATTGTAGTCTATCAAGTCCCATACTAGTCGGATATTATTACATATACCGTTTAAGTGGGAAGTTTACATACACCTTAGTCAAATACATTTAAACTCAGTTTTCACAATTCCTGACATATCATCCAAGTAAATATTCCCTGTCTTAGGTCAGTTAGGATCGCCACTTTATTTTAAGAATGTGAAATGTCAGAATAATAGTAGAGAAAATTATTTATTTCAGCTTTAATTTCTTTCATCACATTCCCAGTGGGTCAGAAGTTTACATACACTCAATTAGTATTGGGTAGCATTGCCTTTAAATTGTTTAACTTGGGTCAAACGTTTTGGTAGCCTTCCACAAGCTTCCCACAATAACTTGGGGGAATTTTGGCCCATTCCTCCTGACAGAGCTGGTGTAACTGAGTCAGGTTTGTAGGCCTCCTTGCTCGCACACGCTTTTTCAGTTCTGCCCACAAATTCTCAATGGGATTGAGGTCAGGGCTTTGTGATGGCCACACCAATACCTTGACTTTGTTGTCCTTAAGCCATTTTGCCACAACTTTGGAAGTATGCTTGGGGTCATTGTCCATTTGGAAGACCCATTTGCGACCAAGCTTTAACTTCCTGACTGATGTCTTGAGATGTTGCTTCAATATATCTATATAATTTTCCTGCCTCATGATGCTATCTATTTTGTGAAGTGCACCAGTCCCTCCTGCAGCAAAGCACCCCCACAACATGATGCTGCCACCCCCGTGCTTCACGGTTGGGATGGTGTTCTTCGGCTTGCAAGCATCCCCATTTTTCCTCCAAACATAATGATGGTCATTATGGCCAAACAGTTCTATTTTTGTTTCATCAGACCAGAGGACATTTCTCCAAAAAGTCCGATCTTTGTCCCCATGTGCAGTTGCAAACCGTAGTCTGGCTTTTTTAATGGCGGTTTTGGAGCAGTGTCTTCTTCCTTGCTGAGCGGCCTTTCAGGTTATGTCGATATAGGACTTGTTTTACTGTGGATATAGATATGTTTGTACCTGTTTCCTCCAGCATCTTCTGTTGTTCAGCATCTTCTGCTGTTGTTCTGGGATTGATTTGCACTTTTCGCACCAAAGTACGTTCATCTCTAGGAGACAGAATGCGTCTCCTTCCTGAGCAGAATCACGGCTGCGTGGTCCCATGGTGTTTATATTTGCGTGCTATTGTTTGTACAGATGAACCTTCAGGCGTTTGGAAATTTTGGAAAACCAGACTTGTGGAGGTCTCCATTTTTTTTCTGAGGACTTGGCTGATTTATTTTGCTTTTCCCATGCTGTCAAGCAAAGAGGCACTGAGTTCAAGGTAGGCCTTGAAATTGACATCCACAGGTACACCTCCAATTGACACAAATTATGTCAATTAGCCTATCAGAAGCTTCTAAAGCCATGACATCATTTTCTGGAATTTTCCAAGCTGTTTAAAGGCACAGTCAACTTAGTGTATGTAAACTTCTGACCCACTGGAATTGTGAAACAGTGAATTATAAGTGACATAATCTGTCTGTAAACAATTGTTGGAAAAATTACTTGTGTCATGCACAAAGTAGATGTCCTAACTGACTTGCCAAAACTATAGTTTGTTAACAAGAAATTTGTGGAGTGGTTGAAAAATGAGTTTTAATGACTCCAACCTAAGTGTATGTAAACTTCAGACTTCAACTGTATGTCTGCCCTTCATAAAACCAGACTGGGTATCATCAATGATTTGGTCAATACCTTTAAGTATTTCTGCAAAGATGGATGCAAGTAGCTTTCCATCATTGTTCATTAATGTGATTGGTCTCCGATTTTCTAACATCATAGGATTTTTGTTTGGTTTGGGGATAACAGAACTGAGGCCTTTTGTCATAGAAACAAGCAGGAACCCTAAATCAATTGCCTCCTTAAAGACATTACATAAAAATTCAACAATATCCTCATGAAAATATCTATCGAATTCAGGCCATCATTCGCTGGAGATTCTTTTTTTAAATTTCATTGATTGAAATAAATTAATCACAAGACTTACAGTATTGAATTCTTCATCTATGAATTTTGCATAGTATTTGACAGAGTCTAGAAAAGCAGACATCAAATTGTATTTGTCACATGCGCCGAATACAACAGGGAAATGCTTACTTACAAGCCCTTAACCAACAATGCAGTTTTAAGAAAAATACCTACAAAAATAAGAAAGAAAAGTAACAAATAATTAAAGAGCAGCAGTAAAATAACAATAGCGAGGCTATATACAGGGGGTACCGGTACAGTCGAGGTAATTGAGGTAATATATACATGTGGTACAGGCATCACTAGTAGGACAGGCATTACTGGTGTAAAGATTACCATAGATTTCTGAAACATATTTAGAAATATCTTTGAGGTTTTCGTTTTCTTTGCAATCTATATTAAGCTTATTAGTAGAAGAAAAATTGAGATTTTTTTCTCTAAATTGTAAAAATGTTGACATTTTTTACCTTCCTCCAACCATCTCTTTTTTGATCATACAAATGCCCTTTTGCTCTCTCTTTGTACATTCAGACCATTTCTTTATTCATCAAGGTCCTCCATAGAGATTAGAGAAAGTATTTATTGCCTCAATCTTTTAAATTCATCAATTTATTTACCTTTCTTCATGGCTGTTTGTCTTATTTCATACTGGATTAATTCCCAATATTTCCCATAAGATTTACATTTTCTTGTATAATATCTTTGGAATCCATCTTTAAATTATCATCTTCCAACAGCCTGCTATTGAGTTTCCAATAACTCCAATTTGGTTTATTAACTTCTGATCCATTAATATTTACAGATAAGAATATAACTTTATGATCAGTAAGAATTAATGATTCAATGGATAGCTTGCTTGCAGTGTTATCTAATGAATTAGAAATAAACCAGAAATTAATTATTGACTGTCTGGACATGCCCTTGTTACACAAGGTGAAGTCCTTTTTATCTGATATTTAGATCTCCAAATATCAAATAATCCAAGAACAAGACATAGATTATTAAACTCAGGATTAACCATGCTGGCTCTATTTGGAGGGGGATATCTGTCACATCACATTATTCACAGAATTAAAATAAATCTCCACCTAAGATAATTTGGATAACCTGAAATACACCTTTAACTATTCATCTCTTCTTCAAATTCTTGAAATAACATCCTGTTGTTTTGTTTGTTTTTGTTGCATAGATATTCCCTAATAAAACATTTCACTGTTCAAATTCACTGTTCAAATTAACCAACGTCCAGAGTGGTGAGTCTTACTACTGATGACCTTCCCTTTAAATGCACCTCTTAAAACTGCTACACCTGCAGAGTGGTTGTTGCCATATGATAACCAGATATCGTTACCCCATTGATTTTTCCAAAAAGCTAGATCGGTAGAACAAGCATGAGTCTCTTGTAGAAAGTATAAGTCTGCATTAAACCGTTTGCAATACAGGAAAATAGCCTTACGTTTGAGTAAATTACGAATACCCCTGACATTAACTGAACAAAGAGATATAGACACAAACTTCAACCAACAACCTTATGCTAATATAAGCTTTTCCTAAGGATATGTAACTCAGAAGGATTCCCATCCCATTTTTAACCCAGCCTTTTTCATTCAAATGTTTGTGTAAACCCATTTCATGAAGCTCCCGACAGTTATTGTGCTGACTTTGCTTCCAGAGGCAGTTTGGAACTCGGGAGTGAGTGTTGTAACTGAGGACAGACCATTTCTATTCGCTACGTGCTTCAGCACTTGATGGTCCCATTTGACATTTTAGTCATTTAGCAGATGCTCTTATCCAGAGCGACTTACAGTAGTGAATACATTTCACACATTTCATATATATATTTTTTTCCGTACTGGTCCCCCGTGGGAATCGAATTCTGTGAGCTTGTGTGGCCTACCACTTTGCGGCTGAGACATTGTTGCTCCTAGACTTTTCCACTTCACAATAACAGCACTTACAGATGACCGGGGCAGCTCTAGCTGGGCAGAAATTTGACGAACTGACTTGTTTGACAGGTGGCATCCTATGACGGTGCCACGTTGAAAGTCACTAAGCTCTTCAGTAATGCCATTCTATTGCCAGTGTTTTCCTATGGAGATTGCATAATTTAAAGGGGTGTCCACATATGTTTCTATATATAGTGTAACTTAATTTAGTTACACAATGTATTTGTGACAAATCATTCACTAAACCATAAACCTCAACTAAGTCCTGCAATAAATAATGTGGAAATTGAGCAAGTTGAGGAGACTAAACTGCTTGGAGTAACCCTGGATTTTAAACGGTCATGGTCAAAACATGTTGATACATCAGTAGCTAAGATGGGGAGAAGTCTGTCCATAATACAGAGCTGCTCTGCCATTTTAACAACACTATCAACAAGGCAGATCCTACAGGCTCTAGTTTTATCACACCTGGACTACTGTTCAGTAGTGAGGTCAGGTGCCACAAAGAGAGACCTCGTAAAATAATTATAATTGGTTTAGAACAGGGCAGCACGGCTGGCTCTTAACTGTACACAGAGAGCTAACATTAATAAAATGCATGTAAATCTCTCATGGCTCAAAGTGGAAGAGAGATTGACTTCATCACTACTTGTTTTGTAAGAAGTGTTGACATGCTGAATGCAGCGAGGTGTCTGTTTAAACTACTAGCACACAGCTCGGACACCCATCCATACCCCACAAGACATGTCACCAAAGGTCTCTTCACAATCCCCAAGTCAAGAACAGACTATGGGAGGTGCACAGTACTACATAGAGCCATGACTACATGGAACTATATTCTACATCAGGTAACTGATGCAAACAGTAGAATCAGATTAAGAAAAACAGGTAAAAATAAACCTTATAGAACAACAGGGATTGTGAAGAGACACACACAAACACACATACACATGATAAGACACGCACTCGACACACACATACACATGGATGTTGTATTGTAAATATGTGATAGTGGAGTAGTGGCCTGAGGGAACAAACTAAATGTTTTGGGTAAAATGTTATGAAATGTAATGTCATGAAATATTTTTAATTGTATATAGCTGCTTTAATGTTGCAGGACCCCAGGAAGAGTAGCTGCTGCCTTGGCAGGGATCCTTAAGAAATACAAATACACAGTCATTTTTTTAGAAACTTGAGGATGATTTGGACACGATTTTTTCGCAAACACATTTAATTAAATAACAGAAAAAAGTGTCAATTGTAGCCACTTATATCCCTTCATAGTTTGTTTGTTTAAGCATGACCATCATCCACATAGGCCTACCTAATTTTTGACCAAATGTTTTGTGTCAGCACTGGGGGGGGGGGGGGGTCCCCACATGTAATCAGTTACTCAACAGTAACTTTGTAAACCAATGTGTAATTTTGTAATTTGGGTGTACTATCCCTTTAAAATAAAATTGTTTAAGTTATTTTCCTTTTATACACTTTGTTTTTATTTCAAGTAACCCACAGCAACTCCCAGAAAGAACTCGGCCGTGTTTGCTTGTTCTCTCTGTGTGAGCAACTTTCAGCGTCAAGGGTGTACGTGATATTTCAAACATCAGATCAGTGCGTTTATGTATTGGGTGCCCGGAAATTTATCCAAATAAACACAGCTTGATTCAACTTGGGTGGGCAGACTTATCAACAGACTAATTCTATAAACAAATGTGGGAATAACCAAGAACACCATTGGCTGGTAGGCCTACGCAGGGGACACGCGGGGAGAGAGCTGGGGCTTTCGGCAATGAAATTTTAATTAATGTGGGTGGGCTGAGAACACAAGCAGTGTTTATGATAGATAATTTATTTTCCAATGAAAAGTCAACATAAAACATGTTAAACAATTATTTAACATTGTTTGACTCATGAGGCAGAGACACTGTGGGAGCCCATCATTCCAAGAGCAGTTCTCTCCACGAACTGAAGTTCCTTGGGAAGCAGATAGCGTTCCAGCATCATGAGCATTTACCACAGCCGAGTGCTTGGAGTGCCACCCTCGGCGCTCAATTTCCACAATTCGTCCCTGATTTACTTGTATGGAGGCGACGGCGGTACAATTCTTCCCGCTTTGAGCTTCGTCCCAACTCGGCAGGAATCTCTGCAAAAACCTCCGTACAGCTACATTGCACTTATCGCTATGGCCATCAAGAGCGCACCAGACAAGCGCGCAACGCTGAGCGGCATTTACCAGTTCATAATGGACGGCTTCCCCTTTTACCATGACAACAAGCAGGGCTGGCAGAACTCAATACGCCACAACCTCTCTCTAAACGACTGTTTCATCAAGGTACCGAGAGAGAAGGGCCGTACCGGGAAAGGCAGCTACTGGACTTTGGACACCAAATGTCTAGACATGTTCGAGAACGGGAACTATAGACGGAGGAAGAGAAAACTAACTACTCACAAGAGGAAAAGAGGTCCAGTCACCACGAACCCGTCAGGATCTAACGTTCCAGCTGATGCTCACCTGAGGAGGATGGGTAGGCCTATGTCAGCTGGAGATTGGGCTGTGGTGGGCACGGAGGTGGAACAACATCAGAGACATTTTGAGCAACGCAGTTTAGATGTAAAACATGTTCTTGGTGAGTTCAACAATGTTGGGATGCAGCAAAGTGGGTCTGTCCATGGCCAAATATGTAATGTGCAGAATCAAATCCAAACTGAATCCACGCAGGACATGTATGGCACACAATCAACTGACGCGCGACACGGTCCAAGGTGCATACCCGTTCAGGAGCACAGGGTCTGTTTGGACACAGCGCATCTGTCAGGAGCGTCTTCCCTCCATGCGAGTGAAGCAGACAATAGTAGACTAGCCTTTGATGGGAGGGAGAATGGGCCTCCTATCCTGTCCGGTTGCACGGAGAACTTGAACTCATCTATGCTGTGTAGAACAATGGAAATTGTACCCACTGTCCCTAGCAGAGCAACGGACAAATCCAAAGGTTTTAGCATAGACAGTATCTTATCAAAAAAGGGGAACCAAATGCACAAAAGCAGCGTTGATGTAACAACAGAGACAGGCTTGTACCCCCAAAGTCACCAATTCAAGCTGATGGGATTCCCGCTTTGCCCTTACTTATCGCCCACGTGCCCTGAGAAAGTTATACATTTTAAATAGGCAGAGTGATATGTTAAAAAAAATTGGGAACATCTGCATAATAATATAATGGAACATCTAAAAAATAAATCAAAAATATTGCAAGGTATTACGCGCGAGTGTCACCATTTTGGTACTGTGGGAAGAGAGACTATGACTTCGACAATTATCTTTTTCAGGCGCCAATAAAGACTGTGATTAAAAAATGATTGTGATTATGGTTATTATAGGCTAACTTCTCTTCCGAAGTGCAGCTGCGCATAAAATACCATTGCAGTTCCTCTTTCAGTTGATTTATCGTCATGAGAGAACAATTAATAAAAGCCCAAGAGTGTACGGATGTTGTTTTAGTAAATGTAAATGTTTAGGAAAACTATGGTTTATATGTAGGAGCTCTGAGCTTGTCATCTGAGTGTCTGCCATTTGACTGTTGTGTGTGTTATATTCTGTGCTGCTTCTCAGATGTTGAATTTAGATGTTAAAGTGAAAATAGTTTTTTAGAAGGTAGCTGAAAAAAACTTCTGTATAATTATTATTTTTAATTTTTCCATCTTGAATGTAAAATAAAAGTGTAATAAACAAAAAAAATACATTGCAAGTCAGCTTGATTTCATTCCATGAAAATAGACATAAGTAAATTGAAAAGAAAGGACAGTAAAGTAACACATTCAATCTTAGCCTATTAAACTTAAAGATCATTACAGTCATGTACTCTTTATTATAAACTGGGTGGTTTGAGCCCTGAATGCTGATTTGCTGAAAGCCATGGTATATCAGACCATATACCACAGGTCAGGTATTACAAAACATGTATTTTTACTGCTCTAATCACCTTGGAAACTATTTTATAGTAGCAATAAGACACCTCAGGACACCAGTATCTAGGCACTCCGCGTTGCGTCGTGCTTAAGAACAGCTTTTCGCTGTGTTATATTGGCCATATACCACACCCCCTTGGGCCTTGTTGCTTAAATATAGCCCTGCAGCTGGTTTTCAATGTTCTTCCTCATAAACAGATTTACATCTTTGAATAATAAACCAAAATTCTGAAGGGAAAAGTGAAACATTTGTAATAACCCTGCACTACATACTACATCAGGATTAGAGCTATGGGCACTAGTAAACATGCATTTGTTTATCAGTTAAACAAATTCCCCATTGCAAAAAGTGCTGTTAACACAAATACTGAATCAATCAGAGCATTGCCATCTGTTTCCTGGAGGCCACATGTGATTTACAGTGAATGAAAGTTGTTATGGTATTGAACTGTAAAGATTCATACTGTATAAATAAGCAGTGAGTTTGTAGGGGTTTCTATGACACCTGCATGAAATCAGAGCATTACTGACAACATGATCATGAAATATCTGACAAAAAAACTCAGACTTCTAAATATAGCTTATATTTATATTCCTCTGAAACCTTCACTGTAGACTTTGAGAGTGCAAATCAGGAATGCTTGTAGAAATAAATAAACTTCCCAACATTTAAGGAGAAGAACTCACAATCACAAGAATTTCCTGTGTATAGGATTATTTTGGTCAGATGTGTAAATAAAACCTCAAAATCTCAGAGGAGAAAAAGAGTTTGCATTCCCTAGCCTGCTCAGCTCAAATGGTCATCAGCCCATTTAGGCTTCAGCTCTATGGACAAATTCTGTAGGACCTTCTGTAAGACACCGTGGCTCTGCTAAACTGACGATCCTCAACAAACAAGAACTAAGCATCTGAAACTACATACTCTTTGGAAGAATGTCTTTGATTAAATGTGCTGCACACAAAATGGATCCCTTTCCTGAATTGTATGCATTTGATTACAATATGACAATCTTCCTTCTCAATATTATTCTAATTTAAATATTGTGACTAAGTAAATGATTAAAAACCAATTTCAGTTCACATCTAAACCCACTTCTACTGGTCTGAGATACCACTCCCTAACATTATGACTTCTAAGACGTATGATCAGCATATATTACAAATAATTTCTAGTCTCTCTAGAGCAAACTCCTCAACCAACAACTGTAACGTTGGTTAATTGGGGAGAGTGGTGATCTTGAGACAAACATAACAGTATGGCTGAATGTTCTAGTGCCACCCAGTGGCTCAACTGTTCAACACTCTGGTCTCTATTTCCAAGGCACACAAATGCATGATCTGTTGACCCCTCTAAGTGTTTGATTTAAAACATGATCTATATTTAAGCTCCAGCACCAACATGTAGTCCTCGCATTCTTATCTATTTTCATGGGAAACAAATCTGAAAGCTCTCTGTGTCAATAACTTTTCTCTTCAATAAGATGAATGCTGTGTTCCCAGTGTGATATTGTCGATCTACCCTCTACTACCAACTAGACCAATTGCAATAGCGCACAATGTCAGACTAAAACACTAATGACTGTCAATTTCTATCTCAAGACCCAAACTGTAGGTAATCAGGTCAGCTCACTGAATCGTGTGGATTCAGTAACCCCTAAAATCAACTGTTGGCTACTCTGTTTCCTCTAACCAATTGCCAGACCACCTACGAGGAAGAGACTCCATGACATCATTCAGTGGGACAAGGCCGCAGTAGTCAAATGGAGGGCTGTCAGGGAAGATATATGGGTGGATGAGAGGATTTTTAGTGGTGAATGGTGGGGTAATGAGGCATATATCGTAATGTAGGTTTAAGGGTGTGGTTCACACTCACAGCTCTATGGATCGAAGTTGAATCTCCTCACCATAATTCGTTTGAGATTGAGTTGACAAGGCTTGATGAATCAGCGTGGGTTCAAATAAACAGTGAGAGAAATAGAGCCTGTATAGGAAAGTGTCATCACTTTCATGAACAATCAGATCTCCATTCTGCAATAAATCATACCATTTAAAACCGCTAGATTCAAAAGGGGTTTCATCTACATGTTTATTATATTTGTTCACTCTCTACATATACCAACTACACTTGTCCAAATACATACTCAGCACAAGGGTATGGGCGGCCGTGATGAAGATTGATGGGCCCGCTGCAAGGAGCATTAGCTGCTAATCAAGTTATGTTTCCTGGCACACAATTGTATATGTCATTATCTGCCTCAGATATCCACATGGCCTATGCATGCTGCTGACCATGTAGACACAAATGCACATATTCTGACATGCAAACACTGAGCATGGATTTGACACACATTCACTACAATGACACATACAAATAAACATAACTCTGTTTTAAAAATGCTCTCAGATGACAGTTATCTTTCCATCAAAACACAAAGCAGCAATATCACAAAAATATAGACATAAAACCTTTACTCTTCTTGAAAATTATACTGAAGGCTTACCGCAATAAAACCAACACAAATGGACCCACCTACAAAGATGGACCTACATAGTAAATCAAATCAAATTTATTTATATAGCCCTTCTTACATCAGCTGATATCTCAAAGTGCTGTACAGAAACCCAGCCTAAAACCCCAAACAGCAAGCAATGCAGGTGTAGAAGTGGTGTGGAGGCTGTGCTTTGGCAAAGTGGGTGGGGTTATATCCTACCTGTTTGGCCCTGTCCGGGGGTTTCATCGGATGGGGCCACAGTGTCTCCTGACCCCTCCTGTCTCAGCCTCCAGTATTTATGCTGCAGTAGTTTATGTGTCGGGGGGCTAGGGTCAGTCTGTCACATCTGGAGTATTTCTCTTGTCTTTTCCGGTGTCCTGTGTGAATTTAAATATGCTCTCTCTAATTCTCTCTTTCTCTTTCTTTCTTTCTCTCTCTCGGAGGACCTGAGCCCTAGGACCATGCCTCAGGACTACCTGGCTTGATGACTCCTTGCTGTCCCCAGTTCACCTGGCCGTGCTGCTGCTCCAGTTCCAACTGTTCTGCCTGCAGCTATGGAACCCTGACCTGTTCACCGGACGTGCTACCTGTCCCAGACCTGTTGTCCCAGACCTGCTGGAACCCTGACCTATTCACCGGACGTGCTACCTGTCCCAGACCTGCTGTTTTCAACTCTCTAGAGACAGCAGGAGCGGTAGAGATACTCTCAAAGATCGGCTATGAAAAAGACAACTGACACTTACTCTTGTGTTACTGACTTGTTGCACCCTCGACAACTACTATGATTATTATTATTTGACAATGCTGGTCATTTATGAACATTTGAACATCTAGGCCATGTGCTAGTATAATCTTATAACCTACATAGTAAATGGCATGACAACATCTGTGGAAGCATGAAAATATGACTTTGAAGAGAACAGCAAAACGCATTGAAAAACATTTGATAAGACTCTTTCACTTTAGTACGTGAGGAAGCCAAAGGCTGTGTGTGAACCGCATACAGCTGCAAACCAAGTGTGTACATTTAAAGTCCTCTCTCATTAACCCTGCCTGTACTTAAACTGGGTACCAACATCCACAAAACAGTTTCAGTTTCTAGGATACTTTGGAATCTTTGGCTCTACTTCTACAGGCCCTCTTTACCAACTATCAAGATGAACAATTGAAATAGTCACAGAAGAATTTGAATTGATTTATTTTATATAATTTCTTTAAATATAATTTTTAAAACATACAATCTACCTGCAGTGAAGCCGCACAACATTTACATTACATTCAGTCATCTAGCAGACACTTCCATCCAGAGCAACCCACAGGAGCAACCAGGGTTAAGTGCCCCACACATCAACAGATCTCCCACCAAGTCGAATCGGGGGACCCGAATCAGCGACCTCTTGGCCACTGGCCCAAGCTCCCAACCGCCAAGCCACCAACCATCCAAGATCCCCCCACAGTTCCCCCCCAAGAGCTGCCCCTCAACCATCCAAGACCCACTTACAAGAATTCTGTACAATAGTTTTAGCTGAAAAGCAAAGTCTTGAATCTTGCAACGTTTTATATATAAACTCATACACCCTGTTCCATGGAATCGGTACATCACAATTCTCCTCTCAGCTATTTTGCAATCTGTATGGCACAGCTGTCAACATCCTGGTCCTCAAATAAAATTGGTATACTTTCCTATTTATGCTATTTTTGTTCTTCCGACAGTTTTGATCCTTTATATTGGGTAGACAGAGCAGTTCCCCACCTCCTCCCACTGCCACCTGCCTCCTCCATTTTTGGAGTAGTGCTGTAATCGATTGGTTGTAATCTTGGATTGAGCAGACCTTCCCAAACAATTCCGATAGCTCCATGAAAGACATAAATCTACCATTCCAATTTCCAATATAATTTAAAAACAAAATACCCTTTTCAAACATACATTTTTTCCATAAACACAGGTATTTTATCAACCAGCACATTTGAGTTCAACCATAATATTTGTTGCAGTGTTGTAGTACTCAAGACCCGTCTTGAGACCACATATTGAGTGTCTCGGGCTCAGAGGCGACCCGTCATTCAGGGCAGGTGGTGCAGAGCCTCATCTGTTTTGAGCCCCACCTTTGTGTGTGTGTGTGGGATGTTTGCCTGTTTTGCATGTTATTTTTGCATGAACATGTGTCAAATCAAATTTTTCACATGCTCCGAATACAACAGTTTTAGACCTTACAGTGAAATGCTTACATACAAGCCCTTAACCAACGATGCAGTTCAAGAAATAGAGTTAAGAAATATTTACAAAATATACTAAAGTAGAAAATAAAAAGTAACACAATATAATAACAATAACAAGGCTAAATACAGGGGGTACCGGTACCGAGTCACTGTGCGGGGGTATAGGTTGGTGCTCCAGTACCGCTTGCCATGCGGTAGCAGAGAGAACAGTCTATGACTTGGGTGACAGGAGTTTTTTTTCGGGGCTTCCTCTGCTTGGCCGCAGTGATGTACTGGGCCATATGGATTACCCTGTGTAGCGGCTTGGGGTTAGATGCCGAGCAGTTGCATGTCAGGCGGTGATGCTACCGTTCAGGATGCTCTTGATGGTGAAGCTGTATAACTTTTTGAGGATCTGGGGACCCATGCTGAATCTTTTCATTCTCCTAAGGGAGAAAAGTGTTGTCGTGCCCTCTTCACGACTGTCTTGGTGTGTTTGGACCATGATAGTTTGTTGGTGATGTGGACACCAAGGAACTTGAAACTCTCAACCCGCTCCACTTCAGCCCCGTCGATGTGAATAGGGGCGTGTTCCACCATCCTTTTCCTGTAGTCCACAATCAGCTCCTTTGTCTTGCTCATGTTGAGGGAGAGGTTGTTGTCCTGGCACCACACTGCCAGGCCTCTGACCTCCTCCCTATAGGCTGTCTCATCGTTGTCGTTGATCAAGCCTACCACTGTTTTGTCGTCAGCAAACTTAATGATGGTGTTGGATTCGTGCTTGGCCACGCAGTCGTGGGTGAACAGGGAGTACAGGAGGGGACTAAGCACGCACCCCTGAGGGGCCCCTGTGTTGAGGATCAGCATGGCAGATGTGTCGTTGTCTACCCTTACCACCTGGGGCGGCCCGTCAGGAAGTCCAGTTGCAGAGGGAGGTGTTTAGTCCCAGGGTCTTTAGCTTAGTGACAAGCTTTTTGGGCACTATGGTGTTGAACGCTGAGCTGTAGTCAATGAACAGCATTCTCACATAGGTGTTCCTTTTGTCCAGGTGGGAAAGGGCAATGTGGAGTGCGATTGAGATTGCGTTATCTGTGGATCTGTTGGGGCGGTATGCGAATTGGTGGGTCTAGGGTTTCTGGGATGATGATGTTGATGTGAGCCATGACCAGCCTTTCTAAGCACTACATGGCTTCCGACGTGAGTGCTACGGGCGGTAGTCATTCAGACAGGTTACCTTTGCTTTCTTGGGCACAGGGACTATGGTTGTCTGCTTAAAACATGTAGGTATTACAGACTCGGTCATGGAGAGGTTGAAAATGTGTGAAGACACTTGCCAGCTGGTCTGCGCATGCTCTGAGTACATGTCCTGGTAATCCGTCTGGCCCCGCAGCCTGGTGAATGTTGACCTGGTCTTGGAGAAGCAGTATATCCTTCGTCCAATTCGAGGTGAGTAATCGCTGTTCTGATATCCAGAAGTTATTTTTGGTCATAAGTGTCACACCCTGATCTGTTTCATCTGTCTTTGTGCTTGTCTTCACCCCCCTCCAGGTGTCGCCCATCTCCCTCATTATCCCAAGTGTATTTATACCTGTGTCCTCTGTTTGTCTGTTGCCAGTTCATCCTGACAATTCTGCCAGCCCTGACCTCGAGCCTGTGTGCCGTTCTGTACCTCCCTGACTCTGACCCGTTTACGAACCTCTGCCTGTCCTGACCCCAGCCTGCCTGCTGTTCTGTACCTTATTGACTCTGCCCTGGATTACAGACCCCTGCCTGACTTTGAGCTGTTTTTTTGCCTGCCCCCTGTTTGGGTCAATAAACTTCTGTGACTCTAGCGGTCTGCATCTGGGTCTTATCCTGAGTTCTGATAATAAGAGATGGTAGAAGCAACATTATGTGCAAAATAAGTTACAAACAATGTTAGAAAACACAAATTATGTCACCTTACATTTCAAAAGTGCTGAACAAATTGTTATATTGACTATATCTGTCCTAGCTTGCTCATTAATGTCTTAATTGAAATGACTGATTGCCTCTTATTCACTCATCACTCATTATGCCATAGTTTGTACATCTCTAGTTTGTACATCTCAATTGTCAGAAGAAACCACATTTGTTTAAGCAAGTCAGCCATTTCAGCTATGCTTTTTTTAAAGGCAGTAAATGAGGCTGAATGAAATGTTTCACTGCCAGACTAGGCTCCACTGATAGCCAAGTGTAGCAGTGATAAGGTGTTGGGACTGCTGTTGGGACAGTTTTATGTAGGCCCTAACAGTTTGTGGGCACCGTTTGTCACCGTTATAGTGCAATTAATGTATTGTTTAGTGTTGTGTAGTGGCTTTACTGGCATACATCTAAAACATTTGAGTTTTACCCACCAAGATTTACATGCTAAAATCGCCACTGCTCCGTCTTGTCTCGGTGTCAGATACATTTGTACTCAGTCTTGACTCAGTCTCAGACAGTGAGGACTAGTAATTTCTTCCCGAGACCAGCTGAGTAAAGAACCTCATAATGATCAGCTTCCATTCAGTTTGCGCATAAAACCTCTTTGCCAGGCCAAATATTTAGACCTACACTCCTTTCTTGAAACATTAATATAATATCGTAACAGCCTTTATATCTATTATAGGCATTTTTGCGCAGTGGCGAAACTATAGGCCTTCAGTGTGTGACAGGTTCATGATTCTGAAAATGCAGGAACCCTAATACTAGCGCATTCATGTAGGAGAGTGCACTTTTTATAAAACACATAGGGCCAGTTGTGTAGTGGACGGTATACGCAGGTATAAGCCTTACAGCCACTTCTTTTTCAGTGGGCATTGTATATACTCGCTTCGTAATCCCTATTTATGTGTATCAAACTAGTGTAGTGGAATTATACAATTTATCAATTACTGTATGTAGTACAATAGAGAAATCATGCACAAAGTAGCATACACAATCGCAAAGCATATTCACATGCGCGCCGCACACACAGCCTAGTTTCAGCGGAATATCATCTGCAGGCAGCAAAAGTATACAGCGCTCAACTGGTTTTGGCATGGAGCAGATCACAGAAGAAGGAGCCGGTAGGGTAGGAAAGACGTTTCAACTTATGATATCTACCAGTAAATGCTAACTACGGCATCAATGGGTATGCAAACCAGGTATTGAAAAAGTTAAAGTCCGAAGGGTTAGCAGGCTATTTGTGATGCACAATTGTCATCATGCACTGTTTACATCAGGGGCGCAGACATGGATGGGCCTGGGTGGACAGAGGCCCACCAACTAGGGAACCAAGCCCTGACAGGCCCACCCAATGACCTTGATGTGATTTAAGTATTGTTGTGGACTTAGACCATCAATTTTGTATGTTTTTTTCTATTTAAAAAAAAAAGTGTGATTTTGGGAGTGAAAATCTGATAAATCCATAGGAAACATTTCCTTCATTTTGCGGGCCATTTGGGAACTTTTGGGCAAAATTTGAGTATACACGATTCTCCAGGCACCACTACACCATTGCATAGGGGCGATGGAAATATAGCAGTCACATACAGCATGATGTTAAAAACCTCTTAAGGCTAGGCGTCTCGCTAGCGGGACACCGGTGACAACATCCGGTGAAATTGGAGGGCGCGCAATTCAAATAAATAATCGTAATGTTAAACATTTATGAACATACAAGTATCATATCGTTTAAAAGCTTAAACTCTTGTTAATCTAACTGCATTGTCTGATTTACAATAGGCTGTACAGCGAAAGCATACCATGCGATTGTTTGAGGATGGCCCCCCACAACATATTTTTCAAACCAGCACACGCTTCATAAAATCACAAATAGCGATGAAATAAATCACTTACTTTTGAAAATCTTCCTGTTTGCAATCCCAAGGGTCCCAGCTACAACGTGAATGGTCGTTTTGTTAGATAAAATCCTTCTTTATATCCCAAAACGTCTGTTTAGTTGGCGCCATCGATTTCAGTAATGTACTCGTTCAACATGCAGACAAAGGAGTCCAAAAAGCTACCGCTAAACTTTGTTCAAACAAGTCAAACTACGTTTCTATTTAATTTTCTATATAATAGTTCATACGGAAAGAAGACTGTTCAATAGAAAAGTAAAATTAGTAAGCGCGCGTCCTCTGATGTTGTTCCGGGACTCTTTGTACAAAAACTCAAAATTCTTGCTCGTTTTTGAAGAAACAAGCCTGAAACAAAAAACAAATACTGTTGACATCTAGTGGAAGCCATAGGAATTGCAATCTTGGAGCTGGAATTATATAGAACCCATAGCTTTCCATTATAAGAGTCTGGGAGCACAAAAAAAAAAAATAGGGTTGGTTTTTATTTGGATTTTTGCCTGCCATATCAATTGTGTTATAGTCTCATACATTATTTTAACATTTATACACACTTAAAAAAGTGTTCTCTATCCAATGCTACCAATTATATGCATATCCTGGCTTCTGGGCCTGAGTAACAGGCAGTTTACTTTGGGCACGTCCGTCAGGCAAAAATTCAGGAAAATAGAACCTTGCCCTAAGAAGTTTTTAAGACATAATAAGCCAGTAGGTCCCAATCATAAGAATACAAAAATACAACCATTAAGCATTTCCCAATCAAAATGTACAACTATTAATTCCCATTGCAAAAAAACATTTCATGTTTAGCACAGAAAGTAACCGGTGACCTAAAGTTTAAAGTGGAACTGACAGCGTTTTAACTACTTTGCAGATATGAAACAAACATACAATCCTAATATCAGTCAAAAATATCAAATTCCCAGTTCATGCTACAAAACCAGTTTTATATGAGGTTTTAAAAATAGATTATATTTGAGCAGTGGCGGTTCTAGCTTGGCTCCCTGGGCGAACCCCCCCTTCATCTAGAATTGGCTTTCTATTTCGCAACAAAACATCCTTCACTCATGCTGCCAAACATACCCTCGTAAAACTGACCATCCTACCAATCCTTGACTTCGGCGATGTCATTTACAAAATAGCCTCCAATACCCTACTCAACAAGCTGGATGCAGTCTATCACAGTGCCATCCGTTTTGTCACCAAAGCCCCATATACTACCCACCACTGCGACCTGTACGCTCTCGTTGGCTGGCCTTCGCTTCATAATCGTCGCCAAACACATTGGCTCCAGGTCATCTACAAGACCCTGCTAGGTAAAGTCCCCCCTTATCTCCACTCACTGGTCACCATAGCAGCACCCACCTGTAGCACGCGCTCCAGCAGGTATATCTCTCTGGTCACCCCTAAAGCCAACTCCTCCTTTGGTCGTCTCTCCTTCCAGTTCTCTGCTGCCAATGACTGGAACGAACTACAAAAATCTCTGAAACTGGAAACACTTATCTCCCTCACTAGCTTTAAGCACCAGCTATCAGAGCAGCTCCCAGATCACTGCACCTGTACATAGCCCATCTATACTTTAGCCCAAACTACTACCTCTTCCCCTACTGTATTTATTTTATTTATTATTTTGCTCCTTTGCACCATATTATTTATATTTTAACTTTGAACTTTCTTCAAATTATAAATCTACCATTCCAGTGTTTTACATGCTATACTTTATTTACTTTGCCACCATGGCCTTTTTTGCCTTTACCTCCCTTATCTCACATCATTTGCTCACATTGTATATAGTCTTATTTTTGTCTACTGTATCATTGATTGTATGTTGTTTTACTCCATGTGTAACTCTGTGTTTTTGTATGTTGTCGAACTGCTTTGCTTTATCTTGGCCAGGTCGCAATTGTAAATGAGAACTTGTTCTCAACTTGCCTACCTGGTTAAATAAAGGTGAAATAAAAAAAAATAAAAAAAATCTATTTATGTAGAAAACTAAAAACACAGAGCCTAACGTTAGCTGGATAGATAGCTGCTAGGAGGATGTCATGTCATGCCATTGGAGGAGTGAGGGGGTAAGTGACTGACTTTTTCCCTTCATATCATTTTCCGGTGGCTATACTGTACACAGCTAGAGATGCAGGCGTCATTTGGTTAGCTAGCAAAAACTTGAACAACTGTTATCCAGTTAGCATATCTCTTGCATTAGCAAATTCACTCTGGCTAGCTACTGTACTCCGATATCAGAGCACTCTCATCTGAGTGTGCCAGAGCACAGAACAACTGTTGAATTTACAAATGTGCAACACCCAACACCCGCTGAATATGACCGGTGTCAGTACACAGACAAAAAAAGTAATAGTTCGTCAAGAACGCTCTAGATAACATGTTAACAGCAAATTGGTGAAGTGAATTGGCAGCTCTGCTACGGCGAGCAAAATGGTCAGAGTGAGGTGTTCTCTCATTTGTGTCTGGAAGTAGCTTGCTAGTAAGCTAGCCAACTTTAGCCAGTTAGCTTGGGTGCTTGGTTGGGACAAGCATGAATTGGCAGACAAGTTGCAGAAGGACGAGGAGGCTACAATTCCCCATCGTTTACCAGTGCAATTTTGACAGAAAAAGTTAGAGATGGTATATCTAATGTTCCTTCGTTAGAGTTTAGCTAATCTTGCTCTGGCTAGCATTAGTTGTTGATATTGTTGATGTGCATAACTGAGGGCAAGAGAGCCTACCTTTTCATGGTTGTTTGATCTATAGGACTGTACAGTTCCCAAATGTAAGAGGTGGTGTTTACATATTTGCAGAAATCCATTCAGGTGTATTTTGTGGCTTTTGGCGAATGCGTTCTCATGATCTAAAGTCGCGCTGTTGCAACTGCCTGTAAACACAGAGTCAAGTTCAAATTGAATGATGGCAGGCCCCTGTGGCAAATGGCTTGTTTGTATAAAGGCCTACTGCAGCTCTAAATTGGCTATAGCGCACCGGAAAAATGCCAAGGGGGTGAATACTTTCGCAAGTAATTTTATGTTGCTATCGAATTTTCACATGCCTTACTATACGTAATTTCCAAACATTCTAAGAATTCATGAAAATGACCATATCTATGTGATCACTTGTCAGATTTTTTTAATTTAAAGTGTAATATTCTTCTTGGGGGTGTGTATGAACAGATTGTAATAAGATGTCATATTACTTCTGCAAATTATTTTTGATAGTGTTCAGGAAGAATTTTATGCATTTTTCTCCATATTCCATCCAGTTTGCTTTATTTTTGTAACAGATTACATAAGATCGTTCTTGAATAAGTTCCTCCGGTTGTTTTCCCCTCTAACTTGTTTTGTATCTCTGTAGTACTGTAATGGTCGTCGTAGTAAGTGAACCAAAGCGCAGCGGGTTGAGTGCTCATTATCTATATTTGTTTAGAACACTTAAGAAAACAAAACAAGAAAACGTACGAACGAACAGGATTACAGGCTAAACACAGCTATGCAATCACAACTTCCCACAAAGGGACAGGTGAAAACAGGCTACCGAAGTATGACTCTCAATCAGCAACAACGATGTACAGCTGTTCCTGAGCTGTTCCTGAGAGCCATACCAGGCCAACACAAAGAAATACACAACATAGATAGATCCTAGAATACGAAACATAGAACATAACCAAAAACCCCGGAATACTCTAAACAAACACCCCTCTACATAAACACATATACTAACACATAAAACAAATACCCCCCTGCCACGTCCTGACCAAACTACAATAACAAATAACCCCTTTACTGGTCAGAACGTGACAAGTACCGTTTTTATGCTCCATACCCTTGTTAGTCTTGTTTATTTAGACAGAAACTGCTTTTTCTTTACTGAAGAAAATTGAATTGAAGGACCTCTGAAGGTACATTTAAAGGTATCCAACACAATACGGGGATTTGCTGAACCTATATTGTACTGGGAAAATTCTGTTATTAATTATTTTGTCTTAGTTGAGAACAAATTGTCCTCCAGTAGAATTTGATTACATTTCCAACATCCCCGTCCAAGTAGAAATTCTGCAGGAGTTATGTGAAGGCCAATTAGATGATGGTCTGATCTCATTCTGTCTCCTATCAATACTTTTTAAAACATTTGATGCAAGAGAGAAAGAGACAAGAAAGTACTCAAGACGACTAGCTTGATTAAGTCTCCTCCATGTATATCTAACAAGGTCAGGGTTTTTTAGTCTCCAAATATCCACTATTTCTAATGTGTCCATAATATATGTGATTTCCTTAAGGGCACGATTATAGTTTGTAGAGTGATTTCCTTTACGGTCCATTGACGTACTTAACACTGTGTAATAATCTCCCACCATACGGATTTGATCGTTTGTTGCCTGTAAGCTCAATAGATTATCAATATTTTAGAAAAAGTGTGGATCATCCTGATTTGGACCATATAGATTAATGAGACAAATCTGATTTTCATCCACTTTCATATTCAAATGGGTCCACCTTCCTTGCAGATCATTCCTGACTGTTTTCACATTCGGATCAACATTTTTGTTAATTAGTATCATCACACCCTTTGAGTTCCTTTGTCTACGCCAGGAAATTATTTCCCCGCCTTCATCTTAAGATGTAGAGTGAGTTTCCTGTAAACAGTATATTTAATATTCCTTTTATTTTAGCCACGTAAAGTTGGATCGTCTTTCCTTATAATCTGCTAAACCGTTGCAATTATAAATAGCTATACTTATTTCATCCCTTACCATAACTAGATACTATTCTCAGTCTAAATTGACCATAATCAGTGGCTGTAAAATTACTGCCATAAGAGGTATCATGACAGTCAAAAACAGATTTCAAATGTCTGATGTTTAGATTTCAAGAAACAGGTTCTAGCAATTTTTATGGCTGAGTGGCTGAGTATAAACATGTAGACTAAGACATACAAAAGATAGACAAACAAGAAACATATTGAATTATAGAAAGTTAGACAATAGAGAGGGAGAGAAGACAGAGAGATCAAGTGTGTATGTATCTGTGAGTGTAAACGAGCATGTAATTGAGTGTGTGTGTGTGTGTGCAATTATCACCTTCATAGTGTTCAGATATTTTACAGTTCCCAGAGCCATTAAATTCTACAGCCCCCTAAAAGGAAGCGATTCCCAAACCTTCCATAACAAAGCCATCACCTACAGAGAAATGAACCTGGAGAAGAGCCCCCTAAGCAAGCTGGTCCTGGGGCTCTGTGGGGTCTGTTTGTGTTTGTGAACAGAGCCCCAGGACCAGCTTGCTTAGGGGGCTCTTCTCCAGGTTCATTTCTCTGTAGGTGATGGCTTTGTTATGGAAGGTTTGGGAATCGCTTCCTTTTAGGGGGCTGTAGAATTTAATGGCTCTGGGAACTGGGGCTCTGTTCACAAACACAAACGGACCCCACAGAGCCCCAGGACAGCAACACAATTAGACACAACCAAATCATAAGAAAACAAAAAGATAATTACTTGACATATTGGAAAGAATTTACAAACAAAACTGAGAAAACTAGAATGCTATTTGGCACTAAACAGAGAGTACACAGTGGCAGAATACCTGACCACAGTGACTGACCCAAAATTAAGGAAATCTTTGACTTTTTACAGACTCAGTGAGCATAGCCTTCCTATTGAGAAGGCAGACACTGCGGACAAAATCAGGTGGAAACTGAGCTGCACTTCCTAACCTCCTGCCAAATGTATGACCATATTAGAGACACATATTTTCCTCAGATTACCAAGACCCACAATGAATTCAAAAACAAATCACATTTTGATAAACTCCCATATCTATTGGGTGAAATACCACAGTGTGCAATCACAGCAGCAAGATTTGTGACCTGTTGCCACAAGAAAAGGGCAACCAGTGAAGAACAAACACCATTGTAAATAGCATTTATATTTATTTTCCCATTTGTACTTTAACTATTTGCACATATGACATTTGAAATGTCTTTATTCTTTTGGAACTTTTGTGAGTAATGTTTACTGTTATTTATCTATTTCACTTGCTTTGGCAATGTAAACATATGTTTCCCATGCCAATAAAGCACTTGAATTGAGAGAGACCCTCATTGTGTGACACCACTGACTGAGCTTTCACTGCTCATTATATTGTGTCCAATCATTGAGCAGCCAGGGTGATGACTGTTTATTTACATGCAGCAGCAGGAATGGCAGTCATTTGGCAGTTTGGGCCAGGGTCTAAAACCCTCCCACATTGTGCTACATGATCCCACTCTGTACCCTGCTCACGTTGACTCAGTCTCACACACTGGAGTGCAGAGACTTCTCTATCTAATCTACACATTCACACTGAGCTCTCCTTCCCAAACACCTCTAATTCAAACATCCTCTCTCATACCCTCTCTCGCGCACGCTCACACAGACACGACTCCAAAAGCATCCACATGAAAAAATATATTTATTACAGCATCAGCTACTTGTTCCATCATAATTACACATCCATGCAAATTCAGCCACCATTGCACAACAGAAGTGGGAGGACATTGTTAATAACAGCTACCTGTAAGAGACTCTTGCCCCGCTCATTAAAAAGAAGGGTAGGCTATATTCTCCTATGCCAAAGTTTGTTCCACCTCCAAAGACACAAGGCTTGTCCATGACTAGGTATCAGGTGCTAGTTACAACTGGTCAAATCAGACCACCACTGCCTAGAC
The DNA here is from genome assembly GCF_965601325.2 of Salmo salar. NCBI lineage: Eukaryota > Metazoa > Chordata > Actinopteri > Salmoniformes > Salmonidae > Salmo > Salmo salar. The sequence continues at coordinate 35,888,465 of NC_138306.1, read as the reverse complement.
AAACAACGTTACAACACTTTTCGTGAGAGATGTCTTAAACACCAGTGATGGACCATCCGTGCATTTGACATGCAACATGAAAAGCAGGTGAAGCATTCCAAGTATTAGAGGGCTGGTCTGCATTTCAACAATACTGAAAGGCCAGAGTGCACACAGCAATACAAACACACAGGAGGGCTTGGTGCTAAACTAAAACTGCACACATCCACAAAACAAAGAGGCAAGTCATTCAGCAGTATGGCAATAGAGGACATCACATGCAGATGCACAATATGTCTGATTGCTGAACAGAAGGTCAGATCCAGGCATGAAGCAGGGAGCAGCATTGCAATCCAAGGGAAACAGAGACAGAGCAGAACACAAGTGACACTTTGTGGCAAGAAGCTGGTCCTCTGCTAAACAGCCCACAAGAAAAGAGAGCGAGCGAGAGCAAGACAAGACAGACGTCTCCAAGACAAGGCATAGAACTTCAACTACAAGGCATAACATGCAACTACACATCGTAACTAACACTCTGGAGGAGTTACCCAATAGTTTATACTAAACATTTTACACATATAATTTGGTCTAGCACTTGAATGGACCACTCCTAAGGGAGGAATTATGACGGCACTTCAGGGTCTTAATAAGTGGAAAGCTTTAGTTGCCACTGAGACAGACATCAAAACACAATGACCATAATCAGTTACATAGTCCTTCACCAACAGATATGACACAAAACCAGTGATAAACAAGTCTTTGAACATAATAAAACATGAGTGAAAAAAATACAATATAAATACAAAATCAATTGATAAAAAAAGACAAAAAAAATTGCTAGTACTTCAATCCAGCATTGAGAAAAATGTACAATAATCCTAATTTCTATTCACAAAGCTCTGAAATGTCAAGAATTATATATTTTGCTTATGTCTCCCTCAAAAGCTGGATCCACACAGTAGTTTTTACACTTAACTCCATTGATAAATTAAGTGCGCTGAACAAGTCACCAGGCTTCCTTCCCTCTGGTGGTCTTAAATAATGTAAACAAGACATTGACACCCTTGCTGCACGATGCCCAACTTGCACAATGCTTGTTTCTCACTTATAAGGGCAATGATGCATGCCATGCATATAGCACAAACACCTCAGGTCAAGGCTACTCTAGGAATAAAACAGAAGGTATGGGACTGCTGCTGGAAGCCATGCTGCAGCCTCTCACCACTACACACTGCACTTTCACTAGCCATGATCTAACACCATGACAATCACTAAACACAGAGGACACTGAGCATGAGAATTCAACCTTATTGGAAATATGCTGACACAGTATATAGATGGTAGAATCATGAACAGGAGGATATTGTATCAAGTGGTTTTACAGATTGTTACAATTGAGACCTGCATTGATTACCATTGAAACAGAAAGGAAAGTTCCCCACGGGTACATTCAAGGCACTTCGACATTGGGCAGAGAGGAAATCATAAAAGGTCACTATTGCAAACAATATAAATAATACTAATTGTAGGATATGTGCAAGGAGCAGGTTACAGTATATCTAAAATGCATATACTGTATGTATACTGTAGTCAGGGGACATGGAAGACTAGAGAAAAAGGCTATAGAGAGCCTGGGCCGGTTACACGGAGGTGATTATGTAAAATGGGTTAATGGATGCTGATATGGCTGAAATTGTCCAACTATACAGTAAAATAAGGACCTGAGGAAGGTACTCATTAGTGACAGTAAACAATAATGTAATAGTGATAGGGTGAATGACCTTGTTGACAGTGCCCAGGAGAGGGTAGGTTACAGTATGTTGATTGGTGAAACTGGAATATTGACTATGCAGCTTCATGTTTACTATCACTGTGATAAAAGGTTTTGTGTTATTTATTGTTGCAGGTTATGGAGGCTTTACTGAAATAGGTGATTGGAGTTTACTGTACTGGATATTGATGGAATACAGTTATTGGTGAGCCTTCACAACATTGGAGAGTGAGGAGCAGATTAGCTTCAGCTAATTACTATTGATAGTGTACTAAGTAGTCATTGAAGTTGAAGTACCATTCTTTGTCACTCACTCCGTGGCCATCTGCTCAATGTGGTCGCTCAACAGCTTGTACTGCTCTGTAAGAGAGAGAAACGGAGAGCTCTTTTCAATCAAAACCACTAAGCACGTTTTTCCAGTTATAAATACATTAGTCTCAGAAAGCCTGTCTCCCCAACGGGCTCGGGAGAGGCAAAGGTGGAGGCATGACCCGCCTAACAGGCGCTCCTTAAAACCCACCAGCTTCACCCGGAAGCCAGCCGCACCAATGTGTCGGAGGAAACACCGTTCAACTGGCAACCGGGGTCAGCCTGCAGGCGCCCGGCCCCCCCACAAGGAGTCACTAGGGCGCGATGAGCCAAGTAAAGCCCACCGGCCAAACCCTCCCCTAACCCGGACGACGCTGGGCCAATTATGCGCCTCCTATGGGACTCCCGTTGGCACAGCCCGAGAATGAACCCGGGTCTGTAGTAACGTCTCTAGCACTGCGATGCAGTGCCTTAGACTGCTGCGCCACTCAGGAAGCCCCTACTAATATTTTTTTTATACGTTTAAAACAGTTTGAACAGTTTAAACAGGTGAAACAAAGTAAATTATATGAAAAGATCTTATTGATGTGAGGAAGGTTGGTTCATGTAGGGGTACCTTCATTTAGGTTCCCAATGACTGCTTGCTTCTTCAGGAAGTCATTGCAGAGTTTCTTACTGAGCCCAAAAGCCAGCATGTTGTGAGTGAATGTCCTGAAAGCAGACACTAAGAGTTAATTGACCATGAGATACAGTATACGAACCATGCCGATTCCTCTCCTCCTCAGATGGAATGTTACTTAGAAGTTGTTTTTTTGTCCATAGGCATGAGTATGTCACCTCACTCACCCCAGTTGGCCAAAGGCAATATTCTCGTCGACTTTAGAGCTGTCATCTTTCTCTTCCTGGGTCATATGACACCACTTCTCTCTGGAGAAAGATAAGAGCAGAGAGAAGTTAGGGGTCAAGGTCTCCAAGTTTACCTCTGACCTTCTACCCACACCAAAACAACAAACATCATTTGAATGAAATGAAAATAGCAAAAAATGAACACTTTTTCAAAGGCAAACACGTCAAACTAAAGCGATGGCATGCTGGATATTGCGTGTTAGATTGCGGTTCTCTCTCTGATTGGGGAACAGAGAAACATGTCTGTCCAAAAGCTTTGGGAAGCTTTATAACCAGTGTAGTCATACATATGTAGTCATATGTACAACTAAGAAAACAGAGGACCTTTTTTTTATTTTAGCAGGGAGTCACCATTGAGACCAGTGTCTCTTTTTCAAGGGAGCCCTGCATATACAATTTAATAGAACCAAAAAATGTAATACAATATAAAACAAGTAAAATACAGCACGACACAAATTTAACAGATAAATATACACAAAACACAATCAACTAAAACAAACACATTCTTCATTCTAAAATTCCTCTGTCCACTCTCTAAACTGCCCCAGGGACACTAAGGCTGTGTGTAATGCTTTTGGGAGATTATTCCAAACATATGGAGAAGAAAAACTAAAGGCTGATTTACCTAACTCTGAAGACAACAAATGAGTCTCCAGAGTTAACCAACCCTGTGAACAGGATTGATAACTTGACCTGATCAACATCACACACCCATCCACTCACACACACACACATAGAAGGCACAGGAGGATTTCTGAAAGAAATAATACAATAAACTGAATGCTTAGCATTTGATGGGCTGCTACAGTAATTCATGACAATACCCATGGAGAAGAACATAGCTATTAAGTGCTACAACACACCGTTCTACTTTGATGTGTTTGTCATAACAATTGTCATGCTCATTGTGGCTCAGTAAGACAGCATTCAGCGTGCAGTGGAATAAGACTTAACAGTAGCACTTTGTAATAACTCCACATAATAAAGCATTTATAATGGGTTAGTAAATCATTTATTCATCATTTATTAATCATTGCTCCATTAATAAGGTTTACTATAGGTCCTTATAAACCATTTATTAATCATTAGTTAAGTATTTTGGCATGGCCTCATCTGCAGTGTGGGCTATTTATAGTTTTATACATGTTTCGAGTGACCAGTGGAATTTCTCACCAAAAGATGGACATGCCATTGGTAGACATTCCAGCAGTAGGTCTCACTAATATATTTTTTTGAAATTCAAAATCAAATAGCTAAATGATCCTCGGTATGACCTTAAAACAATTCCATATAGCTTAGTAATATCCTTCACCCGGCTTAGACTCTGATGTGATATTTTTAAAGATATTGGGATAGTGCAGCAAAATAATGTATTCCAATATTTGTTTCCTTAGCTCGTAAGCAGTCTATGGACGGCTCTTAATCTCTTGTGGACAGATTCTGCATGTTAACCAAATAATCTGTAGTGAAGAGATGGAATGCGTAGGATAACGAGCTGCAGTAGTCCTGGTGTTTGGGTTTTCATCACTGATTATTTGGACGTACCAGGATTTGGCGAAGACGGTGCTTTAACTTTGACAGCTTCACATTGTGGTGAAATTAACAGCAAGGGGGTGGGGGCAGACAGTTTCCTTTTGCAAACCACAACTCCCAATTTCTAACATGTATGGACCCAGAATTTTATCACGCAGCTGACCAAATTACACAGGATTTTAGTTCTAGGTGAACCGAGATTCTAAACTGGGTGGTTCGAGCCCTGAATGCTGATTGGCTGAAAGCCGTGGTATATAAGACCATATACCACGGGTATGAGAAAATATTTTTACTGCTCTAATTACATTGGTAACCAGTTTATAATAGCAATAAGGCACCGTGGGGGTTTGTGGTCTATTTCCAGTATATCAGGGCTAAGGGCTGTATCCAGGCACTCCGCGTTGCGCCTAAGAACAGCCCTTAGCTGTGGTATATTGGCCATATACCACACCCCCTCTGGCCTTATTGCCTAATTAGACTGCTCTAAGGGGTGACTGCAATCCATACTTTTGGTAGAAAAGTCACTGCCAAGAAACGCTTATAGCATTTTCAGACTGAAAACATTATTTTACTCAGCATAGTGTATCCGAAGTTACACATCACATTATTACAACAGTGTGACTGTTTTGGAATAACATTTTCATTATATTTTCTTAAACACCCTCTGTATTGTGTGCTTATTGTTAAACCATAGATACTTTTGCCATGTAGTGTATGTGGACACCCCTTCAAATGAGTGGATGCAGCTATTTCAGACACACCCATTGCTGACAGGTGTATAAAATCGAGCACACAGCCATGCAATCTCCATAGACAAATATTGGCAGTAGAATGGCCCATACTGAAGAGCTCAGCGACTTTCTACATGGCACCGTCATAGGATGCCACCTTTCCAACAAGTGAGTTCGTCAAATTTCTACCCTGCTAGAGCTGCCCCGGTCAACTGTAAGTGCTGTTATTTTGAAGTGGAAATGTCTAGGAGAGAAAATGTCAAAGCCAGCAAGTGGTAGGCCACACAAGCTCACAGAACGGAACCACCAAGTGCTGAAGCACGTAGCGTGTAAAAAATGGTCTGTCCTCGGTTGCAACACTCACTACAGAGTTCCAAACTGCCTCTGAAAGCAATGTCAGCACCAGAACTGTTCGTCTGGAGCTTCATGAAATAGGTTTCCATGGCCTAGCAGCCACACATAAGCCTAAGATCACCATGCGCAACGCCAAGCATCGGCTGGCATGGTGTAAGCTTGCCGCCATTGGACTCTGGAGCAGTGGAAACGTGCTCTCTGGAGTGATGAATCACACTTCACCATCTGGCAGTCCAACGGAAGAATCTGGGTTTGGCGGATGCCAGGAGAATGCTACCTACCCCAATGCATAGTGCAAACTGTAAAGTTTGGTGGAGGATGAATAATGGTCTGGGGCTGTTTTTCATGGTTCGGGCTAGGCCCCTTAGTTCCAGTGAAGGTAAATAATGCTACAGCATACAATTACATTCTAGACGATTCTGTGCTTCCAACTTTGTGGCAACAATTTGGGGAAGGCCCTTTCATGTTTCAGCTTGACAATGCCCCCGTGCACAAAGCAAGGTCCATACAGAAATGTTTTTTCGAGATCGGTGTGGAGCCCTGACCTCAACCCCATCGAACACCTTTGTGATGATTTGGAATGTCGACTGAGAGCCAGGCCTAATCGCAAAACATCAGCACCCAACCTCACTAATGCTCTTGTGGTTGAATGGAAGCAAATCCCTACAGCAATGTTCCAACATCTAGTGGAAAGTCGGGACCAACTCCATATTAATGCCTATGATTTTGGAATGAGATGTTTGACGAGCAGGTGTCCACATACTTTTGTTCTAGGGGCCATTTTGAGACCTTAAGGAGCATCAGGTACTGCTGGAATGTAATTAACTAGGTTACTAACATGTACAAATGTGAGAGTAATGATTAAACTAATTACTAATCCATTGTAAATGCTTTATTACATGGAGTTATTCTAAAGCGCTACAGACTTGGTCGAGAGAAAAAAATGATGTCACATGCAACATGCCGTACTAAAGAGAAACCCCTCATGCTGCAGATAAGAGTGAACATGTCAGCATGCAATCATCTGTGAAAACAGAATACCTAAAATACCTCACCATCATGAAACTAACAGCTCTTTTAAAACCCTGCTTCATGCTCGAGACAAATGTATTCATCCATGAAATAAACCCAAACAAACGGAAATAACAACAACCAGACAAACAAGAAGTGCATAAGTAAAAGCATGCCTTTCTGATGCTCGACAAGCACGCAGTAAACCTTGTGGCACTTATGACAAGTAATGCCCGCACCATGATCAAAATTAGGAAAATCGTATGCAATCAACATAAATGTGTATTAACAAGAGAAACACACTTGTAATTAGTTGTCTAAAATAGACGGCTTTGAGCTATGACAGACACAGTGGATACAGTGAGTGAGAGGAGAGGTTCATGCAGATATCAGTGGACAAGTCAATATGACAGCAACTATCCTACTGCTCCAATACTGAGCCTATTATTGAACTACAGTACGAGGATCTTCCCTTACCCTGTTCTACTTGTGCTCAGTGAAGCACATCCTGAACAGTGCAAATTAAGCCTACGGCTCTTTCTAGATTGTCTCTCACTCTAAGTCACAATGTTGAGCATCCATCTGTTCCTTTCTCGGTTCATCCCTTTATTCGTCCTCTCTCTTTTCCCTCTTTCCCTTGTTCCTCGCTTTCCCTCCCTATCTCTCTGTCTACCAGTGTTAGGAGGAGCAGACAGATAGGACAGACCTCTTGTCTTTCTCTTCCTCATCCGTCCCCCTGCCCGGCAGCAAGGCACAAGGAGACAAAGGGTTAAAGACACATGCAAAGGTTGAGAACAAGAGCTCGGAGAAGAAACTGGTGGCAACAGTCAGGAGCTCAACAGCAGTTTGAGTGAACTACAGACAGGTAGGTATACAGTGAGACTTCCTTGAATTCCTCATTTGTGTTGAAACTCATACCACATTCCTTTACCCCTCATAAATACACACAGACAAGACAAGTGCTCACAAACAAAGAGACAAACCTCCCACCTCTTGAAAATACACCCCACATTCACGCATATGTTTCATTCAATCTATCCATCTATTGCACTCTATTACACACTCCCATTTTATCCTCTGTTCACACTACACAGGCTGTAAGAGGAGCTTTATAGTAACATCCCAGTTTAGTGATATAACAGCCGTATCATCTTTCATCTCCCCTGCTGGTACATCAGTCTCTCACCTGGTGGTAGGTGACCTCTTCTTCCTCTCACAGTGGACCGCATCAAAGAACGCTGCATTCCAAAACCTTAACGTATGCCTGTCACCAGAGACAACACAACACATCTATAACACCAACCAGGTAGGACAATAATTCACTACCTCATTGTTATTGTGTGGATTTTAAATCATCTATAAACATAAATGAACATCCATCTCATACCAGATGGGTTGCTGTTTCAGGTGTGTGTACAGGTACACCTTCTCGTTCTCCACTTTCTTCTTCTCTGGAGGCACAGAGGACACTATAGAGGACAGGCAGAGAGAGCAACTGATAAAGGCAACCCATACTTTGAGGCAAGAGAGGTATCATTTTTCCAGTTGGCAGGTTGGTTATAAGAACATGGAGTTATAAATCTGACTAATACAGGAACTGACTTGCTTGTATCTTAAACTTTTGATGGGTGTGTACCCTACAATCAACAAGAGATGAGATTGACGTACCTGGTGATTTGGGCTTTACCTCGACTGGACTCTCTGCCTCCCTGGGTAGAAAATAGTTGGGAGGAAAAGTCAGTAAATAAACTGACTAAAACCGTGCTTAGAAGAAACATTATTGATTGGTTATTAACAGGAATACATCTCACTCATTCTTTCGAGCGGACGCCCTCAGCTTGCTCTCCAAGCCTCCAAAGAAGCCTTTGACGTCCGTTTTGGCAGCAGAGGAGTTCTTCAGGAGCCGCTCGGCTGCGTCCTTCTTGCCAGACAGCCAGGAGTTGGCCTTATTCAGGTAGGAGTCCATGGCTACAGGCGGCTGCTGCAGCAGCTCAGTGGGGGATGGCTGGAACTTACCTGAGGTGCAGGGGAAAATCCTTTTACTATACACCACCATGCCCTAATCATGTTTCCTATTGATTATGAATAGGTACTGCGTAGAGCCTAATAGCAAATTAATAGCATAGTAATAGCAAAGTAATAGCATTATAATAGCATTGTAATAGCACAAATTCTAATTCCCCACACATGCAGAGATGCACACATCAATAGTAAGAACAGTCAGCTTAAACTGACTCGGTGGTTATGCTGCAACCACAAAAGGGTACAACCCTGACCGTTGACCCCTCCCCATTAATGTTGGGAAACTGGGAGGAGGCCATGAAGAGAGGGGAGAATAAGTCTCTCATTTGTGGTTCTAAGCAGGTACACATCTCACCAGTGTGGTAGTAAGTGAAACACATGGTCATGAGGTTTTTAGCTGGACTGTAGTCATCCATCTGATAGCACCTGCAACACACACACACACACTTATGTAATGGGGATATGATTGTGCAAATAATATTGTACAATGAAATACACCCATTCCCTCATGTGTGACTAGGTCTAGACAAAGAGCTTTACACGCAACACCCACACGTACTTGACCACACACACAAATGTGTTCACATATTGTTCTCCTTCTGAGATGGAGAGCCGAGCCTGGAAGTTGTTTTGTCTTTACAAACTCTTCAGGGAATGAAGCCATTGTGTAAAACCCATCAATACAATGTAGCAGGTGTAGAGCTCAAAGTCTCCAACAAAAATAAATTAAACAGGGAAAAAATAAGCACTTAACAAAACATGAAACAGTTGAAGTGAAAGAGGGAGTCAGACTTACTCAAAAAGAACAACTGCAAAAGACTGCACCAGCCTGTAGAATGTTGCTTCACTCACACACTTGGAGTTGCAGCGCTGCAAATAAAGCCATGTGTGTTTAGTTACCATAAAACTTAAAATATGTAGCACCAACAGCGAAGCTGTGCTGATAACTGTGCTATTACTGTGTCTATGTGCAGAGACATGCATATCTCTGTGCTTACATACTGGAACTTACCTGTGCACTGACATATCTGGCAAACCACTCCCTGCCCTTGCCATTTTCTCCACTGCACAGCTCCCCAAAGCGAGCCTTCTCCTCCTGGTCAAAGTCCTCCCTGAGAGAAAAGAGGTTTATACAGACCCACCTTAAAACAGACTCACAGTAACTGAACAAAAATAAAATGCAACATGCAACAATTTCAAAGACTTTACTGATTTACAGTTCATATAAGGAAATCAGTCAATTGAAATATTTTCATGAGTCCCTAATCTATGGATTTCACATGACTGGTAATAGAGATAGGCATATGTTTGTCAAAGATACACTATACAGTGCATTTGAAAGTACTTTGGCCCCTTGCCTTTTTCCACATTTTGTTACGTTACAGCCTAATTCTAAAATTGCTTTTTTTCTTTTTAAATCCTCATCAATCTACACACAATACCCCATAATGACAAAGCAAAAACAGGTTTAGAATTTTTTTAAACTGAAATCTCACATTTACATAAGTATTCAGACCCTTTACTCAGTACTTTGTTGAAGCACCTTTGGCAGTCTTGAGTCTTCTTGGGTATGACGCTATAAGCTTGGCACACATGTATTTGGGGAGTTCCTCCCATTCTTCTCTGCAGATCCTCTCAAGCTGTCAGGTTGGATGCGGAGCGTTGCTGCACAGCTATTTTCAGGTCTCTCTGCCTTTATTTCTTGCGCCACCCCAGAAATAACCCCCTTGATAGGTGCCCTGCTACGAAAATCCATGCAGGAAACATTCCACTCTGATATCTTTTTGAGTCTTAACACACGCTAGTTCTGCTCTGCAGACACACCAACAAAAATCTAAAAGAAGACCACTTCTTGTGACTCTCACTGACTCCAAACTTTGTTCCAACACATTCCAGATTTTCCTAGGAGACATTAAAAGGATTTCCTAAGTAGCATTCATCCAAAACCCTGATTCAAAAACGAGTCTAGTAGTTTCCTATTTTCCAACATAGCTTTACTTCTTTTGTTTTCCTTTTTCTTCGCCACTGTAACCCACTCATTCTCACTTTCTGTACTATTAGATTCACTCGACTCACGAGCAGTTTCAAACATTGACCTCAGTTTCCGCCAACGAACATCTACCCTGACATGCACTGTCAACTGTGAGACCTTATATAGACAGGTGTGTGCTTTTCCAAATCATGTCCTATCAATTGAATTTACCACAGGTGGACTCCAATCAAGTTGTAGAAACATCTCAAGGATAATTAATGGAAACAGAATGCACCTGAGCTGAAGGATCTTGAGTGGGGCAGGCAGGGATCCTGAGTAGCGCAGCGGACTAAATCAAATCAAATTTTATTTGTCACATGCACCGAATACAACAGGTGTAGAGACCGGTACAGGGTCAATGTGCGGGGGCACCGGTTAGTCGAGGTAATCGAGGTAAAATGTACATGTACGTAGAGTTAAAGTGACTATGTATAGATAATAAACAGAGTAGCAGCAGCATAAAAGAGTGGTCTGGGTAGCCCTTTGATTAGCTGTTCATGAGTCTTATGGCTTGGGGGGTAGAAGCTGTTAAGAAGCCTTTTGGAACTAGACTTGGAGCTCCGGTACCGCTTGCCGTGCGGTAGCAGAGAGAACAGTCTATGACTAGGGTGGCTGGAGTCTTTGAAAATGTTTAGGGCCTTCCTCTGACACCTGGTATAGAGGTCCTGGATGGCAGGAAGCTTGGCCCCAGTGATGTACTGGGCCGTACGCACTACCCTCTGTAGTGCCTTGCGGTCGGAGGCCGAGCAGTTGCCATACCGGGCAGTGATGAAACCAGTCAGGATGCTCTTGATGGTGCAGCTGTAGAACCTTTTGAGAATCTGAGGAACCATGCTAAATCTTCAGTCTCCTGAGGGGGAATAGGTGTTGTCGTGCCCTCTTCACGACTGTCTTAGTGTGTTTGGACCATGATTGTTTGTTGGTGATGAGGACACCAAGGAACTTGAAGCTCTCAACCTGCTCCACTGTAGCACCGTCGATGAGAATGGGGACCTGTTCGGGTCCTCCTTTTCCTGTAGTCCACAATCATCATCTTTGTCTTTGAGGGAGGGAGAGGTTGTTGTCCTGGCACCACATGGCCAGGTCTCTGACCTCCCTATAGGCTGTCTCATAGTTGTGGTTGATCAGGCCTACCACTGTTGTGTCATCGGCAAACTTGATGGTGTTGGAGTCGTGCCTGGCCATGCAGTCATGAGTGAACAGGGAGTACAGGAGGGGACTGAGCACGCACCCCTGAGGGGCCCCCGTGTTGAGGATCAGCGTGGCGGATGTGCTATTACCTACCCTTACCACCTGGGGCAGCCCGTCAGGAAGCCCAGGATCCAGTTGCAGAGGGAGGTGTTGAGTCCCAGGGTCTTTAGCTTAGTGATGAGCTTTGAGAGCACTATGGTGTTGAATGCTGTGCTGTAGTCAATGAACAGCATTCTCACATAGGTGTTCCTTTTGTCCACGTGGGAAAGGGCAGTGTGGAGTGCAATAGAGATTGCATCATCTGTTGGAATGGAATGGGTCTAGGGTTTCTGGGATAATGCTGTTGATGTGAGCCATGACCAGCCTTTCAAAGCACTTCATGGCTACAGACGTGAGTGCTACGGATCGGTTGTCATTTAGGCAAGTTACCTTAGTGTTCTTGGGCACAGGGACTATGGTGGTCTGCTTGAAACATGTATTACAGACTCGGACAGCGAGAGGTTGAAAATGTCAGTGAAGACACTTGCCAGTTGGTCAGCGCATTCTCGGAGTACACATCCTGGTAATCCGTCTGGCCCTGCGGCCTTGTGAATGTTGACCTGTTTAAAGGTCTTACATTGCCTACGGAGAGCTTGATCACACAGTCGTCCGGAACAGCTGATGCTCTCATGCATGCTTCAGTGTTACTTGCCTCGAAGCGAGCATAGAAGTAATTTAGTTGTCTGGTAGGCTTGTGTCACTGGGCAGCCCGCGGCTGTGCTTCCCTTTGTAGTCTGTAATAGTTTGCAAGCCCTGCCACATCCGACGATTGGCGGAACCTGTGTAGTACGATTCAATCTTTGTCCTGTATTGACGCTTTGCCTGTTTGATGGTTGGTCGGAGGGCATAGCGGGATTTCTTATAAGCTTCCGGGTTAGAGTCCCTCTCCTTGAAAGCGGCAGCTCTATCCTTTAGCTCAGTGAGGATGTTGCATCTCACTGCATCGCAGTGCTAGAGGAGTCTCTCCTGACCCGGGATCGATCCCGGGCTGTATCACAACCAGCCGTGATCGAGAGTCCCATAGGGCGGCACACAATTGGCCAAGTGTCGTCCCAGTTAGGGGAGTGTTTGGCCGGGGTAGGCCTTCATTGTAAATATGATTTTGCTGTTAACTGACTTGCCTAGTTAAATAAAATTTAAAAAATACATTGAGTCTGATAGCAAAGGGTTTGAACACTTATGTAAATAAGGGATCTGTTTTTTATTTTAATACAGTTGCAACAAAAAAAATGTAACTTGTTTTCCATTTGTCATCATGAGGTATTGTGTGTAGATTGATGAGGGTGAACATTTCTTTAAATCAATTTTAGAATAAGACTGTAAGGTAACAAAATGTGGAAAGCCAAACATTGGCAGTAGAATGGCCTTACTGAAAACCTCATTAACTTTCTACGTGACACCGTCATAGGATGCCACTTTTTCCAAATAGTCAGTTCATCAAATTTCTGCCCTGCTCGAACTTTAAGTGTTGTTATTGTGACGGGGAAACATCTAGGAGCAACAATGGCTCAGCCGCGAAGTGGTAGGGCACACAAGCTCAGACAACAGGACTGCTGAGTGCTGAAGCGTGTTAAAATGTTCTGTCCTCGTTTGCAACACTCATTCCCGAGTTCTAAAATGCCTATGAAAGCAACGTCAACACAAGAACTGTTCGTCGGGAGCATAATGAAATGGGTTTCCATGGCCGAGCAGCCACACACAAGTCTAAGATCACAATGCCAAGCGCTGGCTGGAGTGGTGTAAAGATTGCCACCATTGTACTCTGGAGTAGTGGAAACGCGTTCTCTGGAGTGATGCATCACGCTTCACCATCTGGCAGTCCAACGGACAAATCTGCGTTTGGCGGATGCATTGTGCCAACTGTAAAGTTTGGTGGAGGAGGAATAATAGTCTAAGGCTGTTTTTCATGATTCGGGCTAGGCACCTTAGTTCCAGTGAAGGGAAATCTTTTCGCTACAGCATACAATGACATTCTAGATGATTCTGTGCTTCCAACTTTGTAGCAACAGTTTGGGGAAGGCCCTTTCCTGTTTCAGCATGACAATGCCCCCGTGCACAAAGAGAGGTCCATACGGAAATGGTTTGTCGAGATAGGTGTGGAAGAACTTGACTGGCCTGCACAGAGCTCTGACCTCTACCCCATCGAACAACTTTGGGATGAATTGGAACGCCAACTGCGAGCCAGGCCTAATCGCCCAACATCAGTGCCCGACCTCACTAATGCTTGTGAATGAATGGAAGCAAATCCCTGCAGCAGTGTTCCAACATCTAGTGGAAAGCCTTCCTAGAAGAGTGGAGGCTGTTATAGTAGCAAAGGGAAAACCAACTCCATATTAATGCCCATGATTTTGGAATTAGATGTTTGACAAGCAGGTGTCAACATACTTTTGGTCATCTTGTGTACCTTCTTTAAAAAGGTAGGGGCGTGGATCAGAAAACCAGTCAGTATCTGGTGTGACCACATTTCACCTCATGCAGCGTGACATCTCTTTCACAAATGTTAATCAGGCTGTTGATTGTGGCCTTTGGAATGTTGTCCCACTCCTCTTCAATGGCTGTGCAAAGTTGCTGCATATTGGCGGGAACTGGAACATGCTGTCGCACACGTCGATCCAGAGCATCCATAACATCCTCAAAGAGTGACATATTGAAATTGCCATTGATAAAATGCAATTGTGTTCATTGTCCGTAGCTTATGCCTGCCCATACCATAACCCCACCATTGGGCACTCTGTTCACAATGTTGACTTCAGCAAACCGCTCGCCCACACAACGCCACACAAGTGGTCTGAGGTTGTGAGGCTGGTTCGACATACTGCAAAATTCTCTAAAACGATGTTGGAGGCGGCTTATGGTAGAGAAATGAACATTAAATTATCTGGCAACAGCTCTGGTGGACATTCCTGCAGTCAGCATGCACATTTCACACTCCCTCAACACTTGAGACATCTGTGGCATTGTGTTGTGTGACAAAACTGCACATTTTAGAGTGGCCTTTTATTGTCCCCAGCACAAGGTGCACCTGTGTAATGAATGACCATGCTGTTTAATCAGCTGCTTGATATTCCACACCTGTCAGGTGGATGGATTATCTTGGCAAAGATGAAATGCTCACTAACAGGGATGTAAACAAATTTGTGCACAACAGTTAATAGAAATAAGCTTTTTGTGCGTCTGGAAAATTTCTGGGATCTTTTATTTCTGCTCATGAAACATGGGTCCTACACTTTACATGTTGCGTTTATATTTTTGTTCAGTATTGTATCCTCATAAAAGACCCTACCCATGTTTAAGTACCACTGTAAAACAATTCATTCTAGCTACACATACTGTACAGGCCCTCAGGGACAGACCCACACCACCCAACATTCAGAGAATCCAGGGTGTTCTTACTTTCCATGAAACACCTTCTCCACGTAAGCCTTCATGAACTCCTGATTCTCCACGGCCTCTACCCCAAGCTCTGCACTGTGATTGGACGAGGAGGATGAGCGCCGTGAGTTCCACTGCTGAGAGTGTGGGTCCATGTCATTCTCACTGTCTGCCGACTCTGTGGCATCACTGTCCCCGTCCTCTCCCCCACAAAGGTGGTGGGAGCTGGGCATGGGGGCCAGGGGATCAGGCAACCGTGGCTCCAGGGGAACAATGGAGGCAGGCTCTGGGAACAGCAGCTCAGAGGAGAAAATATCTGTGTGGAGCAGCGCCCCACTAGGAGGACTTGAAAATGAGGGGGCTGTATCGTCTGAACATGAAGGGATATCAAAGTCTATGAGGTTTTCCACAGCTACCCCCTCCATTGTTGAGGACAGAGAACAGAGATGGCAGAGCTGAAGTAGACAGGAAAAGGCTCTTCAGACACTCTCATCCACGAGGGGCGCTGTAGCAGAATGGACTCAATGCCCACAGACCCAGTGCACGCTGTGAAGAAAGGAGAGAGGGAATTGTTACTTACAACACTCATAGGCCAACTTTAAACCAAATAAGAACATATAATGATGTACAGTAATGCTGTTGATATGACTGTCTGGATATGGACGGATATTGTGTTTTCCATCAGTATTGAAGCTGTCCTCTTATACAGCTCTGTATCAAAATGTTGCCCTCTGCCCATTTTTTATAATTGTTTTTTATTTCACCTTTCTTTAACCAGGTAGGCCAGTTGTCATTTACAACTGCGACCTGGCCAAGATAAAGCAAAGCAGTGCGACAAAAACAACACAGAGTTACAGTCAATAACACAATAGAAAATCACTATACAGTGTGTGCAAATGTAGTAAGATTAGGGAGGTAAAGCAATAAATAGGCCATTGTGGCGAAATAATTACAATTTAGCATTAAGACTGGAGTGATCGATGTGCAGATGATGATGTGCAAGTAGAGATACTGGGGTGCAAAATAGCAAAAAAATAACAATATGGGGATGAGGTAGTTGGGTGGGATATTTACAGATGAGCTGCGTACAGGTGCAGTGATCAGTAAGCTGCTCTGACAGCTGATGCTTATAGTTAGTGAGGGAGATATAAGGCTCCAGCTTCAGTGACTTCTGCAATTCGTTCCAGTCATTGGCAGAAGAGAACTGGAAGGAAAGGCGGCCAAAGGAGGTGTTGGCTTTGGGGATGACCAGTGAAATATACCTGCTGGAGCGCACGTGGGTGGGTGTTGCTATGGTGACCAGTGAGCAGAGATAAGGCAGGGCTTTACCTAGCAAAGACTTATAGATGACCTGGAGCCAGTGGGTTTGCGACGGATATGTAGCGAGGGCCAGCCAACGAGAGCATACAGGTCGCAGTGGTTGGTAGTATATGGAGCTTTAGTGACAAAACGGATGGCACTGTGATAGACAACATCCAATTTGCTGAATAGAGTGTTGGAGGCTATTTCTTCTTAAGTTAAGCCATTTTGCTTCTCTGTCAGGGGAACAGAGTTTTGCCTGCTTTTTGCCCTGATCCTGGATCTGGCAGCTCTGCCAGTCTAACCCCCAGGCTGATGTCTGGTCTGATCCTGGATCTGGCAGCTCTGCAAGTCTAACCCCCTGGCTGATATCTGGTCTGATCCTGGATCTGGCAGCTCTGCAAGTCTAACCCCCTGGCTGATATCTGGTCTGATCCTGGATCTGGCAGCTCTGCAAGTCTAACCCCCTGGCTGATGTCGTCTGACTGCAAGACTGGGGATATTATTGAGATAAGGAGGACTCTTATACAATACAGGATTGAGACAGTTGGACTGTAACCCAGCATTAGTGAACACACACGCACAAAACACGCCGTAATGTTTTATAAAAGTAAGAAAATAAAGAAATATGGCCATTCATGTTGCCCATTTTTCACACAAAACACACACAACCCCTTTCCAATTGTTCATGTCAAATTAATGAACTATAGCTCACTCTGAAACCTGAACATACCTCGGTCCTTGTGATAAAGCTGTGAGAAAGAAAAAGAGTTGTGAGATTTCACTCTTGACATTTTGGTGCATTTGATGTTAGCTAAAATAGGCCTTACCTGACTTGTTCTCAAAATGTCAAGAGTGAAATCTCACAACTCTTTTTTTCTCTCACAGCTTTATCACAAGGACCGAGGTGAGCTGAGCTGAGTGAGAGAAAGCAGGTTTCTCTGTTGTTGTGGTTCCCACTGCAGTACTAACGGCACGGCAGAATCACCTTCCAGATAAGCCATTGGCCTATGCACTGAGCCCCCCCTAGCTGCCCTCCGAGTGAGGGGGAGACCTTCAGTTGAGCTCAGGAAATCTCAGCGGTGAGTGCACAGGCTGCAGTATTTCTGCTTCCCGAGCAAGAGAACAGGCCCCCAGTCCTGCCCAACCACCCACACACTCTCCCTCAGGGGATTGAGCATAGAGGACGGGGATGGGGGGCTTTTCATCACAATGATGGGATACTGAAAAGCTTGAGTAAGTAGGTCTACTGGATTTATGACTTGAGAGATGTGAAGGGGGGGGGGGGGGGGGGGGGGGGTTTGTAGAAAGATACTGCATTGCATTGATCCATGTGTACGATCCAGGCTGTAATGAAATGATAAACTGAACTTACGTACATATACTGTAGACAGGATCTGGTACCTAGTTTTATATTGCAGACAAACACATCTCATCTTCATTTTTATTACCAAAATCAATATCTAGGTGTATCTCTTCCATCGTCAACTAATATCTAGTTTCCAACAATCTACAGTGGTCATTACATAAATTGTGGCATTGTTCTATTATGAGGTCTTGTTATCATGTAAAATATGCCCTTGCAAACATTCATGTGAGGGCATGACACATAAAAGCCATGTTATACTAATGTTCCCATGTTCACCCTAGGAAATATTATTCAGTAGGCTAGTCTCTCCACAGCCATCATCCAAGCAACATACTCTATGTGATAGACTGAGTAGAGGAAACATCTTGTCAATTCAGTGTGGATGATATCATTTTCTGATTTTCTTCCTTCAGTCCTCACTGGCATTCTAAAATTACATCTCATGGCCTGCAGGCCAGGAACTGAAGTCTTGCTTGCTTGGAGTGTCCTCCCTATAATCTCTTAGCTATAAAATCTAAATGTTCCTTACCCCAGTGTAGGAGGGCTGTTGTCCAGTCCAGACGCCTGACTGTCCTGACTCAAGCCGGACTTTGAGAGGAGGGTGAACTGGTTCAGTCATATCTAATCACAGGCATTTGGACACTTGAATGTCCATGTAGGCTGCCCCTCTCTTCCATGGGAGTGGACTAGCAACATAGATAAGACTGACTGAGTGCATAACTAAACATTTCACACTGAAGGGAATGTGAGAGAGAAGAGGCTGATGACTGATAAGGGAGGTTTGGAATCTTGTTTCGTTATGCCTTGCTGCTAGTGCTATGGCTGGATGCTGTATATATTATCTGACCTAACATGACATGGACACAGCTAGTTCAGAGAGAAAAAGGCAGTCTAAAATAAATGACTTAGAGGACATGCATTACTCACTCCAATTTGGTAGGCAAAATTCGGTTTTCTTTGCAAAGTAGGCATTTCACATAGCTCATTGTTCTTTTCACATGGCTGTTTGTTTCCCTGGTGCATCATCTCACAACAACTTGAATCTGAAGCAGAGAAAACATGTCAGTCTTCCAAGCTCCCATTTTTTGTCCAAGAATCAATCAAGTATGATACCCAACAAACATGTCCTGCTGGAGACCAACATCCCTATATTATTAACGAGTTTTCCCAAATAAGTCAAACCCTCCTCCCCTTCATGACCTTGATCAAACAAGGTCACTTAAATAGAGCTACCATGGCGACAACCGAAGATAAGCTGTTAAGACCACTTGGACACAACAGCAAAGCAGGAGCCAGAAGAGACAACGGTCACTGTGTAAATGACCATATAAATATTAACAGGAAGTTCTCTTCCATGTGCAGTTCCAGATAAAACCAAAGACAGCCCCAACGCCAAACAAAACCAATGAGTAGCCTATTATGAGTAAGCTTCATCACTAACACCAGCCTGCTCCTACTAGTACTTTTAACTGGTGTATGAAATGTGCTCTCTATAAATAAAGTTATTATACATGAGTAAAATAAAAACAACACATTTCCAACCTGATACAGCAATGATACTTTTATCAAAGATAGAGCTAGTTAGAGTGACACTGCATCGAAACGATGTATATGTTTTGGGCAAAATGCAGTAGCTACTTTCCCATCAGTAAGGCTACATTTTTGTTATTGCCAATATGTGTGTACGAGGTAAGCTTCCAGAACAACATGCTTGATCGTAAGAACAGTCAAGTAGGCCTAGTAGCCTGGGGGGGAAAAAAAACATAAAAACAACTTATATTTTCATTCTGAATTCAACCATTACTTCAGTAACGTTAACATGAAAGCAAGGAGACTAGATCTCTTTTCAGGAAATAGATCGAATACTGTAAACAACACCCATTAGGTTAGGCTACAGTATGGTGGTTTACTCGTATATTTAGTGCTCCATTTCTTTTTAAACACGCACTTCAGAGGGATAGCCCATGTTACTCAGCCAATAAACATCTATCGGGTTGCCAGTGCCTGCCAGTGCCTGCCAACACCACCACCACTTGACATCTCCAGCAATCTGATGATGAATGACAGACATCTAGTAGGCCTACAGTGTGAAATCGAAATAAGATTGTATATGGCATGTCAATGAAACATACCAAATTACAAGCGTATGTCGAGAAATTGATTATATAAAAACACATGATATAATAATAGTACATTTCCTTTACAGTTGTACGTACATGAAATGTCCCAGGTTGATGAGGGGTTTAGTCTTCCCTGTGTGCGTCGGAGCCTGCTCACTTCAGCAGTCTCAAAACAGGCATGCGCAATCAAGCACGACTGTAAAGTGGGGGTGGGGAACCCAATGACGTCACGAAGTATCCCGTTCATGTCATCTCGAAAACTCGGGCCCTCCAAGTTAAAATGTGTTAAAAATGAACGTAAGTTATTTGCGTAAAGCTTCTTATTGGTTGATTCTCATATATCCTTAGTGGGAAACTGGAATCTTTTTTCCACAACAAGTAAGCAAGTCAGAAGTTTTCGAGTTACCGACTTTTTAACGTTTTTTGTTGTTGTTTCTGACAGACTATGAACACGGAAGTTGATGTTTGACTCCGCCTGGGTCCATGCTATTGGGATCATCGGGACGTCCCAACTCTGTCGTGGCCCCATTTAACTTGACGTTCAAAATGGTTAAGATAATGGTAAAGGTTACGTAATGGTTACGGTTAACGTTAGAGTACGGACGTCCCAATTATCCCAGATAGAACTAACAACAACATATGTTCACGCGAAAATAAGACAATACCAATTGAGGAGTTTTTGTATGGGGGGGTAATGAGAGTGTCGAATTTGGTCAATATAACAGTTCATTGCTTATTTGATCGAATATAAGTTTCATAATGCTTAGGTTGATGCGATGTAGGCTACTGATATATGTGATAAGACATTCTGACAACTTTGTAAATAACGATTTTATACTGGAGTTGTACCATATGTTTACACGCGTATCTGCCCTCTCATTGGCTAGAATGTTCCCACCTGATCTCGCTTCCCCCCGCCTACCTTTCGCATCTCAAATCGGACATGCGTTTCCATTGTTAGAGCGGTCAGTTGGCCATCTTGTCAATATAATAGATAATCTTTGTTCTGCATATGAACGGGAAAAGGGCCAATAATATTTGAGCAGACTTCGTCACGAAACTGATGACCAACCAATATAATTTGTAGTTGTAGCGCACGGGCCTGTGTTCTGTTTCAGCAGAGCTCATGACTCACTTGCGTTCATGTTTTTTCCCCCGTGTTGCCCTTTCTAAGTCAACACTGTAATACTGTGAATGTCAATAATCTATTATCATTTCCATTGGCTATAGGACTTCAAATCTCTTCCTATATCATCATTTGTGTTTTTTCCAATTATGAAGAAAGACAGAAAGATGACAAGCACATGTTTTAAATGTGTTCAGAGTCTCTAATAAGAGTCTTAACCTACCTACAAAAAATGTCAAAAGAATTACAGTTTAGAGGTGTAGGCTACGCTAACAAAGCCGACTTGCAGCAGCTGCCAGGCTGTGGAGCTTCTGAGGGAGGAGGACAGTCATGAAGTGCAGCTTGTCCTTCTTTAGGCTCTGAGCATCCATCTGCTTTAAACCCAACCCCATGTACTTTCTGCTCATGCAGGGACCACTTTACCAGCCCCTCCCGGTTTGGTGAGCTAAGGGTCACATCAAGTCACAGTTAGTCCCCAGGGATCAGTGTGCTTAACAGGCCTATTCATGAAGAAAAGTAACTCAGGACTGTACTTCTAATAGTGTGCTGGACTGTTGTGAAAATCATGCAGCTGGAAGTTCTGGATCCAAGAAATAGCTATACTGTCATCAGTTTACATCAGAGTGCATGCAAGCAATATTGCCCCAATATTTTACTCTTATTTAACTAGGCAAGTCAGTTAAGAACAAATTCTTATTTTCAATGACAGCCTAGGAACAGTGGGTTAACTGCCTTGTTCAGGGGCAGAACAACAGATTTTTACATTGTCAGCTCAGGGATTCAATCTTGCAACCTTTTGGTTGCTAGTCCAACGCTCTAACCACTAGGCTACAATATGCCATCATTTTCCTTGCACAGCTTCTCCTCCTCTTCAATGACTGTTCCTGTAAGTGGCATTTAAGGGAATATAGGGAGTGATCAGATGTTACCTTGGTTTGAAAAATAATATGATCTCTACAAGCTCTTTATTGTGACTGACTCGTGACAGAAATAGGGACAAAACAGTTATATATCAACAAATAATGATCTAGTGGCCTCCTGACCACTTTATTTGATGATGCATCTTTCTTTTTTTATTCCTATTATTCTTATCTTGTGAAAAGATAATGTTCATATCCTCAGAGACAAAATCAATATCTCCTTATAACGTTCAGGTCATTGATAACAGTTATTAACTTGCATAATACATTGGAATTATTCTGGTGATCACAAATGGCATCAACCATGCCAATGTAACAGTAGGTTATGTAGTTCAGGTCCTGACTAACAAAATCTGGGGCCCTAGGCAAGAACATTTTAGATGGCCCACTCTTGGTGGCAGAGATACAATTTTGCACTTTTAAACCAATGTCCTGTAATTATACATATTTAGCGTTGGGGCTTTGAGAGAATGTTGCAGTTTTAAAGCACATTTCCTGTATTTATTTGACACATTTTGGCATGGTTTATGCCGTGTAATTCGGCACTGATGTAGTT
This sequence comes from Salmo salar, assembly GCF_965601325.2. Classification (NCBI taxonomy): domain Eukaryota; kingdom Metazoa; phylum Chordata; class Actinopteri; order Salmoniformes; family Salmonidae; genus Salmo; species Salmo salar. The sequence continues at coordinate 35,865,825 of NC_138306.1, read as the reverse complement.
GATGTCTGCTTTAGACCTACCTGTTATCTTTATACAGTTGAAGTCGGAAGTTTACATACACCTTAGCCAAATACATTTAAACTCAGTTTTTCACAATTCCTGACATTTAATCCTAGTAAAAATTCCCTGTCTTAGGTCAGTTAGGATCACCACTTTATTTTAAGAATGTGAAATGTCAGAATAATAGTAGAGAGAATGATTTATTTCAGCTTTTATTTCTTTCATCACATTCCCAGTGGGTCAGAAGTTTACATACACTCAATTAGTATTTGGTAGCATTGCCTTTAAATTGTTTAATTTCGGTCAAATGTTTTGGGTAGCTTTCCACAAGCTTCCCGCAATAAGTTGGGTGAATTTTGGCCCATTCCTCCTGACAGAGCTGGTGTAACGGAGTCAGGTTTGTAGGTCTCCTTGCTCGCACACACTTTCTCAGTTCTGCCCACACATTTTCTAAAGGATTGAGGTCAGGGCTTTGTGATGGCCACTCCAATACCTTGACTTTGTTGTCCTTAAGCCATTTTGCAACAACTTTAGAAGTATGCTTGGGGTCATTGTCCATTTGGAAGACCCATTTGCGACCAAGCTTTAACTTCCTGACTAATGTCTTGAGATGTTGCTTCAATATATCCACATAATTTTCCATTCTCATGATGCCATCTATTTTTGTGAAGTGCACCAGTCCCTGCTGCAGCAAAGCACCCCCACAGCTGCCACCCCTGTGCTTCATGGTTGGGATGGTGTTCTTCGGCTCGCAAGCATCCCCCTTTTTCCTCCAAACATAACGATGGTCATTATGGCCAAACAGTTCTATTTTTGTTTCATCAGACCAGAGGACATTTCTCCAAAAAGTACGATCTTTGTCCCCATGTGCAGTTGCAAAGCGTAGTCTGTCTTTTTTTATCGTGGTTTTGGAGCAGTGTTTTCTTCCTTGCTGAGTGGTCTTTCAGGTTATGTCGATATAGGACTCGTTTTACTGTGGATATAGATATTTTTGTACCTGTTTCCTCCAGCATCTTCACAAGGTCCTTTGCTGTTGTTCTGGGATTGATTTGCACTTTTTGCACCTAAGTATGTTCATCTCTAGGAGACAGAACGCGTCTCCTTCCTGAGCGGTATGACGGCTGCATGGTCCCATGGTGTTTATACTTGCGCACTATTGTTTGTATAGACGAATGTGGTACCTTCAGGCATTTGGAAATTGCTCCAAAGGATGGACCAGACTTGTGGAGGTCTACAATTTTTTTTCTGAGGTCTTGGCTGATTTCTTTTGATTTTCCCATGATGTCAAGCAAAGAGGCACTGAGTTTGAAGGTAGGCCTTGAAATACATCCACAGGTACACCTCCAATTGACTCAAATGATGTCAATTAGCCTATCAGAAGCTTCTAAAGCCATGACATCATTTTCGGGAATTTTTCAAGCTGTTTAAAGGCACAGTCAACTCTTCTGACCCACTGGAATTGTAATACAGTGAATTATAAGTGAAATAATCTGTCTGTAAACAATTGTTGGAAAAATGTATTGTGTCATGCACAAAGTAGATGTGCTAACCGACTTGCCAAAACGATCTTTTGTTAACGAGAAATTTGTGTAGTGGTTGAAAAACAAGTTTTAATGACTCCAACCTAATTGTATGTAAACTTTGACTTCAACTGTATGTCCATTCCAAAAGCATGATCCAAACATAAGTCCAATATCAGCATGGTCAGACTTTACAAAGCTGGGTTTGGCGTCTATGTGCATCTCTGGGTGATGTTGGAACTCGTACATGTACAGTTGCACCAGCATCTAAAAACACAGAAGATACATTGGAAGTGATGAGAGCTTTTTGCATCATATCATAAGGTGATTTAAAATGCAACAGAAAAGTTGCCTTCCCCCTACTGGAACTAACCTCTGGTATCCAGACACTTTAATAACGGACAAAACGACAAACAGATCTCCCAGCATTTCAGTAAATCCATCACAAATATCTTCAGGGGTTTTTGCAATGAATCCTCCAACCAGGAGTTCTGGAAAACAAGGGAATTTATTGAAAGTTCCCAGAATGTTGCAACCCTTCTCTATAGTATAGGTCTACATATCATCATTGTACTGTGGCCAGCGGTACTTTCATATTCTGGTCAATTCTCTGGTTAATAATATAAATCATTTCATTAAGTTACTATGATAATAATTGTCTTATCATGATACAATAACATAAATGGTACATAAACAGTGCTTCAGTAACAGGTGAGGGAATAGAAGGAGGAGTAGGTTAAGATAGGTGAAAAGAACTCACCCCAGCAGGATAGAAAATGTTTTATTATTGACCTCGCTGACTGCCTATGAAATCCCTAAGACCATTTAGGTGGATTAAAGGACTGTTCCAAATTATAGGAGAACTTACTGTATCAAATCCAACACATGACACTCCTTCATCTTCCTAAATTAGAAAAGACAGAAAAGTAATTATTATCAAACCCTTTTTTATTTCAGTAACCACTTAAACTTGAAGATGAAGACATATGTAGAGATATATTGAGCGGAAGTGTTTTTAATCAAGAAAAACTGACCTTGCCATTGGGAGGATCCATCCAAACTCATGGTTAGTCATTCCACGGAGCACAGGAACCTTCTGGACCTTCTTTCTCTTTAAAAGCTTATCTGCAAGGTTTTTTAGAAACACTCCACCCAGTCTCTCCAAAAAGATTCACATCTAAAATGCAACAGGCTCAATGGTTGAAAACAGGCCTAACCTGACCTCTTGTGGCTGTTATTGGAATAACTTTACAGTAATATCTAAGGGAGATGCTACTTTGTATGGTACTATAGAGGCTATTTTACATTGAAAGGTGAGGTCTAACCATTTCAACCATATGAAATGAATCATTTGAACCATCATAGGAAGAAATGCATATGCAACATATCTTCCGTATGTCTCAACTGGTAATAGCTAGTTTACCTTTTTTATGGCATTCACCAAATCCTCTTCAGTTCTCATAAACTTGACAAGCTACTCATTAGTAGTGTAGTCACACTGCCAGGTTAGACATCATTATCATCACCTAGACATCACCTGGCCAGTTGTTCAAACATCACATAGCATTCCAAACTTTTATATAATTGATTGATAAACCAGTTAACAGTTTGAACTGATTCAAATGTGATTTGAATTAGTGTTGGATAATGATTTGAATTAGTGTTGGATAATTTGTGATACATTAAAGTTTGTGTGTGCCATCCCTCTCTGGTTCCCATGGCTCTGCAGGCTGTTGGGCAGCCAGTCGCAGGGGACCCACAGGTGGATGGGCATAGGGTATCTTTAAATACTGCTGCACCCTCTGCTCTATGCCTTTCACAATCATATACTTGCCCTGAACTTTGCTATTCTTCAGACCACTGGACCAGTCTCTGCTGGAAGCACACTAAACACAAGGGGCCTTAATCATCTAACCTGATTAAAGTCTGAGCACATAATGTTGTCATCCTTCATAGTTTCTGTATTTAAAGGAGCCAACTAACTGTTGGAGTAAAACATCAGTACAGGATGTTTCACTTTTAAAAATAAAAAAATGTGAGGTATGCTGCAATGTATGATGTTCCTGTAGTACTTTCTCCATTGTTATTGCCTAGTTAAATAAAGGTTAAATAAAATAAATGAATCTTGGTAGCTAAAGTAATCAAAATATGCATGTTATGTAATGTAGCAGTTTTTTGTATTTTTTCTTTAGTACAAAATAATGAAAAAATGATTTCTTACCCATTGTGCCCAGCGAAGCACCTAAAAATACTATAGTATGGTACACGCTAAGAAGTGTTTTTCACATAATTGCGTGTCTTTGGAAAGACAGACAGACAGACACTCAGTTTTCATTCAAGCAAATACCCCTCCCTACACCAAGTACCTGCCCCTGAATGGGTACACACACACATTGATTAACTTCTGTTTCACCAGACCCCGCCCTAACAGCCCAACTTACAAAACAACGGTCTTTGAACAACACGCTTAGTAAGGCTATTCAGGGATACCTAAGTTGTCAAGGGCTTTAAAAGGGCTTTAAAAGAAGGGATGTAAAAAAAATAAAAAAAGATATATTTGCTTGAGTGAGCTTGGTCAGAGTTGGCAACTGTATTTCAAGGTGATAATATCCGGTGATACATGAAGGGACATATGCGTTACATTACAGTAGATTGCATTTAATTCTCTTTGCCTCTTTTGACAATAATAAACCCCTTTACTTGGGTTTTGTCCTTTAGTGAAGCACTGCCCTGTATCTCACTGCAGATTTGCAGTATAAGCCAGCTTTGTCCTTGTAACCTTATGCCAGTTTGTTGACCAGCTGGTGTTCATAGCAATGCTCAATATCCTTTGGGTTTATTGTACTAATCCTGAATGACTTTCTGACTGTCTTTTTCTAGTGTTCTCTGTTGGAAATGTTACTAGACCAGATAGTGCTATTTTTAGTTGTATAGTTTATTGGCACCATGATTTAAGTATAAGGCTCTTAACTATACCCAGGGCCACTTCATGCATGCTGCCGTGCCACTATATATTTAACATCACACGTAATGCTGTCTGGATTAGGATTTTGTCTGAGACTGCTGCAACATACTGTATGACCAGTATAAATCACAAGTTTGAAGGGCAGGCAGTGTCTGGCTGACCAGGTCAAAGAAAGCTGTTATTCATGGAACTTCAACACTTGAATGTCAGTGGAACCGGCGGTAACAGGTAAATGCATTCTGACTTAAATCATTGACTATGTGATCTTAAAAGTCTTCACAAGATTGTCTTACAAGTAATGTATTTATAGTGGACTTAGTGATATATTGAACATTGTCTTCTATTAATATTATTATTTTTTAAATCATGTTGTTCAAATAAGTTAAACAATAAAAGTAAAATAATTTAGCACCTTGAACTGTTCCTCTCTTTTAAAATCTCCCCATTATTTTCAGTAAAAAAACAGAAGACAGCGGAACATGTCAATGCATGAGGTTTCCCCATCGGAGGTGTTTTGTGCTTCTCCTGTCTGTGGGGATCCTGGTGATCTTCTACGTAACCACCCTCTTCACTCTTCATATAAGCCAGACCCCACTCTGGCTGCTAGGAGGCCAAGATCTAACTCCTCTCTCTTCTACCAATGGAAATGAGGGGGTGTTTTTTTCACCATACAATGTAGCCTACCCACAGAAATATCAGTTTGTCCTGGATGAGCCTCATGAGTGCCAGGACCGCAGCCCCTTCCTGCTTCTGATGGTGCCAGTAGCTCCTGGTAATCTGGTAGCCCGGGAGGATATCCGGAAGACTTGGGGTAAGGAGAGCCTGGTTCTGGGACGGGCTGTGCGTCTGTTCTTCCTGTTGGGCTTGCCCAGTGGAGCGGAGGCAGAGAGGATGCAGGAGGAGGTGCTGCTTGAGAACCAGCAGTACCATGACATGCTGCAGAGTGACTTCCAGGACAGCTACTTCAACCTGACCATCAAGACCATGGTGATGCTGGAGTGGCTGGCCTCTCGCTGCCCCGGCGCCTCCTTCGCCATGAAGATTGACTCTGACATGTTCCTCAATGTGCACAACCTGGTCAACATGCTGATAGACCCAACTACACCAAAGCACAACTACATCACTGGGAAGTTCAGCCAAAACACACAAGTGGTGAGAGACCGCACCTCAAAGTGGTACATTCCCAATAAGGTTTACCCCAGTACCAAATTCCCTCCCTACCTTTTGGGAAATGGTTATGTCTTTTCCATAGATCTTCCTGAGAAGATAGTGGAAGCATCTAAACAAGTCCGTGCCATATTTTTAGAGGATGTCTACCTGGGTATGTGTCTGAGCCATTTAGGGATTGCAGCCAGTTACCCACCTAACTCTTCCCTCTTCAAGGTTTCCATGCCCTACACTCATAATCGCTGTTACTACTCTACTGTCATCACTACCGAAATGGACCGTGTGAGTGACCTGCTGCGAGTCTGGAAGGACTTACAGAGACCTGGCACCCCCTGCTAAGGACAATGAATACCTCTTAAAGCTTTGAATCCTTACCCTGCTAAGGACAATGAATACCTCTTAAAGCTTTGAATCCTTATAAGTATTAAGCACACTATGTAAGCACATGCATACAAGTATTAAACAAATAGGTAGGCAAACGCACACACACACAGACACACACACACAGACACACACACACAGACACACACACACACACACACACACACACACACACACACACACACACACACACACACACACACACACACACACACACACAGGCATCATGGTATCATAGTATAATTCACTCATTTTTCATTTCATTCTAAAGTAGTAACATGTTATTACACAGTAATTACCATATGATATCACCAGATAATGTTGTTACAATAACAGCATTGCTACACAAGTAGAGCTACGTAATGTGTAGTGTTACTGATCAGTCTTGCAAGTATAATTTCCCATGACTGTCTTAAATTCAAATGGCAACGTGGGATCTTGTGTGTATCTATGAAGTATCAAATGATGTTCTAAGATCTTCAAAGATGAGCATGATCAGTGTGTATCACATTATCCCATGTGACAGTATAGTCTCAATTTCTGTACATCATCAAGACAAACTCATATGTGGACACATAACAACTACCTGCTGTTACACACCTGTCTTTTTCTACTGCACAAGATTTTCACTGTCACTAGATGGCAGCAGTGAATTTGACTTAAACGTTTGTCTTGTATGCTATTGTTTAGGTTGCTTGTGATTTGTACACTCAATTGATGCCTACTTAAGATTGATGTTGTTACAAATTCCTGTACTGTTTGTAAAAATGTTAAACTGAATAAAAACAGATAAACAGACATAATCCATTACAAAACTATTTTTTAAGTGCTGAGAATATACATTGCACACCAACAATCTATCACTTGGTTTTATTTTGGTAGCATAAATAGTGATGTGACTATTTGAAAGCCACAGTCCTTAATTTGTGCATACCCTCAAAGAGTGAGCTAACAACAAAAATGTAAACAATGGAGCAAATGCATCCCATGACATTTTCCTATACAAATAGTAGGCTACTTGATATATACAGTCGGATACATATGTTCTCAATTAATGATATACCAGGATAGAGCAACATACATTATTTGAAGCTATATTTTCTAATGACAACATAAATCAAATCAAATTGGATTTGTCACATGCGCTGAATACAACAGGTGTAGAACTTACAGTGAAATGCTTACTTACAAACCCTTAATAACCAACAATGCAGTTTTAAGAAAAATAAGTGTTAAGTAAAGTATAGATAAGTAAAAAATAAGAGAGCAGCAGTAAAATAACAATAGCGAGGCTATATACAGGGGGTACTGGTACAGAGTCAATGTGCGGGGGTACCGGTTAGTCGAGGTAATTGAGGTAATATGTACATGTAGGTAGAGTTAAAGTGACTTTGCATAGATAATAAACAGAGAGTAGCAGCAGCGGAAAATAGTTGGGGGGGGGGGGGGGGGGGGGGGGTCAATGCAAATAGTCTGGGTTACCTTTTGATTAGCTGTTCAGGAGTCTTATGGCTTGGGGGTAAAAGCTGTTTAGAAGTCTTTTGGACCTAGACTTGGCACTCTGGTACCGCTTGCCGTGTGGTAGCAGAGAGAACAGTCTATGACTAGGGTGGCTGGAGTCTTTGACCATTTTTAGGGCTGTCCTCTGACACCACCTGGAATAGAGGTCCTCGATGGAAGGAAGCTTGAACAATGTTCTAGGTCTTTTTATTTTCACTAAGAATTACAGGAAAACAACAGCATGCTTGGCACACACCAGTTACCTAAGACTAATCCAATCACATTTTACTTTGTCTTGAATTGCATGTAGTAAAATGAAAAATGTTGCACATGACCTATGATATTGCATTTATGGTGCACCAAAGATTTCCTTATGCAAGGTTTCCATGTCTTCATTTTCTCATCAACTTGTCTTTCTAATTATATCATAACTGTCTGTCATCTTCAAACATTACATTTTCAGGAGTCAAGTAAGTGTGGGTAAATTCCAAAAGATGAACTATCAAGCTACCTTATAGTTTGCACATTATAAAGATCTAATACAGCATACCAATACTGTATTTCGCTAGTATAAATTACGGAATTTCGACCATTTTAGAAAAGTTTCGAGTCAAAACAAACGTTATCAATTAATAAAATTAAAGTAGGTAGATTGAAGCGTTTTGGGACCTACAATTCACAGAAAAAACCCACCCATAACGGATACGTTAGCCCTACGTCAGACGCAGGGGGCGTTAGAGGGGCGTGTCGGCTCTGCATATCAGCTGTCATGTTTAATGTAACGCTCGCGCTCCATTGAAAAGTGGCTGCCAGTACTCCAGTGTTGGGCGGACTGGGGAAAAACAAAGGGAAAACGAAAACAGTTATAGGCTACATTGACCTCTATAGCGGCAACATTTTATAGAATAGTTATAGCGATACAACTGCAGTCACTGGCATCCCGTAGGTGACAGTTAAGACCTCACAAGGAAGAGGACGAAGGGAAAAGAGAAGACCGCACATCTGGGAAGACATTGAAAAGTAACTAAAGCTTACTTGGCCACAGGTAGCCCTCGTGCGTCAAAGAATAGCAAAGTGCAGGTCATGCGGATATCTCCGGCTGGAGATCGATCAGTGTTTCAGTGCTAGTTCTTCCTAGGAAGATCACTTACCTCAGCGGACCAAGAGCAGGAGAAAGACATGTCCAGAAGAAAGCAGAGCAAACCCCGGCAGATCAAACGTAAGGAAAATAATAAGTTCACATTGATCTTTATTAAAGGTGGTTCATTGCGAACATACTGTATATACTTTGACAGGTGGACTAGGTTTGTGACATTTAGCAGTGACCAAAATAATATTTCGATAAATGACCTGCCAACCTAATATAAAAATGTCGATTAGGCTATGTGACTGTTTATAATAATTTTGTGAAAATGTGCATTCTTTTTAGCCTACATTTGATGTAGGGTAGCCAACAGTTTCAATGATAGCATACTGACTCAAATGCATTTAAAAGATAGGCTAGTCAACTAGCCTAATATCGAGCACATGTTATAAATGCTACTATTTTAAATGCTACTGTTATAAATGCTTAGTAGGCCTACTAGAGCACGTGTATTCAAAATAATCTATCATTTTAAAGGTGATGTAATGCACATCTCAGTGTAAGCAATGTTTTCGGCGCTCTCCTGCTCCACTCTCCACAGTGAGTGTGCAATCAAATATTGTTTAGAAGTAACAATGTGAACATCTTGTGAAGCTATAATTCTTTTATATGTAGGTTAGGCAAAAATAAAAAATAAATGGTTTATGCAGTTTATCACAGTGGGTTTTAACATTGGGTTAGTTAGTTAGGGCCATTTAGCCTAACTGGCAGTCTCTCTCCAACTTTATTTAGTTGCAATATAGGCCCCTAGGCTTAATAAAACGTTGAATTTGCTTGCTCTTTTAAAAACGTTTTGTCCATTGGCAACTGAACTGTAACAGTGGTTTCCTGTTTAATTATGTTGTGGAAACGTCACTGTTCTCTGAAAAAGGCGATGTGAACGCAGATAAACTGCGATCCGATCGCAACCGAGATAAAGATTAAAATTGGATCTTTTTTATTTGTTTTCTGTCTGAAGCTGCACTGAGGCTGGCGTTGCATTTCCCCCGGCTGTTCAGTTCTCTTTCCAGAGATGGGGCGTCAGATAGCGCGCTTGCTGATCTCGCATTCTGATAGTGGGTTACAATTGGATCTTTTTTCATCTATCCTTTTAACTCTTTAATGCATAGGCGTCCATTTAAAAGGTCTCTCTCAAACACACACTCACTCCCTGGCTGCCTACTGCGGAGAAGTCGTTTTGCTCTGGTGCCAGGCGCTCTTTCAGTTCTTATTGGAGAAGAGATGCCTTGGTCCGATAAGCACAGTAGCAATATCTTGGAGGTTGAGTTTGATAGGGTTGCTCAAAAATAAAGCAGAAAGTAACTCTTAAAACGAAAGAAAAATCACATGATAAGGTTATATTAGCATACATTAAGCATTGTGCATAAAGTGCCCATAACGATGCTTCTAGTAAAATGCACACCATTGGGCGGTCATGCCAACTACCCAAATGGACTCTCTGCAACATGCCATCTTCAAAGCAGCCACTTGAAGAGGCTACATGAGAGATATTGGTTAAAAAAAGTATTTGACTAAGTATGGAAGCATTTTTGTAGGCTAGTGTTATTATGAAAAAGAAAAATCCTCTTCACATGTTATGTTATTAATGAAGAGGATGATTGTTCTGTCGGCTAGCAGTAATGTAAATAATAATAATATAAAAAAGTTATTTCCTTTACTTATTATTTTCCCATAGTGGTCTTCCAATTGATCACCCATCAGTCTCACATGGACTGTGGATATAGTCCAGACACTAGAGAGGGTAAATTCAAGCTGTAAGCATATCAGGGGTGTCATGGCCTTTGTCTTTATCAGTGCTTACACCATCATGCTTCCTAGCTTCTTGATGTGACACAGAAGTCCCATGATTCTCTTGTGCCTTGGCAGACATTTTAATGTAGGAGGAGTAGTGATAAGGACTTGGGGTTTGATTACATCCACCATATTGTTCCATAAGCATCACAAGCTTGCTTCTCTGTACTAGCCCATATTCTAATTCATTACTGTGTTGTGGTTATAGCACACTTACTGGGCGGTGGTGGCATTTGGAATGCTGGACCAAAAACAGATGTGTCCAGCGTTATGGAATCCTCAACTCAGGGTAGATATTTGTCTACGTCTTTTGTGCGTCATTCTCCCGATGGTGAAGATCTCTCAAACTGATTATCCATTCCTCCTCGATGGAAAGATATGAATGGGGCACTGGGTCCGGATCTCAGGGCTTATATTTTGGCAGTTGAGATGGAGACAGGATAAGCAGGGCGGTGATCGCTCCCCCGATAGTGTGAGACAGATGGAAGAGATTGGGATTGAGCTTGCATTATAATTACATTTGGCTGCTTTGTCGTGTTTGTGTTGTTGTTTGGGACTAGCTGGGTGTATCTTTTGATAAAAAACAATAAAAAACGGGAGAAGCAGATAAGGCCAGAAATAGGGATAGCAGGCCTGATAAGGCATAGTGGAAAAAATCGAGGAATACAGAAATGGTAGATTGTAGGTTTGAAAGCAGGCAGCTCGCCCTCTCTGAGATGTGCAGGGCTGATAAGGCCGCCTGCTGATCACTGATAGATAAGCTCAGGCAGATCCACAGATACAGCAGCTTTCTCTGCAGCTCTGCCCTCATGACATCACTGATAAAGCTCAGAGGTCACCATGAATAATGCATGGCCGCCTATAGAAACCACGAAGTCACGTCTGTAAGTTCAGCCATCCCTGAATTAACATTGACCTCATCTCTTTAGACAATGGCAGTTGCTCTGAAAGTGTATTTGTGCATCTAGGGGGTTTTTGAATTGAGATTTTATATAGAACAAATGAAACAGTTTGGATGTAACCCTGTTCTATTTTGAATGGATGTCTTACATACACTTTTACCTCTATAGGTCATATTACATTTTTTTGTACAATTGAAATATGAATCCAATCTTCCCAAGCCAGTAGAACATTATAATAATACATGGATCACACACACACAGTCTCATACACACACTCGTAAACCCATACGCCCATATATACACACACAGCGCCTTAGTGGCTTTCTCTTGTGTGTTTTTCCTTCTTTGTTCTGCTTTTAGCTCGATGTGAACTTTTGATAAGCCCTGGGGCCCGATCTCCAGTGCAGATAGAGATTGCCAAGTGCGATTAGAGTTGTTATCAGCACAGAGCAGGCAGGCTAAGACTCCACTGCAATAACAAAGCCACACGGAGGAGCAGCAAGGCCTGGACCCTGGCAATCAGTTCCACCGTTAATGTGATTAATGTTGTATAATTAGATGATAGGTGTGAATGCATTTCTCTCCCTCTCTCTTCTTCAGCCTCACCCTTTTCCCCGCCCCCTGTTTTTTTCCCTAACAAGCATTGTAGTTGATTAATTTAATTAAAACTAATACCACGTATTACTCAGTGTAGATTCCATGTAAGATATCATTGAAATGTTGTGTTCGTTGATGATTATCTTGAGTGCTTTTTTGGCAAAAAATGAAGAGCACATCTATGCCGCTAAAAGGAAAAAAATCCAGCGTCAGCATAACGCTAAAAGTTGTTGATTTTACTACGAGATATTAGATGATGACGGATTACGCCGGAATTGGGATGCTTTTAAATAGTCTGTTCAGTTTGAGAACATTTAATGACTACATTTACCTCTATAGGCCATATGACTGTTTTTTTTTTTACAATTGAAAGATGAATCCAATCTTCCCAAGCCAGTAATAATACAAAACATTTTAAATACATGGCTCACGCATGGCTCTCAGACAGACACACACTCATACAACCATACGCCCATATATACACACACAGCGCCTTGGTGGCTTTCTCTTGTGTGTTTTTCCTTCTTTGTTCTACTTTTAGCTCGATGTGAACTTTTGATAAGCTCTGGGGCCCAATCTCCAGAATGACATCATGCGTCCCTGATCTGTACCACACAGAGATGCATAATTATGGATATATAGCAGAGCACAGTGGAGTACTGTGCAGTACAATACAGCCCAATATTAGATAATATTTTGGAGGATTTGCTCATTTTGTTGGTGGATTCCTGTGTGTATCGGTTTCTTTTGTCGTTAGGTTATAGCCTATAGATCTGATGATGTTGAACAGTGTTAGTGGAATGGGTGAGTGGGCTGCCTGTGGGGGGAAGTTGGCAGGGTTACAGAGGAAACACTGCCTGTTTGGTGTGTGGATGAGTTATTACACCTTCCTGCTATTTACTCTGGGGACTGTGTAGTGTGAATTATGATGCTCTGCTCCTTGGCCCCCTGAAGCAGTTGTAAATGGTTTCACCTCTGACCTCTTAAGCAAGGACTTTGTTAAAGAGGGAGTACTTGCCACCTACTTACAGTAGCCTAATCTTTGTCAAACTATTTACTTTTGCAGTAATTGATACTGGGCAATTCCACGGTAACATAATTATGCTTTGACTCAGTATTTTCACTTTAAAAAATATATGTCAAACAAAAACCCTTGATTTCAAAGTTTTCCATCTGCTTATCAAGAAATCAAAGCCTTTACTTATGCCCAGTTTTTAAGATGGAAAATGGTTTCCTTCATTTCCACAAAACATAGACTCTTAGCTTTCATTTGACACCCAATTTGATATGGTCCTATGAACTTCACGTTGGTGCTCATGGGTTCTTTTACATGGAAATGCCCTGCTGTGTTTTGTCTTTGGTGTGGGGTTTGCACATACGGTCCTGTAGTGTAGGTGGACTTTTACCCCAGCAATGTAAAGCAAAGAGCCCTTTCCTCAAGTACATAACAGCCGTGTCCCACCTTCCATTCTAAATACTGCTGGTGCTGCTTTGTGATGTAGGGACTATGTAACAATGTGCACCTACACTGTAATTACACTGTACCTGCTTATGTAGCAACCATATAAATATATAGGTATTAATAGGGACACATTGCACAATGGGACCAATGATTTTTTAGTTCTGTGTCCACTGTGCAGTTGATGATGGATATTTATAGACGGTATGATTTGATTGATGGGCTGAGGTTGTGGGTGTTGTTGTAGTATGTTTACATTGGGGTCTTGATGTAGAGGTTTGTATAGAGCTGGTTTATCGATGTGTCCTGGATAGCCATGGGCCACATGGCCGTGGTCAGGCAGCCGGCAGGCAGGCCGCTGGCCGGGGGACAGTGTGTGATGATGTTATGACAAGCCCCCCCCAGCGCTGCCGATAAGAGAGGCCATTTGCTCCTACTGTGTTCAGCGCTCTGTACTGTTCCGGGGTGTAAAAATGCCTTGGTAAACAATTCAGACTGACCTGGTTTTACAGCTGGCAGGCAGGCGGAGGGAGCGGAGCACCATGGGAATGACTCTGCCCACAACCGTTACTGTGATATGGGACATGGAAGCATGTATTCTTGACCTGAAGAATATGATATCTGTATGTCACACGAAATTATGACTCTGCACCTCCACCGCTTATCCAGAGCGACTTACACTAGTGAGTGAATACATTTTCATACTTTTTTTTCATACTTGTCCCCCGTGGGAACTTGGCGTTGCAAGCACCATGCTCTGTCAACTGACACGCAGACACACACACACACACACACACACACACACACACACACACACACACACACACACACACACACACACACACACACACACACACACACACACACACACACACACACACACACACACACACACACACACACTCCTAGAAAATGTGCTTTGCCCACAGTGCTTGATTGGGCTACATTAAGGAGCAGCATGTGAAATCTTTTCAGTGAGCAATGGGCAGGGTGTATGAGGAGCAAAAGTGGCGATAAGAACTACTGGGCGTCAGGGACAAAAGCCCAGACAGAGGAGATGTTAGACTGGCCCCGGGGAGCCACCTTAACAGTGGTGGTCGAGACCAGCGGCCCCTCCACTGTCTGCTCTCATACACTACACTCTGGCCAGTTAGGATACATCCCAAAAGACACCATGCACTCTTAGAAAAAAGGGTTCCAAAAGTTTTTTTTGGGCTGTCCCCTAGGGTTGCAAAGGGTCGGAAACTTTCCGGTAAATTTCCGGAATCTTTCAGGAAATTGTCCATGGGAAGTTAAGCCTGGGAATTTGGGGAATTTTGCTTAAATTCATCAACAAAGTTAGCTTATAACAGTGAACCTTTTTTGTGGGATACACATAAGGCAATTTATTATTTTGGTTAAACTATCCCCAATTCAATGGAATTGCAACCCTCAGCATGCACAGTGCATTCTTCCATCATTGTCTGAGCCAAGGACTACATGCTTTCTGGTAAGTTTTGATTACAATACTGGGTGGGGTGAATATATTTTATATGACATACATGATTTTTTGTTAACCTCTTACATCTAGACGTTCCGCTAGCGGAAAACCTGCTCCAATATCCAATGATAGGCGTGGCGCGAATTACAAATTCCTCAAAAATACAAAAACTTCAATTTTTCAAACATATGACTATTTCACAGCATTTTAAAGATAAGACTCTCCTTTATCTAACCACACTGTCCGATTTCAAAAAGGCTTTACAACGAAAGCAAAACATTAGATTATGTCAGCAGAGTACCAAGCCAGAAATAATCAGACACCCATTTTTCAAGCTAGCATATAATGTCACAAAAACCCAGAAGACAGCTAAATGCAGCACTAACCTTTGATGATCTTCATCAGATGACAACCCTAGGACATTATGTTATACAATACATGCATGTTTTGTTCAATCAAGTTCATATTTATATCAAAAACCAGCTTTTTACATTAGCATGTGACGTTCAGAACTAGCATACCCCCCGCAAACTTCCGGCGAATTCACTAAGAATTTACTAAATTACTCACGATAAACGTTCACAAAAAGCATAACAATTATTTTAAGAATTATAGATACAGAACTCCTCTATGCACTCGATATGTCCGATTTTAAAATAGCTTTTTGGTGAAAGCACATTTTGCAATATTCTAAGTACATAGCCCAGGCATCACGGGCTAGCTATTTAGACACCCGGCAAGTTTAGCACTCACCAATATCAGGTTTACTATTATAAAAGTTTTATTACCTTTTGTTGTCTTCGTCAGAATGCACTCCCAGGACTGCTACTTCAATAACAAATGTTGGTTTGGTCCAAAATAATCCATCGTTATATCCGAATAGCGGCGTTTTGTTCGTGCGTCCCAGACACTATCTGAAATGGTAAATCAGGGTCGCGCGCATGGCGCAATTCGTGACAAAAAAAATCTAAATATTCCATTACCGTACTTCGAAGCATGTCAACCGCTGTTTAAAATCCATTTTTATTCCATTTTTCTCGTAAAAAAGCGATAATATTCCGACCGGGAATCTCCTTTTAGCTAAACAGAGGAAAGTAAACAAAGCTTTCGGTCGACGCGGGCACGAGCCTGAGTCTCACAGTACTGTAACCAGCCACTACCCAAACGCGCTACTTTTTTTCAGCCAGAGCCTGCAAAGCCACGATTCAGCTTTTTACCGCCTTCTGAGACCCTATGGCAGCCGTAGGAAGTGTCACGGGACAGCTAAGATCCTCACTCTTCAATAAACAGAGACAAGAAGAACGACACCTTGTCAGACAGGCCACTTCCTGCCTGAAACCTTGTCAGGTTTTTGCCTGCCAAATGAGTTCTGTTATACTCACAGACACCATTCAAACAGTTTTAGAAACTTTAGGGTGTTTTCTATCCATATATGCATATTCTAGTTACTGGGTAGGAGTGGTAACCAGATTAAATCGGGTACCTTTTTTATCCAGCCGTGAAAATACTGCCCCCTAGCCATAACAGGTTAACTAGTAAATAGTAGCCTACAGCAAAGTGTGTTTAAATCATTTCTAACTTGTTAACAATTTTTGCTAGTTAGTTTTTGCTACCATGTGAGTTTTAGCTTGCTCGAGCCTGCTAACCGAGGAGTGTTAATTCACCTATTCCCATACATGTTTAATTTTAAAACATTTATCTTACAAAGGAGTTGTTTAATAACCTCTCTGGGACATGTGGGACGCACCCGCGGGACACACTGCCAACAGCCAGTGAAATAGCAGGGCGGCAAATTCAAAACAACAAAAATCTCATAATTCAAATATCTCAAACATATAACTATTATATCCCATTTTAAAGATAATCTTCTTGTTAATTCAACCACATTGTCCGATTTCAAAAAGGCTTTACGGCGAAAGCATAACATTAGATTATGTTAGGACAGCGCCTAAACAAGAAAAACCACACAGCCATTTTCCAAGCAAGGAGAGGCATCACAAAAAACAGAAATACAGCTAAAATTAATTACTAACCTTTGATGATCTTCATCAGATGACACTCCCAGGACTCAATGTTACACAATACATGTATGTTTTGTTCGATAAAGTTCATATTTATATCCATAAACCCCATTTTACATTGGCGCGTGATGTTCAGAAATGTTTTGCCTCCCAAAACTTCCGGTGAATGAGCACATCAATTTACAAAAATACTCATCATAAACGTTGATAAAATGTACAACAGTTAATGAAAGAATTATAGATACACTTCTCCTTAATGCAACCGCTGGGTCAGATTTCAAAATAGCTTTACGGCGAAAGCACATTGTTCAATATTCTGAGTACAGAGCTCAGCGATCAAAGCAAGCTATACAGTTACCCGCCAAGTTCTGGAGTCAACCAAACTCAGAAATAGTATTATAAATCTTCACTTACCTTTGGTGATCTTCGTTGGAATGCACTCCCAGGACTCCCACTTCCACATGAAATGTTTGTTTTGTTCGATAAACTCCATATTTATGTCCAAATACCTCCGTTTTGTTCGCACGTTCAGATCACTAATCCAAAGGCATAATGCGCGAGCGCAAAACCCGAGACGAAAAGTCAAAAAGTTCCATTACCGTTCGTAGAAACATGTCAAACGATGTTTACAATCAATCCTTAGGGTCTTTTTAACATAAATCTTTGATAATATTCCAACCGGACAATAGCGTATTCATTACAGAGGAAAAAGAAGGAGCGGCGCGCCTGCGTGAGTGCGCAGTAAGTAACTCACTGGTCCCAGGATTGAGACAGCTCTTATTCTCTGCCCAGTAACAGTAGAAGCATGAAACAAGGTTCTAAAGACTGTTGACATCTAGTGGAAGTGCAAAATGACCCCACAGACACTGTAGTTTAGAAAGGCAATCAGTTGAAAAAAACGTCAAACCACTTCCTGGTTGGATTTTTTCTCAGGTTTTTGCCTGGCATATGAGTCCTGTTATACTCACAGACATCATTCAAACAGTTTTAGAAACTTCAGAGTGGTTTCTATCCAAATCGACTAATAATATGCATATTTACCTTACAAGTGTATGCAACTACCTTCTGGGCCCGAGTAGCAGGCAGTTTAATTTGGGCACATCATTCATCTGAATTTCCGAATACTGCCCCCGTCACTAAAAAGTTAATCTAAATGCTTAACTATTTATCTGTACATGGAATTGTATTAGGGTTTTTTTATTTAAAAAATCTAATCTTTACAGGAAAATGCCACGGGCAGCATCTGATGTGTGGATACATTTCACTGCAGCTAATGTAGAATGAAAAGCTGTGTACATTTTCAAATACTGTGAAGAATGCAACAAAGATGCAGAATCATCTGGCCAAGTGTATAATGTTCCCTCAGCGCTCACAACAAGCAAGCAAAAAGTCCCTCTAGTTCTATTCGAGGTGAAAATGATGAATCAGACACCTTATTGATAGCAACAGCTCATGGTCCTCCTGGAATCAGAAGTTGTTTTGACTCAATGGAGGAACGTAGTCAGAGAAATGCTGATGAATGTCTTGCTTGAGTTGTGTATGCAACAGGTTCACCTCTGATGCTCACAGGCAATGTGTATTGGAAGAGATTTCTGAATGTTCTTCGACCAGCATACACCCCTCCAACCAGACATGCTTTATTTACTCATTTGATGGATGCAGAGTTCAACAGAGTTCAAGTAAAGGTCAAGCAAATCATAGAGAAAGCAGACTGTATTGCAATCATCTCTGATGGGTGGTTGAATGTTCGTGAGCAAGGAATAATTAACTACATCATCTCCACCCCTCAACTAGTATTCTACAAGAGCACAGACACAAGGGACAACAGACACACCGGTCTCCACATTGCAGACGAGCTGAAGGCAGTCATCAATGACCTTGGACCACAGAAGGTGGTGCACTGGTGACAGACAATGCTGTGAACATGAAGGCTGCTTGGTCTAAAGTGGAGGAGTCCTACCCTCACATTACACCCATTGGCTGTGCTGCTCATGCATTGAATCTGCTCCCCAAGGACATCATGGCAGTGAAAACAATGGATACACTCTACAAGAGAGGCAAGGAAATGGTTAGGTATGTGAAGGGTCATCAAGTTATAGCAGCAATCTACCTCACCAAGCAAAGTGAGAAGAATAAGAGCACCACATTGAAGCTGCCCAGCAACACCTGTTGGGGTGGTGTTGTCTTCATGTTTGACAGTCTCCTGGAGGGGAAGGAGTCTCTTCAAGAAATGGCCATATCACAGTCTGTCGATATGGACAGCCCCATCAAGAGGATCCTCCTGGATGATGTATTTTGGGAGAGAGTGGTAAGCAGCCTGAAACTCCTGAAACCTATAGCAGTAGCCATTGCACGGATTGAGGGAGACAATGCCATCCTGTCTGATGTTCAGACTCTGCTTGCAGATGTAAGAGAAGAAATCCGTACTGCCCTGCGCACTTAACTGTTGCTCCAAGCAGAGGAAACTGCAGTTCTGAAATACATCAAAAAGCGTGAAGACTTCTACCTGAAGCCCATACACGCTGCAGTGTACATGTTGGACCCCAAGTATGCTGGCAGGAGGATCTTGTCTGGTGCAGAGATCAACAAGGCCTATGGCGTCATCACTACCGTGTCTCACCACCTTGGCCTGGATGAGGGCAAGGTTCTTGGGAGTCTGGCGAAGTACACTTCCAAGCAAGGGCTTTGGGATGGAGATGCAATATGGCAGTCGTGCCTACATATCTCACCAGCCACCTGGTGGAAGGGACTTTATGGATCTTAGGCTCTTTCCCCTGTTGCCTCCATCACCCTCCAAATCCCACCAACATCAGCCGCCTCCGAGCGCAACATGTCCTTGTTTAGGAACACACACACCCAAGCACTCAACAGGTTGACCAATACAAGGGTTGAAAAATTGGTGGCCATCCGGGCAAATTTGAGGCTTTTTGAGCCTGACAACAAGCCATCCTCAACAAGGTTGGAAAGTGACAGTGAAGATGAGGCCTCAGAGTCTGATGTTCAAGAGGTGGACATTGAGGAGGTCCAGTTAGAAGACATGGAAGCCTGAGAGGAAGACAACCAAAGCTTTAGTTTCTAGACTTTACTTTCTTTCATTTTACAGATGTATGTTGAAAAGGTTTTTGGGAAATGTGACAGATCATTGGGGATCATTCAATATTCCCTTTCTTTTGTTGTTCTGTGAAATCATCCCATGTGAAGAGTCAACTCATTTCATTGAAGTTCAATTTGTAACTAAATAGTTTTGTTT
Source organism: Salmo salar (assembly GCF_965601325.2). NCBI lineage: Eukaryota > Metazoa > Chordata > Actinopteri > Salmoniformes > Salmonidae > Salmo > Salmo salar. The sequence goes on along the minus strand of NC_138306.1, from coordinate 35,845,648 downwards.
ATTTCTATTGGAAGGATTTCATAACTTGCAATTGTCTACTTATGATAAGGTTTATGTTTTTGTCTCTGTATGATATGGTAAATATGTCCAATGCAAAAAACATCTACATTTAAATGGTATTAATATTAATTTGCATATATTTCCATTTATTCCTGTTAATTCCCATATATTCCCGTTCATTCCCACAGAAGTTTCCACCTCTGAATATTCCCAAAAATGTGCAACCCTACTGTCCCCATAGGAGAACCCTTTTTGGTTCCAGGTAGAACCCTTTTTGGTTCTATATAGAACCCTTTTGGGTTCCCAAAAAGGTTATACCTGGAACCAAAAAAAAACGATTTCAAAGGGTTCTCATATGGGGATAGCTGAAGAACCCTTTAATGTTCTGGATAGCATGTTTTTTTCTGATAGTGTATGCCTGATATAGTGCATTACAAAAGTACTGCACTATGTAGGGAATGGAGTGCCATTTGGGACTATACTCTCCCTGGCCACTTGTACTGAGGCAGGAACCAGGGATCAGTAACCCCTCGCTCTCTCACGTGTGTACAGTAAGACTTATTAAGGCCAGCCCTGCTATTTGTGAATGATCTTTGTCTGGTTTGCGTTATGCTTGTGTAAACCATGTGTGTTCTTGCTCTGTGGCTGAAAAATGACCTGTCAGTCAAAGACAGTTGTGTAGGCAGAGGGATTTAGATACTTGTGGTAGGGGCCACAGATGGCACATAACACATTTTACATATTTAGCAGACGCTCTTATCCAGAGTGACTTACAGTAGTGAATGCATACATTTTCATATCTTTTTGTACTAGTTCCCTGTGGGAATCGAACACAGTGTTGGGAACGGCACCTCCATACCTTCAGGCTCTGATCAGGTCCTACACCCAAACAAGGGCACTGCGTTCATCCACCACTGGCCTGCTGGCCCCCCTACCTCTGAGGAAGCACAGTTCCCGCTCAGCCCAGTCAAAACTGTTCGCTGCTCTGGCACCCCAATGGTGGAACAAGCTCCCTCACGACGCCAGGACAGCGGAGTCAATCACCACCTTCCGGAGACACCTGAAACCCCACCTCTTTAAGGAATACCTAGGATAGGATAAAGTAATCCTTCTAACCCCCCCCCCCCCCCCCCCCCCTTAAAAGATGTAGATGCACTATTGTAAAGTGGTTGTTCCACTGGATATCATAAGGTGAATGCACCATTTTGTAAGTCGCTCTGGATAAGAGCGTCTGCTAAATGACTTAAATGTAAATGTAATGTAAATGTGTTGCAAGTGCCATGCTCTACCAGCTGAGCCACACAGGACTAACACGTCATAGAAGTGTACTTTTCGTTGTTCAGGTTTCTAATTTACAGTAAGAAATGGGAACGGTTGAGTGAGCAAAGATAAGAGAAATAAGTAACATTTTTAAAATGAGAAATAGTGATGATGGGTTAGATGGTGTCTTTGTCCACCCCACTCATTACTGGGCTTCTTCAAGTCCAGTGTCTCATCACTTCTTGTCACCCCTTTTCATTGGGAAATCATTCTGTTGTGAGGAGAGAGATGATGTAGTCCAGACATCATGTTGCACACCACTCCCTTTGTTATCTTCCAATAGGCAACCATGACAAACTATCTTATATCTTCCCTCTCTTAGTATATTATTGATACTGTACGTGCACATAATGAAATACATAATTGTGCCCAGATGAGATGAGGGAACAACATGGCAGATTGAGTCAGACAGTATGGCCACAACTGAAACTCCTTTCCTTTAAATAGTGTGTAAATGAAGAAGTTTCCTTCTTGACAATCAATGAACGACAAGAGAGTACAAATGGGGAAGAGGAAGAGAGGGAAGAGCAATCGGGTGGTTTAATGACATCCGTTGGCAATCAGATGTCTAACATCATTGCCATCCTTTTAGGACATGGGCTAACCTACAGTGTCTGTTCACAGCCAGTTCAACCTCTGTAGACTATTGATAAGCTATCAGATTTGGAATGTGCATTATATCTCATGGTTTTGTTTCCACTGGTTTGTTTTGGTATTTACTAGGACATTTTGTGATGTCAATGGGAAAGGGAAAGGGGGATACCTAGTCAGTTGTACAACTGAATGCCTTCAACTGAAATGTGTCTTCCACATTTAACCCAACCCCTCTGAATCAGAGAGGTGCGGGGGGCTTAAATCGGCATCCACGTCTTCGGCGCAAATCAAATGTATTTGATTCAACACAGTGCCCCCTATCAGTCATCTAGTGTATATATAAATCATTGGCAAGAACAGAAGGAAAATATCACACTATGACCACATAAATCATAATAATCATCATCAATATCCAATTTACAGTAGCAACCATGTATTTACTTAGTATTGTACATGACAATTACATGTTTGTTTATTTGGGTTTTATTAAAACTTTGAACTACTAGGCACCAGCTTACCAGATAGTTACCAATTGCTTTTAATTATTTTAGAAAGTACCCATTGTAGAACTTTTTGAGGATCTGAGGACCCCCTCTCCTGAGCGGGAATAGGTGTTGTCGTGCCCTCTTCACGACTTTCTTTGTGTGTTTCGACCATGATAGTTTGTTGGTGATGTGAAAACTAAGGAACTTGAAGCTCTCGACCTGCTCCACTACAGCCCCGTCGATGTGAATGGGGGCGTGCTCGGCCCTCCTTTTCCTGTAGTCCACGATCATATTCTTTGTCTTGATCACTTTGAGGGAGAGGTTGTTGTCCTGGCACCACACTGCCATGTCTCTGACTTCCTCTCTATATGCTGTCTCATTGTTGTCGGTGATCAGGCTAAGATCAGGCCTACCACCGTTGTGTCGTCAGCAAACTTAATGATGGTGTTGGAGTCATGCTTGGCCACGCAGTCATGGGTGAACAGGCAGTACAGGAGGGGACTAAGCATGCAACCCTGAGGGGCCACCATGTTGAGGATCAGCTTGTCAGATGTGTTGTTGCGTACCCTTACCACCTGAGGGTGGCCCGTCAGGTGAAGCCACCGTGCTTCCATCTTGGCACTCCCCCACCATTGTAAAAAATATTTTCATCCTATAGAAATGCATATATTAATGTCCACATTCATTTTTGTAACGTTTATTCTTTTACAGACACCTTAAAGTGGAACTGACAGCGTTTTCACTTTTTTGCAGATATGAAACAAACAGACAAAAATACAACTCTCCTAGTTTATGCTACAAAACCAACTATACAAGAGGCTTTAAAAATAGATTATATTTGACTCAGTATTCCATGACGTACACTAAGGCATTATTGTCAGAATAGATGGATGTAGTTCAATGCTTGGTAGTCCAACAGATATTGCTATCAGGTTGTAAATCACAGCTTTTGTTTGCTGCCTCCATTCGGGATGCAGTGTTTCAGTTTCAATGACTCAATATTTTGGAAGTAAATGGACAAATGCAACTAAGTCTGCGAATGTCAATACAATCAAACTAGCAAGGGCAATGATCACCTGTCATAACATGGCTAATAGGCTAGTGTATCTATCTATGTAGCAAAAAAAAAAAACACGGAGCCTAAGGAGGATGTCATGTCATGCTATTGGAGGAGTGGGTGAATGACTGACCTTTTCCCCTCATATAATTTTTTGGTGGCTATACACAGCTAGAGATGCAGGTGTCATTTGGTTAGCTAGCAAGAACTTGAACGACTGTTATCCAGTTAGCCAGAGTGAATGTGCGGACGCAAGAGATATGCTATCTACTCCGATTTCAGAGCACTCTCGTCTGAGTGTGCCAGAGCGCAGAATAACGGATGAATTTACGAAGGCGCAACACCCGCTGAATATGACCGGTGTCAGTACACAGACAAAAAAGTAATAGTTAGTCAAGAACGCTCTAGATAACATGTAAAAAGCCTAACCAGCTCTGCGACGGTGAGTAAAATGGTCAGAGTGAGGTGTTCTCTCATTTGTGTCTAGAAGTAGCTAGCTAGAAATCTAGCCAACTTTAGCCAGTTAGCTTGGGTGCTTGACTAACCTGTGCCCCCACACATTGACTCTGGACCGGTACCCCCTGTATATAGCCTTGCTACTGTTATTTTATTGTTGCCCCTTAATTATGTGTTATTTTTTACTTCAGTTTATTTTAGTAAATACTTAACCTCTCTAGGGTCGGTGGGACGAAATCGTCCCACCTACGTAACAGCCAGTGGAATCCTGTGGCGCGTTATTCAAATACCTTAGAAATGCTATTACTTCAATTTCTCAAACATATGACTATTTTAAACCATTTTAAAGACAAGACTCTCGTTAATCTAACCACACTGTCCGATTTCAAAAAGGCTTTACAACGAAAGCAAAACATTAGATTATGTCAGCAGAGTACCCAGCCAGAAATAATCAGACACCCATTTTTCAAGCTAGCATATAATGTCACATAAACCCAAACCACAGCTAAATGCAGCACTAACCTTTGATGATCTTCATCAGATGACACACCTAGGACATTATGTTATACAATACATGCATGTTTTGTTCAATCAAGTTCATATTTATATCAAAAACCAGCTTTTTACATTAGCATGTGACGTTCAGAACTAGCATACCCCCGCAAACTTCCGGTGAATTTACTAAATTACTCACGATAAACGTTCACAAAAAGCATAACAATTATTTTAAGAATTATAGATACAGAACTCCTCTATGCACTCGATATGTCCGATTTTAAAATAGCTTTTCGGTGAAAGCACATTTTGCAATATTCTAAGTAGATAGCCCGGCATCACAGGGCTAGCTATTTAGACACCCAGCAAGTTTAGCACTCACCAAAGTCAGATTTACTATAAGAAAAATGTTATTACCTTTGGTGTTCTTCGTCAGAATGCACTCCCAGGACTTCTACTTCAATAACAAATGTTGGTTTGGTCCCAAATAATCCATAGTTATATCCAAATAGCGGCGTTTTGTTCGTGCGTTCAAGACACTATCCGAAAGAGTAAATAAGGGTTACGCGCACGACGCATTTCGTGACAAACAATTTCTAAATATTCCATTACCGTACTTCGGTAAGCATGTCAACCGCTGTTTAAAATCAATTTTTATGCCATTTTTCTCATAAAAAAGCGATAATATTCCGACCGGGAATCTGTGTTTAGGTTCAAAGACGATAGAAAATAAAAACATGGGGTCGACTCGTGCACGCGCCTAAGCCCATTGTCCTCTGATAGAGCACTTGCCAAAAGCGCTAATGTGTTTCAGCCTGGGGCTGGAATTACATCATTCAGCTTTTTCCCGCCTTCTGAGAGCCTATGGGAGCCGTAGGAAGTGTCACGTTACAGCAAAGATCCTCAGTCTTCAATAAACAGAGTCAAGAAGCTCAAGGAATGGTCAGACAGGCCACTTCCTGTAAGGAATCTTCTCAGGTTTTTGCCTGCCATATGAGTTCTGTTATACTCACAGACACCATTCAAACAGTTTTAGAAACTTTAGGGTGTTTTCAATCCAAAGCCAATAATTATATGCATATTCTAGTTACTGGGCAGGAGTAGTAACCAGATTAAATTGGGTACGTTTTTTATCCGGCCGTGCAAATACTGCCCCCTATCCCCAACAGGTTAACAAATTATCTTTGAAAGACAGGATCCTGAAAAAGGGATGTTTCTTCTTTTGCTGAGTTTAGAACCAAGTTCTTTTTTAGCTCGTGGCTACGCTGTCACGCCCTGACCTTAGAGATCTTATTTATTCTCTATGTTTGGTTAGGTCAGGGTGTGACTCGGGTGGGAATATCTATGTTTTCTATTTCTTTGTTTTTGAGCCGAGTGTGGTTCCCAATCAGAGGCAGCTGTCTATCGTTGTCTCTGATTGGGAATCATACTTAGGCAGCCTGTTTTCCACCTGAGTTTTGTGGGAGGTTATTTTCTGTTTAGTATTCTGTTACCTGACAGAACTGTTGGCTTTTAGTTTTGTTACCTTGTTCGAGTGTTTTTTTGATCAATAAAAATCATGAACACTTTCCACGCTGCGCTTTGGTCCACTCATTCCGACGACAGCCGTTACATACGCAGGCCCTCTTTGACGCATGCGAGCAGTTTGGAAAAACTCTTGATCGGTTAAATAGGTCCTAAACCAATTTAGAACTGGGCCAGAAACCTTGCTATGGAGGACTCTTCTTTTGGGGATTGCCAATATGGCCGACCGGTGGCTTCAAAGCCTTTCAATGGCCAATGCATAGCATCAGCAGTCCAGGGTTTATGTACATTGGTTCTTGGTCTCTGTTTTTCAAAATGTCCCTACCCTTTATTCTCCACATTGCTCTCTTTTCTTCTCGATCCACCAGTTGTTCTTTTTTATTCACTCTATCTTTATCCCTCATTCTCTTGCAGCAGCCCCCCTTGCTATCACCCCCTTTCTCATTCTATCTCTCCCTCCTTCTCTTTCTCCCTGTCTCTGTCTCCTTCTCTTTCTCTCTGTCTCCAGTCAGACCTCTAGCCTCACTGAACCAGGTCTTGGCGGTATGATAATGTGGAAAGTTGAACTGGCCCCATTACAGCTTGGCTGATGGTAGTGCTGATAAGGCTGTTGATAATGGGTGCAGATAGCGCTGACACAGCGGTCCAATAGCCAGCCCTCTCTCCCCCATTATCATTCCTGCCCACCGATGGGCTCCCAGAGCGCTATCTGCTCTCCATTTCCACTCCTGCGACAGATAAGAATGGAAATACTGACTTCATAGCTGACTGATTAAAGTGTCTGCCTTTCTTGATAATACACAGATAAATTGTTTTTTTTCTCCCTCTTTCTATCTCTCTCTCGCTCTCTCCCTCTCTCCCTCTCTCTTTCTCCCTCTATCTTGAAAGGGAGAAAAACCTCTCCTCTTTTAATTTATCTTTCTATGTTGGCCTTTTTGAGAGTGAGCAGGGTAGGAAGCAGAGGAGGAATAGGGAGGGATAGAGATAGGGATGGGATATAGAGAATGATGGTAGTATAATTGGGAAAGTTTGAATGTAGTGTGGAGGCCCATTATACATCTATGTTGCATATGTACACAAAATAGGGTCATGCTGTGTTAGATGCCCGAGCCCTCTATTACCAGCGAGGCCAGAGGAAGCAGTGCAGAGCGTGGGCAGCAGCCCTATCTACGACCCAATGAACTCCCATCAAAGTTACAGGCTTTTCCAGGTTGAGTTTCTTTCACTGATTGCTCCAGTATGATAACAGGATGATCACTGATGATCACTGATGGATTGACTTCCAGCATCTAAATCCTTTAACCCCATTTGCTTTTTGTCCACATTCCCTGTCCCTCCTGTTGTCTTTCTCTCTCCCCTTACTTTGTCTGTCTATCATTACTCCTGTCCTCTCTCCTCCACCCACTTCTCTCTCCTCTTCTCTGCTCTCCTTCCCTCATTATTTGTGTTCCATTAGGAGTGAAATTCCCCCCATGCTTCCTCTTCCTGTATTGTAATATGATGATGTCCCTCTTCCTGTTTACAGTCTCTCTGTTGTATTTGTGTGGTAGCTTTGAGTCAGACAACCTGTTCACGTAGCCTGTAACACACATAGACAAGAGCTAGACAAGAGTTCATAGACTGCACATGGTACCAACTCACTGGCCTATCCCTGTAGTAAAAAGTCCCACCCCTCTCTCACAGTCACAGTGGAACCTGAACCCACAAGGTTGGGCCCAGTTAGAGCCTCGGAACAGGAAGTGAGTGGTTGTCTCCTTTAGGGGTGAAGAGAAGAGGTCTTCTCGGGTCCAAAAAGTTGAATGGGACCCGAGAACAATCAGTCCCGAACCCAAATGGACCCGACAACAACCAGACCTATACCCGACCCGATTGGACCTGATAATAAATTTAAAAAAATTCATCAGCCAAGTTGCTCTTCTGGTTAATGAATAGGTCTTTATATGTTGGCTAGGCCTTCTATAAGTCAATAAATTCACCTTATTAGCGTAAAGTTAATATGCTATATGCTGTGGAGAGCCGTGGTCGGGTCCATTCGGGTCCACTCGGGTCTATCAGCTGTAGTTACATAGATCTGAGAACCGATGACAATCAAACTGGACCCGACCCGGACCCGAGGGGGAGAAAAAGGCTCCTTCCTGACAGACAGACAGACATAGGCTTACCTGTAGCCATTGGGAGAACATCGGCCTGGAACAACGTGCTGTTTGTTCGAGACACAGTAACTGACCTTGATAGATTACAGAGTTTTTTTTCTGTGTGTGTCTGAGAGAAAGAAATGATAAGTTCATGTGAAATAGTTTTTTTCCTTTTCTTTGAAACATGACTTTGGTGTAGGATAGGGTGAGACTGTATCTGCTGCCAAGTGTGTACTACTCTCCCACTGGTTCAAATGAACTGTCTTTGAATTGTTCCCACACTCCCCTGTGACCATTTCACAATAGTTAACCCTGCTGCTGAATTATTCACATTAACAGGCCTGTAAAAAAGTGTGCATAAGGTTAAGTTTATACCAAAACCTGACTTAATTTGTAAGGGCAGTAGTCCTTTTTCAGTTAGGCCACAAAGAACGGGGAGTGGAAGCGAAAAAAACGAAACTATGATAAAAAGCCTAGATAAGGGAATGACTGTGTTGTGTAGGAGTTGATATCAATGTTATCTATCTCTATTTTTCACTCTCCTAGCCCTTCTGTTGTTTCTTTACCCCTTTATCTCGCTCCACCAAAATGGCAGGAACAAAAAGGAGAAATAAATAAATTACCGCAAAGATTATTCATTGGGAGGGTGATAAAATGTTGACGCAAAAATTAAGAAGAATATAGGGAGCTATTTGTTTTTCTTCCCCTCAGTGATTGTTTTATTTTTTATATATTACAGGATTAGCATTGTGTGAGAGCTTAGTTGTTGTGTTAGGAGATTGGACCTTGTTTAACCCTTTCCCCCGCTATGTCTTTCTGCTCAGACCAAAGCCCCGCCTCCTTATGATCCACAGAGACATAGAGAGCTGCTTGGCTTAGATAAGGCTGACACTAATAGAGAGGCAGGAACACAGTGGACAGGCCTGTGTTGCCGTAGACGACAGGTTGGCGTTGCCGTAGACGACAGCAGGTCTGGTTATTGTTAGGTTTCTGCTGAGGAGCTACTCCTCCTCTCCCCTCACAACAAAGAGGGGGAGGCCATCCCCCAACACTGCTTTACATCCTAATCACTAATTGCACATTTTACATTTTAGTCATTTACCAGACACTCTTATCCAGAGCAACTTACAGGAGCAATTAGGGTTAAGTGCCTTGCTCAAGGACACAGTGACAGATTTTTCACCTAATCAGCTCGGCGGTTCGAACCAGCATTCTTTCGGTTACTGGCCCAACGCTCCTAACAACTAGGCTACCTGCCACCCATGTTGTAATACAATAGCTCTAATTCTCAGTACTGTTTCCCTGGTTCTTATTCTCAGTAGTGTTTTCCTGGTATTTAACTAGTCTTCTCTGGTTTCTCTTCCGGTCTCTAAATGGCCACCGTTATCTTTCACTCGAGTATGATATCAACCTGAATAACCAGGTGATGTGACATCCAGAGGAGCAAAGAAACAAATAGATGAATTTAAAATGAATTTCAACAGATAAGCAAACGAAAGAGAGCAGTTTCTGTCTTGGTTTAGCTCTGTCTTGATCTCTGTCTCTCTGTCTTGGTGTAGATTGCTACAGTAGGGAGACAAGTCTTTGTGTGGAGTCCTTGTGTTTCACACTTGACCCTGTTTTAAACCGTAGGTCACTTGGTGCTCCATCCCCCACCCCTGTGGCAGGGTCAGGTTTCCTCTGCTCTTTGTGCCTCTGGTCTGTGTGTGTGTCTGTGCATCAGTGTGTGTGTCTTTGCAGGCAGGTGATGGTGGCCGAGTCCTGGGGCAGATAGGCTCTGTTTCAGGCCAGTTGGGGAGGCAGGAGGTGGGGTGGAGGTGTTTCTCAAATGAAATCAAATTGTATTTGTTGCAAGCACAGAATACAACAGGTGTCTCCCCCAGGACTCGGCCACCATCACCTTACCATGAAATACTTACTCACGAACCCTTAACCAACAATGCAGAGTTAAAAAAAAAAAAAAGTACGTCAAAAAAAATTGCTAAATAAACTAAAGGAAAAATAGCAACACAATAGAAATAACAATAATGATATACAGGGGGTACCGGTACCAAGTCAATGTGCAGGGCTATGGGGTAGTCTAGGTTATTGAGGTAATATGTACAGTTGAAGTCGGAAGTTTACATACACTTAGGTTGGAGTCATTAAAACTTGTTTTTCAACCACTCCACAAATTTCATGTTAACAAACTATAGTTTTGGCAAGTCGGTTAGGACATCTACTTTGTGCATGACACAATACATTTTACCAACAATTGTTTACAGACAGATTATTTCACTTATAATTCACTGTATCACAATTCCAGTGGGTCAGAAGTTTACATACACTAAGTTGACTGTGCCTTTAAACAGCTTGGAACATTCCAGAAAATGATGTCATGGTTTTAGAAGCTTCTGATAGGCTAATTGACCTCAGAAAGACCTCAGAAAACCTCAGAAAACTAATTGTAGACCTCCACAAGTCTGGTTCATCCTTGGGAGCAATTTCCAAATGCCTGTAGGTACCACGTTCATCTGTACAAACAATAGTACGCTAGTATAAACACCATGGGACCACGCATCCGTCATACCGCTCAGGAAGGAGACGCGTTCTGTCTCCTAGGGATGAACGTACTTTGGTGTGAAAAGTGCAAATCAATCCCAGAACAACAGCAAAGGACCTTGTGAAGATGCTGGAGGACACAGGTACAAAAGTATCTATATCCACAGTAAAACAAGTCCTATAACGACATAACCTGAAAGGCCACTCAGCAAGGAAGATGCCACTTCTCCAAAACCGCCATAGAAAGCCAGACTACGGTTTGCAACTGCACATGGAGACAAAGATCGTACTTTTTGGAGAAATGTCCTCTGGTCTGATGAAATAAAAATAGAACTGTTTGGCCATAATGACCATCGTTATGTTTGGAGGAAAAAGGGGGATGCTTGCAAGCCGAAGAACACCATCCCAACCGTGAAGCATGGGGGTGGCAGCATCATGTTGTGGGGGTGCTTTGCTGCAGGAGAGACTGGTGCACTTCACAAAATACATGGCATCATGAGAATGGAAAATTATGTGGATATATTGAAGCAACATCTCAAGACATCTGTCAGGAAGTTAAAGCTTGGTCGCAAATGGGTCTTCCAAATGGACAATGACTCCAAGCATACTTCCAAAGTTGTGGCAAAATGGCTTAAGGACAACAAAGTCAAGGTATTGTAGTGACCATCACAAAGCGCTGACCTCAATCCTATAGAAAATGTGTGGGCAGAACTGAGAAAGCGTGTGCGAGCAAGGAGGCCTAGAAACCTGACTCAGTTACACCAGCTCTGTCAGGAGGAATGTGCCAAAATTCACCAAAGTTTTTGTGGGAAGCTTGTGGAAGGCTACCTGAAACGTTTGACCCAAGTTGAACAATTTAAAGGCAATGCTACCAAATACTAATTGAGTGCATGTAATCTTCTGACCCACTGGGAATGTGAGGAAATAAATAAAAGCTGAAATAAATCATTCTCTGCTATTATTCTGACATTTCACATTCTTAAAATAAAGTGGTGATCCTAACTGGCCTAAGACAGGGATTTTTTACTAGGATTAAATGTCAGGAATTGTAAAAACCGAGTTTAAATGTATTTGGCTAAGGTGTATGTAAACTTCCGACTTCAACTGTACATGTAGGTACTGGTAAAGTGACTATGCATAGATAGCAAACAGAGAGTAGCAGCAGCGTGTGTGAAGGAATGTGTATGTGTGTGTGTGTGGCGTCAATATGCATGTGTGTGTGTCCGTGTGTGCGCGTATGTGTTGGAGTGTCAGTGTAGTATGTGTGGATTTGTGTTTAGTGTCCAGTGAGTGTACATCAAGCCTGTGCAAGAGAGTCAGTGCAAAAAATAATAATAAATAATAATAAAATAAGGGAGTCAATGCAAATAGTAGGGTATCCATTTTATTAACTATTCAGCAGTGTTATGGCTTGGGGGGTAGAAGCTGTTAAGGAGCCTTTTGGCATCCGGCTTGGCGCTCTGGTACCTACAAAAGGAGGGTGGCCGCCAGTTGCCCATCCCTGTACTCGTTCATGGAATAAGATATTTCAGAGTAAGATATACCTCCTTATTCATTGCCTTTGGTTTCTTTCTCCGTCATCAATACTAAGCCCAGAGAACGTTATCCCGACACACACACGGACACACCAGTGTTTCCATTAGCCGGTAACAGCCGGCTTTTGGCCGATAAATAAAATTGGTGCTGGTCCATTGTCCCGGAGAAGAAAAAAATACCATTGATGAAAATACCAGTTGACACAAATACATTTGACCGGTCATTCTTATAGGTCTATGGGGTTAATTTCCATAATTTAGTGGAATTAAATTGTTTGGTGTGTATTTTTGTTAGTCATATGATTCTTATTTATCACCCGTGCATAGCATACAGAGTCTAGTTTAAGTGGAAAATCTGTTGGAAAGTGCAAAAACTGCTGCTATAGCTCCTGTTGCTGCTGGAGTGAAATGTGCTTTTTTAAGCCCAATCATTGCGCAACAATTTTAAAGAAATTGCATGTTAAAAAAACAGTTTTGATGGCCACAATTAAAAAGAGCTCCTCTATTTCCATGGTAATGTAATCCATTACAGTTACTAGTTACCTGTCCAAAATTGTAATCAGTAACGTACCTTTTGGATTACCCTAACTCAATAATGTAATCTGATTACATTCAGTTACTTTTAGATTACTTTCCCCTTGAGACATTAGAAGAAGACAAAAATGTATGTTACCAATTGAACGACATCTATTGCAGGATAAATCAATGTTAAAGTTTACATAGCTGGCCATATATGGATGTTAAATTGTACTTTATGGGTTGGTTATATAGGCTTCTTCTAACCCATCGCTTTCTACTACATATAATAAAACTATTCAATTATATCTTTACATTAAAAATCTAAGTCTGTCAGAATTCTAGTCATTCCAATAAATGTTATACCCCTTGATCTTCAAGAATAGGACTTGGAAATATGGAAGTACAGATTAGCTAAATTGTTTTACCTGAGCATAACCCCAAAATGAAGGACTTATTAGCCAGCCCTATTCTGTTGTTTATGATTTTGTTGTCTTGGAGGACTGATTGGGCTCATTGATACGAGTTGAAAAAGAAATGCTGCGCTCATGGAATGGCATGCTTTGAGCACTACTGAAAAGTATTATTTACATGTGAAAATGAATGCCATATGCTGCATTTGCTGTAGGCCTATTGTTTACCTTTTTGTTGGTGACACTTTGATATCTTGATAACATGCAGCTGTTTAAAGGGCAAATCCACAGATGAAACAATAACAATAACAAAATGGACGCACCCCCTCTCTTTTGGTATAAAGCTGAGGGATGGGCCTGGAGAAATGTAACCACTCTCAGATTAATAGACAGAGCTATGGATGCAAGGAATAACCTTCCATGATATCAACATTATTGTTTTAACCATGTTATGAGTCTGTACAGTGTTTGTTTACATTTACAATGTTTACAAACAGGGAGAAAAACAAGCTTATGTTTTGGGTTCTCATGAAGTGTGACAGTTGAACTAAACTCATGAGGCATTTATAATTTATATTCTTCAAGAATCAATGGATATATATATATATATATATATATATATATATATCATTTATAAATCCAAAAATGGATGTAGCAACTACAGTTTGCCCCTTTAAGTATATCAAAAGTGTGTGAGTTTGAGCATGTGTCCATTAGGCCTATGGATTTATTTATTTTATCAGCATGAATTAGATTGAGCAATAAAAGCCCCACTTTTATTCCATAGGCTGGGATCCGCACTGTGCAGCTGTTGCAAGAGTGCATTTTTCACTGGCTGTCCACTGGTTTCAAAAACAATGAATGATAGGCAGGTTAAACTTCTTGAATTCAACCATTATTGGGTTCAAATACACATTTAGATTTGTAAGGCGCAAATAGCTAACTGAGGGAGCAGCAGTGTGATTCACATCAATGCGTTTGTAGATATCAATAATAAGTGATATCTGTATTGCTGTAAACTACACTGCTATCATCCTTACCCCCAAGCGTTTATTCAAGTTGGATAATCTTTGGATGCCGACAGCAGTCGCACCATTGGAAGACATAGCTTGGACTGTAGCCTACAAAAGCTTATTCCTGCTCTTTTCCCACGATCCATCAAACACATTTGGTATGTCATCATAGTTGTCTCTGACTTGTGGTCAGACTACCTCAGGTGGAACAAACTTAAATTTACGCCTTTTTTCAATGCTGATTTGAATGTCATTGAGAAAACAGAGAAGTGTCAAAGATTTTTTTTCTCGCAAACATCCTTTCTGAATGTAAAAGTAATCTACGAAGTAATCATCTAGCTTTTCAAAAGTGTCTGTAATCTGATTACAATATTTTTGCTGGTAACGTAACGGATTACAGTTTCCTTTTTTTTGTAATCCGTTACTCCCCAGCCCTAAATAAAGGTTAAATAAAGGTTAAATAAATGAATTAATTAAACTCCCCACCCCTGTTTATTTCTAAACTGGTAATTGAAGCATGCTTCCCATTCACCATTCAAGTGCAATGGTAGGCAGGCTGAAGCACATCACACTTAACAATGTGAGATGGAAGCAGTATGCAGTTTGAAAACATATACTTAATTGTGTGAAACCTTTACTATGAAGTAAATATGAAGTAAACGTTTTACTTCATATTATGAGGCATGTCTCACCTTACTTCAAAGTAGCCTAGCCACAATTACATTTCAATGCCACTGAAACCATTAGCCTTTCTCTCATGTTCTATTGGTTTTAAAAATCAACTTTATTTAATTGTCCACGGGTGAAAGGCATAATCCTAGTCATGTTAGCAACCCATGCTAGTTGTTGCATCTTTAGAACTCCCATCTTTTTACATTTAGAACAGATATTTTCATCTCTGTCACATGGAACTGCTAGCATGTGCAGTGAGTGCACTTTTGGCAACTGTGTTTTCTCACCAATTGCATTATTGAACAAACATTTGTGCGTAGCCTTATTGCCGTGTGCGCATTGCTGCGCTTATAATGTGAATAAATAATAGTTTATTTAAAATTTTAAGATAAACGTCCTGATCTGTTGCATCAGCCTCATTGCTTTGGAATAGGCTATTTCTTTCTCGCACAGAACGACAAACTGACCAGTAGAATAGGTCAACTTTTCTACTATGGGGGATAATAGATTGACATAGGCTAGTGATTTTGCTGTTCATTACCTGTCTTGTTGGCTGAGGAAAAGTACATGTGGAGAGTTATTCTAACATCTTCAAGGTCCGCATCGGAATTCAGTAAGAAGTACTCATACCGTTGCATCCTCGAGTTGCATGTTCTGTTAAGATGAATTACCAAAATCTAAATGTGATTTCGGTCATTCTGAGCACCGTGGGTGGACGCCCTAATCAGGTTACACACCCAATGCATATGGGTCCGGTAAATTTCTCAAATGTCCAGTAAATTAAAATGCCGGCGGTCAAATGTCCACTTTTCCTTATGGAAATCCTGACACACACACACACACACACACACACACACACACACACACACACACACACACACACACACACACACACACACACACACACACACACACACACACACACACACACACACACACACACACACACACAGGACCACAATGGAAACAAGTCTTTTGACATTTTGTGTATATAATCCTCAACATTTTTGGTACATGTATTTGTTGCATTGTGTGGTATTTTAAATGGTAAAATAAAACAAAATAAAAAAGTCACACACACTTTCCCTTTCTCCAACTCGTCTTGTTTCTTTGCCCTTTCCTCTTTGTCCTCTTGCCCCCCCGCCCCCACTGGTCCCCTCCCCAGCGAGTCTTGTCTAAGTGTTAGCAGCAGCAGCAGTGTCCCCTGAAGTAAAACAATCTGCTGTAATCTATCAGTGTGTTTATCAGGCCTATCTGAGAGCTGAGAAAGCCGGGGCCGGGTCCGTGGCGCCGTGCTCCCGAGCTGATAAAGTTTCAGAGTTCAGCGATGATGAATGTTAAGAAACTACACCCTCGTTAGAGAGGATGTGGACTTGGTAGAGGGAGCAAGGGACCTGGGCTGGAAAACAAAAAGCCTCGACACCAGTCACGGGTTGTGGGTCAAGCCCTTGTTTTTCCAGAAACACACTCTGTCCTGACCCTTTCCTCACTCCTGTCCTCATTTACAGTTTTTTTCTACACAGGGCTCACGTTCCTATCCCACCTCTCTCTCTTACCCCCCCCCCCCCCCACTCTCCTTTTCCCTTATGGCCTATTCCTATTCCCTAGTTTTCTTATTCAGTTGCATCTGTATCAAAGTTCTCATCTCATGTGTCTCAGACATGCTTTTGCCCTCAATCCCCTGATCCCTTTGTCCTCTCTGTCCACCTGAGCTCATCAGCAGCTTCTATCTATCACCTGAGCCATCGTGTCATGTCTCAACGTCCCCCGATTACAATGCAATTGATAAGGAGGCTGGAGACTCAAAAGTGCACAGTACAAATTGCCGATAAAGCATGAGTTCCTTTACAGATATTAGCTTCTGGGTATTAAAATGGGTCCCATTCTTTAACTTAGAATTCCTAGAGCTGTGATATTTGATAAGGATATGTGTAAAACCAGCACAATTGGTGTCCCTTCAGTCTTCTGACATATTCAGAAAACTGCCTTCTTAATATATATTGTTCTCTGAGGGTTCGAAGCCATCTTTTTACCTTCATCTGCCTATAACAAGTGGCAAAAAAAAATGGTTGGAGTTGTTAAGAGCATAAAAGGGGGAATCATAATGATTGTAACAAAGTTCATGAGCGTATAATAGCAGTTAATGCGATGCAAGGCGCGGGCAGCTTTGTTCGCCAAAGTGTTGAGCGTTTAATAGAATCTGATAGACACGAGTCCTCGGGCCCAGAGGACGAAGGGGGACTATGTGCTCATCAAGGAACTCTGTGCTCATCAAGGGAGCCGGGTGCGCTCTAAAGGAATAATTTGTCAATAATTGGCCGTGTCAGTCTCGTTAGACGTTTGATAATGCGGCGGTTCTTTGGGGCCGGCCCGTGAATATCTCAAATGAAACCACCAGGCAGCATGTGGCAGCAGATCTGGGCTCTCGATAGCACCATTAAGCGCTTCAGAAGTATTTTAGCTGAATTTACACAAAGCAAAAATAGATAAATAATGAAAAAGAAAGTGGAACATCAACTGTCAGGGAAGTGATACAGACTTTAAGAAATCATTTGGCAGGGTGAAAGATTTTCTGTCGCCTTATTGCCTTCTCAGCCATCACTCTGGTTAATTTGCTTACTCAAGCAATCGTGTGGACATGCCCGACTTTCTCTCAGTGTGTGTGTGTGTGTGTCCCACAGCCCCTTGGTCTTCTAAGTGTTACTGTACGTGCTTATCCCAGCACTGTGTTATCCCAAAAATGGTTTCCAAAATGGTGTATGTAGACTGTTCAGTAGGTGTGTTTGTGTCTGATTCTCCCTGTGATCACGTCACTCACCGCCGTATGGGATCTATTATCTAGTCAACTGAAAGGCCTGGCATGTTTCTAGAGATATTGTGGAATGGTTTATCTCACAAATATCTCCGAATGGTTGACGTTTATCTGATTGGCCAAATCCTTCATGATACCTCATTTCACTGACCCTCCTGCCCAATAGCGGCAAAATGGAGACTGCAGTTGTAGATCAAGGTGGTATTCTTTCTACGTCTGTATATCACAGTACACAGTGGTGTGGACCAAGGTTACAGCACCAAGCTTCTATACCAATGGCTACTACTCTGGGGATGTGCTGTACCTACGTTCTGGGTAATAAGGGCGATGTGAAAGCCCAGTAGAGATACATGGAGATCTCCCCTTAGTTTAGGGAAGGAGTCTCTCCCTGTATCAATGCAGCGATCTAACCGATAAACACTGTCAGGGCCTGGGCTTGTTTGCCCTCGTGCTGTACAAAGCCACAGTGACCTTTCAGTCAACTGGTCAGACTTTGCATGTATTCCCACTATTTCCTTTTCATGCAAATGGGGACAGATAGGTTCCAGGGAGTGGGATTTATGGCCTCACTAGTATAAATAAAGGGAGATTTTGGGGCCCAGGTGCAGTTAAGGGATGTTGGTCTGCTTGCCGATATTAGTGGATGGGGCTGGTTGATAGTTGAGTTGACTGTGCTGGCTAGAACGTGGATGGGCTAGGGTCACGGTTTGTACAGTAAGGTCTTGACATCTTTGGGTTACTTTTACCCCTCAGTCCCATTAGATTAAACTATTCTCTACAATATGGCACATACAGGAAGGTATAGGTTCATGTATGCGCAGACTCTACATGTCTCTACTCTTGGGGCTGTAACTTGGTTATAGCAGTATGATAGTAGTATAAATGTATACATTTATAAGCGAGCTTCACCAGGGTAAAGTTTCGTATTCTGAATTTCCCGCAGCTTCTCAGGGTAAGGTGTTTTTCCCCACTCTAAAAACCACACTGTTTAACTGAGTGTAATACTGGAATCCAGCATTTATTATTAATCAAAAGATAACACTTACAGTGATGAACCTGGAGAGTGGTGAGCAATGGGCTTGGCTGGGAGAAGGAAGGGGGAGGGAACATTAATATTCCCTTTCCTCTGAGAGCGCTTCTCAAAAAAAAAAGGAGACATCTATCGCTCTCATCCCCGTGCTTTTATTTCCCGTTCAGTTCATCTTAAATTTCCATTATTCACCACAAAAAGACAAGCCAAGTCTATTCATATGACTCTGTGACACTGACAGCCCCTCCTCTACACACACACACACACACACACACACACACACACACACACACACACACACACACACACACACACACACACACACACACACACACACACACACACACACACACACACACACACACACACACACACACACACACTATTATTAATCATCCTTATCAGTTTCTCACATCTCCCATTTATTTGCTGTTTAATCACTAAAATAATATGGGGGGGTTAGAGGGCCCGTTGGCATGGCAACCAAATGGAAAAGGTCAGGGTGAGTTTATCTTATCAATGATAGAGAATGGTTACTAATTACAGATAGGTACTACCAGTATTCAGTCCACTGGGCCCTGCCTTAAAACACTATCAGCAATCCACACCGGCCTGATATTAAAATGATCTACAGTCATCCAGACAGACACACCTCGCCCTGGCACTGCACACCACGGCAGACCAGACAAGACAGAACCAGACTTTATCAGCGCTAACTAATACTCCAAACTAATGAAAAAGCCCTGTTTAATGAGCTGAGGTACTCAGCTCAGCTAGTGACTGATGAAACATGTCTTTTTCTAGGTTATGCTCTCTGCTAAGGGTGATGATGTCTATCCTATTAAAATGTATAAGTATATTTATGACTAATTGCAACAATAGAGGAGTCATAGTACCCATAATTAATGATGAAACCTAGCTTTCTGAAAGGTCACCAATCATATTGCTATATGAGAGAGGAATTTATATAGCTCGAGAAAATAAAATACTCTTAATAGTATTTTTGTTTCAGCTGTAAGCTAATAATAACCTGCCTTGTTATTTTTAAATGTGTAGTATTTAGCTTTATTGTATTTTGTACTAATAACCATATCTGTATGTAAGAAACATTTGTGTAATTAACATGTGTTGGAACCACCAGGTGTGAGCCTAATATACAGCTAGTTTCTACAGCTAGTTATCCATTGAGGTTATTTAGTCAATCATATACCATATATTCAAATGTCATGTGTTTCTGGTTGTGTGTGTGTGTGTACTCTGTATGTATGCTTGTGTTTCTCTGCACTCTTCCATTTATCATCTTTGACATTTGGCTGTACTCCCCCCTATCTTCCCATCATCTGAGAAGAACACATTTTCCCCATCAGAAATCCCGTTGTGACTTTTTGCGTTTGAGGGGTGCTGATACTTCCTTTCACAACCGGGGAAGATGCATAGATGTGAGTCCATCTTCTCTGGGCTGCATTCCCTCTCCCCCCCCCCCTCTCTTAACATGGATGTTATCAGAGCAGTGAGAGCTACAGTGATGCCCTGCCTCTTGAAAATACCCCCTTTCTTTGCTGCTGCCAGCCATGCAGTGGGTTGATTTAACAAGCTAACCCCATGCTATCTCCTCTACATCTCCTCTACATGCTCCACAGAGTTATCACACTCACACTTACAGGATCTCAGTTGATTTTGATTTTATTTTAAGCCATGTGACAGAATTGATAGATAACATTTCAACTGCCGTCTGCCCCTCTGCTCCCATTCTTTTACTCTCTTTCCATTTCTCCCTCTCTCTCTCTCACCTTCTTTTTTTGCCCTTTCAATTTCTTTTTTGTTGATCTCTAAATCTGAAATTGTTGTCAGTCAGATATATACTGACATGGTCCTAGGATCAAGTTACAGTTGGATTTGGTGTGAATACTAGTGTTACTGTATATCCTGGTTATATGCAGCACCTCTATTTCCAGGGTTTTCTTCAGTTGTGTAGCTAGCAGTAGTTGCCACTGTGTCCACTGCTTTATGTCCTTTTAGGATGCACAATTAAGTCATAACAATTACAGGAGAGCCATAAATGAGTGTTGTGGTTTAACACGCGGGGCTCCTGAGTGGCGCAGCGGTCTAAGGCACTGCATCTCAGTGCTAGAGGCGTCACTACAGACCCTGGTTCGATTCCAGGCTGTTATTGGGAGGGTTGGGATTTGGCCTGGGTAGGCCATCATTGTAAATGAGAATTTGTTCTTAACTGACTTGCCTAGTTAAATAAAGGTTAAAAAAAGATATATAATAGACATCTCAGAAATACAGAGTTATGACTTCTACATATGGAGTGGGTTATAGAGTAGGGGGATTACTCAGCAATGCTAAGAAAAACAGTAGGCTATGGTACTATGGTGGTTTTTAAGCAAGTACATTTAGTATGCTACATTTAAAATGATGTTAACTACACAAACACTGTAGATACAAGCCAGAACCATTTGGATATCCAAGTATAGATAGATCACAGTGATCCAATGGCTTGGGTAAAGTGTTTAGTGGGTATAAGCAGCTAGGCCATGAGTCGAGGCCTCTAATCATCTCCTATCAGGGCTGTATCAGTCTAGTCTAAACCCTATCCCCCACCACGTTCACTGGGGGTCACTTTCTCTCTAGCTTCACAGCAGCCACTGCACTTTTACTTGTTTTGGTGATCCAGATCTGGACTGTGTTGTCTGTTTTCTCTGGGTTGGGGATGTGTTTAGTCTCTTGCGCTAGCAGAAACATCTGTCGAAGTGTTTGTCTATCGGAGCAGTGGCGATGGTTGTAGGGCCCTCTGGTTGGAGAGTTAAGCCGAGGCCTCAGGGTCAACGCTCGGATAAGACGGCCGACCGAAGGCCGCAGCACTTCAGACAAAGAGAGAGGAGGAGAGAGAGACTCAGGAGGAGGAGTAGGTGCCTGGATCTCCTGCTGGTTTCTGTCAGCGCTCTGAGAGCCTTGGTGTTGGAAGAGAAAAGGGGGGAGGGATTGAGGCTTCTCTCCTCTCTTTTCCTCTCTGCATACCATCATAATCACTCCTCCTCCCATCTTCATTCAGGCTTAAGATCAAGGAGGAGAGCAGTGAAGGGATTGTAATCATCCTCCTTTTATCAAATCTCTCACATGTTCCTTCCCACATGCTTAGGGGATGATTCTAGCTTGACTCTAGGGTTGGGCCATATTTGGGGAGACTTCTTCTACGATATGCTACTCCAAATATCACAATGTCCAATAGAATAATTTTGTACCATTAATGACTAAATCATTCCAGACTGTGTAATTTGGGTTTATTTAAAATATTATAGTGGCATTCTCAACCATACTTGACTCACACCGATGTATTCCATTGTTTGCACCTCCTAATCAAATCAAATTAAATTGTATTTGTATTTGTCATATGCGCCGAATGCAACAGGTGTAGACCTTACCGTGAAATGCTTACTTACAAGCCCTTAACCAACAATTCAGTTCAAGAAATAGAGTTAATAAATATTTACTAAATAAACAAAAGAAGAAAAAAAAATCTAATCAGTCAAAAGTTCCATGCTTGTAGTGGTGTTGTACTGTAAATGGATAGCACAGAGAAAGACTGGCACCAAGCTAAAAGTTAGGATATGAGCCACTCAGACCTGTGTAGATTCACTTAAGCATGTGCGTAAAAGGCCATTTTAGGATCCAAGTTAGGAATTTGGCCCTAAGATCGTACATCCCTTTGTGAATAAATTCCCTTTACAACCACTTGACACAAAATTCTATGAAAATGTGTGTGAAAAGTCTCATCAGTGCTCAAGGACACTTCCTATATATCATGTGAGAGTCTGATAAAGAATATGCAACAATGTCATGATATTTATCCTTCCAGACTAGTGTAAGATTGTTGTAATGTGGTTTCGGTTTTGGAAAATAACAGTCAAACTTGAGATCCACTGACCTTGTGTGTGTGAGCGAGAGGATAGGGACCCCTATACAACCCCCTAGTGATGCCAATAATAATGCCCATTCTGATTCTAATAGACACGTCTCTTTTCAATGGGCTCAGCAAGCTGTTATCTTGGCTTCAACATATGTTGGACGCTATAGTCCCAGAATCACTACCTACCTCACTAACGAGTTGTATCATTTTCTCAAACCTATTGTACTGTAGGTGTGTATATTGGAAGCTCACATTAGATTTATGTCCATAATGTCTATATATCCCATCACATATATTTTGGACACACCTACTCATTCAAGGGTTTTTCTTTATTTTGACTGTTTTCTACATTGTAGAATAGTGAAGACATCAAAACTATGAAATAACACATATGGATTAATGTAGTAATTCCATATGTGTTAAACAAATCTGAATATATTTTATATTTGAGATTCTTCAAAGTAGCCACCCTTTGCCTTGGCAGTTTCTCAACAAGTTTCACCTGGAATGCTTTTCCAACAGTCTTGAAGGAGTTCCCACATATGCTGAGCACTTGTTGGCTGCTTTTGCTACACTCTGCGGTCCAACTCATCCCAAACCATCTCAATTGGGTTGAGGTCGGGTGATTGTGGAGGCCAGGTCATCTGATGCAGCACTTCATCACTCTCCTTCTTGGCCAAATAGCCCTTACACAGCCTGGAGGTGAGTTGGGTCATTATCCTGTTGTAAAACAAATGGTAGTCCCACTAAGTGCAAACTAGATGGGATGGTGTATCACTGCAGAATGCTGTGGTAGCCATGCTGGTTAAGTGTGCCTTGAATTCTAAATAAATCACAGACAGTGTCACCAGCAAAGCACCCCCACACCATCACACCTCCTCCATGTTTCACGGTGGGAACCAAACATGCAGAGATTATCCGTTCACCTACTCTGTGTCTCACAAAGACACGGTGGTTGGAACCAAAAATCTCAAAGGACAGATTTCCACCGGTCTAATGTCCATTGCTTGTGTTTTTTAGCCCAAGCAAGTCTCTTCTTCTTATTGGTGTCCTTTAGTAGTGGTTTCTTTGCAGCAATTAGACCATGAAGGCCTGATTCACGCAGTCTCCTCTGAACAGTTGATGCTGAGATGTGTCTGTTACTTGAACTCTGTGAAGCATTTACATTGGCTGCAATTTCTAAGGCTGATAACTCTAATGAACTAATCCTCTGCAGCAGAGGCAGCTCTGGGTCTTCCTTTCCTATGGCGGTCCTCATGAGAGTCAGTTTCATCATAGTGCTTGATGGTTTTTGCGACTGCACTTGAAGAAACTTTCAAAGTTATTGAAATGTTCCGTATTGACTGACCTTGATGTCTTAAAGTAATGATGGACTGTCATTTCTTTTTGCTTATTTGAGCTGTTCTTGCCATAATATGGATTTATTAAATAGGGATATCTTTCGTATACCACCCCTACCTTGTCACAACACAACTGATTGGCTCAAATGCATTAAGAAGGAAAGAAATTCCACAAATTAACTTTTAACAAGGGACTCCTGTTAATTGAAATGCATTACAGGTGACTACCTCATGAAGCTGGTTGAAGAATCTCAAATATATTTTGATTTGTTTAACACTTTTTTGGTTACTACATGATTCCATATGTGTTATTTCTTCACTATTATTCTACAATGTAGAAAATAGTAAAAAATAAAGCAAAACCCTTGAATGAGTAGGTGTTCTAAAACTTTTGACTGATACTGTGTATATATATATTTTTATGTACTTTGGACTCCAACATTACTCGTCCTAGTATTTCTATAATTTCTATATTTCTTAATTCCATTCCTTTACTTTTTTAGATGTGTGTGTATTGTTGTGTATTGTTAAATACTACTGCACTGTTGGAGCTAGAAACACAAGCATTTCACTACACCCGCAATAACACCTGCTAAACATGTGTATGCGACCAATAAAATTGTATTTGATTTGATTTGAATACAGAGAATGTTATTGCAAAAGGTCCCACTATCCAGTTTCTGTACACACACACTCAATTGTGAAACTGAATTGGAGGGATGTGTGTGTGAGTTCATCAGGGGGGAAGAGATGGATAGGGAGCGATGCAATATGTAGTTGATTCAACCCCCCACCCCATGGATCTTGGGACGGTTGGAAAGTTAAGATTTGTTGCTATTTTCTATCTTTTATCAGGGTGCCTATCGCCTGGCTCTTGTCTGCCTGCCTGGCTTCAATAGTCCAGGGTCTCGGCTCTAGCCGCCTGGCAACTCAACTCCTCCTGGTTCTCCCCTCGTGCTCTGCTCCGGCTGTACTCTCCGCCCAAGAGCAAATACGTCCATGAAGAGGAGATAGACTGGCACACAGTTGCAGCTGCCTTTTTTTCTAGTTAGGTGAAATTATTGTCAATGTTGTTGGTGGTGGTTGTGTTTATGTCTCTGTGTGTATTGTGTTGTGTGTGTGTCTATGTATTATTGGGAGAGATAGGTATCCAAAATAGCCCTCCCACATACAAACAAAATGATGCAAAACCTTCTCTTAAAATGCAATTACATTTTAAACACAAGAAAATGGGCGCAGATACTGTACATTGAGGATGTCTCCTTTTGACAACACACACATTCTGACACAATGTACATCTGATAATGAGTGAATAATAGGCTCAGACCTCCTCCTACGTATATAACCTCTATGGGATAGTAACACACACACACACACACACACACACACACACACACACACACACACACACACACACACACACACACACAGACACACACACACACACACACACACACACACACACACACACACACACACACACACACACACACACACACACACACACATTGACACACTCTTTCACACTCTTCACATACACTGCTGCTACTCTGTTTATTATCTATACTGATTGCCCAGTCACTTTTACCCCTACCTACATGTACATATTACCTCAATTACCTCATACCCCTGCACATTGACTTGGTACCTGTACTCCTTGTATATAACCTCGTTATTGTTATTTGATTGTGTTACTATTTCCTTTTTAATTAGCACATTTTTGATTACCTTTTAACTCTACATTGTTGGGAAAGGGCTCGTATGTAAGCATTTCACGGTAAAGTCTACACCTGTTATATTCGGCGCATGTGACAAATACATTTAATTTGATTTGATCATGGTCTTGATAATACTGACCATCTTTCACCAGGAGAGTGTTTGATGAGGTGCCAAGTAGGAAGCTTTGTGATGTGTGTCTAGGGAGGGAAGGGACATCCTTCAACATATCCTAGAGAGGGAGCATATGCTGCACTGGTATATAAAAGCCTCATTATGACAATACAATGTCATTTCTAATCCACATTTTAAACCTGTTGAACATTACTGTTAGATGTTGCTGTTTTGATGACTGTTAATGTTTCAACGGTTATTGTTATTACAAGTAGATGAACAAGGACAGTCAAAGAGATGAAAAGCCTGTATGGTTGAGATGTCACCAGGCCATTGCTAGGTCACCCAGCTAGATGTTGCTATGCTCTTGAATATGTTACATACCAGGAACCTGTTGAATTGAAGCCGTGTGAAGTTGATTGACAAATGCAAATCCTATGATAATGATCTGTATTCTACACCCAAACATAGGTGATCAAATCTTGTGTAATTTCCTTGCCATCACAGGATATGTTGTCATTGTGCCTTGGTGCACACAATGCCAGTTTGATGCCATTGATGTGGGGGAATATATCTCAAGGTATAAGGGGTAGTTGGTATAATGAGTGTCTTAAACAACTTGCTTTCCCCCTGCTGCCCATAAAGTGTCACACAATCTCGACTCTTGTATCTTGCCGAAAATTCTGTGTTAGTGTGTAGTGTAGCTCCATGAAAAAGTAAGAATGCCATTGTGAATGTAATGCTGTATAGTGTGTATCAGTGTCTGTGTTAAGTTCATAGACAGTTTGACTCTATCAGGGCTGAAAACACCATGTTTCAACATGTAAAACAAGAGGAAGATGTATTTTTGTCCAGCAGAAATATCCTCTTGAGAGGTGGGGTTATCTGATAGATTGGTGTGAAGAGGTTTGTTGATCTCCCCTTGCAAGGGTAGTTTTTCTCTCATGGGGCTATGAAGGATACACCTGCACTGGACCATCCATCACTATGGCGATGCTGGGCAATGGGTAACTATGGTGCTATCGCTATCTACCATCACACCTGCCCTCTCATGGCCCACAGAGCAATATCCAGGCAGGGGGAAGCTGATCCCCCCTCCTCCATGTTATTGACTACTTCCTATTTTCCTTCCCTCTTCCCCTTTTCTTTCTGTGGGTTCATTCTTCCCATCGTGTCCCACCCTGTCGTCTCCCCTGGACCATTATCAGGGAGACGGCTCCTGCTCATTAAGGAGTTAATTTTCTCTGTCCTATCTCTGATTTGTATAGTGAACCTAAAGCACTGTGAATTCTTTAAATTTCTTCTGTGTTATCAAAAGGGGAATGGGGGATATTTAATCGTTTAAGTAGTCTTCCTGGGGACTCTTTTATTTTTTTGCTCTTCCCAGCAATGTAAAGAAATCCTGCTGAAGCCGCCCAGCTCAGTAATTCAGTTTTTAAAGCATGAAAAAAAAAACCAGACTTGATGAAATTCCACTATCAGCTCCGAACCAATATGCAAAATATCTCGCTGGAAATCAAATAGCTATTATGTTTTCATTTCCACGTCGGCGTATTTGCTTAATGAAGAGGAGACAGATCAGACCAGCAGAGAGAGTCTGCAGGAGCCGATAACCGAGAACGGCTCCCAGCTATCCGCATAGAGTGACGCTCCCAGTCACAGCGGTTTTTTCAGAGCGAGAGGGAAGGGGGGGTAGAGGTAGAGAGGGAGGAAGGGAGAGGAAGAAAGAGGGAGAGCAAGACTATAAAAGGGAGATGGCAGGGTGAAAAGGGGATAAATAGGGGGATGATGATTATAGGACAGAGAGAGGGATGTAGTAAAGGGAAAAGAGAGTGAGGGATAGAGAGAAAGTGGGAGAGAGATTTAGTTTAGGGAGGTGTAAAGGAAAATGGGGGAGTGTTTGTTAAAGCTTCTGTACCTCATTGCTCTGTCCGGGGATTTGACTGTTTGATGTTTGACGTCCTGCTGTCACGTCCAAATTCGGGATCAGGCGGGTCCTGTTTGAAGTGCTCCAATGCCCTGTGCATATAAATATCATTGCCACACATTATCATCATATTATAATCACACTCATTATCATAAATATTGTAATCACTCATTCATATGATTTCACTGATGGTGTTGACAGACATGTAGATATATTTTTCTATTTAGTTGCAGGCTATAACTCTCATATTTGTCTGCATATATTTTATGACTGTCTGGCTGTTTTTAGTCTGGTTGTATTTAACAGTTGTGTGACAGACAGTTCTGCTCACAGATATGCAACTTATTTATAAAGTGATGGAATAAAATGAGGCTTGTCACAACATTAGCTCTCTGAGATACATTGGTATTGAACATGTTAAGGCTCCTGGGGGGGCCCCTCCTGGGGGGGGGGGGGGGGGGGGTCTATTGATCATTTATTATTGAAAACAGAGTTGTATTTGGTTCACTGTTTGTCCACTATGTCACCAAAATGTCTTAACCAAGAGTTTGACATCAGACCAATTCTTACAGAAATATATTGTTGAAATGTCTTGCCATCCAGGTGTGGTCATATTGTATATCAGTATACTTTTTACATATTTTCTACAATGGCTATGTGCCCTAATCATGGATACCAGAATATCAGAGGTACACAAGTTGTTTTGAAGTAGGTCATGTGTAATTGTATCTACGACACCACGCGTCCTGCGTGTGATGGTCTTGTGGGCGGATATAACAGTTTTCAATGTAATGTTATCTTACTGTTGTCTAGGTTACAACTCGGCCCGATTTGTATATTTAATCCTTGATACCTACATGTACCTCTGATTATTGAATATGCCTTAAAGTGCTTTTGTATAGCCATGTTTTGTATTGTATTCGCACCCACTATGCCCACTAGTATATTCAGTGTGCGGGCCTTTCTGTTCTTTTTATATTTACTTTATTAGTCCAGCACCTACGTTTTTAAGGATGTGCATATGACCACGAACTCTTCTATGACATGAGATTCGGCCACTAAAATGTGGATGACTTATTTTCTGTTCCACAACCCCAACATTCTACATAAAATGTGTGTTTTTGGTAAGAAAGGTATGTAGTGTACCAACCATACTTATTTCCCATTTATGCCCATGTACACGCATTGTAGAGTGTGTGACTGCCCACTGGGCTGTGGATTCTCTCTAGCCTCTATGTGGTTCTGGGTCTTCACTGATGGCTGGTGAGGGAGCCAGGGAGTGGTATGATCATTCTGAACCCAGTTAGAGTGGTGTGCCGGCCCCCATCCATCGCTCTAACTCTCTACACCTGTCTGTCTGCAGCCAGACCCCAGTGAGTCCCTGCCACTCATCTGCTGGCAGGGCAGTGAGAGTCCTCAGGCTTATCGGCTATGTCAGGGACTGTGGTGACATCAGTCACGTGGCACCTCTGGCACCCGTCACTTCACTGCACCCTGGTCTGTCATCTGTCGGTCAGTAGAGTACTTAAGCATCATTGCAGGAGATTTGGAGATCTACAGAGGGATCAATAACGTCACCAGGATTTCAGATGTGTTGAAAAATGTGTATGTTTTGCTAGATTTTTGAAAATGTTCTGAGTAATCATTGAAGTCATCATTGCCTCGGATCAAAGGCATTTTTCTGTTGTTGTTGCTAGACATGAAATTAGAGAAATCAATCTGATCGCATGGACTGAATTCTTTGCACAGTATAACACAAGCTGAATTCTGATCATTGAAATGGGCTTTGAACCCTCTAGGGGTTCAAACTTGGAAGACATTATAAGAACAGAAGTTCAAATAATATTTGGTTCGTTATTCCCTTTAATGTGATCAATAAGAAGCTCCTCTTCAGCATGTGACTCAGTCAGGTAGCCCAGTTCCCTCCTCAAGAGTACATACCAAAGGGGCCTCTCTTACTCTAAATATCCTCCTTTAAGGTTTTCTTCTTTCTCACAAATCTCTGATTGTCTGATACAAGTAGCGCTTCTCTTCTAGTTTTACTGTTTTGTAAGATGGTTATTAATGTAAGAGCTGGCGAGGGGTGGCGGCTGTTTAATCAGGCTTGTTGAGCATGCAGGTTTGATGTGTTGTCTCTGTGTTTAATCACCGCTGCTGAGCACACTGGTTTGATGTGGACGGCGAGTTAATAAAGCAGTATCTCCTCTGCCTTCATCAGCTCAACACTTTGTTCTGTGCTGCCTTAGAGTGGCAGATAGAGTTGGAGG
The DNA here is from genome assembly GCF_965601325.2 of Salmo salar. Taxonomy (NCBI): domain Eukaryota; kingdom Metazoa; phylum Chordata; class Actinopteri; order Salmoniformes; family Salmonidae; genus Salmo; species Salmo salar. The sequence goes on along the minus strand of NC_138306.1, from coordinate 35,815,773 downwards.
CTGCTCTAAGTTCTTTCCCCTTCTCTCTCTCTTTTTCACTCATGTCCTTAAGATTACCAACTTCTGTGTCACAGATGCATGCAGGTTAGTATTTGTGTGTGTCTCTGTGAGAAAGAACACATATGAATGGCTTGAGACTTATTTCAGAATCTGTCTTATGGCGTCAGTGCAGGTCATACTACCTGTCTCTCACATGCAGGTATTCAGTGGTTCAATACTTTTTGGATTGATATTGCAGAGACTTGCTCCTCAAATCATTCTAAGCTACAACTCTGTATTGTGTGATACATTCCTGGGTTGTTTTTCAGTTAGGTAATGTACCTAATTAGATTGGTTAGCAAAGTAGTTTATTTTCCCCATTCTTTGATTTGTTCAGTCAAATTCTGATATCCATTTATTTAACGAGTTTTAAAGTTATAATTAGTGGTTATAACTTTGAAAAGTGCAAATAAAGTTGGATGGTACAATGCTTATCAAGTAGCCTGTACTATCCTTTCTTCCAACTATCCTGAAGAGGGAAAAATATAATATTTCTTAGTAGATAAAAGAGGCAAAAGTTAAAACTTTTTCCACACCATTTGATGTCTGAAAGCAGTGATGCGGCGATTGATTCATTAAACCAGAACAGTAATGAGGAAAGAAATCATAATTCAAACTTACATTTTAAACACGAAATATAATTGGAATTTTATACAGAGAAGTCTCTTTGTACAATTATGATTAAAGGAAAATTAATTGTATGAAAATGTCCTCACAGATACTGAAAATTATATCAACCAAAGCTCGAGCCACATAATTCAAAAAATATTGTGTTCGGGATCGATCTTTTTTCTTTCCTCTATTTTTTTTGTTAAGGTTCAAATCTAACTGTGTTAATTTTATCTGAAATTACAGTGAACCATTACAGTGAAATTAGCCTAAAGATGTTTCATTTACAAAGACAGAAACACTTTTGTCAGGCAGCAATTGTTTCCAAGCATTATCTCCGCCTCGTTTTAATTGCTTGGAAGTGAAATTAACAGAATTAGAAAAATTGCTTTTTCCTTTTTCTACAAGACTCTTTATTCACGGGTATTGTTGTGTGCTTTGTCTAGATTATAGGGCTCTTTGTTCTAGGAGTGTAAATATATACGCCCCCGGTCACGGCTTTAGCTTGGAACAATCCCACTTCGCTCATCACAACCTCATGGAAATTAATTTACAAACTATGGGGTAAAATCCCATTTTAATATCCAGCATTAATTTGACTAAAATGTACTTGTTTAAAATGATGCGTTGTGCCCCAATACTTAATTGCAATGCCTTGTGTTTGCATTTGTTTCATTTTTTCTCCCATGGTAATCAGTAGAATGTTAACCATTTACACTGACTTGACAGTTCCTAATCCTTTTTATGGAATAGGTCCGGGGATTAATTTATAATCTGTCTCTCAGTGTTCTCATGGGAATAGGCTGTGAAGTTATGTCTACAGAGAGTCGTGTCATCCAATGTGATTTGAAATACTGGTGGGCTTTTATATTAGAGGGGTCTCATGTAGAACCTTTTCTGTGTGTGTCTCAGTGAAAGCACTGAGGAGAGAGCTGCACCCAGTAGAAATAAGAATGAGAATGTCTTTCTATGTATTCTCCCGACCCGTACCAATAGAATGAGACAGTGAAGAGCAGCAAAGTGATGAAGGGGACAGGGTCTGAGGTTTTGTGTTTTCATCCTTTGTTTTATTTAGTCTGAATGACAATTAATATAATGCATATGAATTCATTTGAATTATTTTAAAACATAATATTCAAAATCTCTTATCATGCGTTAATTTAGGCTATCCTCACAGGTCTAAAATAGCCCAGCAGTGTAATCGCGAGTAGTCAGCAGGGATTATAGAAATGCAATATCAGGTGTGATGTGAGTTAATCATTTTATGACAGTATTAAAACCCCTTTAATGTACCAAATATAAAATGTATTATCAGTGTTGTGTTCAGGGAATGGCAACATTTCTTTTACACACATTCAATCTATTGTGCAGAATTTGATATCCTTAATTTTTCTGGGGCCACACCTAATTCTATGAGACCAATTTTACAAGGGACATGAAATGTAAAATGAAATAACTTCAGCGCTTTCTGTTCAGTAATCTCTACTGGATAGTGACAGCACAATATTCTATTGTAATTTTATTCAATTCAAATTGATAAATCTATCGTCATGAATTTCGGGCACCTGAGTGGCACAGCAGTCTAAGGCACTGCATCTCAGTGCAAGAGGCGTCACTACAGTCCCTGGTTTGAATCCACGCTGTATCACATCCGGCCGTGATTGGGAGTCCCATAGGGCGGTGCACAATTGGCCCAGCATTGGCTGGGGTAGGCCATCATTGTAAATAAGAATTTGTTCTTAACTGACTAGCCTAGTTAAATAAAGGCTAAATAAAAACATTTAAAAATGAATTAGGGTATGGATTCCTTCACCTGATGTTATTGTGCTGTGGGTTAGTGGTTGATGCCTTCACATAAATGAGTAAAAATGTTCAATGCAATTAAATTCTTTCTCTTGTTTCTTCTGGAAGGTTCTATTGGGGACCTGGAAGGTGACGAGGACAACACACCTGATGACGTCAGCCTATCGGGCGATGAGGGTGGAGCCTCGGACCCAGAGGACTCAACAGAATGTGACAGCTCCAGTCCACCACCATATACCCCCCTGTACATTGAAGGTGAGCTCTCCCACCTCTGTTCACCCCCCTGTACAATGAAGGTGAGCTCTCCCACCTCTGTTCACCCCCCTGTACAATGAAGGTGAGCTCTCCCACCTCTGTTCACCCCCCTGTACAATGAAGATGAGCTCTCCCACCTCTGTTCACCCCCCTGTACAATGAAGATGAGCTCTCCCACCTCTGTTCACCCCCCTGTACAATGAAGATGAGCTCTCCCACCTCTGTTCACCCCCCTGTACAATGAAGATGAGCTCTCTCAGCCTGGGGTAGCACTGAGAAACATACAGTTGTTGTCTTATAACCATTTAATTGAATTGAACATTTTTACTCATTTATGTGAAGGCATCAACCACTAACCCACAGCACAATAACATCAGGTGAAGGAATCCATACCCTAATTCATTTTTACATGTTTTATTTATTAACCTTTATTTAACTAGGCTAGTCAGTTAAGAACACATTGTTATTTACAATGATGGCCTGCCTATGCAACAAAACTCAGGGAGTGCCTGGTGTCGTCTCTGAGCTGGTAAGCTGAGATGCTGTGAACTTCATGGCTCTGTGCCAGTATTCCCAAACATATGCCCCTCAAATTCTAGTGCCAGTGCCAGCTCCCTGGTTCCTCTCAATTAAATACAGCTTTCCATTCTCCTCCAGGGCATCAACACGTTTTGGAAAGTGCCCTGTTTCATTCTGTGGTGCTTTCTGTGGTGAGCTCGTCATGTCAGTTGGTTAATACAACAGTTAGACTTCTGTTATGGCACCATGATCTTGGAGATTGATAGCATCGTCTCCGTCTCGTTGTCAGTCATTTTGTACTAGTAATTCATTTTATATTTGTCTTTCTTCACTACTGTAGGTAAGACTGAGGCCTAACTGTTATGTTGACTCAAGGATTATTTCATATTTGGATTGATGATTTCAATGATTCACCCTATTTATAATTTCTTGATTAGTTGTACGTTAAAATATACATTCTGTGGTTCCTGGGTTATAAGTTATAAACTCTCTCAAATCAACTGCCAGTCCTATGTAACCACTAAACTCATAAATTCATCATATCCCAATATCTCACTACTTTAACTGTACAGAATAGGTACACACCATAAATGAATGTTAAAAATATAATTTCACATGTCCATATGTCTAAAGCATCGACCAAGGTTTCCTTTTGACCAGATCTTGGCATCACTGCTTGGCCCCACATCTTTTCCTCAGGTTTTCCACTTATCCTGTGATAGTGGAGTTTGGAGTAATATTCTTTTGAGTTATTCAAGATTTCTGTATTTCTTATTTTAATCAAAAAAATTCCTGCTCTTGTGAAATTTGGGGCTGGAGTGATAAGCGTCTGTTCGTTGGCTTGGTTTGATAAACCCATGTCCATTCTGTCAGGTGTTAATCAAGACTACATTAGAGATTACCCAGTGTGTGTGTGTGTGTGTGTGTGTGTGTGTGTGTGTGTGTGTGTGTGTGTGTGTGTGTGTGTGTGTGTGTGTGTGTGTGTGTGTGTGTGTGTGTGTGTGTGTGTGTGTGTGTGTGTGTGTGTGTGTGTGTGTGTGTGTGTGTGTGTGTGTGTCGCCTTCAGCTTCAGTATACTGCAGATGAGGATGAGAGAATGAAATGTGATTGTGTGGGCTAAGAATAAAATGTTGATTACATTTCAGAGACAAATAGTGTGTATTTTTGTGTGTTTCTGTTTTTCTCTCGTCTTTGTCTTCTTCCCCCGCAACTGAATGGAGAAAAGCCACACGTCACCTTGTTGATTTAACTCTCTCTCCCTGGGGTTCCTCAGTTGCCCAGTGCTGCCATTATCATCTCTCTGTAAATCAGCCGTGTTTGACGAACCTGCTCTTTCAACCTGGGATCAATAACAGGTCTTTATCAGGCCAGCACTGGCTAATAAAGGCAAGGTCCCTTATCCACCATCTGGGAGAGAGAAACAGAGGCGATAACCGCCTGATAACTTTGAGAGAAAAACACATTCTACCAGTAACAGGACCTGTTCTGTGTTCATCTTCTAGCCAGAATACAAATATATTAATTCACACAGTAAAATGAATGCACACACACACACACACACACACACACACACACACACACACACACACACACACACACACACACACACACACACACACACACACACACACACACACACATCTGCTCAATCCATCTCTCTCTGTCATGGTGTGACTTTGCTTCCTTTCAATGTTCCTTGAATCTCTGCGACTGATGTGGTCTATGGTCTACAGGTGAATGCAGAAACTAACTGAATCAAGAACCCTTGTCTGAGACCTTATTAGGCTAGTCAAAAACTGGTGAGTGAGAGAGACCAACACTACTGGTCCAAATATCTCTCTCTTTACTTAGGGCCTTTGCGCTCAAGTAGCATCCCTGTTTTTGTCTCTAAGGGAACCGGTGGAGTTCAGAGCAGACAACAACGCAGTAGGGAGGGAGATGCAGAATGAATAAGAAGTTGGGGAGGACAAAGAGGAGTCTGTGTGTAGAAGTTCAGGTTGTTGGGTGACTTTGCCCTGCAGGTGTGACGGGAAGTTCTGCTTATCAGATTGATGGAGGCTGTCTCGGTTGGGTGGGGGTGGAGGAGGGGTGGGGGTGGAGGAGGGGTGGGGGGCACAGAAGGGAGGGGGGTAGTGGTAGAGAGTGAGGGAGAGAGAGAGGGGCGGCAGAAAAGTCTCTGTTGACTCCTCCTTGGCTCAGATGATATGGGAGATAATATTGATAATATTAAACGCAATAACTGTGGTTCCAGCTCCAGTCCCCAGCTGAGCGCTGCAGGATAAAATCAATGTGCCATTCAATGTGATTTATAGCTGAAAATAACGGGACTGTTTAGGCAGGGAGGGAGGATTGGTAGTGTGGGGGGGTGGGGCTGATGTGCTGGGAAAGGCTGAGTGTGTGTGTGGGGTGGAATGGAGAGGTGGACGTGGTGGGTGTTGATGGTGGTGGGGGCGATGGTTGATTTATTTGACGATGCAGATCTAATCTCCAACTGTTACATTAATAACAGCACCTCGGCGTCACGTGGGCTGACGTTTATGGCTGGTATCGATCGAGAGCTATCGCTGTTTATCTGAGCGGGAATGCAATGGTAAACATGCCCTTTGTGCACACGACTGAGGTGTTATCGGGGTGGGGTGATGGGGAGGGGGCAGGGGCGGGAGGGAGGGAGAGTCCCTCTGATTAAGCTATTGGCTAATAATCAACCCATTCGGCCAGGTAGGAACACTCTGGAAGTAAAGTGTATGATACCAAAGTCAAAGAGGAGGTTGAGTTCTCCCCATACAGTGATCACTTCGATCAGAGGGAGCGATTCAGTAGTCACCTTCATCAAAGACAGACAGGGATATTGATGGCAGTGATTAGAGTGTATATTGTGTCTGTCTGTGTCTTTGTTGAAGGTGATTTGCCTTTATGAGACAGGGAGAAGCAGAGAAAGAGAGGGAGAGATCACTAGACATGGTCTCTAATGAGCTTTTCTCTCTGTGGTCCATCTCCATACTGAGGTGTTGTGTTACACAGCTATGGAGGCTTTATTCTGAGGGCTTTGATCAACAGACAGGAACTGCCTCTGACGAGGAAAGTCTGTATGGGGTAGATGCAATGTACACACGCACACACTCACTTGTGATGAAGTGACATTCTACACACACACACACACACACACACACACACACACACACACACACACACACACACACACACACACACACACACACACACACACACAGTTGGTAGAGCATGGTGTTTGCAACACCAGGGTTGTGGTTTCGATTCCCACGGGGGGCCAGCACAGAAAAATAATGTATGAAATGAAATGAAATGTATGCATTCACTACTGTAAGTCGCTCTGGATAAGGGCGTCTGCTAAATGACTAAAATGTAAATGTAAATACTGTAGCCTGTGGATGGCCATCTAGCCTCTTATGAATGATCTGTATTTTTATAATGTCTCTAGTAAGATATTATACACCAACCCTGTTGTTTGTGTGGATGTCTCATTATTCTAATGACCTCTTCTTTAAACAGAGCCAAGGACACATGACTGCCTTGGTGCACCTGATGATGAGGATGAGGAACAAAAAGGTCCAACTCACACTGAAGAAGAGGGGGAGGAGATGGAAGAGGAGGAAGACGGGCTACATTGGAGAGGTCCAGGTGAGTCAGTTTGTCTGTCTGTCCGACTGGTCTGAGACTGTGAATCATGTCTAGTTTTTCTCACTATTTTGTCTTGTTTGTTGTTTAGAGCATGTGTTATGTGTTTTTGTGTCATAATATAGTCTTAACTAAGAGTTAGGGGTGTAACGGTTCACCAGCCCATGGTTCGGTACATCTGGCTGTTTTGGGGTTACGGTTGGGTTGGGTTTCTATACAGCGGGAAAATGAAATGCCAGCAGTTACTGTAGTTCATTTTCATTTATAGGAAAAAATATTGGTGTTCCTGGTTCCATATATGATCATGAGTCATAAAACACTTTGTATTTTCTTAAATGAAAACAACAATAAAATTAAAACAACAATAAAATAAAGTGCAATATGCGTGTGAAATCAATGTGTAAACATAGCTCAGACATTGTATAGGCCTATGCTACGTTTTCTTACAAAGAGAAAATGATGAGCACTTGTGACTCATAAAGGGGGCGTGTCTGTAGCATGGTACTTGTCATTTCCCACTCCAGGGTAATGTGATGGACTGTCACCGTTAAGTAGCTCTGTAGCCCTGAAGGTTCATCCATCTGTAGTAAGCACAACACAGGGTGCAGAAGCCAATTCTTTGAAAACTTCAGCTTTGCTTGTATAGAGCGGGTACTAGCTGTTTGCTGAAATGGGTGTAAGGGGGAAGTTCGTAATGTGGGTTGAGCACTTTCATGAGGTGCTGAAACTCCCTATTCTTCTCAACCACTGAGAATGGGTGCATATCCATGGCTATAAACATACCTATTGCTCTAGTACTTTCTTTGGCCCAGTCAGCTGCGAAGGGCTGCTTGAATGCAGAGGGGAGACGAAGTTGTGTTGTTTCTTTGAGTTTCTGTCTTGCTCCGCAGGTAGGAATACTGGGCTGATGTCGGCGTAAATGCCTCAGCATGTTTGAGGTGTTGGCAGCTGTATAGGCTATTCTTGTTGAGCGGTGGCGACGCACTCGCTCTGTCCATCCCCGTTGTAATCTACTGGGAAGACAAAATGTTCCCAAACTGAAGATTTAAACGATGATGGAGGATCTTCCTCCAGGTTTATCGACCCCACCACTCTCCATCGTACAGAGCTAGTTCCCGGCTGCGCCTTACAAAAGGACGGTTTGAAATGCGGCAATTAAGATGAGAACTTTGATTACAACGTGGACATAGGCTCTAGTTGTTTTAATGGAAGAGCCTGAACAAAATGTGTGCTCAGATTTTACTCAAGAGGCATACAACACAGCGTAGGCATAGCCTATACGCCCAGTGCTTTTTATTAGTTTATTTTTGGTGTATTCATTCGGGTTCACAGTGCAGACAAAACGCCAGGTCCCCATACCGAACGGTTCAGTACGAATGCCTGTACCGTTACACCCCCCAACACTTTACTGTTTTGTAAAGTAAGTGTGAGTGTGTTTAAGCTGCTGTGTTATTGTGTAGATGGTGTGTTGTGTCCAGGCTGTTGTTTGGGAGAAGCAGCCATTAACGTGACAATGGGAATTTATTCAACTTGTAACAAAAACATGTCTTCGAGCACAAACATGGACCAGAGAAGATAACAAGCAATTGCCATAATTTTATTTTTTCCCTCTCTCTTATCATAGCTGTTTTGTTATTTATTTTTCTTCTCTTGTGTTGTCTACAATGGGTTCAATAATGTAAGGATCCACAGGATCTGTCGTTCATATTTCTTTTCAAGCTGTGCATGTGTGCTTGTGTGCCCATCAGTGTGCGTGTGTCCGTGTTTTAATTCTTCTAGTTGAGGATGTTTTCATTATCGTCATGTCCCAGCCTGTCCCTTTAACAGTAATTGAAGCGATATTAATTGCTGTGTGGTTGCTGGTTGATGGCAGCACAGTGATGTTAGTGTGATAGGCTTTTTCCTCACAAACTAACTGCCGGGAGAGCGAGAGAGGGGGAGCGAGTGAGAGATAGCCCTTCTATCAGTACTGAAGCAGGCGCTGTCTTTATCAGGAGCACGATTGGCAAAAGGGAAACTTTGACCGGTCTGAATTTTTCTCTTATCGTTAAGAACCCCCCCCCCCCAACCTCTCTCTTCCATCCACCCCCACTACTGGTCTCTCCATCACCACTAACAACCCCCCCAACACAGACATGCTCTCATTCCCTCTTGTTTTTTTCTCTCCCTCTCTTTTTTTCTGAATGTTAGGAGTGGACTCGTGGTGAACGTGGTCTTGTTCATACATTCGTTTAGGCTCTATCAGCTATTTCCCACAAGCCTCTGGGAGAGGAACATTTTCTTGTATGGAAAAGGCTTTTATCTCCGTCTTCTTTATGAGTCTTAGCATTCCGCTCATTTCTTACTGTCACTTAGTTTAGCCTGTTTTCGGATCAGACTCTGATATCTGTTTTAGTCCCCTGGCTGTCCATCTGTCTGTCTGTCTGGGTACAGGGATTTCAGGTGGTTTAGACTAGAGAGCAGGGTCTGGTCAGGTCCTCACCACAGACATCTCAAGCTTCATCACACCCATCTCCCTCTCCTTCTTACTCGCTCTTTCTTCCTCCCTCTCTGCGTCTCTCTCTCTCTCTCTTGCTCCCCCAAGCTGTCCAACTTAACTATTTTCCTCCTCACAAATGCAGACTGTCATGCTCATGTCTGCCAGAGATTGGTGCTTGCCCTCAATTTATCTGCTTTCTAGATGTTTATGTCATGGCAGCCACGCCTCATGTGAGAAATGTTATATATTCTGTCAACAGACCCTCTCATCTCTCTCTCTCTCTCTCTCTCTCTCTCTGTCATAATGAGTCAGTGATGAACACAATCATTCATATTTTTCATACATTTACAGTGTAGAAATATTTTCTATGTAATTTCTAATCCTGGCCAAAATTAGAATGTGAATTAGAATTAGAGTGTGAATTAGAATGTATCTGTTTACACGTTATTATTTCAGCAATTCTTTATAGAAAGGGTATTTCTATTTTCCTAAACCTATTTAGCTACTATATTATATTGCATTGTGTCTGTGTCATTTCTACTGCCCAGACACTACATTTCAGACTAACAGAAGAAAGATTCATTGTATTGGCTGAAAATAAGACAGACCAGAAAATGAAAAGATTGTAATTCTTCTCATGCCTATGTTAGTCGACCACATTCGTTTCCTGTTATTCGAAAATTAGACAATTCCCACCAGAATACAATCAGTATCCAACTTTTTTTCTGGAGCCAGTATATGTTTGGGGACATTGCCCTGTGTAAGGTGCCGTGTTTCGGCTGGGACGTTAAACGGGTTTCTTGACTCTCTGTTGCCATTAAAGATCCCATGGCACTTATCTTAAGAGTAGGGGTGTTAACCCCGGTGTCCTGGCTAAATTCCCAACCTGGCCCCATTCCATCATGGCCACCTAATATTCCCCAGCTTCCAATTAGCTCATTCATCCCCTCACCTCTCCCCTGAAACTATTCCCCAGGTTGTTGCTGTAAATGAGAACGTGTTCTCAGTCAGCTTACCTGTTAAAATATAGTGTGATTAGTGTGTTATTTATCCTGGTATGACCATACGATAAGTGGTTATCCTATGGTTGTAATCTACACTTTCACCCAACTGATTGATATGACTATAGACAAGAGTTATCAATAAGTGTTTTGAATTTCTTATTTCCATTCACTGTCATGTTTTGAAACATTGCCTTCATGGCATTTATTTGTAGTGAAAATCATGAAAATCAAAAAGATGCTTTGATGATAAGCAATATTTTAAAAAAGATGCTTTTGAAGAACCTTGGGGTTCTTCGGCTGTCCTCATAGGAGAAACATTTGAAGAACTTGGTTGCAGTTAGAACCATTTTGTGTTCCAAAGGGTTCTACATGGAACCCAAAAGGGTTCTTTCTGGAACCACAAAGGGTTATTCTATGAGGACAGAACCCTTTAGAACTGTTTTTTTTCTCTCTGAGTGTAGCTCAAATATTTCTTTAATGAATGATATTCTTCCTATATTTTGCAGACCATTGTCTTTATTCTGAAAGGAATCGTGAAGATGAGGTGTGCATGTGTGTGTGTGTGTGTGTGGTGGTATTTCTGTGTAATGGAGTTGGTGTGTGCAATATAGGGAGTTTGATGAGGGTGTGGTGGTGCAGAATAAAAGACAGTGGCTGGGACCCAGTGTCAGGCAGGGATAGTATGACACGGTAAAGCTGCTTTTTCATCTAGAATATGTCCCGCTGCATGATATGCAAAATAAATTATGAAGATAAAAAAATATATATTTTTTCAATGACCTTGCTGGCTGGAGGGTTTGATATTTTCCTCTCTGCTTCAAATTCTTGATATGCAAATCGCCGTCACAGTAATCCCTCGTGGCTCCTGGACCATCACTCCTGTCTATCCTCCACATACAGAACAGAACAGACCAGACCGAGTGTCACTGAGCTGCAGAATCAGACCCGGAGAACCCAGCAGACTGGCAAAGCATTCCTGCCTTGCTAGCATTTTACACTATCCTTATCCTCCAGAGTTATTCAAATGACCACCAATAAAACATTATGATTATTAATATTTATCAGGCGGGGCGGATTTTTTTTGGGATCATTTGTATTATAAGGGACCATGGAGAGGCATAGAATATGCATATGGCATAAAAAGGATGATAATTTATTTGGGGGAGCAGGTGGTGGAGGTGGGGCTCTGATAGGAAGGTGTGTACAATAGGTTAGGTTCTCTCTGTCAGCAGAGAGGGACTGAATCTGCATGTCCCTCTATAGGAGATCTCTGCAGAGGGAATAAGACAGATAGAAGAGGGATGAGGGATGAGCTGAACTGACGTGGAAAAGGCAGAGGTTGAACTCAGATGGCTCCTGAGAGGTATACCAAAACCAAAGTATTAAATACAGTTGACTCATTTTAATCGTTACTTTATTAAAAATGATGACACTTATTATTATGAAGTCTGTTTTTTAATCTGGATATGTTGTATAGTTGTATGTGAATCATAAAGCAAATTCATGTACCTAACAGGAAGGTTTGTAACATGCCTTATATTTTGCAGTTTTGGAGGTAACAGTTTTGGAGACAAAATTCTCCTGTGACAGAGAGCTTTTTCCATCACCATTCAGAATATTAAAGTCAGTAAGTTATTTGGAAAATTTGCATTGCGTGACGGTTTTTTTTCTGTGAAAAGATATTCATCAAAGTGGATCTTATTCAAATGAGTCTTGTGTAACAGGTTGCGGTAAATAACAGTTTTACTGTTGAGCTGTTGTTTCAGATTATTGCTTGCAGAAGGCAGTGGAGGTATCAAGTGTAGTGGTAATACATTTGCATATTGTTTTTCAAAAAAATGCAACTCTAATAGCACTTAACCTTATGGTCTGCCTCATGGACATCAACAAAAATACCAATCACAATATCTATTATTTTTTTTAGGACAATAATACTTTGTGTCTTTGATCTAGAGGCTGATTCTCAGAACAAGAACAGGTGTTTGTTTTGGGACCAATCAAAGTGATTGTTTCATGGAAGAAGAGTACTGATTGTGGTGCTACAGTTTGGATTTCTACACATTTCTGCAAAGGTGTGGGTGTATATGAAGAGTTTATTTCCAAAACTGTATATTCACCAATATTTCACATTTGTGTTTTTTCATCAGAAATTATTATTTATGGGTACCTTCGTGTGTGTGTGAAATATTACTGTTCTCAGATTGTTACTTCTTATACAACGGGTGGGTCTAATCCTGGACAATTAAAACGGCATTCCAGCCGGTGTCTATTCCACAACTTACCACCAGCAAAAGCTATGACGTTGAAATGCCTATTTACTCTGTTCCATCTCACTGCGCAATCTGTCTCATCAGCCCAGCCAGACAATTTATAAACTAGATTTCCACTATAAAAAGCATCTAGACATTATCTCCCATTTCTTTTAAACTAGCAATTGTTTTTCAATAGCGGAGAATTTTATAAACCTGGCTGTCTTTCGCTCTGACATTTGCAACATTGTTTCAGTATTGAAATTCAATCTCCAGCTGTCCCATAGTAATGAACATGTCGGGTCAGCAGTCGGGACGAGACAGGCAGGCAGCTTTTCTCAGCCAGTCGAAATCATAAATCAGCATCATTTTTAAGGATATGTACAAAGAAATGTCAGTAAAAAACTGTTAAAATGAAACGGAAGGCAGCTAGTTTGCAGTCTTTCCAGCTTCAGTTTGAAGTGATTGTGTTAGCTGTGTTGTTGGCTCGCTCCTCTGAACAACAGTGTCCTGACGAGAGAGCACATTTTTAATGCCAGGTGAAATCGTACATCATTAACTCATTGTTATGGATGTATCCAAATAAATGTCACTAGGAAACCGCTTAAACAAATGCAAAAGCAGCTACTTGCTGTTATTCTGTCTGCACTGTTTGACGTGACTGTAAGTTAGCCGTAGTTGGCTAGCTAGCAAGCAAAGGATAAGAACATTGCCAGCCAGTATTGCAATGGAATATTTAGAACGAATGAATAGATACAAAATGTTTTTTTTTAATGAAAATATGTCAATCATTATGTTGGCAACCCGTTGTATAAAAGTCAGAATGCCCGAGAAGCCTGTGTTTGGAGGATATATTGCCACGATTTGCTGTCCCTTGACTTCATCTCGGGCCTATCAACACCCATGCCAATATATCCTCCAAACACCGGCTTCTCGGGCATTCTGACTTAAATAGATTTTAGATGTGTATGAAATATATATATATATTTTTGAAAAACTTTATATATCCATTGTTTAGCTGGAATGGAATGTTTGTATCCTGTACATTTTAACTCAATGTGTGGCTGTGGTATTCGCTTTTTGAAGAAAGAAAATTGGCTTTTTTATTTTCCCTCTGATCTGGTTGGCAGCGACTGTGGTTGTGTACAGACAGCCTGTTATCTGAGGGGGAGCAGAGGTGCCCAGCATTAGACGGTTAACTCCCGTCTCTACTGCTTGTCTGTACTGGATCTCCAGGGGTAGGGCTTTGGACTAGGCTTGAGGGGCTGGGGTGAGGGAGTGTGTTTCACCCTATGGGGTAAGGTCAGGAATGTAGATATGAGGAGAATATTGATCTCTTGATATGTTCTCAAGCATCCACAGTAGAGTGATGTACAGAAAGCTAATCACTCCGCGTATTTTGGTTATTGTTTCTTGTAACATTTCTATTATAGTAGATGATTTTCTCACTCATTATCACTGGCTCACATTCTCATAGGATTGTGTCCCCTTTCTCTATGCCAATTGGACCTGTTGATGCTGTAGAAGTGTACAGTAACTCTGTTGGTTGCTGGGCCTCCTGTAGGCCTGAGTACATATCATAGAGGTTCCACACCTGCTCTGTCTCTACTGTAACCTTGGTTGGTGCGGTGGACTGTGGGACTGTTGTGGTTGAAAAGAAACTGCAACGGCAACCCAATGTGTGTCACATAAACCATTCTAGGCTGCTTGTGTTTGTGTGAGGCTGACTGTCACTCTGCCATCAAAGGCAAATGAGCTCCCTCTTTAATCTGTTCCTGTGAATAAATATGGTAGCCATTACATGTCTCACCGTGGTATAATGAGCTCACTATTTAATGATGGACCTGCTTTAGTTTATTTATCTATAATGAAGGAGCTAGCTAATCCTCAACTCCCCCCTCTATCTATGTTCCCTCTTCTCTCTCTCTCGCCCCCCCCCCCCTCTCTCTCTCTGCCTTGTCTCTGTGTCACTCTGTTCCCCTCGTGATGATTGATAGGCGAGGGGTATAATCTAAAGGAACATTTCTCACTGCTGTCCCGGCCCTATCAGCCCAGCTGCTCCCATCGCCGATGTGTTAGCGCCTGCTGCCCGAGACAGTGCCATGGTGATTACGACCCTATCAGACGCCTGGCTTCTCTGCAGTGCTAGCCCACATCCTGTCCTTCGTACCACGCGTTTCAGTTTGTTCTTTCCCCCTCCTGTCCTCTATCTCTCCCCTGCCAGACTCACACCAGCTTCCCACTCCAGCTCACTGCCTCACTATGTAGTGTAGGTTTTAGATCTGATGAATGTGGTGACCCTGTCACATGTACTGTGGTGAGCTTGGAGAGGGTGACTGACTGGCCATCTTGGATTGTGGTGTAGCTAGTAAGAGAGTTATTTCTCATCTCGGTATGTTCTGATATGAATTGTTGGCTTGGTGTGCCCAAATGGAAGTATCTCTGGAATGACTGAATGTCCATACAGAACCTCCTCCACCGTGAGTTGGTGAATTAGTACCAGGAAATGGGCATTTCTGACACTTTTGTCATGTTCTCCTCTCACAAAAGCTCAATTTCCTCATACAGTAGGTTTCTCTCACATGGCTGTTAATACTGTAGGAGCAAAGTAGCCATTTTAGGAAGTGGAACAAGAGCAGACTCAATTGTCTCTCCTCCATTACTGGTACTTCCTTTTGCTTACCCATGATTACTGTATATTACAGGAGGCCACTATTATGTTTAAACATTGTTGGCTCTTTTTAGACAGACACAAACCTGCACTATTATTATATAGCACCTTAGGCCTTCTTTATTTTTTTTATTTCACCTTTATTTAACCAGGTAGGCAAGTTGAGAACAAGTTCTCATTTGCAACTGCGACCTAGCCAAGATAAAGCATAGCAATTCGACACATACAACAACACAGAGTTACACATGGAATAAACAAACATACAGTCAATAATACAGTAGAACAAAAGAAAACAAAAAATATATATATAGTGAATGCAAATGAGGTAAGTTAAGGCAATAAATAGGCCATGGTGGCGAAGTAATTACAATATAGCAATTAAACATTGGAATGGTAGATGTGCAGAAGATCAATGTGCAAGTAGAGATACTGGGGTGCAAAGGAGCAAGATAAATAAATAAATACAATATGGGGATGAGGTAGGTAGATAGATGGGCTGTTTACAGATGGGCTATGTACAGGTGCAGTGATCTGTGAGCTGCTCTGACAGCTGGTGCTTAAAGCTAGTGAGGGAGATATGAGTCTCCAGCTTCAGAGATTTTTGCAGTTCGTTCCAGTCATTGGCAGCAGAGAACTGGAAGGAGAGACTTTAGCTAGTGAATCTGAACATGGCCCTGACTGTAAAGCTTCATTCTCTAATATCAACTTTTCAGGTTTCATTCCAAGTCTACATCCTAACACAGCTATGATTGAAATGTCCTTCATGAAGCCAGAAGGAGTTGTTGAAGTAGAGTTAATGATTGAATTAATTATCGAAGTCACATACCGTACAATTAATTTTGTGGCTTTGCCCGAGTCTTTTTTCCCTCCATCTATGCGGAGAGAATGTCGAGAAACATTTTCTAATTAATTTATGTGTGATTATCAGGAGAGTTTCTTGAAGGTCTCCACTTTCAATTTATGAAAGGGTAGCAGTGGAGTTAGGGGAGGCTGGAAGAGATGGAGGCAAACACACACACACACGCGCACTCACTTGCACACACATTCTCTCTTTCTCTCTCTCTTTAAAGGGAGTTTTGGTGCAGCTCAGGGGTAGCAGTGGAGTCTTGATCAGATCTAACCCTTCTCCCCTGTCTGTGACCCTCCAGTCATACTGCTGCCCTCGGCCCTAACAATGTTGCTCTGTTTCACATCTTTCTCTGTTGGTACAGTACAGCCTCCTGGAGACAGAGAGGCATGGGTACACTTAGAAATAAAGGGTTTTAAAATACTTATTTGCCTGTTCCCATAGGAGAATCCTTTTTGGTTCCAGGTGGAACCATTTTTGGTTCCAGGTAGAACCCTTTTGGCTTCTAAGTAGAACCCTCTGTAGAAAGGGTTCTACCTGGAACCAAATAGGGTTCTGCAAAGGGTTATCCTATGGGGACAGCTGAATGACCATTTGTTTGGATCTAGATAGCACCTTTTTTTCTAAGAGTAGTAAATTTCACCAAGCCACTATTTATGATGACATGGTATTCTTTACATTACCTTGGGCTCCCTGCTGGCTGTGTTTTTAGAGTGATAAAGTAGCCTATACTTATAGCATAAGCGCTGCATAAGAGAAGGCTACAGTACTAGTCATGTATCTCTATCACAGGCTCTTATCACAAATAAACGTATTCAACCACTGGGCTTCTGAACTCAAAATGAATTTTTGCATGTAAATGTCAGCATTCTTCACATTTCTGTCTGTATTCCAAGGGGTACATTTTGTCAACACTGCCTTGCCAACCTGGGCTTACACATATTTTCCCCCATTTTGTTTTAAATTATTTGATCTTATTTAACATATTTGGATTTTGCATGTTCGGCATCTGCTCTTTCCTAGTGTATGTATTTTGTAGATAAAAGTTCAGCAGTGCAGTTAAGAGAAATTAGTTGGGTAAACAGTTGTAAATGTCAATGATAAAGTTCTGTTGAAGCTCATCTGATTAGCTTGGCGTCGCAGGTGTCTTATCTTTCTTTGCTGTGCAACAGAGTGTAAAATGGAAATGATTCCGTCCTGAGCATGAGAAATTTGTATTTTTTCAACTGAACTGATGCTGGACCCAAGGGACTGTGTTAGACCATGATGTTTCTATATCCTGACTGGAGGAGTGGGTTTGCTTTCTTTCTCTCTCTATCTCTCTCTCACTCTCTCAATCTCTCACAGACACTCATATATTGTGACTGTTAGCTCTGATGGTCTCTCCAAGCCTGCACCGTAGGGCTCCTGTGTACCGGTAGGGGCCCATCTCCTTTCCTCAGTTGTGAGGTGCAGAGCAGAGAGGGGGAGCCCCCATGCTGAGTGAGTAGGGGAGCAAGCTCAGAGATTTGTCATTCAGCAGAGGTTAAACCCCAGCTATTAGTGCGGGGTCGGAGTGCGGCCCTGATAAAGACTTCCTGTTGTACTGTGTCAAAAAATCAATGGCTTCGCAGCGATGTGCTAATTTGATATCAACAATAGCCTTTTAAAAAATCAATTAGCCCTGATGGAGGAGACGATGGTGTTGGGGAACAGGGGAGATCCTGCTACAGACGGTTGTGTAACTATTTTTTACGCATTGCGATCCAATCAGATGAGTCCTTTTGAGCATGCTCGACTCCCATAGGATGGTGCAGATGATCATGCGTGTTGTTTTGCAAACGTGACGACCAGCACAATGCTAGGTTAGGTTGGCCTGTTGTAACGTTGATGTAAGGTTGGTGATATCATTAATTGCCCCATACCTCAAAGTTCTTGTCCATTTGTGCAATTTCATAGACAATGAACTACTGCACAAAGACAGGTGTGTCCAATAGTCTCATGATATGTTGAGAATGAATAGATAAGTGTAAGCTATGTATTTGACCAGGAAGTGCTACTGTATCTCTTTCTCATAACATTGTTTGGGTTATCAAGGCTGAGCTCCAGTGCCCCTACAGGACTGTACTGTAAACTACAGTTGTAGGTATTATGTTAACATGGTATAACTAAAAACCCCTTTGAATGGTCCATGGTAGTGTTGGTTTACTCATAGGGACATGTAAGGGGCAGAATCTCACTGTTCACTGCCGTCATGTCAATCTGACAGACTTGTAAAACTACTTTCAGGGGTCTGTTAGCACGTATGTCTTTTACATAGCTTGAATGGGATGTTCATGCTGCGTTCGTAACGAAGTCGAAAGTGGGAATTTACCACATACGACTGGGAAATATCCACTTGAACGGCCCTCAAACTGGTAATTTAAGTGGGAAACTTGCTTATCATCCTGAGCTCCCACTTCTCCCGCATGCTGACCTCTGATGTAAATTACAAAGTAAATGACCTCAATAACAGCATTTTGGGCAGTTAAATGCAACAAAACATTTATGAAAAAGCAATGTATTAATATGGGTTTTGAACACTATCATTTGTTTACAATCACGATAGCTGTACTTTTAGTTTATGGTTTATGCAGCTTCCTGGCCATTAGCCAATCGGCGTTTCTCAACGAGGTCAAAGCACGTGAATGCATACAACTTGTATTTACGACTTCACAACTGGTAAATTCCCACCTCTTGCTTGGTTACGAATGCAGCGTTACCTGAATGTTTCTTTGTTCCTCTTGAAGGATTCAGAGAGGAAGTGGATTTGCGTGAATCTGTTAAATTGCCCACGTGCCATGAGGTCACAATCCCTCAGGGCCTTTAAGAAAATAACACATCTAAACATGTGAAACTAATAGATTTTTTTATACAAATGTATGGCCTCGCTTTTGCAGTATTCTCCCTCCTGTCCTCCCTCTCCCTCCTAAACTCCCTCTATCCCCCTCTGTCTACTCATCGGGTAATTGCATTAGTCATTTCATTAACGATAGGGTGATTGTTTTATTGTCTGCTATTGTAAAACGGACAGGACGCCCCAGTGGCTGGTGAAGCAGCCATATTGATAAGGCTTTGTGTGGACACTGCCAGAGTGGAGCTCTATTGATAAGGCTGGCTGATAGGTCTGTGTGGACTGTGGTGCAGGATCCCTATTGATTAAGCCTGGTCCTGACTGTGTTTTGTGGGCACTGTCTGTGGTCCGGGCCGTGGATATTCTTGAGGTCTGCTGTGTGGGGGTATAGAGATGGTTTAGAGGCGAGGAGAGGGGCCAGCATATCAAGCGGAGTGGCCAAGCGGCACTGCAATGAACAGGGCTGTGGGGCTGTAGAGATGGTGTAGAGCCTCTACAGAGGGGCCAGTATCAGGCCGAGAGGCGAGCGCAGGGCATTGAGCAGTATTGATAAGAACCCCAGGTCATTATGGGGGTTTGTGGTGTGCAGGAGTGGTAATTAGCAGGGATTAGAACGGTAGGAGGCCCTGCGTAGCGTAGCACCGTGCTAACCTGTAGGGATTACTCATGTGCAGTGATTAAAATGGGCCTCGTGATCACTCCTCAGTGGGAGGATGAAACTGATCTTGATTTTTAAGCCACCTGTTGGATGGTGTGCCCGGGCGGCTGACCGTGCGTCGGCAACTTAGAGCTGGGACCTCCCATCCAGGTTACCTCCCTGTGGTACAGTTGGCAGAGAGCGGGGAACGGGGCAAGGCAGAATATGGAAGGAGGATGGAATATTTTTAGGTTCTCAACACTGACACTCAGTGTGGTCTCAATATTTCTTCACAAAGGTAAAATCCCAGCAGACAATTTCACAATTAGGTTAATGGTGGTGTTCGTGCTGATAAGGCATCATGTGACCGAGGCCAGCCAATATCAGGGCAGCAGACTGGACATTGATGGAGTGTTGAGATTAGGTGGTCAGAGTGTGATCTGGCCAGGGGTGATGGGAGATAAGCCTGGACACTGGACTTCAGCCTCGCTGATGTGGACAGGAGACTTACACAAACACATCAAATGTATGGGAACCACATGTTTGACTCCGTTTCATGAATTCCATTCCCCACATTACAATGAGCCCATCCTCCTATAGCTCCTCCCACCAGCCTCCACTTAGTAACACACTCATAAGCTTGATTTGTTCCAATCTCCTTCTCACTACTGCTCCTTCATTTTTCCCTCCTTCTTGCTCCTCCCTCTGTCTGTCTCCTCCACCCCTCCCTCTCTCCCTTCCTCCCCCTCTCTTTCTCTCACTCTTGGCTGTGGGAAAGCCATTTTTATCAGCGTCTGTCTGTTGTTCTCTGGTGGGGATAGATACAGAGAAGATAGATGAGTGTTTTGACATAGAGAGTGTTAGACAAACACTCTTATCAGCCCGGCACTTTAGCCCGACCCCCGAAAGAGAAGCTGAACCATAGAGGAGATCGGGGGGGGGGGGGGGGGGGGGGGGACACAGAGCAACAGAATCAACATGGAGGGAGAGGGACAGCTGAACGTGGTGGTAAACAGCAGGTTCCAATGGTACTGCACTGTAGAGCACCATGGCTATGGGGGCTGTGTCATAGGACAGCTTACTGTAGGTACTGGACTAAGTGAATTTCAAGATTTCTTTCCTAATCATTCCTTTTTGAGAGATGTGTTTTTGTTTAAGCTTTTGAGATCCTACCTTTGAGATCCTACTTTTGAGATTCTGCTCTGTGGGATTGTAAGGGATATGAGTGTGATAGTGAAGGGCTCTCCTCCTGAGTGGCCTGAGGCTCCCTCTGTCCAAGTCTCACACTAATGCCTTGACTCCCATGTCTTTTTCTCAGTTATCTCCTAAGAGGAAGTACAAAAGTTTCCTTGGTTTTGGCCAACTCCTGCTCAGTCCACTCTGTGCTCAAGGCAACACCACACTCCCCCTAGTGTTGGAATCATCAGAGCTCTGGCCATGACATGACATAGATTAGGGATGGGCAACTTTGATGGGACACAAAAAAGTCTGTACTCATTATGAGGGGGCCGCAGTGCCTCGCAGGTCTGTGTACCCACATCCATACCCACACATGCAGTCAACTGATTTGTGCACTCAATCTATTTTTTGCAGTTAAACTACTTTACCCACTTAAAGGGTTTTCACGCTCAACAGTTTCCCGTGTGTATCAAGAATGGTCCACCATCCAAAGGACATGTAGCCAACTTGACACAACTTTGGGAATTGAGTCTGTTCTGAGGGTAAGGGGGGGTGAACAATACTGTGAAATTGTGAAAATACTGATAATGCCCTTTTAGTGTAAGAGCTGCTTGAAAAGATCTCAGCCAATAACAGCTAGTTTTCAGTTTTCTCCTCCCCACTCAGACCACTCATAAATGTCTGCATTGAACCTTTAACTACAAGCATTATACCAGTAGTCAGTAACCTTTTGGGGGCCCTAAGCAAGATTTGTTTTGGACTCCCCCCACCTCGCGGGCAAAACATTATACTGGCCCCGGTCTTGACG
The DNA here is from genome assembly GCF_965601325.2 of Salmo salar. Classification (NCBI taxonomy): domain Eukaryota; kingdom Metazoa; phylum Chordata; class Actinopteri; order Salmoniformes; family Salmonidae; genus Salmo; species Salmo salar. The sequence goes on along the minus strand of NC_138306.1, from coordinate 35,794,148 downwards.
GCAGATATATATATTTGAAAATGTAAAGTTAATTTCCTGCAATTGTACAAATTTTGCTATAAGGCGTAGAGACATTTTCCGGGCGTTCATAAACTCAAGAGCGTTGTCACATTGTCCGTTCGTAAATTTAGAGTGTTTTACTCTCAGAGTGTTCAGAGCGCACACTGGACGTGCTCTGGCCGAGGAGTAGGATTGATTCGAGCGTTATGTTCTAACAACAGCAGTCAAGCACCCAAGCTAGTTGTCTAGCTTGCTAGCTACTTCCAGACATAAATGAGAGAACAGCTCACTCTGACCATTTTACTCGCCCTAGCAGAGCTGGTTAGGCTGTTTTTATGTTATCCAAAACATTGGTGACTGCAACTGTGCTGCTGGCAACAATTTAATTACGCTTTTTTTTGCCAATGTTTACTGACACTGGCCATATTCAATGGGTGTTGAGCGTTTGTAAATTTGTCAGTTATTCTGCGCTCTGGCACACTCAGACGAGAGCGCTCTGAAAACAGAGTAGATAGCCAGAGCAAATTTACCAGCTACGTCTATCGACAGTTGTCGCAGTGACATGAACATTCTATTGAAATGGCTACTTGCATAGGGGTGTCTTTTGTTTAGACATGTAGCTAGCTAGCTAAACAATGAACCATAATCCAAACTCATAACATTACCACCCTGCGTAAATCTGCAGGTAGCTAAACAAACAGGTTCAATGTTAGCTAGCTAACATTAGGCTATAACTAGCAATGCCAATGGTTCTGAGATACAAATAATATTACTACTCAGATCATACATGTAACGTTAGCTAGCTAGCCAGCCAGCTAGCCAGCCAGCCAGCTAATATTAGCTAGCTAGCTAACAGTACACTCATTTGAAATGAAAACTATTTTATGACAAACTTAGAAACGTGTAATATCTGAAAATGTAGCTAGCTAGACTCTCTTACCCGTATACATGGATGGACGCTTCACCCGCTCTGTCACGGATGCCATGGTTGCCCTTAGTTTGAAGATGTAATCCAGAGACAGGTGGTTTATACAACACAGCCTTCTGTGCGTTCTCTTTTTGACTCTGTCTGCTTATTTGCAATCAAACGCCAGAGTTTTCTCCATCTCCTTAGCTATCATACTTTAATTCCACTGATTTCAAAACTCGGTCCTCCAGAAAGTGGAGAGCAACGCTTATGCAGTTCTACTACGTGATATCTTTCAGAAAAGCCTCATTAGAAAGGATTACCTACACATACTGACCAGCTCATATTATAGACAGATTGCGTGCTATATGGCAGACCAATCTGAACTCATCTCTCGGCATGTCCAGCCCACTCATTAGCTCAGCCAATCATGACTTGCGGGAAGGTTGCTGTCTTTTACGTGGCTAAACCAACTAGGCTCATCATTTAATATTTTTATTTGTATTTACAGATAACATACAAGTTTGTTATTAAGGCACATGAAAGTTCACATGTTCCAGAAGGCATTTCTGCCAAAAAACACATTTTGATAAAAAAACAAGTTTACATTCAAATGGCTCTCCTGTGAAGTAGTGACGCGTGACATACACCTAGATTTGTGAAACAAGTCACATATGATATCTGAGAGTGACTAACAAAATGAATGGGGGCTCCCTGGAGGTCAGGGTCCCTGGGCACTTGCCCTGCATACTCGGTCGGTATTTGGCCATGATTACTTAAGTTTAGATAACTGGCTAGACTAACTTACCAATTAAAAAAGGGTTAGCTGCACATGGCTAATTGAACGACTGTCAGTAACTGATATAACAATAGAAAACTGCTGATGCACAACAGAATTTCGAAATTGCACCTTGTGTATTCTACTATTATAACTCTCAACGGTAAATTGAGACACGACTGAGTTGGTTTTGTATGGCTTTGTTTGCTTGTGGGACCTGGGTGACTTAGTCGCTCTCTCTTCTCTTATTCTCTCTGTAGATGACCTGGAGCTAAGTGACGATATTGCTGACCCCAAGGTTCTGGCCCGCAGAGACCTCACCACTGACACACTATGGGGACCATACGCTGGGATCGTCCAATCAGATGAGGCTGGAGATGACCAGGTGCCAGAGGTGAGGGTTCAAAGTGCATGGAGGTAGAGGTTAAAGGTCAAGGGTCGGGAAGTAGGTTGGTCAATGGATCAGTAAATAAATAAAATGCCTTATCAACCATAGATCGGTCAGTGTGTGTGTGTGTGTGTGTGTGTGTGTGTGTGTGTGTGTGTGTGTGTGTGTGTGTGTGTGTGTGTGTGTGTGTGTGTGTGTGTGTGTGTGTGCACGCGCATGCTTCTATTACCACATTAACAATCACTATGTAGATTTGTGTGCTTCAATGAGCAGTATTTCTGGAGTTTGACTATGGGTATGAAAAGCTAGCATAAATTTGTTCAGCAGCTGAGTCAGTCACTGAAATCATCTTTGACTGAAACAATGTTGTTAACTAACCAGCTACCTACTTAGTGCTGCACACACAATGTTGAATATTTCAACAAAAGCTAGCAAGCTATTGTAGCTTGCTTAACTTATTAGGAGTTTTCATGAAGCAGCTGTTCTTCTGCCACGAGTCATTGCAGTAGCCTGAGTCAGCTGCTGTGTTCAGCTGACCCAACAATTACGATCGTGGAGAAACATGCTGATCTACGGTGTGATTTCTGAAAACAGACAGTTCCTCTTAACCTCTTGGGGCTAGGTGGGACGCTAGCGTGCCACCCATGGTGCACTCCATCAACAGCAGGTGCATTTCAAGAGCGGCAAATTTGAATCCAAATAAATGTCAAAATTCAAATTTTTCAAAAATACAACTATTTTACACCATTTGAAAGATAAACATCTCCTTAATCTAACCACGTTTTACGATTTCAAAAAGGTTTTACGGCGAAAGCATAAATTTAGAGTATGTTAGGACAGTACATTTACAAGAGTTGTGTGTAATGTTTTGTCAAGTCAAAGACAGGGTCACCAAAACCATAAAACCAGCTAAAATGATGCACTAACCTTTTACAATCTCCATCAGATGACACTCCTAGGACATTATGTTAGACAATGCATGCATTTTTAGTTCTATCAAGTTCATATTTATATCCAAAAACAGCGTTTTACTATGGCATTGATGTTGAGGAAATCGTTTCCCTCCAATAACCGGCAGTCAAGTCAGCGTCACAAATTAAATAATTAAAATTAGAAAACATTGGTAAAATATTATATTGTCATTTAACCTCTTGGGGCTAGGTGGGACGCTAGCGTGCCACCCGTGGTGCACTCCATCAACAGCAGGTGCATTTCAAGAGCGGCAAATTTGAATCCAAATAAATGTCAAAATTCAAATTTTTCAAAAATACAACTATTTTACACCATTTGAAAGATAAACATCTCCTTAATCTAACCACGTTTTACGATTTCAAAAAGGTTTTACGGCGAAAGCATAAATTTAGAGTATGTTAGGACAGTACATTTACAAGAGTTGTGTGTAATGTTTTGTCAAGTCAAAGACAGGGTCACCAAAACCATAAAACCAGCTAAAATGATGCACTAACCTTTTACAATCTCCATCAGATGACACTCCTAGGACATTATGTTAGACAATGCATGCATTTTTAGTTCTATCAAGTTCATATTTATATCCAAAAACAGCGTTTTACTATGGCATTGATGTTGAGGAAATCGTTTCCAGCCAATAACCGGCAGTCAAGTCAGCGTCACAAATTAAATAATTAAAATTAGAAAACATTGGTAAAATATTATATTGTCATTTAAAGAATTATAGATTTACATCTCTTGAACTCAATCAACTTGCCAGATTTAAAAATAACCTTACTGGGAAATCACACTTTGCAATAATCTGAGCACTGCGCCCAGAAAAATACGCGTTGCGATACAGACTAGACGTCATGTTGGGGAGATCTAAAATCGAAAATACTATGTAAATAATCCATTACCTTTGATTCTCTTCATCAGATGTCACTTCCAGGTATCACAGGTCCATAACGAATGTAGTTTTGTTCAAAAAAGCTCATCATTTATGTCCAAAAATCTCCGTCTCGTTAGCACATGATGTAAGCCAGCCGGACTTCTCGTCATGAACGAGGGGAAAAAATATATTTCCGTTCGTTCAAACATGTCAAACGTTGTATAGCATAAATCATTAGGGCCTTTTTTAACCAGAACATGAATAATATTCAAGGTGGACGAATGCATACTCTTTTATAACGTATTGGAACGAGGGTACCCAACATGAACTCGCGCGCCAGGTGTCTAATGGGACATCATCGTTCCATGGCTCTTGTTCGGTCAGATCTCCCTCCAGAAGACTCAAAACACTTTGTAAAGGCTGGTGACATCTAGTGGAAGCAATAGGAAGTGCCAAAATATTCCTAAGCCCCTGTGTTTTTCAATGGGATAGGTTTAAAGTCAATACAACACATCAGGTATCCACTTCCTGTCAGAAAATGTCTCAGGGTTTTGCCTGCCAAATGAGTTCTGTTATACTCACAGACACCATTCAAACAGTTTTAGAAACTTTAGAGTGTTTTCTATCCATATATAATAAGTATATGCATATTCTAGTTACTGGGTAGGATTAGTAACCAGATTAAATCGGGTACATTTTTTTTATCCAGACGTGCAAATGCTGCCCCCTAGACCCAACAGGTTAATTGTGGGGCTGCATGTCTATAGCTTCAGGGTAATTTAAACAGGCTAAGCAAGCTTTTTATGTCAGTGAAGGACGGGCTAGCTATAAGGGCTTTAAGCGAGATCCAGATGCATATGGTTAGAGTCCAAGATGTTTATTAAAAATCCCAAAATGGTTATGGACAGGCAAAAGGTCAAAACCAGTTCCAGAGGTACAGAATGGCAGGCAGGCTCGAGGTCAGTGCAGGCAGGAATGGAGTCCAGAAAAAAGAAAAACAAGCAAAGGTCAAAACCGGGAGGACTAGTAAAAGAGAATAGAAGACGAACTGGCACAGAGAGACAGGAAACACAGGGATAAATACACCAGGGAAAATATGCGACCCCCCCCCCCTATGGATTCCACCTGGCGTCCTACCTGGGTGCATACCTGGCTGACCGTGGTGTCGGCGGTGAAAATCAGCGATGAGGGTCAGGTCCAGGATGTCATTAGCCGGAACCCAGCACCTCTCCTCCAGGCCATAACCCTCCCAGTCAACCAGGTACTGGAAACCCCTGCCCTGTGGTCGAACCCTCAGGAGGCATCTCACCTTATACGCTGGCTGGCCATCAATGACACGGGGGGAGGGATGGGCCTAAAAGCAGAAGACCTAGGACAAGGGTTTAATCCTGGAAACATGAAAAGTAGGGGGAACACGGAGGGTACGGGGCAACAGCAGACGGACCGCAGTGGGACTAATGACTCTAGAAATGGGGAAAGGACCAATGAAACGGGGGGGAAAGTTTACGGGATTCTACCCGGAGGGGTAGGTCCCGAGTGGACAGCCATACGCTCTGCCCGACAGCGAGGAGCCAGAGTCCTCCAGGTATTGTCGACAAGCGGTGGTCTTGAGAAGAGCCGCCCTAGCTCTTTTCCAGGTATGCCGACAGCAGTGGATGAAGATCTGGGCTGAAGGTACGTTGACCTCAACTTCTTGCTCTAGGAAGAGCGGGGGCTGATACCCCATGGACCATTCGGAAGGGGATAGTCCAGTAGCCGAGCAAGGGAGAGTGTTCCTGGCATATTCCACCCAGACCAGTTGCTGACTCCAGGTGGTGGGGTTACTGGCAATCAGACACCGGAGTGCCGTCTCCATATCTTGATTGGCTCGCTCCGACTGGCCATTAGAGTGGGGATGAAACCCAGAGGACAGGCTGGCTGACGACCCAATAAGAGTGCAGAACGCCTTCCAGAATTGGGACGAGAACCGAGGAACCCCGTCCGAGACAACGTCAACAGGGAGTCCATGGATATGGAAGACGTGCTGCACCATAAGCTGGGCCGTCTCCTTGGCTGAAGGTAACTTAGGAAGAGGGATGAAATGGGAGGCCTTGGAGAATCTGTCCACCACCGTCAGGATGGTGGTGTTGCCATCTGACGGAGGAAGCCCAGTGACGAATTCCAGAGAAATATGGGACCAGGGGCGATGAGGGACAGGAAGTGGCTGTAGGAGGCCAGACGTAGCTTGCCATGGAGTCTTGCTTTGCACGCATACCATGCATGCATACCCCTGCTCAAGAAAGCACATATACATGCCCGTCTGAAGTTTGCCAATGAACATCTGAATGATTCAGAGGACAACTGGGTGAAAGTGTTGTGGTCAGATGAGACCAAAATGTAGCTCTTTGGCATCAACTCAACTCACTGTGTTTGGAAGAGGAGGAATGCTGCCTATGACCCCAAGAACACCATCCCCACCATCAAACATGGAGGTGGAAACATTATGCTTTGGGGGTGTTTTTCTGCTAAGGGGACAGGACAACTTCAAGGGACGATGGACGGGGCCATGTACCGTCAAATCTTGGGTGAGAACCTCCTTCCCTCAGCCAGGGCATTGAAAATGGGTCGTGGATGGGTATTCCAGCATGACAATGACCCAAAACACACGGCCAAGGCAACAAAGGAGTGGCTCAAGAAGAAGCACATTAAGGTCCTGGAGTGGCCTAGCCAGTCTCCAGACCTTAATCCCATAGAAAATCTGTGGAGGGAGCTGAAGGTTCGAGTTGCCAAACGTCAGCCTCAAAACGTTAATGACTTGGAGAAGATCTGCAAAGAGGAGTGGGACAAAATCCCTCCTGAGATGTGTGCAAACCTGGTGGCCAACTACAAGAAACGTCTGACCTCTGTGATTGCCAACAAGGGTTTTGCCACCAAGTACTAAGTCATGTTTTGCAGAGGGGTCAAATACTTATTTCCCTCATTAAAATGCAAATCATTTTATAACATTTTTGACATGCGTTTTTCTGGATTTTTGTTGTTGTTATTCTGTCTCTCACTGTTCAAATAAACCTACCATTAAAATTATAGACTGATCATTTCTTTGTCAGTGGGCAAACGTACAAAATCAGCAGGGGATCAAATACTTTTTTCCCTCACTGTATCAGATGAGGGACTGTCATGACGCGTATGCCAGCTTAGGGTTTGCAGGCAATGACCAATCAGATGTGGGGGAGCGTGATGACCGGCTTGCAGGGGCAGACGAGAGACATGCATTTATTTTATCTAGCCTAGTGATCCATCAATGATTTGGTTAATTATTAGCTATAATAAAACCAACCGTTCTAAATGCAACGTGGTAATCAGATATCTTATTCAAACTCAGCTTTCAAGCTTAGTATGATATTTGCCCTTACTCATAGTTAGGCTAGTTTGTCTTAACCCAAAATATGTTTACTCCATGGCTGCATTGTTTTTAAAATGGCATGTAGACAAACAAATGGACACATCTAGATTTAAAACGCACAGTTTCACAGAAATGTTCACAGAAATGTCTATTTTTGAAGTTTGCTGATTTTTGGCTGATTTTAGAAGAACACTTCTGAACACTTCTCTTCTCACTGCATGTCTCACTGCTTTATTTGGCACTTACTATAGTCATTTATTTATTTAACTTAAAATATTGAGATGAGAACATTTGAATTGGAATTGGGCTGCCTGAGTAAACACAGGAGTAGGTTGATATACTTTTTCAAATTTAACTTAAAATCAGGAAAGCAGATAACGTGATGTTTATTATAGCCTTGCAGTCCACCTTTTTTGGTATTTTGTACCAGTTTACATGTCTTTACAAAGGCATGGTCTTCAAATATGGATGATGGCAATATTTTAAATAATAATAATAATTGATTGGACTTGGCATTTTTCTAGACACTCAAAGTTCTTTACAGTATAAGAGGAAACTCACCACCCTAACCCCACTTACATACTCTTGCAATAAATGCCATGGGATCTTTAGTGACCACAGAGTTGGGACACCTGTTTAAAGTCACATCTTCTTAGATTTTTATTGAAGAACATTCCATTGTTGGTTAGTACTTCAACATTATTAAAATGAAATTGTTGCAAAAGTGTATGGTATAAATTACAGTGACATATCTTTGAACTTACTGCCTTCATGTTCATTTCAGCAATACATTTCTATTTGGCTTTTGTTTGTCCGTCTTTCCCCTGGTGGCATTCATATGTCTTTGTGCCCACAACTTGAAAGGGAGTACCATTGAATGGAGGACTTTTAATCTTCCAGCTGAGTTTTTTTTCCTGCCAAAGGTTGTGCATCTGTTGAAGGTCAAGAATATGATATATTACTATTAGGATGAAAGGCTTGTAGGGAAACTTAACAACGTTGCTCTATCAAATAGAATAACTCCTCTGTGCTTGGAATGGAATTCCTTATGCTAATTTGCTACCTCAATTTAGATAAGAGTAGCAACAGTTACTGTACAAGTTACCTAAAAAAGAAAGACAACTTACACTTTTGCCCAAAACTTTTGTCCTTTCTCAATGTTATAAACTTTAGTGATGTTGCCAATTCTTGTTCCCGGATGTATTTAGTTATTTTTGGTGCTTTCAAGACAACTGGGAACTCCAAAAAACTAAACTGATCTTCAGGTCGGAAAGTCGGAGCTCTAGAAAGATGCCAGAGTTTCTGACTTGGCATTCCGAGTTGGATGACTGTTCAAAATGATTTTTCCTCATCGGGGCCTGGTTTTTCCCGATTTTCCAGCTGTCTTGAACGTTTGAAAGTCAGAGATTTCCGAGTTCCCAGTTGTTTTGAACGTGGCATTGGTCCTCAAACTTGAACTCGAAATATACCTTAAGACGGCATATGTGTCGACACACCCTCATCTGATTGGTCGGGTAGGCAGGCTTTCTGAGCCGGCATCACACTCCCTCATCTGATTGGTCGAGTAGACGGGCCTTCTCACTTTTGTGGCTGTGCTAACTAGTGACAACCAGTCTCTCTGGCACTGACAAGGAGTGGAATGTTAGCTAAAGAGACTGGTACTCAGACATAAACTCAGCAAAAAAAGAAACGTCCCTTTTTCAGGACACTGTCTTTCAAAGATAATTCATAAAAATCCAAATAACTTCACAGATCTTCATTGTAAAGGGTTTAAACACTGTTTCCCATGTGTGTTCAATGAACCATAAACAATTAATGAACATGCACCTGTGGAACGGTCGTTAAGACACTACAGACGGTATGCAATTAAGGTCACAGTTATGAAAACTTAGAACACTAAAGAGGCCTTTCTACTGACTCTGAAAAACAGCAAAAGAAAGATGCGCAGGGTTCCTGCTCATCTGCGTGAATGTGCCTTAGGCGTGCTGCAAGGAGGCATGAGGACTGCAGATGCAATAAATTGCAATGTCCGTACTGTGAGATGCCTAAGACAGCGCTACAGGGAAACAGGACGGACAGCTGATCGTCCTCGCAGTGGCAGACCATGTGTAACAACACCTGCACAGGATCGGTACATCCGAACTTCACATCTACGGGACAGGTACAGGATGGCAACAACAACTGCCCGAGTTACACCAGGAACGCACAATCCCTCCATCAGTGCTCAGACTGTCCACAATAGGCCAAGAGAGGCTGGACTGAGGGCTTGTAGGCCAGTTGTAAGGCAGGTCCACAGACATCACCGGCAACAACATCGCCTATGGGCACAAACCCACCATTGCTGGACGAGACAGGACTGGCAAAAAGTGCTCTTCACTGACGAGTTGGGGTTTTGTCTCATCAGGGGTGATGGTCGGATTCGCGTTTATCGTCGAAGGAATGAGCGTTACACTGAGGCCTGTACTCTGGAGTGGGATCGATTTGGAGGTGGAGGGTCCATCATGGTCTGGGGCAGTGTGTCACAGCATCGTCGGACTGAGCTTGTTGTCATTGCAGGCAATCTCAATGCTGTGCATTACAGGGAAGACATCCTCCTCCCTCATGTGGTACCTTTCCTGCAGGCTCATCCTGACATGACCCAAAGCATGACAATACTGCTCGTTCTGTGCATGATTTCCTGCAAGACAGGAATGTCAGTGTTCTGCCATGGCCAGCGAAGAGCCCCGGATCTCAATCCGATTGAGTACGTCTGGGACCTGTTGGATAGGAGGGTGATGGCTAGAGCCATTCCCCCCAGAAATGTCCGGGAACTTGCAGATACCTTGGTGGAAGAGTGCGGTAACATCTCACAGCAAGAACTGGCAAATCTGGTGCAGTCCATGAGGAGGAGATGCACTGCAGTACTTAATGCAGCTGGGGGCCACACCAGATACTGACTGTTACTTTTGATTTTGACCCCCCTTTGTTCAGGGACACATTATTCCATTTCTGTTAGTCACATGTCTGTGGAACTTGTTCAGTTTATGTCTCAGTTGTTGAATCTTGTTATGTTCATACAAATATTTACACATGTTAAGTTTGCTGAAAATAAACGCAGTTGACAGTGAGAGGACGTTTCTCTTTTTGCTGAGTTTATATGGCAGTCGGGAGGAAGCAAGATCAGGTTGGACCATTCTAGCCAATGAGAGGGCAGTATTGTGTGTGAACAAAAGGCACAACTCCGATATAAAGTGTTTTTTCTCAAAGTTGGCGGGATATCACATATCCTACATATCAGTACACTCGTAACAACCAAAACTCTATGAAAAGTATAATTGATCAAATAAGCCACACGTAGCAAATAAGCCATTCAATGTTTTGTTAACCAAATTCGACACTCTCGTTGACCTCCATATAAAAACTCCTCGCTTGATGAGGGGGAAAAAAACGCCACCTGCTGTAGTTATCCCTCTCGCTTCGCCTCTTCCTCTCTGATGGGACGCACACATTTCAGTTAATTACTATAGCTCCTGCCTTGGGCCAATCATTGTAATTTTGTAAATGACGGATCTCTATGGCAAGATGCATCATTCACTCAAGTTTCGTCAAAATCGGGCCAGTGCTGTCTGAGATATCGCTTGTGACTATCATACAAACGGACCGGTGGTTGGAGACCTATCCACAGTCCAATATGTACTCCTCAAAGGGTTAATAAATATAGGAAGACATTACTATTGCTATGTTATTATACCTGAATTACCATTCATGTTTCTCTGAGGGACTGCTCCTCTCCTGCCTTGTCTCATCCTCATCTATCCATGAGCCTGACTGACGCACTGGTCCTGCAGCTTCTCCTTTCCTCTCCCAGCTGCAGCCCAGCCAGCCAGCCAGCCCGCCCCTCTCCTTTCTTCTCCCAGCTGCAGCTGCAGCCCAGCCAGCCCGCCCCTCTCCTTTCCTCTCCCAGCTGCAGCTGCAGCCCAGCCAGCCCGCCCCTCTCCTTTCCTCTCCCAGCTGCAGCCCAGCCAGCCAGCCCCTCTCCTTTCTTCTCCCAGCTGCAGCTGCAGCCCAGCCAGCCCGCCCCTCTCCTTTCCTCTCCCAGCTGCAGCTGCAGCCCAGCCAGCCCGCCCCTCTCCTTTCCTCTCCCAGCTGCAGCCCAGCCAGCCAGCCCCTCTCCTTTCTTCCCCCAGCTGCAGCTGCAGCCCAGCCAGCCCGCCCCTCTCCTTTCCTCTCCCAGCTGCAGCTGCAGCCCAGCCAGCCCGCCCCTCTCCTTTCCTCTCCCAGCTGCAGCTGCAGCCCAGCCAGCCCACCCCTCTCCTTTCCTCTCCCAGCTGCAGCCCAGCCAGCCCGCCCCTCCCCTTTCCTCTCCCAGCTGCAGCTGCAGCCCAGCCAGCCCGCCCCTCTCCTTTCCTCTCCCAGCTGCAGCCCAGCCAGCCCGCCCCTCTCCTTTCTTCTCCCTAGACGTCCGCTTGTCTTTTATCTCTGCATGGCGCCATCCTCCTGGACAACAAACGCCAATGATTGATTTCTGGTTGATAGGCTCTCATTTCTAAGATTTAGTTTATTATCTGAATTGCTGAGTCCAAACACACTCATCACGTATATCTGTCACTTCCTCCCTTCCCCTGCTCATCTCTTTCTCTCATTTTCTCCATTCTATTATGTTCAAGAAGGCTACATCTCAATGGAGTTTTTCGATGATTCTCGGCTTTGACCATCTCTTTTGAGTTCTCACCCTCTGTCTCACCTCCCTCCCCCCTGCTATCTGTGAGTTTAAGGAGTGAGGAGACAGACCCTCAGTATCAGGAGGAGATAGTGGGTTTAATCTCACATTCCTCTTGTGTCTCCCACTGTCACTTCACTCTCCTCCTCCCACAGTTCCCCGACAGGCCGCCAACTCAGGAGTCAGTAGGGGTGAGGGTTACCCTCAGTACAGTAGATCCACCGCCACGCAGCCTTTCATCTCTATGTCTGCTCGTCCACGATTGTTTTCTGCTGAGTTCTCTTCTCTCCCTCTATATGTGTAGTAGAGGCACACTTAATCTGGCTGTGTCTGATTGTTGCCATCTACTGTGTGAAGATTCACCATTGACAACCTGAACAAAATACTCAATTTACACAGCTAACGTTTGGTTTCCTTTGCTGTCATTGAAATAGATGTATTACCAACCAATCTGCTTGGTTAGCCATAGTATGAAACCTTGTGTGTAAGGAATTAAACAAAGGGTTACCAATTTCGGCCTCAATATTACGTTTCTTTAACAGAAAAGAGTGTTGATGTGTTGGCTTCATGGCATTATGCAGTGTGCTGTCCAGTCAGTGTGTCACTCCTTCCTGTCCCCTCCCACCTCAGACCTGTCCCAGCGGTGGTGTCATGCAGCCGGCGGCGGCCATGGTGGTGGCCGTGGTGTCTCTGAAGCCCTGGGGCTCTGCCTCATCACATCACAGGGTGATTTGGCACCACCCACCTGGCCTCGCCTGTCCTGGCAGGCTTTCAGATCCATGCCAAACCTGCCTGCTCTGCTCTGACTTCGCTGAGTTAAATTTGCTTCTTATTTGGTCTGGCCAGATAAGCTATCAGTTTAATATGGGGCATACCCTTTAACACATGGAGACAAGCATTCACTTTGAACACCAACACACAAAGCACACTAGCGCACTCTCACACAACAAACATAGATCCTAGCTAATATAAGGCCTGTTCTTTTTTGATAAGATATAGATTTCATGTTTGATGACTTTTTTTTTGCATCTCTTGAGAAAGAGGCATAAAACATGTCTGATATGGATGTTTGACTTTTGTACGGTGCGTAATAATGTTTACTGATGATTTACGCCCTGTAGCCCTGACATCTGTGCCTTTGAAATGTTTAGAATTTTTTTTTCAAAAACAAATTCTCTCTGGTCTCTCATCCCAATTAGACTCAAACCAGTTCACCTACCGTGCCTCCAGAGGTGTTGATGATGTGTGACTGATCATGCTGAACAATATCTACGAACATTTAGAAAATAGTCTAGTGAAAATTGTATTCATTGACTTCAGTAGCGCGTTTAATACAATCCAACCCCACCTACTGGTGGATAAGCTGGTGAATTTGGGTGTCAACTCTCTACTGATCAAGTGAATAAATAGTTTCCTTGTGAACCGTACTCAACAAGTGAAGTTTAACTCCGTCATCTCTACATCTAGAATGGTGAATACAGGAGCCCCTCAAGGTTGCGTACTTTCACCGATACTGTACACACTGTACACAAACGATTGTCAAGCCTCTGACTCAAATTATTTAAATATGCAGATGACACCGCTGTTGTGGGATTCCTCCAACCAGACCAAGCCTCTCTTCAAGGTTTTGACAGAGAAACAGCAAAATTTGTCCAGTGGTGTGCAGATAATTTCCTTGAAATAAATGTTAAGAAAACAAAAGAGATGGAAATTGATTTCAGAAGGAGCAAAACTCCACTCCACCCTACGAAGATCAATGGGGAATCAGTCTGGGGAATCAGTCGATAGAGTGACCACATGAAAGTAACTGGGAATCGAAATAGACAATAAACGGAAATTCAATGACTGTGCGTTTGCAAAGATAAAGAAATTGCAACAGAGAATGTTTTTTTACACAAGCTGAACCATTTCGATGTTGAATGCCATATCTTACAAATGTTCCATAAATCTGTCCAGTAGAGTGTGCTGTCCTTTGGAAACATGCGAGTGCAGGACCAAGTCAATCTTCTGCACTTTATCAAGATGGCGGGAAGGATAATTGGTATAGACCAAGAATCAGCCACCAACTTGAACACAAAACTCATCCTCCTAAATCTTGAAAGCATTTTAGAGGACAGTACTCATCCACTTCACTCAAAATTCAGTCACAGCAGCACCCAGACGAGGGGAAAGAGACCTCTTCAAAATAAAATTCAAACAGATCGATATGGGGACTCTTTTATTCCAACAGCCATTAGACTGTATAAAAGATAGTCTGTTGATCCCACGAGTATACAGTATATTGCACTTTCACTTTAAATGTGTAGCTATAGCATTTTGAATTAATTATTTTGTATAGTTTCTGTGTTTTCATTTTTTAAGCACATGACCAAATGAATTTCCCCCTGATGGAATAATAAAGTTGATCTGAATCTAATCAGGTTGCTTTAGATTCCTGGGAGTTTTTAGTTCAGTGAACATGTCCTCATCTCATGGAAACTGAGGTCAAATGTGTCACCTCCCTCCTGATTGGATCACACACAGATCTGATAATAATAAGTTTCTTATGATTGGATCACAAATCGATCAGATTAGGACGTTTTTTTTCTTCTGACTGAAGGCAAAAGATACATCATGAGACGCATAACAAGCCCCCCGTTATGTAGTGAGGATTTGTTGGTAGCAAACAAGTTACAATAACTTCAGAAAGAGTTTAGTTCAACCTCAGTTTGATTGATACTCATCCAAACCAGCTACCGCAAGAGCAACTTCATTTACACATTGCTTTCGTTCCCCTCTCTTCCCCCTCCTGTCTTTCGCGGAAATGAAGCCTAGAGGCAGGATCCTAGAAGGAGTGTAGAGTTCAAAGCGTTATCACGCGTGGAACGTCTTTTCATCATGTTTTAGAAACAAGCGTTCGCACTAATCCCCCAATAATCTCTCCAGGAGAACTCCAGCGATAAGGCGCGCCACCCACGGCTTTCAAACACACTTTTGGGGAGTCTGTATCTCCCCCTCACTGCTCTGTCGTTCCATAGGAAGGACGAGTGAAGGTGACCACCCTCTCAATCTCTCTCTTTCTCTCTCTCTAGCAGTGTTTGTTTACCTCTTGGTAAATCTCTCCAGTTGATCTGAAATGATCAACAGAGGACCGTCTACAGCACCCTACTGCACTCCACCCCCTCAAATTAGATCTGAATTAAAACGATCGCTCCAGAAGACCCAAAAGCTGTAATTTAACACTTGTCGCCCTGTTGATCGCTCCTGAATGTCTCTGATAATAAAGTGCACTGAACTATCTTGATTCTTGATGGCAGACTTGTTGAGAGCATTTCCATGTATGCTTTCATTGGTAGCAAGGCCCTAAGGTTGTGCTACAGGCCTGAGAGTTCACATAGAGCTCACAGGAGGACCAGGGAAACTTGATACTAAACTCATCATCAGACACTTCCTCACCAATCTAAATGTCTGTTCCTATGTCTTCCTGCCTCTGACATATTCTGAGAAGTTGTGCAATAGTGAGAGGTAGGGACCAGGTGACCAAAGAAGTGGACCCGAGTAGAGGCAAATGGAGAGGCAAAGGGGAGAAAGAGAAATGATAGGAATGAGCATGGAAAAAGCCAGCAAAAGGAAGAAGGCAGTGCCAGAGTGGAAGAGAGGGAATGGAAAGAGGTGGGAATGGAGAGATGGAGGTGATGGGGAGGGGTGCTCATTCTCATCACTCAGTCCCTGTGACTGGGATGGTATCTGCATCTCGCTGTCATCTGCGTTGGCTTCTGCGGGGTGGAGAGTGGAGGAGAGAGGAGAGAGGGAAAACCTTCCTCTATCTCTGAGGCTTATCTCCGGCAGTTCAGGAGCCCGCTTTCCAAGAGTGCCTCATTTTCAAATCTCTTATCTCGCCCGTTTTAAGTATCGCAAGTTTTATATTTTTACATGTCATTTGCATGCAGCTCATCAACCTTTTCTTGGAGGTGTCTGCAGATATGTGTGGCTGTGCATGAGCGGTGTGTGTTTTTCTATGTTAGCTTGTTGTGTATGATACATGTTTTTAGTACACTAAGCTCATGTATTAATACACACGTGCATTTGTGTATAGAAATCTTGTGTGTGTGTGTGTGTGTGTGTGTGTGTGTGTGTGTGTGTGTGTGTGTGTGTGTGTGGTGTGTGTGCGTTCGTAGCTGTGTGTGTGTTAATTAGTGTGTGTGTGTGTGTGTGTGTGTGTGTGTGTGTGTTGAGAGAGTGTGTGTGAGAGGCGGATGAGAGTAGGTTTCTGATGTTTATCTTTCTTCCTTTTCTTCTCTGTATTTTTGGAGGATTCACAGTGACCTCTTTGTTTGGGACAGTGAGTACCCCCTCCATTCCCCCCTTTTGGGAAAGAAAACATTTCCTGTAGGGAGAGATTGAGAGAGAAGGGCAGACAGAGGGGTAGGAATGAGAAAGAGAGAGGGATGAGAGAGAGCTTGATTAGCCATACAGTACTGAAGAGAGGGAAGGATGGGAAGATTAAGAGGTAAATGGGAGGAGGGGGTGAAAGAGAGCTAGAGGAAGAAAGACTATGAATGAAGACCAAGCCAACCGCAATGGTCAAAGGCCTATGATGGAACTCAGTGGAAGTCAGTTGAACAGGCCAGGAAAGGAGAGACACTTATTCTACCTTCCTGTTCTTTTCTTCTCAGTCTGTCCAGCTGTTTCTGCTTCATACAGTACATTCAAACACCCATGGATGACATCATTATCCAGGATGCACATATTGAAATTGAAGATTGACCAATCAATCCATTGGTTTTCTCATGGGTCCTCAGAGAACAGTATTCTAAAGTTGCTTTAATCGCCAGGGAATATTAATCAAATTATGGTAGCAATGATGTATGTATGTATGTAAACCGTGAAAATGTACGTAGTACCTACACTGTTTGATAGTGGTATGAAGGCTAATCTGGAGGATGGGGGAGGCATTTTATTATTTTCTCTGCTTTAATTGAACCGTATATGAAGCTGAATTGATCTGAGTCGGGGTTAGACTTGGGGTTAGTTCATGGAAAGGTTTCTCCCTTCATTTCCACCTCCAGAGGAGAGCGTTTGGGGAGAGAGAAAATTATATTTTCATTTTATACTCAGCAACGACCAGGCTACGGAATGAACGAATAGAGAAATGAAATCAGCCGAGCATCATTTGCATTCAAGTTTTATCGGCGTGAGAGGAGGGCGTTTTTGGGAGTGATAAGGAGAGGGCGTTGCAGACTGCGTTGGGGGTGGGGGGTGAGGTGCATGCGCACGTAGGCTTTGTGTGTGTGTGTGTGTGTTGAAGGTGGATATGGGGAGGCTGGAGGGTGTGGGGGGGGGGGGGGGGGGGTTAATATCAGACCAAATAATTAGATTCGCTATCGTCTCGGCGGCAGCAGTGCGGGGATCAGGCAGATTAAAGCCCGACTGGGCTGATTAATATTCATGAGGGACGAGGGTCCGGACGAGGGGGCTTAGACTGCGCCTCAAAGACTCCCTCACTGAGGGGCTTAAAGCCCTCTCAAAGTGCCTGGGTCCTAGGGAGACCGCCAGGGTGAACACAGGCAGTGCTGAGCAACATTAACTTCTCCTCCTAATACCTCTCCCTCGCTCTCTCCCTGCTCCTTGGAAAATGTGTTTCAATCAGTGGGACTGGCCACTATGAATTGTGGGATAGTTTACAGCAGTAGTGGTGGAGTGGTCTGCCTAGCAGGTGGATGTGTTGTGTTCAGAGGTAAGAACTTGCCATTTGATGATGTTTAATTTGATACTGTGATTGTTGGAAATGTCCTCCAGGCCAGAGAAATGTGATACTAGAGGCTTCTCTGCTCCTCTTAACTCAACCATCTTTAGCGGCCATAGCCTCTGTTGGCTTTGTTAATTACACATCCTAATCAAACTGTAATCTTGCCGCATGCCTTTTAGTTTTCATTATCTGTGTTGGTTCCAGACAGCATTTAAAGTCCCAGTGCAGCCAGGGCCCAAAGCCTGATGAGAGTCAGCTAAATCATCATCTCCACCTCATCTTCGCTCTGGTCGTCTCTGAGAATATCTCAGAGAGAGATAGAGGTAGATAAAGATGTTTGGATAGAGATGATTGTTATTATTATTTTTGTGCATTTGTTCATACTGTCCAAAGACCCTCTTCACTCTGTTGTATGGTTCTGTTTGTCTGTCTCATACACTAGAGTTGCGTTCATTTCCTTCAAAGTCTGACCACACTGGCCTTTTCTTCAGTGAATACCAAAGCATCATGATAGATAGATTTGTGATAAATTAGTCTGAAACAAATTAGCAGCACTTATAGCTCAGACGGCTCCAGCATTGGGTTCCAAATTAAAACAAAAGAAGCCGTATCTCTACATCAGCGCAAGTTCCCCATGAAATACAATACGCAGCGTCTTCAGGCTAGAACAGACTGATTCAGAAATAAACTACACTTTCCTCTCTCGCCTCCCAACTTGCCCCATACAGTATACACTCCCATTTCCTTTACACAAAAACGTTCCCCTCATATTCTCTCTAAATTTTCCAGTCAATGTGGTACCATGTTGGAATATGTGTACCCCTGTAGCAAGCAGATTGACTGACTGAATAACTGGCCGTAGTTCTCCTGAAGCGGTCTGTCAGGCCTGCTGCTGCTGCATGACTGCTTCCACCTAGTGGAGCCAGAGTGTTCTGTATGTCCTCAGGCCTCCATACAGTGGTAGCGCCTATAGGCCTTGTGCAACTATACTGGAGTTGTGAAGCTCAACCTAATGCTACTGTGTTTTATTACATACTCTCATAAATGTATTATTGAACCTCACGAAGACTACATTTTACTGGGACTGCTGTAAGTTATTTGGTTATGAATGCACAATGCTTAACTGTGCAATAGCACACAGAAGTACATAGATGCGTGTGGGTAAGTGTCTGTGGGAGTGATTGTCAGGTGGAATGCTCTGTGAGCTTCAACTGAACAAAGACAAGCTTGTGCAGAGGATGGCACAGGTGTGTGTTTCTCTCTGGTCTGCCCTACTCTGGCTACAGCCTCACTTACACATGTGCAACCACTGACACACATTCTTCAACACACACACACACACACACACACACACACACACCGCGAGATTATGACCTCCCTCTATTCAAAATCCTTTTGTCCCATCATGTATTGAGAGAAGTTCCTGAGAGGGCGTCCGGGTGAATAGGAGCACTACGACCTCAGTGGATCTCCTTTCTTACTATTTCTTCTCCTTTCTCGTGGGGTCTCTCTGTTCCTTCCCTCTTTCTCCATGCTGCTATTTATAGCTCTTTTCTGTGAGTCTTTGTTCAGCCCGTGCCCCTTCCTGTCCCTCTATTCTTCTGATTGCCCGTGTTAAGGGGCTTCCCCTTCCCACTGAAAAAGATGAGTCCCTTTATTGTACACTATGTTCAATGTGCTTTAAAACAGTAAATTCAGAGGACGTTGTCAGGATTAATTCATTGTTAACCCTCACTGTTCAGTCCAGTAGGTCTATGCCATCAAATGTAAAGAGGAGTATGTTTGTCAGAATAGACTTGGCAATGTATGTGAGAATCAGAAGATATGTGATGTTGGATGATAATTGTCATTTGACCCTGTGTTTCCAGAACAAGTCTGACAGCCTCTGTATGTTTATTTGTATGTCAGCAGATCTCCAGGCTGACTCTGGTGTGTGAAGACGATACCTGCTGGCTCAGTAGAGTCCCGCTAACCTCCGATGCCACAGCTGCCAACTGTACCATCTACAGTCAAGGTAGTTAACCAACAGACCTGATCCCAGAAATGCCAAACCATCAACACAGCCCACATACATATAATGCACCATTTACACTGTTACATTCTAGTCATTTAGCAGACAGTGTTATACGTAGCAACTTACAATCAGAGATCTCTTATCAGAGTTACCCCATGAAGACACCATACAGAGATCTTTTTGACCTACTATAGATTAGTATACATTCCATAGATATCATACTGTATGATACCATGTGTGTAGTTCTAGTACAGGCCCCAGGTGTGATGTGTGTAGTTCTAGTACAGGCCCCAGGTGTGATGTGTGTAGTTCTAGTACAGGCCCCAGGTGTGATTTGTGTTGTGCGGCTCTCTCTCTCTCTCTTTTCTCCAGATGAGGAGCTGTATTGTAAGGTGACCCAGGACATCTCCACAGGTGACAGTCTGTTGGTCACACTGTCTCTCTCCTCCGTGGATCAGCTGTCCTCGTCTCAGACCCAGGATGTGGTGGTGAAGGAGGAGCCTACAGGTGTCTACCCAGCTTCTCTCCACTCTGAGATACAGCTCCTCCCCCAGCAGGCTGGCATGGCAGCCATCTTGGCCACGGCAGTTGTCAACAGTGAGTGTCAGCTTGCCAAGGATAATGTGTGTGTGTATGTGTGTTCGCACTGCATGCAACTATGCGTGCATGTATTTGTGTTCTTCGTGCCGTTTAGTCATTAGATGCATAGACAAACCCTACACGTGTACAGTTATACACTTTCCATGTGAACAACAGATACTGAGGGACTCAATGAAGACCAACAGTTCACCATGCCACATTTCCTCATTCGCCCAGTACACCAGAAGGTGGCAGTATAACTCCTCTGCACTGCCTTGTCTCAGAGGTAGACTGCATGGTAATTGCATTCAGGCTCCTTCATTAAGTCCCCTATTGGCAGTGTAGTGTTGTCGGCAGCAGGAGCAGGCATGGACATTCTGTGATGAGTGCATGATTAATCACCATATCAAGCTAAAGGGTAAAACATGATCATCCGTATCCCCGTTTCCTGCTGTAGGAGCACTCTCCTGAGGACTGTTGGTAATTATGGATGTTATCAAAAATAGCCTGTAACACCAGCCCTGACACCAGATCAGTATGATTACCCCGCACGGGTGGGCGCTCGCTCCCACAACCTCTGTGCTCTCGTTGCCTTGGAGACCCCGGAGCAATATCGAGTGCTTGTTCATTCCGCCACTGAATCGATCATGTGACTGGTGTGAAACAGGTGTGTGTGGTGATGTGTGTATACACATGAATGAACATCATGTGTACATGAAAGTGTATGTACTGTATGTAACATTTTAACGTGTAAGCAGTGAAACGTTAAACATGCATTTCTTTTAAAGAATGAACATACGCTGCTCTCTTTCTTGCATTGTTTATAATTATGTATGACAGATTTGATAAATGATTGGTTGTTGAAGGGATAGAGTTTACAGTTGTGTTTGTGTTTGATTGGTCCAGAGGACATCTTCCCGTGTAAGGACTGTGGGATCTGGTACCGCAGTGAGAGGAACCTCCAGGCCCACCTCATGTACTACTGTGCCAGCCGGCAGAAGCAGCAGGCCTCCTCCTCCCCCCCACTGGACAAAGCCAAGGAGTCCTACCCCAACGAACGTGTCTGCCCCTTCCCACAATGCAACAAGAGCTGCCCTAGCTCCAGCTCCCTGGAGATCCACATGCGGACACACAGTGGTGAGACCCGTCACAATACATTCCTTTAGCTCTTTCTCATAGCAGACCAAGGATCGAGTGAGAAAATGCGTGAATATTCCTCTTTTAATAATGGCTTGTAACAGACATCTTTCTTCAGCTGTTATTAGGGGAAGACAGTCATTTTAGTCGTGTTAAAATATTAAAGATATACATGTCCTTTGCCTGTAGGTGAGCGTCCTTTCGTGTGTCTGATCTGCCTGTCAGCCTTCACCACTAAAGCCAACTGTGAGCGTCACCTGAAGGTGCACACGGACACGCAGAACGGAGTCTGTCACGGCTGTGGCTTCGTCTCCACCACCAGGGACATTCTCTACAGCCACCTGGTCACCAGTCACATGGTGTGTCAGCCCGGCTCATGCAGTGAAGTGTACTCCCCCGGCCCCGGCCTGCCCAAACTGCCTCTGTCCACAGGTAAACACACAGACAGACTGAATCATGTCGTTTACTATCCCAGTGAGAGGATAATAGCCCTGCCTTTACTTCAGAACAGCAACTACATAGAGGACTACATCAAGCTTGTGACTCTACAAACTTGTTGGATGCGTTTGCAGGTTGTTTTGTTTGTGTTTCAGATTATTTTGTGCCCAATATAAATTAATGGTAAATAATGTATTGTGACAGTTTGGAGTCACTTCTATTGTAAATAAGAATAGAATAACTTTCTGAACATGTGGGTGCCCACTGAGATTGCAAATAATCAAAAATGAATTGTGAATAATGATGATTGAGAAAGTTACAGATGCACAAAGCTCATAACCCCCCGGAAATGCTACCCACCCCTGTTATTGGTAACGGTGGGAGGTTAGCATGTTTTGTGTATCTGTAACTTTCTCATTCATGATTTTCTGTACTCGTGGTAGGATCCACATTAATGTATTCATATATATATGTATTCTTATTCTTGTGGTCCTGTATGGCTCATTTGGTAGAGCATGGTGATTGCACCACCAGGGTTGTGGGTTTGATTCCTGAGGCCACCCATTTGTAAAATGTATGCACACATTACTAAGTCGTTTTGGATAAAAGCGTCTGTTAAATGGCATATATCATTATTATATATATCATTATTATTCTATTACATCCAACACATTTGTAGACTCACAAGCTAGATGTTGTCATTGAGTGCTAGGGATATGGGACCAAATACTACACTTTTAACTAAATGTAATACGCTATAAGTGAATTTGTCCAAATACTTATAACACCTTCAGATGGGGGGGACTAGATACATAAAGTGCATTCATTTCTAAAAGTAAAACAGATATGTATGAAAATACCCTTAAATAAAAGGTGACTTTCTGTACAGTCACCTCAGAAAACATTTGATCTCAAATTCTAAATGCTGGAGTATAGAGCCAAATTAAAAGTTGTAGCTTCACTGTCCAAATAAATACATTTGGGAGTGTATATGAAGATTTGGTCCTATAGGCTATAGTGCATAACCACCAGTGATTTCATGTAATGTTTAATAGTAGGAAACACATTTCTAATAACATGTCTCTGTCACTCTCTGTGGCAGGTCTAAGTCCTGGAGACTCTGGTGTTGTGTTGAAATGTCAGGTATGTGGCCACATCACAGACTCACCTGCCCAGCTCCAGCAACATGTTCGCACACACCTGGAGGTGAGGGTCCCGGCCGAGAGGGGCCCCACACCCCGCCAGACCATCCCCTCCTCGGCCGACCACCCTGAGCACCATGACAGGGAACCCCCCGCCTGCGTACCCCACCCTGACTCCTCCAGCCCTGGGGCCAATGGGAGCTCAGCCACCCCGCGAGGCTGCAGCCCACCTGACCAGCTCCCCACAGACATCAGGATCAAAGAGGAGCCACGTTCGGACTCTGAGAATGAGGAGATGGAGGAGGAGCGGGAGGAGAAGAGCCGTGGACACAGAGGTACAGGCTCCTCTCAGACCTCCACCTCCCCTAGGAGTCCCTCTGCTGTGGCAGTGAAGGCAGAGCCAACCAGCCCCACCCCTGGCTCCAGCCCTGCCCACCTGGGAGGAGCTGGCTCAGTGCTCCCTGGAGAAGATGTGTTCCTACCCCAGTACATGTTCAGCCCGGAACCAGCCATCCTACCCCAGGCCTCAGAGATTCTGGCTAAGATGTCTGAGATGGTCCACAGCCGGCTGAAGCAGGGCCAGGTCCCCCCTGGGGCAGCGCCAGCCTTCTACCCCGCTGGCACTACAACCACTGTCCAGAAGGGGGCCACCTGCTTTGAATGTGACATCAACTTCAACAACATCAACAACTTCTATGTTCACAAGAGGCTGTACTGCTCCAGCAGGCACCAGCAGGGAGACGTGGCTGGCCCAGTGAAGGAGGGGGCGTCGGGGGCCACAGTCCCCTCAGTTGGACACGGTTCATCCCCTCAGGCTGGATCAGGTAGTCGGGCTGCCTCAGCCTCCCCCAGTGACTCAGACCCTGTTCCAGGCAGCACCGCCACGCAGGTCAAGCTGGTGGATGTGAAGAGTGAGAACCCTGGGGTGAAGGAGGCTGTGTCCTCCTCTTCCTCTGAGGGCGAGGGTGGTGGAGGAGGAGGCCGGGCCAGCGAGTGCAGCCAGAGTCCCAGCGGCTCAGCAGAGGACCAGGAGGACGACCCCACCAGAACCTTCTGTCAGGCCTGCAACATCCACTTTAGCCGCCATGAGAACTACACAGTCCACAAACGCTTCTACTGCGCCTCGCGCCACGACCCGTCCAACCAGCGGTCAACCGCCGGCAAAGCTACCTTCCTGCCTCAGCCCATCCGAACACGCAAGAGGAAGAAGATGTATGAGATCCACATGGCTCGGACTGAGGCCATGGCCAACGCTGCTGCTGCCTCTCTCTCTGCTCCTGGCCTGAGCCTGGCTGTGAAGCAGGAGGCTGCTGCCTCAGTGGAGAGGGTCCTGGAGTCCCCGGTCCCAGCCCTAGCTCTGGGCCTGCGTCCAGCAACCTCCCGTAGCACCAGCCCTGACAGAGACGGCCCCATTGACCTGAGCAAGAAGCCCCGTCTAAGGGAGGCCCCGCGGGGCAGCAGCATCCCTTCTCTGCCCCTCACTGACTACCACAAGTGTACCGCCTGCAGCATTAGCTTCAACAGCATTGAGAACTACCTGGCTCACAAGACCTACTACTGCCCAGCCACCACCCTGCAGCCCCACACTCTGGAGACGCTCCACAGGCTGAAGAGACCAGCATCCATCTCCCCCAAGAGCAGGGCCCAGGAGCGATCAGACCTCGACCCTGAGGCCAAAGGGCTGCTCATAGAGAAGGCTCCTCGGGGGGCCTCGCTCAGCCCTCACCCCTCTGCCTTACCTGGCTCTGGCTCTGAGGCTACGTCACCTCACAGTGGCCCTGCAGCCAAAGGCCCAGGCTCTCCCTCTGTGGTCTGCCCCTACTGCCCTCCCAATAGGGCGGTGACCTGTGACCTGGTGGAGCACTTCAGATCCATGCATGGCCTGGTCCTGAGCCTGGAGGGCCAGCCAGCCGTCATCAGCCCCAACCTGAGCCCTAGGGATGGGACCCCTGCCACCCCGCCCAAGTTGGTCCTCCGAGCCTGCAGGGACAGCATCAATGGCCGGATCAGAAGGGACACTGTCTCCCCCTCCTCTCCCCTGGTGAACGGTAGCCCCCTGGGCCACCATACCGGGGGTGGCAGCTCCCCCAAGGCAGCCCCTCCAGCTGTGTCTCCCACCAGGTCCCTCTCCCTGACTGTTTCCCCTGTGCCTGAGGTGCTGAGGGAGGTGGGGGTTCTGAATCACCAGGTTGCTGTCACTCTGCTCCCAGACAAGGCATCCCTCACACTGGGTCTCCCACTCCCTGTTCCGCCCCCTCCCACACCCAAGACCCCCCTGATCCCCCCTGTGCAGAATGGTAACACCCGCTTCTGCCGGCTGTGCAATATCAAGTTCAGCAGCCTGTCCACGTTCATAGCCCACAAAAAGTACTACTGTTCCTCCCACAGCGCTGAGCACGTCAAGTGAACGGAGCCCCAGTCTGTGTCCCCTCCAAGGCCCAGACCCAGCTATCCACTCTTGTCAGTGCCACCAAGGCATGGCACCATCTCTGGACTGTCTGTGTTTGAAAGTGTGA
This sequence comes from Salmo salar, assembly GCF_965601325.2. Classification (NCBI taxonomy): domain Eukaryota; kingdom Metazoa; phylum Chordata; class Actinopteri; order Salmoniformes; family Salmonidae; genus Salmo; species Salmo salar. The sequence goes on along the minus strand of NC_138306.1, from coordinate 35,768,600 downwards.
CTGTTACTCGCCAGGCACTGGGTCGCTTCTCGCTCCCGGTATTGTTACTATGTTAACATATTTCTCCTTATGGGTCAAAGTTTGTATTACACTAAGAGCTGAGATGCGCTACCTGCACACACAGTTGTGCCCACGTATCCCTTCCCACCCCCTCAATAACTGAAACCCAGCCCTCTTTCCCACCCCCTCAATACCTGAAACCCAGCCCTCCTTCCCACCCCCTCAATACCTGAAACCCAGCCCTCTTTCCCACCCCCTCAATAATTGAAACCCAGCCCTCCTTCCCACCCCCTCAATAACTGAAACCCAGCCCTCCTTCCCACCCCCTCAATAACTGAAACCCAGCCCTCCTTCCCACCCCCTCAATACCTGAAACCCAGCCCTCTTTCCCACCCCCTCAATACCTGAAACCCAGCCCTCCTTCCCACCCCCTCAATACCTGAAACCCAGCCCTCTTTCCCACCCCCTCAATAATTGAAACCCAGCCCTCCTTCCCACCCCCTCAATAACTGAAACCCAGCCCTCCTTCCCACCCCCTCAATACCTGAAACCCAGCCCTCTTTCCCACCCCCTCAATAACTGAAACCCAGCCCTCTTTCCCACCCCCTCAATAACTGAAACCCAGCCCTCTTTCCCACCCCCTCAATAACTGAAACCCAGCCCTCTTTCTCACCTCCAGGGTCCACAGAATGTTGAACATGTGACTTTAGAGTCAACATTTATTCTCCTGAGCAAGTTGAATTGAATTGTTTGTATTACAGTCATCTTTATTTGATTATGATTGTTTGGAGCATTTCTTGCTCATGATGAAACTCGCTTTTCCTGAGCTGTTGATGCTCTAGATCTGTCAGTGAGTGGGGACAACTGTTGTCCCCCAGGGCCCTCTAGTGGAGCTGACTATCTCCACTGTTTTATTTCTACTTACCTGTGCATAGTGTATGATGTTTTAAAATTATTCTTTATGCTTTTGTTTGAACACTGGCTGTTTTGCTAACTAGAAAGCTAAAGCATTTTAGCTGAATTACAGAAATGAGTATCACATGGTTAGCCTACCAATTATAGAGGAAATATTTGCAAATGGATAGATTTGGTTTTCCTAAACCACAATTACATTCTCTTAATGGAAGGAAAACATGTGAACTATTTATCTTTGAGTCCTCACTGATTTAATGTCAACAGAAATCTACCTAGCGTCTGAAAATATTTGTATTTTTTATTTGTATATTTTTCATACTGTTCGAAGGAACTGTTTCAATCTTGGCGTGTAAAGGTGTTTTTGTAAGTGTAGATATGTAATATCTTTCACAGTAATCACTGGGATGACACTGAACCTTATTTTCCTTATTGTCCGCATTTCTTTCTTCTGCTCTTTATTGATCGGGAAAGGATAGAACATTTCTGTTTTCCTCCAGTATTTGGTCATTAGGTACAGCCTATTTTGCCAGATAAACGATTTGAAGTAAGTTCTACACTGGTATTATTATTGGGTAGAAGGAAGGAGATTGGACCTGAGTACCAGGATGAAGACACAGCACTTCCTCTTCCTCTATGCCCTCTCCCCCTCCCCCATCAGACCTGACCCTTAACCCACCAACCCCCTACTGTATCATTATATCCCCACTCTGCAGCTGCTGCTTTACCACCATCTGACTTATGTGATGCTTGAATTAGACATGGGATACGTTTAAATCTGTGGATTTATTGACACCTCTTAGAGCAGTGGTATTCAAAGTCGGGGGAATTGCAGTGCGGTTGGCATTTTTGGGGGGGGGGGGGACAAAAAATTAAGGGTATTGTATGGGACAATATACAAATATTTTTGAGAACGACAATTAGAAAAATAAAGCTGTATTGATTAAATGTATTTTATTGGTTTCTTTTCATTTTGAGATGAGATGAAAATGCAATGAATTGAAGGTTGTTTGTTGATGTAAAAATACATATTTCCAGATTTTAAGGCTGTGTCATTAGATTTGGGGTGGGGTCACAAGAATTCTGGCAGAAAGATTTGGGACCTTGTTGAAAAAGTCTGAATACCACTGTCTTGGAGTGTGTGCTCATTCTGTTTTGTTTTTCCAGTAATGAAGTAACAAAAGTAAAAAACGGGAGGTGTAAGAGAGAGATAGGCAGGGACAGCAGACGTATTTCACAGATTGTTGAGAGACACACACAGTAGATGGCTCCTAAAACTGTCATGTGTAAAACACAAACACACATGCATCCTTGGTTTACAAAGTGGTGTTGAATAGACCTGCGAAATGCAATCTTTCCTCTGTCAGAACTTGCTATACTGGCACAGCCTTACCGTAGGACTGAGTTAGTTTGTTCTGTGCTCCACTATCCTCACCTCTCATGATGATTTGAATGGATCTGTATGTTACTTGTGATGTCTCCTTTCCTTCCCTGTGTTACACAGGCAGATGTTTTTCTGCTCTAAAAACTGGAAAACAAAATGGCGGTGAAAATGAAAGTTGAGTATTTTTGCTCTGTCGTGGTTTTGAACAGTGCTGTATCAGTCATATCTTACCCAAGAGTGTTTACAATTGCATTGCTTCCTCTTTTCTCAAAGAGATGAGCATTTTCAAAAAGTCACAAATCGAGGAAATCAGTGCTGAAAATCATTTTGAATTTCCCGTTTATATTGCACTGTGTTGTTCAAATGTGCTGAATGTTTTCGTTTTAGAGGCTTTTTTGTAAGGTATTTATGTTTTTACAGCACTTTTCCTCATCTAAACTAATCCCTTGAAGGACTTGCTGATCAATTTCAACCTTTTCACGTGAACTAAAATTTATTAAAACATTTTGTGAATGATTACAAATGTCAATAATGAAAAAGTAATAATGAAAGTCAGACTTTTCTTTCTTTTGTCAGTTCCACTACACACTTGTCCAAACTATGCATGGGAAATAAACGTCCTGAGAGACATTAAACAGTTTCAAACTTCTATCTTCTTTCACATTGACCTGGTCCACCCACAATTTACCTCTTCTCCTTTTATCTCTCTTGGCTTTTATAATGCTTGCCACAATATATTTCAGGTCACACAAATCATTTCTCTTTTTATATAAATTCTTGTGTGCATTCCTGTGAATATGTGAGCCTCAGGACTCGATGAATCATCTCAACAGTGCCGACATGCTTTTTCTCACGGAATGATTTAATTATATTTCCTGTAAAAGAAATGTATTGTCCCCAAAGTCTCAAGGCTATGCCTATTTAGCACTAACGATGCATTCAGACTCTACCATTCAGACTCTACTATTCTTCTTTTATGTGGACATACTGAATTCTTTCATTGAATTTGCCTCTCTACTTACCCATGAGTTTGAAATGGGTTGAAATTGAACATTTTCACCACGACAAATGTTCACTCTATATTATGGAAAAAGAACATTAACATCCAGAGCAGCATCCATATACTTTTTCAGAAAGCTTGTCGATTCCTGGGGTCAGTATCGGCTACAGTCAGTATTGATGGCCAATCAGCAAAAAGCTCCTATAAGCAACAAGATGGGCTATTTGCTAAACATTGTCACATCAGATGGATAGATTGTGCAAGTCAATTGTTAGCGGCATGAATCACCAGTGTTATTAGGTGAGCGGCACTCTTGTGTGAATCTAATTCTGTCTTATTGACCTTTTAAAGCCAAATGCCACACTCAGAGCCTGTATTAGTATGTCATTTTTTCTGGGTAAAAACTCTTGTTTGACAGTTCCCAACACCATGGAGTGGAGCAATGACCACTTATCACAGTACACACACTCTTTAGAGTGATTGCTTCATATTGTTGACTGATTCTAAGCAATCAGACCAAGTCGTTCTGTATCTCTGAATTGGTCTATAATCAAGCTCTTAGACTGAATGTTTACACCTGTGCTCACTGCTTTGAAAGTTCTTAACACACTGTCATGACTATTCAACCTGGTTTCAGAGCATTAAGTATTATTCTGTATGTAAATCAGAGAAACTCAATTTAGTATGATATGCTACATTTCATATGGTACATATTAATTTGTGGATGTCCATCACCCTTTTCGTATTATATGTTACGAATTTAGAACGCCGCAGCCCGTCTGGTGTTCAACCTTCCCAAGTTCTCTCACGTCACCCCGCTCCTCCGCTCTCTCCACTGGCTTCCAGTTGAAGCTCGCATCCGCTACAAGACCATGGTGATTGCCTACGGAGCTGTGAAGGGAACGGCACCTCCATACCTTCAGGCTCTAATCAGGCCCTACACCCAAACAAGGGCACTGCGTTCATCCACCACTGGCCTGCTGGCCCCCCTACCTCTGAGGAAGCACAGTTCCCGCTCAGCCCAGTCAAAACTGTTAGCTGCTCTGGCACCCCAATGGTGGAACAAGCTCCCTCACGACACCAGGACAGCGGAGTCAATCACCACCTTCCGGAGACACCTGAAACCCCACCTCTTTAAGGAATACCTAGGATAGGATAAAGTAAACCTTCTAACCCCCCCCCCCCTTAAAAGATTTAGATGCACTATTGTAAAGTGGTTGTTCCACTGGATATCATAAGGTGAATGCACCATTTTGTAAGTCGCTCTGGATAAGAGCGTCTGCTAAATGACTTAAATGTAAATGTAATGTAAATGAATTACAATTTGTATGATATGTAACCGAATGGTTGCAAGATTGAATCCCCGAGCTGACAAGGTAAAAATCTGTTGTTCTGCCCCTGAACAAGGCAGTTAACCCACTGTTCCTAGGCTGTCATTGAAAATAAGAATTTGTTCTTAACTGACTTGCCTAGTTAAATAAAGATAAAAAACAAGATCTATATATACAGTGGATATAAAAAGTCTACACACCCCTGTTAAAATGCCAGGTTTTTGTGATGTAAAAGAATGAGACAAAGATAAATCATGTCAGAACTTTTTCTACTGTTAATGTGACCTATAATGTGAACAATTCAATTGAAAAATAAACTGAAATCTTCGAGGGGGAAAAATGAAAAATAAAACCTTACAATAACCTGGTTGCATAAGTGTGCACACCCTCTTATAACTGGGGATGTGGCTGTGTTCAGAATTAACCAATCACATTCAAACTCATGTTAAATAGAAGTCATTACACACCTGCCATCATTTAAAGTGACTGATTAATCACAAATAAAGTTCAGCTGTTCTTGTAGGATTTTCCTGACATTTTCTTAGTTGCATCTCAGAGCAAAAGCCATGGTCCGCAGAGAGCTTCCAAAGCATCAGAGGGATCTCATTGTTGAAAGATATCAGTCAGGAGAAGGGTACAAAATAATTTCCAAAGCATTACATATACCATGGAACACAGTGAAGACAGTCATCATCAAGTGGAGAAAATATGGCACCATAGAGACATTACCAAGAACTGGACGTCCCTCCAAAATTTATGAAAAGACAAGAAGAAAACTGGTCAGGGAGGCTTCCAAGAGGCCTATGGTAACATTAAAGGAACTGCAGGAATTTCTGGCAAGTACTGGCTGTGTGCTACATGTGACAACAATCTCCCGTATTCTTCATATGAATGGGCTATGGGGTAGGGTGGCAAGACGGAAGCCTTTTCTTACAATGAAAAACATCCAAGCCCGGCTGAAGTTTGCGAAAACAAACATCAAGTCCCCCAAAAGCACGTGGGAAAATGTGTTATGATCTGATGAAACCAAGGTTGAACTTTTTGGCCATAATTCCAAAAGGTATGTTTGGCGCAAAAACAACACTGCACATCACCCAAAGAACACCATACCCACAGTGAAGCATGGTGGTGGCAGCATCATGCTTTGGGGCTGTTTTTCTTCAGCTGGAACCGGGGCCTTAGTCAGGGTGGAGGGAATTATGAACAGTTCCAAATACCAGGCAATTTTGGCACAAAACCTTCAGGCGTCCGTTAGAAAGCTGAAGAGGAAGTTCACCTTTCAGCACGACAACGACCCAAAGCACACATCCAAATCCACAAAAGCATGGCTTCACCAGAAGAAGATTAACATTTTGGAATGGCCCAGCCAGAGCCCAGACCTGAATCCAATTGAACATCTCTGGGGTGATCTGAAGAGGGCTGTGCACAGGAGATGTCCTTGCAATCTGACAGATTTGGAGCGCTTTTGCAAAGAAGAGTGGGCAAATATTGCCACATCAAGATGTGCCATGCTAATAGACTCCTACCCAAAAAGACTGAGTGCTGTAATAAAATCAAAAGGTGCTTCAACAAAGTATTAGTTTAATGCAACCAGGTTATTGTGAGTTTTTTATCCCCCTCAAAGATTTCAGTTTGTTTTTCAATTGAATTGTTCACGTTATAGGTCGCATTAAAGGTGGAAAAAGTTCTGACATGATTTATCTTTGTCTCATTATTTTACATCACAAAAACCTGCCATTTTAACAGGGATGTGTAGAATAATCCACTGTATATATATATTCTCAATTTGCAAAAATGTACAATATATTATGAATTTGACGTTACAAATTCTTGCTAGGTGGTTAACATTAGCTAGGCTACGGGTTAGGGTTAAGATTAGGGTTAAGTTTAGGAGTTAGGTTACCTCAAGTGCTGCACGTTTTGGTTTTTGCCCTAACACTACACAGCTGATTCAAATTGTCAAAGTTTGATGATTAGTTGACTATTTGAATAAGTTTTGTAGTGCTAGGGCAAAAACCAAAACGCCCACCCTGGCCAACCACTCTACTTTCATTCTGTCTTATGTAACCATACCAAACGTAACATATCATACTCATTAGAGCATCCCAGATTTACATTGACTATGTTATGTCTGGTCTATGAGACTATTGCCCTGGTAATTTCTGTATTTGGACTACTTGTTCGATTTTTGTTTGCATGGTTATGATATAGATGACAGTATTCATTTTTTGTGTGTGCATGCACATGTGTTTCTGTGGATACCTGTCTATAACTCTGTGGGTGCATGTTAGTGTGTTTGTGGAACGTGATTTTGTCTGTGTGTCAGTGGCGGTCGGTGCCATTTAAGATTAGGGAGGATGTTCTTTTTTTATGTGCAAGACCTTATTTCTATTACAGCATATTGGATTGCTTTTATTCATATTCCAGTCAGCCAGCTCAATGTAACACCCCTAGAGGTTTAGTCTACTATATGATACTCAAATTTTCCCTATACCCATCATGAGGTTGCTACAACCTAGCCTACAAATGAATGTTTATAACGTAGGTACACAGGTCGAGAGGCAAATTGGAGTAATCAAGGTGACAGACAGTGACACATTTAATACTGCCTTGCACACTCTTGCCTGCATCTTAAGTAGCTGATCTGGAGCACAATCATTAGTCCCAAGTCCCAACTGGTGCAAAATATTCCGTTTTGCAACTAAAACAAATGTAGGTAGGTCCATCCCCATTTAGTTCCGGTTGCTTCTGTTTAAGAAACGTTTTGCAACAATTGGCGGAATGAAAACTCCCTGATCACCTGCACACAGAGTTTACTTTCATAGCAGCCGCATACAGCATTGTCACTTTGCTCGTTGAATAATTCCTTCTTGCATCTACGTGCTCTCCTCTCACCTCCATAACACAACAGCTGTCTGTGACCAGGCGGAAAAAAACATCTCCAAGCCAAACCTTCATACCATAACCGCTACATCGTTCGTCGTCACCATATTAGCTAACATCATAGCTAGTCAACATAGCTAACTACTAAAATTATCGTGTTAGTAAATCCACAATTCAATCCATGTGAACAATCACACAGAGTGCACAGCAAACAGTTTAGCAGTTACACCAGCGGGCCCTGGTGGCAATACATTTATAAAACCGAACCCTTACCTTGAGTAGGAAGAGTTGCAGTGTTGGATAGCCTTAGCCAGCTAGCTAACATAAATATAATTCCTCTATGTTTGAGTAAGGTTGTTGAGTAGGCTAAATTAGCTAGCTAGCTGAGTAAGTGAAAGGTTAACTAAGAAGAATAAAAAATATATAGCTAGTTCTCTCTCTCGCTCTCTGCTACTTCTTAATTTCTGAAGAAATGAAATGTTAAACTGTTCAACTATTGTCTTTCTCTTTGAGTCAACTACTCACCACACTTTATGCACTGCAGTGTTAGCTAGCTGTAGCTTATGCTTTCAATACTAGTATCACGTTTTAGGGAAGACCCAGATGCAGACGGTGTCAAAGTAACAAATGTTTATTACTGGAACAGGGGGCAGGCAAAACGACAGGTCAAGGGCAGGCAGAGGTCAGTAATCCAGATCAGAGTCCAAAAGGTACAGAACGGCAGGCAGAATGGTCCGGGAAAGTTCCGGGAAACCAGGAACTAGAAACCAACAGGCGCAAGGGGAAAATTGCTGGTTCTGTAGGCTTGACAAACAAAACGAACTGGCAACAGACAAACAGAGAGCACAGGTATAAATATACTGGGGATAATGGGGAAGATGGGTGACACCTGGAGGGGAGTGGAGACAAGCACAAAGACAGGTGAAACAGACAAACATTCATGTAGTGTAACAACTAGATGAATTGTCTGATCCTTTGATTGGATGGACAACATGTCAATTCATGCTGCAAGAGCTCTGATAGGTTGGAGGATGTCCTCCGGAAGTCATTATAATTACTGTTTAAGTCTATGGAAGGGGGTGAGAACCATGAATGAGCCTCCTAGATTTTGTATTGAAGTCTGACTTGGGACCAAAGCCAGCCCAATAGGCACACTGGTTGAATCAATGTTGTTTCCTCATTTTTATGAAAATAGTTGAACCAAGTTGCCTCCCAGATGGCATTGAATTGACATCTGGGAGGCCACTGGTATTTTTCAGTTAGCATTTACATAACAAATGGATAACTATGGACTTTAAAATCTTCTCAAAAAGCAGCATTCTTGATGATGGAGAGGTTGTGGATTCTGCTCACTCCAAGTCTTTAGTTTCACACTCCTGACCGAAACACAATTACACTAGAGCTAACATTAACATACAACACTGGTGACCCACTGGTGTTGGTTAAGTCCTTAGTCGAAATGCACCATCAGTGGAGGACAGTGACCCTCTACTCCTCCCCCCTTGGCTCGTCTCATCCTGAGTGAGTGGTTTGGTGGTAGGGTTACTGACCTTTATTTTGCAAAGTCCTTTTAACACCCAACAGTTCACACCTCAGGGCCCCTCAGCCAGTGTTTCAGCCCTTTGCTTACAGGTCACCTCCCCTCCAGCCCTGGCCCACATCTTCACCTCACTTCGCTGTCTGACTAGCTCTACGTCAAGGCAGGCAGGATAAAAATAAAAACTGATTGATTGGTTTTTCACAAAACATTGAAAAGAAGGGACTGGTATGTGACTCAGATTCTATACTGCCCCCTTCTGGGCACTTCTGATAGAGGACAGATATTAGACAGACCCATTGTGGATTTTTCTGTGGATGTATAGTGACGGAGACGTTCATCTCGTCCCCAACTGGCTCTCTTTGTCAAACCTCTCTATCTATAAAAGGTATCCTTGGGACAAAGTTATGTAGACGTCGAAGTGGAATCCAGGGGAAATGATTTAGTCAATAACGGCTTTTGCGTGTTTGATAGACTCCACAAGCTAAATATGTTGTACATTTCAGTGTTGTATTATTGTGGAGAAATGTTGTTATGACTTGTGAGGAATGTAGCTGCCTCTGCTTCTGGCTCAAATGAAAGTTGATTGGTTGTGTACACAGTTTAGCAGGTGTTATAGCGGGTGAAGTGAAATGCTTATGTTACTAGCTCCTAACAATGCAGTAAAATGTCAAACAAGTACACAAATGACCCCCCCCCCCCCAAAACAAAAAAGAACTGAAATGTCAGAATGAAAACAATTAACAACCCAAATAGCACTGTAACAGTAATCCAAATGCCATCTGTACTTATATCACCGGATTAATTTACAGTTCACAAGATATATTAAGAATGATAAGTACAGCAGTATATGTTTTATTTATTTATTTAACGTGTACAGTGCATTCAGAAAGTATTCAGACCCCTTGACTTTTTCCAAATTTTGTTACAGCCTTATTCTAAAATGTATTAATATTTTTTTTCTCATCAATCTACACACAATACCCCATAATGACAAAACAAAACAGTTTTTTAGAAATGTTTTGCAAATGTATTAAAAATGAAAAACTAAAATATCACATTTACATAAGTATTCAGACCATTTACTCAGTACTTTGTTGAAGCACCTTTGGCAGCGATTAGTCTTGAGTCGTCTTGGGTATGATGCTACAAACTTGGCACGCCTGCATTTGGGGAGTTTCTCCCATTCTTCTCTGCAGATCTTCTCAAGCTCTGTCAGTTTGGATGGGGAGCGTTGCTGCACATCTATTTTCAGGTCTCTCCAGAGATGTTTGATCGGGTTTATGTCTGGGCTCTGGCTGCGCCACTCAAGGACATTCAGAGACTTGTTCCGAAGCCACTCCTGTGTTGTCTTGGCTGTGTGCTTAGAGTCGTCCTGTTGGAAGGTGAACCTTCGCCCCAGTCTGAGGTCCTGAGCGCTCTGGAGCAGGTTTTCATCAAGGATCTCTCTGCGCTTTGCTTAGTTCGTCTATCCCTCGATCTTGACTAGTCTCCCAGTCCCTGCCGCTGAAAAACATCCCCACATCATGATGCTGCCACCACCACTATGTTTCACAGTAGGGAAGGTGCCTGGTTTCCTCCAGACATGACACTTGGCATTCAGGCCAAAGAGTTAAATCTTGGTTTCATCAGACCGTGTTTCTCATGGTCAGGGTCCTTTGGTGCCTTTTGGCAAACTCCAAGCAGGCTGTCATGTGCCTTTTTACTGAGGAGAGGCTTCCGTCTGGCCACTCTACCCTAAAGGCCTGATATGTCTGATTGGTGGAGTGCTGCAGAGATGGTTGTCCTTCTGGAAGGTTATCCCTTCTCCACAGAGGAACTCTGGAGCTCTGTCAGAGTGACTATCGGGTTCTTGGTCACCTCTCTGACCAAGGCCCTTCTCCCCCGATTGCTCAGTTTGGCTGGGCGGCCAGCTATAACAAGAGTATTGGTGGTTCCAAACTTATTCCATTTAAGAATGATAAAAGCCACTGTGTTCTTGGGGACCTTCAATGCTGCAGAAATGTTTTGGTACCCTTCCCCAGATCTGTGCCTCGACACAATCCTGTCTCGGAGCTCTACGGACAAGTCCTTCGACTTCATGGCTTGATTTCTGCTCTGACATGCACTGTCGGCTGTGGGACCTTATATAGACAGGTGTGTTCCTTTTCAAATCATGTCCAATCAATTGAGTTTTACCACAGGTGGACTCCAATCAAGTTGTAGAAACATCTCAAGGATAATCAATAGAAACAGGATACACCTGATGCTCCATTTCGAGTCTCATAGCAAAAGGTTTGAATACTTATGTAAAGGTCTTTCTGTTTATGTTTAATACATTTGCAAACATTTTTAAAAACCTGTTTTCGCTTTGTCAGTATGGGGTATTGTGTGTAGATTGTTGAGAAAATAAATTATTTAATCAATTTTACGTATCAAAATGTGGAAAAGGGAAGGGGTCTGAATACTTTCCAAATGCACTGTATTACAGTAAGCTATGTCAAGAATCCAGAAAATAAATAAAATTTAAAAAATGTTATTTTTTTAGTAGTAGAGCTATTAGAATTAGCTATGTCAAGAATAGAGTATTTAAATACAAAGTACAAAACCCAATGGCAAAATGGATGGAATTGCAGGAAATGAGCTTCCAGAACCAGAGTCCGAGATGTAAATATTTGTGAATGGTATATATAGACACTACAGTATGGACAGTATGGGAATAGAATGGGTGTGTATAACACTAGTTATATATATTTTTTTATAAATTAATTTTATTGTCACATATACCAGATAGGTACAGTGAAATGTGTTGTTTTACAGTAGGGGTATCAAACTCATTCCATGGAGGGCCTAGTGTCTGCAGGTTTTAGTTTTTTCCTTTCAATTAAGACCTAGACAACCAGGTGAGGGAAGTTCTTTAGAAATTAGTGACCTTAATTCATCAATCAAGTACAAGGGTGGAGCAGACACTCAGCCCTCGGTGGAATGAGTTTGACACGTGTTTTACAGGGTCAACCATAGTAGTACTGCGCCCCTGGAGCAAATTATAGTTAAATGCCTTGCTTAAAGTCACATCTACAGATATTTCTCTTTGTCAGCTCAGGTATTCAAACCAGCAACCTTTCAGTTACTGGCCCAACGCTCTAACTTCTAGGCAACCTGCCGCCCTAATAGGATGTTATATAGGATGAGCAATAGTTATACAGTTATATAGGATGAGCAATTACTAGTGTTCAATGAATCTATGTACATAGATTGGAGATAGAAGCTGGAGATCGAAGCTGGAGATCAGGTACTCGGTCCCACCTTTGATGCACCTGTACTGTCTCCACCTTCTAAGCTGTAGCGGGGTGAAGAGGCCATAGCTCAGTTGGCTAAAGTCCTTGATGATATTCAAATCAAATCAAATTTTATTTGTCACATACACATGGTTAGCAGATGTTATTGTGAGTGTAGCGAAATGCTTATGCTTCTAGATCTGACAGTGCAGCAGCATCTGACAGGTAATATCAAACAATTCCACAACAAAACCTAATACACACAATCTAGTAAAGGAATGGGATGAGAATATATTGGTATAAAATATATGGATGAGCAGTGACAGAGCGGATAAGATGCAATAGATAGTAAAGAATAGATAGTGAGGGATACAGTATACAGTATACACATATGAGATGAGTAATGCAAGATATGTAAACATTCTTAAAGTGGCATTATTTTATTTATTTATTTAATTTTAATTTCACCTTTATTTAACCAGGTAGGCAAGTTGAGAACAAGTTCTCATTTACAATTGCGACCTGGCCAAGATAAAGCAAAGCAGTTCGACACATACAACAACACAGAGTTACACATGGAGTAAAACAAATATACAGTCAATAATACAGTAGAAAAAGAAGTCTATATACAATGAGAGCAAATGAGGTGAGATAAGGGAGGTAAAGGCAAAAAAAGGCCATGCTGGCAAAGTAAATACAATATAGCAAGTAAAACACTGGAATGGTAGATTTGTAGTGGAAGAAAGTGCAAAGTAGAAATAGAAATAATGGGGTGCAAAGGAGCAAAATAAATAAATAAATAAATACAGTAGGGGAAGAGGTAGTTGTTTAGGCTAAATTATAGATGGGCTATGTACAGGTGCAGTGATCGGTGAGCTGCTCTGACAGCTGGTGCTTAAAGCTAGTGAGGGAGATAAGTATTTCCAGTTTCAGAGATTTTTGTAGTTCGTTCCAGTCATTGGCAGCAGAGAACTGGAAGGAGAGGCGGCCGAAGGAGGAATTGGCTTTGGGGGTGACCAGAGAGATATACCTGCTGGAGCGCATGCTACAGGTGCGTCCTGCTATGGTGACCAGTGAGCTGAGATATGGGGGGACTTTACCTAGCAGGGTCTTGTAGATGACCTGGAGCCAGTGGGTTTGGTGACGAGTATGAAGCGAGGGCCAGCCAACGAGAGCGTACAGGTCGCAGTGGTGGGTAGTATATGGGGCTTTGGTGACAAAACGGATCGCACTGTGATAGACTGCATCCAGTTTATTGAGTAGGGTATTGGAGGCTATTTTGTAAATGACATCGCCGAAGTCGAGGATCGGTAGGATGGTCAGTTTTACGAGGGAATGTTTGGCAGCATGAGTGAAGGATGCTTTGTTGCGAAATAGGAAGCCAATTCTAGATTTAACTTTGGATTGGAGATGTTTGATGTGAGTCTGGAAGGAGAGTTTACAGTCTAACCAGACACCTAGGTATTTGTAGTTGTCCACATATTCTAACTCAGAACCGTCCAGAGTAGTGATGCTGGACTGGCGGGCAGGCAGTGTGCTCCGATGATGGGCTGACCACACTAAACTCTTGAGAGCTCTGCGGTTGCGGGCGGTGCAATTGCTGTACCATGTGATAATACAGCCCGACCGGATTCTCCCGATGGAGCATCTGTACACAGTACCAGTCAAAAGTTTAGACACCTACTCATTCCAGGGTTTTTCTTTATTTTTACTATTTTCTACAAACTATGAAATAACACTTACGGAATCATGTAGTAACCAAGAGAGTGTTAAACAAATCTAAATATATTTTAGATTCCTCAAAGTAGCCACCCTTTGCCTTGATGACAGCTTTGCACACTCTTGGCATTCTCTAAGCCAGCTTCATGAATAATCCTTTTCCAACAGTCTTGAAGGAGTTCCCACATATGCGTGTGATTGTTGAGGCCAGGTCATCTGATGCAGCACTCCATCACTCTCCTTCTTGGTCAAATAGCCCTTACGCAGCCTGGCGGTGTGTTTCGGGTTATTGTCCTGTTGAAAAACAAATGATAGTCCCACTAAGCGCAAACCAGATGGGATGGCATATCGCTGCAGAATGCTGTGGTAGCCATGCTGGTTAAGTGTGCCTTGAATTCTAAATAAATCAGTGACAGTGTCAGCAGCAAAGCACCATCACATCTCCTCCTCCATGCTTTAAGGTGGGAACCACACATACAGAGAGATCAACTGTTTACCTACTCTGCGTCATCAGACCAAAGGACAGATTTCTACTGGTCTAATGTCCATTGCTCATGTTTCTTGGCCCAAGCAAGTCTCTTCTTCTTATTGGTATCCTTTAGTAGTGGTTTCTTTGCAGCAATTCGACCATGAAGGCCTGATTCATACAGTCTCCTCTGAACAGTTGATGTTGAGATGCATCTGTTACTTGAACTCTGTGAAGCATTTATTTGGGCTGCAATCTGAAGTGCAGTTAACTCTAATGAACTTATCCTCTGGGTCTTCCTTTCCTGTTGCAATCCTCATGAGAGCCAGTTTCATCATAGCACTTGATGGTTTTTTGACTGCAATTGAAGACATTTTCCATATTGACTGACCTTCATGTCTTAAAGTAATGATGGACTGTCGTTTCTCTTTGTTTATTTGAGCAGTTCTTGCCATAATATGGACATGGTCTATCTTCTGTATACCACACCTACGTTGTCACAACACAACTGATTGGCTCAAACGCATTAAGAAGGAAAGAAATTCCACAAATAAACTTTTAACAAGGCACACATGTTAATTGAAATGCATTCCAGGTGATTACCTCATGATGCTGGTTGAGAGAATGCCAAGAGCATGCAAAGCTGTAATCAAGGCAGAGGGTGGCTACTTTGAAGAATCTAAAATATAAAGAAACATTTAAAAACTTTTTCAGTAATTAAAGTTGAAGTTCAAACAATTTCCGATAACAGAATACAACTTAGCTACCAATTTTTTTATATTCATATACAGCTGACTTGAATAGGCTACCTGAACCTGCATGACATGAGCCGTCCTCACGCTCTCTCCCAGCTTGGATAGAAAGTTGTTGTGCCTAAAACCAGTCTATTAATGCCAAATAATACAGTCAGTCTACCCTCAAAACACTAGCTTACTAGGGATTGTTTCATTATGCAGTGTACTATCTATAGCTTAATAACTATATACCGATTTTAGCTATGATTTAAATGCTATTTATAAACTTTTTATAAAAATTACAAATCAAATAGCCTAACAATGAGGGAAAAAGTAGTCGGCTTGAGGATAAATTCAGCCACTATTCATTGTTGAACTTTTTGTCTGGCTAATATCCTACACAAACGGGCTGAAATATTCAATGTAAATAGGCCGAAATGAAATGAAATCCAACTTGAGAGACTCCCCTCATCTCCTGAAGTCCTCCTTTAATGTCTGCAAATGCTTTCACCAAGGCCTGTAGGTCCAGGTTGCAGGCCGACTGTTTTCGATACTGAGTATTTCCAACCCGATAGTCTTTCCTGAGACATTGTGCATTATATGGCCATTGCGCTGCACACAATTTAAACTTAGTCTTGAATGATGCATGCTAAGGTATACCAGAGATAAGGGACTGTTGATATTGCACCACACAACTCAAACGCCAGTTCACCAGTATGAAGAGATGGCGCCGATGAACATGGCTGATGTTTTACTTTCTCCCTACCAATTGTGCTATAATTTTTTTTGTGTGTTTTGTGTAACTTATTTTTTAACTTATTGTGTACATAATGTTGCTGCTACTATCTCTTATGACCGAAAATAACTTCTGGACATCAGAAAAGCAATTACTCACCGCGGACTGGAAGAAACTTTTTCCTTTAATGAGTCTGACGAGAAGGATATCCTGCTTTCACTGGAACAGGCCCAGATACAAGCCTTTTACGTGAAGAAAAGACGCTGGAAAAGGGGCCATAGATCGAGCAGCCTTCTGAGAATCCGTAGGCGAGCGAGTAAACTCCCACTGCCATCCGTTCTCCTTGCTAACGTGCAATCACTAGAAAATAAAATTGATGACCTACGGTTAAGATTATCCTACCAACAGGACATTAAAAACTGTAACATCTTATGTTTCACTGAGACATGGCTGAATGACGATACGGACAATATAGAGCTAGCGGGATTTTCCATGCACCGAGAGAACAGAGACGCAACCTCTGGTAAGACGAGGGGTGGGTGTGTGTGTCTATTTGTCAATAACAGCTGCTGTACAATGTCTAATATTTATTAAGAAGTCTCGAGGTATTGCTCGCCTGAGGTAGAGTACCTTCTGATAAGCTGTAGACCACACTATCTACCAAGAGAGTTCTCATCTATATTATTCGTAGCCGTCTATTTACCACCACAGAACGAAGCTGGCTCTGAGACCGCTCTCAACCAACTCTATATGGCCATGAGCAAAGAAGGAAATACTCACCTAGAAGCAGCGCTCCTGGTGGCCTGGGACTTTAATGCAGGCAAACTTAAATCAGTTTTTCCAAATTTTTACCAGCATATCACATGTGCAACCAGAGAAAATAAAATCCTCGACCACCTTTACTCCACACACAGAGATGCATACAAAGCTCTCCCCCGCCCTCCATTTGGCAAATCTGACCATAATTATATCCTCCTGATTCCTGCTAACAAGCAAAAACTTAAGCAGGAAGTACCAGTGACACGCTCAATACGGAAGTGGTCAGATGACGCGGATGCTACACTAGAGGACTGTTTTGCTAGCACAGACTAGAATATGTTCCGGGATTCATCCAATGGCATTGAGGAGTACACCACCTCAGTCATCGGCTTCATCAATAAGTGCATTGACAATGTCGTCCCCACAGTGACTGTGCGTACATATCCCAACCAGAAGCAATGGATTACAGGCAAGATCCGCATCGAGCTAAAGGCTAGAGCTGCTGTTTTCAAGAAGCGAGAGACTAATCCGGACGCTTATAAGACATTCCCGTTATGCCCTCAGACGAACCATCAAGCTATCATGCACATGGCGAGACCCAGATGTAGACACAGCAGGCTGACCTCCTGCTCTTGTTCTGGGAAGAGTGGAGGCTGATACCCCATGGAGCACTCGAAAGGGGAGAGTCCCATGGCAGAACAGGGAGAAGTGTTCCGGGCATACTCCACCCAGACCAGTTGATGGCTCCAGACAGTGGGGTTGGTTGAGACCAGGCATCTCAAGGTGGTTTCCAGGTCTTGATTGGCTCGCTCCAACTGACCGTTGGTTTGGGGATGGAATCCGGATGACAGGCTGGCCGATGACCCAATAAGGGTGCAGAATGCCTTCCAGAACTGAGACGAGAACTGAGAACCCTGATCGGAGACCATGTCTACCAGGACTCCATGGATCCGGAAGACATGCTGCACCATAAGCTGGGCCGTCTCCTTGGCAGAAGGTAGTTTGGGGAGAGGGATGAAATGGCGGCCTTGGAGAACCGATCGACTACCATCAGAATGACAGTTTTGCCATCAGACGGAGGGAGCCCAGTGACAAAGTCCCGAGATATATGAGACCAGGGATGATGAGGGACCGGTAGTGGCTGAAGGAGGCCAGAAGGAGCTTGCCTTGAGTCTTGTTCTGAGCACACACTGTGCATGCGTCAACGAAGGCAGAGATGTCAGGAACCATTGTAGGCCACCAGAAACATTGTTGGATGAAGGCTAGTGTAAGATGCAACCCTGGATGACAGGTCAGACTGGAGAAATGAGCCCATTCCAGGACCCGGGACCGGACTGGGTTAGGGACAAACTGCCGGTTAGCCAGACCCCCTTCAGGTCCAGGCTGGGAGCGTTGCGCCTCGCGAACCAGGTTCTCAATACCCCAATCCGCAGTGGCAGCAAGGCATGAGGTAGGGGAATGGTTTCAGAGGTTGAGGGTGTGGCAGAGGAACTGTATAGGTGGGAGAGAGCGTCAGGCTTCACATTTTCTGACCCTGGGCGGTAGGAAATGGTGAAGTTGGATCTGTAAACAAGAGGGCCCACCAGGCCTGCCTGGAGTTGAGGCGCTTGGCTGTACGGAGATATTCCAAGTTTTTATGGTCGGTCCAGACCAAGAATGGCTGTTCTGCTCCTTCCAGCCAGTGCCTCCACTCTTCCAACGCCATCTTAACCGCCAGGAGTTCATGGTTGCCTACATCATGGGGCGGCAGGTAGCCTAGTGGTTAGAGCGTTGGGCTAGTAACCGAAAGGTTGCAAGATCCAAATCCCGAGCTGACAAGGTAAAAATCTGTTGTTCTGCCCCTGAACAAGACAGTTAACCCTCTGTTCCTAGGTCGTCATTGAAAATAAGAATTTGTTCTTAACTGACTTGCCTAGTTAAATAAAGGTGCAAATATTAAATCATAGTTCCTCTCTGCAGGATTGAGATGATGGGATAGGAAGGCACAGGGATGAAGCTTTTTGTCCTGGGCAGATCGCTGGGACAGGATAGCCCCCACTCCAACATCTGAAGCATCAACTTCCACAAATCGACGCGAGGGGTCCGGATGGAGGAGGATGGGTGCTGTTGTGAACCGATGCTTCAGGTCCACAAAGGCTTTGTCGACAGCTGGAGACCATTTGAATGGTACCTTGGGAGAGGTGAGTGCCAAGAGGGGGGCTGCCAGGGTGCTGTAATCCCGAATGAAACGGCAGTAGATGTTAGCAAAACCAAGGAACCGTTGCAACTGCACACTGCACGTTGGTTGAGGCCAATCCACCACTGCTTTCACCATTTCAGGATCCATCCTAACATTGCCCTCAGCAATGACATATCCCAGAAAGGTGATAGTAGAGCATTGGAACTCACACTTCTCAGCTTTCATGAACAATTGGTTCTCCAGGAGGTGCTGAAGGACCTGTCTGACATGAAGTACATGTTCTTTGGCAGATCAGGATAAAAACAGGATGTATTTCAGGTAAACGAACACAAAACGGTTTAGCATGTCCCGGAGCACATCGTTGACCAAAGCCTGGAAAACAGCGTCATACCATTTGGTGAGTCCAAATGGCATGACCTGGTACTCATAATGTCCACTGGCTGACTTCCGCTCATCCCCCTTGCGTATCCGAACCAGATGGTAGACATTCCG
The DNA here is from genome assembly GCF_965601325.2 of Salmo salar. NCBI lineage: Eukaryota > Metazoa > Chordata > Actinopteri > Salmoniformes > Salmonidae > Salmo > Salmo salar. Next base: position 35,749,211 of record NC_138306.1, on the reverse strand, counting down.
TAGGTCCAACTTGGAAAACACAGTGCCCCCCTGGAGAGGTTCAAACGCCGAGGAGAGGTAGGGGTAATGATTTTTAACCGTGATGTAATTAACCCTTTCACACGTACCATCACACGGGGTGTGATCGTTCTACAGTGGTCCCTGAAGCGTACGATCACACCCCGTGTGATTAGAACACTCATTTAGAACGCTCATTTAGAACGGCCAGTTTCGAATGACGCAACAATCAGCATTTGAGCTGGCCACACTTTTTTCAGAAACTATTTACACAAACAGTCCTTACAAAGTTATGTCCAGAATGTGAGCAGTTTATTTTTGGATGCAATGTTCAGATATTCACAGAAGTATCTATAGCATAACACAATCATCCTAACTGGAAAAATGTAGGCTACATTTGTCCTAGCGCTAACTGAGGAAAGATTGACGCAACACAAGCGGTCATATTTTCTAACTCTCGGCTGACGTAAACTATACCATGAATTAGCTAATAGCAATTACTATGTATAATTAATCACATCACGAGTGAGCTCACCATTGATCGAAATAATTAGATAAAACACTTTCTAGAAATTGAAAGTAATCCGTCGATTAGTTTCAGCCCGCAGCCATGCATTTTTTCCTCACAGAAACCGAAGATAATAAGAGAAGACAAGATGAGTTTGATCTGTTTACAGTATGCATGTTGAAGGGGTGTGTCATCTACTGTCGTTCACATCCCACCATTCATTTGCAGAAGTCCTCAAAAAATGAGTGAACTCTTACTCACCTCTTTTTGTTATAACATCTTTGGTCAAACGGATGATTACGTGAAACCCAGAATGCATTGTATGTCAACAAACATGGCTCCATACACATAGCTGGAATTAGCTTAGCTCATCATAATCAGTACAACCTTCAAAACATTATTTTACACACATACTATGCGCCCATTACAATTTATGCAAAAATCGGAATGCATGATTTATCACGGGTAATTGAAAAACGTCAATAAAATACAAAATATATCAATAATACCACACAAAACATTTTCTGATAGTGATTTACTGATACAAATGGCGCGTGCAGGCAGTCAATCACGGTAACCTCTCACTCCCACTCTGAGCCATTCTGTGTTGTTGTTTATGTAACAATCACATCCTGGAATGGAGAGAACGTTCGAACATCACGTGCATAAAAAAACTCACGCTGAGGCGACCGTTAGAGATATTTGGAACTCACGCGTGAAAGGGTTAAGTCCCCGGTAGTCAATGCACAGACGCAGGGTCTTATCCTTCTTTTACACAAAGAAAAACTCTGTGCTGGCAGGAGATGCAGACGGATGGACGGCCCCAGTGGCCAGAGACTCCTCTGTACTCCGCCATAGCTTTGGTCTCTGGTCCGGACAGAGAATACAACTGACCCCAAGGTGGTGTAGTGCCTGGGAGAAGATCAATGGCACAGTCATAAGGACGATGCGGGGGAAGGGAAGTAGCACGTGCCTTACGAAACACATCCAGGAGGTCACGGTATTCATTGGGAATAGCAGAGACATCCACAGTCTTGCTAACATCCTGAGGAGGACAACTTGGGGAAGGCTGTGCTGCTTGAAGGCAGTGGGAATGGCAAAATGGGCTCCAACCCAGGATGGAGCTTGTGGTCCAGTCAATCACAGGATTGTGCTTTTGTAGCCAGGAAAATCCCAAAACAACCGGAACATGGAGAGATGCAATGAGGAGGAACTGTATGGTCTCACTGTGGTTACCAGAAACCCGTAATTGAATGGGCAGAGTACAATGGGTGACTTCCCCTATAGACTGGCCGTCCAGTGCCCTACCATCCATGGGAACAGAGAGAGGCTGAGTGGGAATACCAATCTCTGAAGAAATAGTGGCATCCATAAAACTTTCATCAGCCCCAGAGTCAATGAGCACTCAGAGAGACTTAGATTGGTCTCCCCACGGCACAAGCACAAACATGGTGTGCAGATGATGGGAATTAGGGAACTCCCAGTCTGACTCACCATAGTACTGGTACCCACTAGAGACAAGGGTTTTCTAATAGGGCAGGTAGCTATGAAATGTCCTGCCCCTCCACAGTACAGGCAACAATTACTGTTCATCCTCCATGAGCGTTCCCCAACTGATAACCTAGCTCTTCCCAACTGCATAGGCTCAGGAGTATCCAACAAGTAGATTCACGGGAGGGCCTGGGTGGCTTCGAATCCTCTTGGAAAAGCTGCCTTCTGAAACTTCCTGATTCCCTCAAAGGTGAACGAGCCATAGTGGATGCACGAGAGTGCCCGAGACCAGACCTCCTCTCACTCCTACATTCCCTTAGGCGTCCATTGATTTTGATGGTTAGGGCGATAAGGGAGTCGAAGTCCACCGGCAATTCCCGAGCAGCTAGCTCATCCTTTACCTCCTCAGATAATCCGTGTAGAAAAGTATTGAAAAGAGACTCCAGATTCCAAGCACTCTCGGCGGCCAACGTGTAAAAATCAATTGCGTAGTCTGACACACTACAGGAGTTTTGACCTAAGTCAAGCAGTTTACTGGCCGCCTTTCTCCCGGATACCGTAGACTCAAATACCTTTCTCACCTCTGCCATAAATTCCTCCAGATGAGCACAAATGGCAGATTGTTGCTCCCAAACTACCGTAGCCCAGGAGAGCCCCCTTCCCGACATTAGCATAATAATAGAGGCTAACTTCGATCGGTCTGAAGGAAACGAAGATGGATGTAGCTCAAAAATAAGCGAGCACTGAGAAAGAAAACCCCGGCAGGTACCAGGATTCCCTGAATATCGCTCGAGGAGGTAAGCGGGGTTCTCGGGGAGCCGGCATAGGCCGTTCAAACTCACCACAGAGAGGGAAAAAAATTACTGGGTGATTGGGGTTTTTCAGAGGTGGCATACAGCCTCTGAGCTAACTCCCTGATTTGCTCCATAACAGCCTTTAACCCATGGTCGCGGCATTCCGTCAAGGAACTGAGCCCTTCCAAAAGGCCCTGTAACAACTCCTCATGTCTCCAAATAGTGGCTCCCTGCAGGGAGACAGCGTGGCGGAGCGGGTCCAAGTTTGCTGGGTTTGACATGGCCAGTTCATACTATCATGACACAAGGCGAGACCCAGATGCAGACACAGGAGGCAGATGGTTGGAGTCTTACAATGTTTATTAATCCAAAAGGAGTAGGCAAGAGAATGGTCATGGACAGGCAAAAGGTCAAAACCAGATCAGATTCCTGGAGGTACAGAGTGGCAGACAGGCTCGTGGTCAAGGCAGGCAGAAAGGTGAGTCAGATGGGTTCAGAGTCCAGAAACAGGCAAGGGTCAAAACCGGGAGGACTAGAAAAAGGAGCATAGCAAAATGCAGGAGAATGGGAAAAACACTGGTTGACTTGGAAAACATACAAGACGAACTGGCACAGACAGACAGGAAACACAGCGATAAATACACTGAGGAAAATAAGCGACACCTGGAGGGGGTGGAGACAATCACAGGGACAGGTGAAACAGATCAGGGTGTGACACAAACAAGCAAAGAGTCAATACAAGATTAAGATTGAATCCTACTACACCGGCTCTGACGCTCGTCGGATGTGGCAGGGCTTGAAAACTATTAAGGACTACAAAGGGAAACCCAGGCGCGAGCTATCCAGTGACGCGAGCCTACCAGACGAGCTAAATGCCTTTTATGCTCACTTTGAGGCAAGCAACACTGAAGCATGCACGAGAGCACCAGCTGTTCTGGATGACTGTGTTATGACGCTCTCGGTAGCCGATGTGAACAAAACAGGTCAACATTCACAAAGCTGCTGGTCCAGACGGATTACCAGGATGTGTACTTAAAGCATGCGTGGACCAACTGGCAAGTGTCTTCACTGATATTTTCAACCTCTCCCTGACCGAGTCTGTAATATCTACATGTTTCAAGCAGACCACCATAGTCCCTGTGCCCAAGGAAGCGTAGGTAACCTGCCTAAATGATTACCGCCCCATGGCACTCACGTCGGTAGCCATGAAGTGCTTTGAAAGGCTGGTCATGGCTCACGTCAACAGCATCTTTCTGGACACCCTAGACCCACTCCAATTCACATACCGCCCCAAAGATCCAGAGATGACGCAATCTCAATCGCAATCCACACTGCCCTTTCTCACCTGGAGAAAAGGAACACCTATGTGAGAATGCTGTTAATTGACTACAGCTCAGCGTTCAACATCATAGTGCCCACGAAGCTCATCACTAAGCTAAGGACTCTGGGACTAAACACCTCCCTCTGCAACTGGATCCTGGACTTCCTGGCGGGCCGCCCCCAGGTAGTAAGAGTAGGCAACAACACGTCTGCCATGCTGATCCTTAACACTGGGGCCCCTCAGGGGTGCTTGCTTAGTCCCCTCCTGTATTCCCTGTTCACCCACAACTGCGTGGCCAAACATGACTCCAACACCATCATTAAGTTTGCTGACGATACAACAGTGGTAGGCCTGATCACCGACAACGATGAGACGGCCTATAGGGAGGAGGTCAGAGAACTGGCAGTGTTAGAGCCGATTTGGACATATTTGTATTAAAGACAGAACATACAGAGCTCCATGTACATTTGTGTAAATATATGAAATATGAATGTATATGATGAAATATTAGGTACGTACCTTTATGATTTATATTTACCTGATTGAGATGTATTCATTTGTTGTTAGTGTAACTTAGATTTGCCCCCCCCTCTTGCCCATTCATTGTACTGTGGTAAGAATGTTAGGATAAAGGCAGGAAGTTGGGCCTTCGGGGAGAGGAGTCCTTGCTAAACGCGGGAGCGGTATAGTTTTTTTGACCATACAGACATACAAACAGGTCATATTATGTATTTTCCATATCAAGTAATCTATGCTTTAAATTGATTGGATAATATTTTTTTTGTTAGATATAAGAAGAATAAACATTTTTGTTGCACCATATCCCTGGATCTCATTGAATGTTTGGCCGTTTGGAAACCTTGAGTGTGGACTGTATGCGTACCAAACAGCCCCACTTCAGGCTTGGGCAGTGGCTATGGTAAAGAGGAAAGGAAGCCACTACAGGCAGTGTGGTGCCAGGACAATAACCTCTCCCTCAATGTGAGCAAGACAAAGGAGCTGATCGTGGACAACAGGAAAAGGTGGACCGAACACGCCCCCATTAACATCGACAGGGCTGCAGTGGAGTGGTTTGAGAGTTTCAAGTTCCTTGGTGTCCACATCACCAACGAACTATAATGGTCTAAACATACCAAGACAGTCGTGAAGAGGGCACAACAAAACCTTTTCCCCTTCAGGAGACTGAAAAGATTTGGCATGGGTCCCCAGATCCTCAAAAGGTTCTACAGCTGCACCATCAAGAGCATCCTGACCGGTTGCATCACTACCTGGTATGGCAACTGCTCGGCATCTGACCGTAAGGCGCTACAGAGGGTAGTGCGAACGGCCCAGTACATCACTGGGGCCAAGCTTCCTGCCATCCAGGACCTATATAATTGGCGGTGTCAGAGGAATACCCATAAAATTGTCAGACTCCAGTCCCTCAAGTTAGACTTTTCTCTGTTACCGCACAGCAAGCGATACCGGAGCACCAACTCTAGGACCAATAGGTACCTCAACAGCTTTTTATTTATTTTTTTCACTTTTATTTAACCAGGTAGGCCAGCTGAGAACAAGTTGTCATTAACAACTGTGACCTGGCCAAGATAAAGCAAAGCAGTGCTACAAAAACAACAGAGTTACAGATAAACCAACGTACAGTCAATAACACAATAGAAAAGAAAAATAGAAAAATCTATGTACAGTGTGTGCAAATGTAGAAGAGTAGGGAGGTTGGCAATAAATAGGCCATAGTGGAAAAATAATTACAATTTAGCATTAATACTGGAGTGATAGATGTGCAAGTAGAGATACTGGGGTGCAAAATAGCAAGAGGGTAAGTAATAATATGGGGATGAGGAAGTTGGGTGTGCTATTTACAGATTGGCTGTGTACAGGTACAGTGATCGGTAAGCTGCTCTGACAGCTGATGCTTAAAGTTAGAGAGGGAGATATAAGACTCCAGCTTCAGTGATTTTTGCAATTCGTTCCAGTCATGGCAGCAGAGAACTGGAAGGAAAGGCTGCCAAAGGAAGTGTTGGCTTTGGGGATGACCAGTGCAATGTTCCTGCTGGAGCGTGTGGGTGTTGCTATTTTTTTTATTTTACCTTTATTTAACTAGGCAAGTCAGTTAAGAACAAATTCTTATTTTCAATGACAGCCTAGGAACAGTGGGTTAACTGCCTTGTTCAGGGGGAGAACAACAGATTTTTACCTTATCAGCTTGGGGATTTGATCTTGCAACCTTTCGGTTACAAGTCCCACACTCTAACCACTAGGCTACCTGCCGCCATGGTGACCAGTGAGTTGAGATGAGGCGGGCTTTCCCTAGCAAAGACTTATAGATGACCTGGAGCCAGTGGGTTTGGCGACGGATATGTGAGGGCCAGCCAACGAGAGTATAGAGGTCGCAGTGGTGGGTAGTATATGGGGCTCTGGTGACAAAACGGATGGCACTGTGATCCAGTTTGCTGAGTAGAGTATTGGGGACTATTTTGTAAATGACATCGCCAAAGTCAAAGGATCGGTAGGATAGTCAGTTTTACAAGGGCATGTTTGGCAGCATGAGTGAAGAAGGCTTTGTTTGCGAATTAGGTATCCAATTCTAGATTTAATTTTGGATTGGAGATGCTTAATGTGAGTCTGGATGGAGAGTTTACAGTCTAACCAGACACCTAGGTATTTGTAGCTGTCCACATATTCTAGATCAGAACCGTCCAGTAGTGATGCTAGTCAGGCGGGAGGGTGTGGGCAGCAATCGGTTGAAGAGGATGCACTTAGTTTTACTAGCATTTTAAAAGCAGTTGGAGGCCACAGAAGGAGTGTTGTATGGCATTGAAGCTTGTCAGAGAATCACCAGCAGCAAGAGCGACATCATTGATGTATACAAAGAAGAGAGTCGGCCCGAGAATTGAACCCTGTGGCACCCCCATAGAGACTGCCGGAGAACAGGCCCTCCGATTTGACACACTGAACTTTATCTGAGAAGTAGTTGGTGAACCAGGCGAGTCAGTCATTTGAGAAGCCAGGGCTATTCAGTCTGTCGATTTAAGAATGTGGTGATTGACAGAGTCGAAAGGGTTGAGCAAGTTGCTGCAGGGGGTGCTGAGATGTTGGTAGGGGTAGCCAGGTGGAAAGCAAGGCCAGCCGTTGAAAAATGCTTATTGAAATTATCAGTTATCAATTATCGTAGATTTATCGGTGGTGACAGTGTTTCCTATCCTCAGTGCAGTGAGCAGCTGGGAGGAGGTGCTCTTATTCTCCATGGACTTTAGTGTCCCAAAACATTTTGTAATTAGTGGTACAGGAAGCAAATTTCTAGCCTTAGCTTTCCTAACTGACTGAGTATTTTGGTTCCTGACTTCCCTGAAAAGTTGCATATCGCGGAGGCTATTCAATGCTAATGCAGAACGCCACAGGATGTTTTTATGCTGGTCAAGGGCAGTCAAGTCTGGGGTGAACCAAGGGCTATATCTGTTCTATATTTTGTGAATGCTTATTTAAGATGGAGAGGAAAGCACTTTTGAAGAGCAACCAGCCATCCTCTACTGACGGGATGAGGTCAATATCCTTCCAGGATACCCGGGCCAGGTCGATTAGAAAGGCCTGCTCGCTGAAGTGTTTTAGGGAGCGTTTGACAGTGATGAGGGGTGGTTGTTTGACCGCGGACCTTATACGCACGCAGGCAATAATGCAGTGATTGCTCAGCAGATGTGTATTTAGAGGGATTTAGGTTCCTTGATAGCTTCTACCCCCAGTCCATAATACTGCTGAACAATTAATAAAATCACCACCGGACAATTTACATTGACCCCCCCTCCCTTTTGTACACTGCTGCTACTCGCTGTTTGTTACCTATGCATAGTCACTTCGCCCTCACCTACATGTACAGATTACTTCAACTAGCCTGTACCCCCGCACACTGACTCGGTACCGGTGCCCCCTGTATATAGCATCATTATTGTTATTCTTATTGTGTTACTTTTTATTTTAGTCTACTTGGTAAATATTTTCTTAACTCTTCTTGAACTGCACTGTTGCTTAAGGGCTTGTAAGTGAGCATTTCACGGTAAAGTCTACACTTGTTGTATTTGGCGCATGTGACAAATAAAGTTTGATTTGAACAAAAAAAAATCGCTAACTGTTTTTTTGAGCTCCCGAGTGGCGCAGCGGTCTAAGGCACTACATCTCAGTGCTTGAGGTGTCATTACAGACAATCTGGTTCGAATCCAGGCTATATCGCAACCGGCCGTGATTAGGAGTCCCATAGGTTTGGCCGGTGTAGGCCGTCATTGTAAATAAGAATTTGTTCTTATCTGACTAGCCTAGTTAAATAAAAAAATAAACATTTTGTTCAAGCCCTCAAGAACTGCTAAATCTGTTTGCATCTGCCAATATATTGTCTGTCCAGTATTCAGCCGACCTGTACGCAGAACTTCCTATAGAGTTAATCACTTTCCTTAATGTGTTGAAGCCGGCAATTAAGGAGAATGAGGCTCAATTAAAGATGTTGTAGAACTATTGTATTTTAAGCACTCCTCCCTTCTGCCCAGTTTCCCTGACGTTGCTACGGCAATCAAGCTGTTTTTACCATCCCTGTAACTGTCGCTTCTGCAGAGAGATCGTTTTCATAAAGATCTACATAAGATGCATTAGGCTCTCGGTCTGATACAAGCTTTTGAACACCTGAGTAACCTCCACTCCTTGTACTGGTGCACTGGTGCCATCATAGCCTTGTTTGCCGATATCCCCCTTATACTTTCAATCAGTTTAATTTGTTATGTTAGAAGACTTGGGGCACTTTTTCAGTCACATTCCTTAAACCCAAGAAACAAGCACGAGGCTTCCGAGTACATATGGACATTTTAAAGGTTCATGAATGAATTACTTTTTGGAGGGTTACTGTCAACATGATTTATTACATTTTTTTAAATAGACATTGATGATGGACTCATGGCCCCCAGAGCTTGTGGGCCCCCTGCTTTGCTGGGGCTGCGGGGGTGTTCAATGCGCCAGTGTCTCTATCATTTCCTAACGCTGTTCCCACTGTGTTTTCAGACCCAGGGAATCTGGGGTGATAGAGGGAGAATCAAAGTCCAATGGAAAGGCAGATCTCCAAAGGTTGATAATGAACCTGTGTCTGATTGAAGGTGTTTCACATTGACTCAATTCAGTACTGCACTGTTACCTATCCTTCATTCTCTCATTGCTATGTTTGGATACTAGCCATCTCCCGTTTGACAGAGCGTGTGCAGTGGGCACAATGTGCTGTGTATATACAGTGGCGAGAACAAGTATTTGATACACTGACGATTTTGCAGGTTTTCCTACTTACAAAGCATGTAGAGGTCTATCATAGGTACACTTCAACTGTGAGAGACGGAATCTAAAACAAAAATCCAGAAAATCACATTGTATGATTTTTAAGAAAATTAATTAGCATTTTATTGCATGACATAGGTATTTGATACATCAGAAAAGCAGAACTTAATATTTGGTACAGAAACCTTTGTTTGCAATTGCAGAGATCATGCGTTTCCTGTAGTTCTTGACCAGGTTTGCACACACTGCAGCAGGGATTTTGGCCCACTCCTCCATACAGACCTTCTCCAGATCCTTCAGGTTTTGGGGCTGTCGCTGGGCAATACGGACTTTCAGCTCCCTCCAAAGATTTTCTATTGGGTTCAGGTCTGGAGACCGGCTAGGCCACTCCAGGACCTTGAGATGCTTCTTACGGAGCCACTCCTTAATTGCCCTGGCTGTGTGTTTCGGGTCGTTGTCATGCTGGAAGACCCAGCCACGACCCATCTTCAATGCTCTTACTGAGGGAAGGAGGTTGTTGGCCAAGATCTCGTGATACATGGCCCCATCCATTCTCCCCTCAATACGGTGCAGTCGTCCTGTCCCCTTTGCAGAAAAGCATCCCCAAAGAATGATGTTTCCACCTCCATGCTTCACAGTTGGGATGGTGTTCTTGGGGTTGTACTCATCCTTCTTCTTCCTCCAAACACGGCGAGTGGAGTTTAGACCAAAAAGCTCTATTTTTGTCTCATCAGACCACATGACCTTCTCCCATTCCTCCTCTGGATCATCCAGATGGTCATTGGCAAACTTCCGACGGGCCTGGACATGCGCTGGCTTGAGCAGGGGGACCTTGCGTGCGCTGCAGGATTTTAATCTATGACGGCGTAGTGTGTTACTAATGGTTTTCTTTGAGACTGTGGTCCCAGCTCTATTCAAGTCATTGACCAGGTCCTGCCGTGTAGTTCTGGGCTGATCTCTAACCTTCCTCATAATCATTGATGCCCCACGAGGTGAGATCTTGCATGGAGCCCCAGACCGAGGGTGATTGACCGTCATCTTGAACTTCTTCCATTTTCTAATAATTGCGCCAACAGTTGTTGCCTTCTTACCAAGCTGCTTGCCTATTGTCCTGTAGCCCATCCCAGCCTTGTGCAGGTCTACACTTTTATCCCTGATGTCCTTACACAGCTCTCTGGTCTTGGCCATTGTGGAGAGGTTGGAGTCTGTTTGATTGAGTGTGTGGACAGGTGCAGTTAATACAGGTAATGAGTGGAGAACAGGAGGGCTTCTTAAAGAAAAACTAACAGGTCTGTGAGAGCCGGAATTCTTACTGGTTGGTAGGTGATCAAATACTTATGTCATGCAATAAAATGCAAATTAATTACTTAGAAATCATACAATGTGATTTTCTGGATTTTTATTTTAGATTCCGTCTCTCACAGTTGAAGTGTACCTATGATAAATATTACAGACCTCTACATGCTTTGTAAGTAGTAAAACCTGCAAAATCGGCAGTGTATCAAATACTTGTTCTCCCCACTGTATCTCAGAAGTCAAGATGTAAAGGAAAACAATTTCTGAGGTCAAGTTGTAAAGGAGGCCATTGAACAACTCATTATAGAACTCTGCCGTCTTGCAATCCAATCTGGGTGAAAGTAAAATTACCCACATCTCTGATGCCACCTCTGAACATCATCAGTAATGACCAGATGACAGCATGTTCCTCTCCACTGGCTGGAGGAGGGAAGATGAGCAGAAATGGAGAGATATGAGAGAAGTGGAATGTTACAAAAAAAGCCATGGATAGATCATTTGATTCAAATTTGGAGTCATAAGGGTCACTGAAGAAAGCTTTAATAAGTTCAAATCACATCATGATTTTGCTGTTGGGTGAAGAGGTGCGGATGAAGAGGAGAGACGGGAGGGGGCTGAGGCGGTTGAAACGTTAACATTAATCAATATGCCTTCTCCTCGAATTGTTATTTTTAATGATGATGCTCTGGTTCTCCAGGCAGTGCTCCTGCTGAGTGAGATCTCTTAAGCTGTCTTAGAGCTGAAGTGAAGAGTAACTGGGGTCATTCAGTTTCCCCAGTTACTGGCATTACACATCTGGCTAAAAGACTACTGTAGCTCTGTTGGCATAACTTTTGTAGTTAACTTTGACAACTTTTGGAAACAGAAGATGCTCAGCAGGAATAATAGAGTCCATCCAAATCTTGGTGCCTGGACCCTGTCCTCGCATTTCAAGGCCGCGTTGAGACAATGACTTTCTGTGACCCAAGCCCTGCTCAGATAATCCATACCATTGTGTCGCTGAGCTGTTGTAATGCTGCAAATGTATATTTTCCCAGGGGGTTTGTCAGTCAAAGTAACCCAATTTATGTTCCTCTAAATGCCTCTGTCAATCCGACAGCTACTGTCAGCAGTAATCATGTTTCTCTGAACCTGAATGATACTGTTAGCATTGAGACGGTTTGCCCTACTAGGAAGCCCACTGAGCAGTTCATCTCTGCACTATCAACTCAAGTATAAATATCACTACCTCGGATAAACCTTCCAATAAAGCAATAAAAACTATTAAGCAACCCATAAAAGCGCAAAAATAGCCAACATTAACATATGTAGCGTAAGAAATAAGGTTCAAGAAATCGATAGCTTGCTAGAAACAGAAAGCATTCATATACAGGCGGGCCACTCTGGCTGGACCGGAGGACAGGCGGGCCACTCGGGCTGGACCGGAGGACAGGCGGGCCACTCGGGCCACTCGGGCTGGGCCGGAGGACAGCCGGCCACTCGGGCTGGGCCGGAGGACAGGCGGCCACTCGGGCTGGGCCGGAGGACAGGCGGGCCACTCGGGCTGGGCCAGAGAACAGTCGGGCCACTCTGGCAGCTCCGGGCAGTCGGGCCACTCTGGCAGCTCCGGGCAGTCGGGCCGCTCTGGCAGCTCCGGGCAGTCAGGCCGCTCTGGCAGCTCCGGACAATCGGGCCGCTCTGGCAGCTCCAGACAGTCGGGCCGCTCTGGCAGCTCCTGACTAGCGGGCCGCTCTGGCAGCTCCTGACTAGCGGGCCGCTCTGGCAGCTCCTGACTAGCGGGCGGCTCTGGCAGCTCCTGACTAGCGGGCGGCTCTGGCAGCTCCTGACTAGCGGGCGGCTCTGGCAGCTCCTGACTAGCGGGCAGCTCCTGACTAGCGGGCGGCTCCGGCAGCTCCTGACTGGCGGGCAGCTCTGGCTGGGCCGGAGGACAGGCGGGCCACTCGGGCTGGGCCGGAGGACAGGCGGGCCACTCGGGCTGGGCCAGAGAACAGTCGGGCCACTCTGGCAGCTCCGGGCAGTCGGGCCACTCTGGCAGCTCCGGGCAGTCGGGCCGCTCTGGCAGCTCCGGGCAGTCAGGCCGCTCTGGCAGCTCCGGACAATCGGGCCGCTCTGGCAGCTCCAGACAGTCGGGCCGCTCTGGCAGCTCCTGACTAGCGGGCCGCTCTGGCAGCTCCTGACTAGCGGGCCGCTCTGGCAGCTCCTGACTAGCGGGCGGCTCTGGCAGCTCCTGACTAGCGGGCGGCTCTGGCAGCTCCTGACTAGCGGGCGGCTCTGGCAGCTCCTGACTAGCGGGCAGCTCCTGACTAGCGGGCGGCTCCGGCAGCTCCTGACTGGCGGGCAGTTCTGGCGACTCTTGACTGGCGGGCAGCTCTGGCGACTCTTGACTGGCGGGCAGCTGAGGTGACTCTTGACTGGCGGGCAGCTCAGGTGACTCTTGACTGGCGGGCAGCTCAGGTGCCTCTTGACTGCGGGCAGCTCAGGTGACTCTTGACTGGCGGGCAGCTCAGGTGACTCTTGACTGGCGGGCAGCTCAGGTGACTCTTGACTGGCGGGCAGCTCTGGTGACTCTTGACTGGCGGGCAGCTCTGGTGACTCTTGACTGGCGGGCAGCTTTGGCGACTCTTGACTGGCAAGGCTGGGCTGACGCTCTAGACGCCTGATGCGTGGGGCTGGTACTGGACATGCCAGCCTGGAGACACGCACCTCCATGCTAGTGCGTATCACGGGAAACACCGGACCGTAGAGGCGCACTGGCGGTCTTGAGCGCAGGGTTGGCATCACCCCTTCCGGCTCGATGCTCACCTCGCCCTGGCACATGCGGGGCGCTGGTACTGTGCCTACCGGCCTGAAAATCCCAGGCCTCTCCACAGCCCCAACCCCAAAGCACGGGACCTGTCCAGTCTGTCTCTGCCCTACAAGGGTACGGGGAGCTGGCCTGGGGCTCCAATCTCGCCCCGCCAAACAGCCCTTGTGCCCCCCCCAAAAAAAATTATTGGGGCTGCCTCTCGGGTTCCCTTAGCTCCCTTAACTTGTCCTCCCAGAATCTTCGCTCATCCTGCCAAGTCCATCCATCCACGCTGTTCTCCTGTGGCTTCCTCCTCTTCCGCTGCTTGGTCCTTTTGTGGTGGGTAGTTCTGTAACAGCTGTCTTCAAAAATGGACCAAGGCGCAGCGGGAATGTGGATACTCATATTTTAATTCAAAAGAGTAAGGCATCATCAGGAAAAAACAATAAACAAGACAGCAACAGTTTTGCAGGCTATCAAACGCAGTGCAAAAACAACTACCCACAACCCCAAAGAAAAACACACACTCCTATATAGGACTCCCAATCAAAGGCAACTCAACACACCTGCCTTCAATTGGGAGTCCAATCACCCATACAACATTTAACAAACACAAACCCCCTGCCACATCCTGACCAAGACTAACACAATTACGCCCTCTGCTGGTCAGGACGTGACATTCCCACAAGAAATTGGGGGAATTTTGGCCCGTTCCTCCTGACAGAGCTGGTGTAACTGAGTCAGGTTTGTAGGCCTCCTTGCTCACACACGCTTTTCAGTTCAGCCCACACATTTTCTATAGGATTGAGGTCAGGGCTTTGTGATGGCCACTCCAATACCTTGACTTTGTTGTCCTTAAGCCATTTTGCCACAACTTTGGAAGCATGCTTGGGGTCATTGTCCATTTGGAAGACCCATTTGCGACCAAGCTTTAACTTCCTGACAGATGTCTTGAGATGTTGCTTCAATATATCCACATAATTTTCCTACCTCATGATGCCATCTATATTGTGAAGTGCACCAGTCCCTCCTGCAACAAATCACCCCCACAACATGATGCTGCCACCCCCGTGCTTCACGGTTGGGATGGTGTTCTTCGGCTTACAAGCCTCCCCCTTTTTCCTCCAAACATAACGATGGTCATTATGGCCAAACAGTTCTATGTTTGTTTCATCAGACCAGAGGATATTTCTCCAAAAAGTACAATCTTTGTCCCCATGTGCAGTTGCAAGCCATAGTTTGGCTTTTTTTATGGTGGTCTTGGAGCAGTGGCTTCTTCTTTGCTGAGCGGACTTTCAGGTTATGTTGATATAGGACTCGTTTTACTGTGGATATAGATGCTTGTGTACCGGTTTCCTCCAGCATCTTCACAAGGTCCTTTGCTGTTGTTCTGGGATTGATTTGCACTTTTCGCACCAAAGTACGTTCATCTCTAGGAGACAGAACGCATCTCCTTCCTGTGCGGTACGACGGCTGCGTGGTCCCATGGTGTTTATACTTGCGTACTATTGTTTGTACAGATGAACGTGGTACCTTCAGGCATTTGGAAATTGCACCCAAGGATGAACCAGACTTGTGGAGGTCCACAATTTTTTTTCTGAGGTCTTGGCTAATTTCTTTTGCTTTTCCCATGATGTCAAGCAAAGAGGCACTGAGTTTGAAGGTAGGCCTTGAAATGCATCCACAGGTATACCTCCAATTGTCTCAAATTATGTCAATTAGCCAATCAGAAGCTTTTAAAGCCATGACATCATTTTCTGGAATTTTCCAAGCTGTTTAAAGTCACAGTCAACAAAGGGTATGTAAACTTCCGACCCACTGGAATTGTGATACAGTGAAATAATCTGTCTGTAAACAATTGTTGGAAAAATGACTTGTGTCATGAACAAAGTGCTGTCCTCTCAAGAAAAAGCAACAAATTGTAACCAGAGCCTGCAACCTGGTTCAGGTTATCAGTCAATCTACCAGGGTAGTTACAAACAGCACAGGAATGAAATCATCCACATGTATTGATCATATCTAATGCTGCAGAAATCTGCTCTAAAGCAGTATCCACATCCATCAGATGTAGTGATCATAATATAGAAGCCATATCTGGTTCCAAAGGTTGGACCTAATATTGCTCATTGTATAAGAGATCATATTGTACAATAGGTTTTGTACTAACTCCTATGTTGAAGATGTAAAGAATATTTGCTGGTCTGTGGTGTGTAATGAGGAGGAACCAGACGCTGCACTTGACGCATTTATGAAATTGTTTATTCCAATTAGGAATGGATCGAAATGTACATAATGAGTTCCTGGAGGAAATTTCAGTCCAGGGGAGGGTTTAGTATTTTTTTAAAAATCTAGTTCAGGTGATGGTCATGTAATTTATAGTTGATGAAATTTCAATATTTCTAGTTTTAATTTTTTTATTGTTGCTTATTAGGCTATATATTGACGTGTCCCCGATGCCGCCCCTCATCTCTGATTCTCCACTGGGCCCACAATATCAAGTGTGCCTGTAAGCTATTTACTGTGGTCTCAATCAAATGATCCATACCCTAAAGGCTACGAAGTGCATGCTCTGAGAAGCACAGAGTAAAGTTATATTTCTAAAATAGCTGCTGGGATTGTGTAAATAAAACTACGCTGCATAACACACTGCAATGGATATTCCAACCCTGAGCCCCGGTCTGCTATGCTCTTGGAACAGGCCCCCGATTCCCGACCCGAGTCAAGCGGGAATATAATTGCCTCTATGCGCTTTTCTCACTATGCTTATTCTGACCTTAAATTAAAGCATGAAAATAGCATGCTATTCACCCACTATTCATTTGAGGTGGAGTTCGAATAAATTAAGGTGTGGCAGAGGTGTCTCTACAGATATGCCATAATTCCCCACCTTTCTGGGCGAGGAAACAATGAATAAGGTCGAGTGAACCTGCTGGTTTCTAGTGGAAAAAGCATATACTTAATTTTTTCCAATAGAAATAACAGTATTCTTCATGCACTGTAATCTATAAATTGATAAGAGCCATCGATAATAGCTAGGTAAATGAGCAATCTGTTTGGAGAAGGGGATTGTAAATTCACAATTGTTTTAGATGATTTTTCCTTACGACCCCTGGAGATGAATGTGAAACCAGCCATATGGAGGTAAATTGAAAATCATATTCCACAGTAAAATAGGATAGACTGTAAATAGCTGTGCCATTATTCAGAATTTTAATTGTGTGTCTGCATAACTTGCGAGGATGACATTTGGAGAGACAAGCTGTTGGCTTCTGTAGGACTACACCTGCAAGTTGATGTAGCCTATGTGCTTTAGAATGTTTTTATTATATGCCAGGGCTTTTCTCTGTTTTATTTTACAATTTGTATCATGTTAAACATTACTAATACTCACATACATATATTTTTGCATCGTTAAATTCCACTCCTTTTACCTTTTTCCCCCTGACACATCCTTGTACGTTGTTCCTGAGGGCCGTTAGCGTTAGTGGATCATATTAGGCTAACGTTGTGCAATCATTTGGGACACGTTGCCTATTTGAATTATTGCGGAACTCAGACCACATGTTGCAGGTTAAACCTGGAGTCTGGAGCAGGGTTCATGACAACTGGACCATTGTAATACAGTTACATATATGACTTTTAGGATGAATCAAATCACTGTATATTTTATTCAATATATTTTGTGTGTAAAGGCTCTCCAAGCAGGTTTTTTTATTATTCATTCATACTTTCCTAACCCTAAAATGTGCCTAAATAATCCAAAATAAGAGTACCAGTTGGTGCAGAAACGGAGATGAATATGCATAGATGGCTTTCTTTTATTGATCCCTATGTTCTGACCACGTTCTCTCAGTGTATTCTATTGAGTCTGTGGACAAAATGTACAACGTATTTAAAGGGATGGCTTAAGATACACTACATGACCAAAAGTATGTGGACACCTGCAGGTCGAACATCTCATTCCAAAATCATGGGTATTAATATGGAGTTTGTCCCCCCTTTGCTGCTATAATAGCCTCCACCCTTCTGGGAAGCCTTTCCAGTAGATGTTGGAACATTACTGCGGGGACTTGCTTCCATTCAGCCACAACAGCATTAGTGAGGTCGGGCACTGATGTTGGGTGATTAGGCCTGGTTCGCAGTCAGCGGTCCAATTCATCACAAAGGTTTTTGTTGGGGTTGAGGTCAGGGCTCTGTGCACTCAAGTCAAGTTTTTCCCCACCGATCTCGACAAACCATTTCTGTATGGACCTTGCTTTGTGCACAGGGGCATTGTCATGCTGAAACAGGAAAGGGCCTTCTCCAAACTGTTGCCACAAAGTTGGAAGCACAGAATCATCTAGAATGTCATTGTACGCTGTAGCGTTAAGATTACCCTTCACTGGAACTAAGGGGCCTAGCCCGAACCATGAAAAACAGCCCCAGACCATTATTCCTCCTCCAGCAAACTTAACAGTTGGCACTATGCATTCGGGCATGTAGCGTTCACCTGGTGTCCGCCAAACCCAGATTCGTCCATCGGACTGCCAGATGGTGAAGCGTGATTCATCACTCCAGAGAACGCGTTTTGACTGCTCCAGAGTCCAATGGCGGCGAGCTTGACACCACGCCAGCCGACGCCTGGCATTGCGCATGGTGATCTTAGGCTTGTATGCGGCTGCTCGGCCATGGAAACCCATTTCATGAAGCTCCCGACGAACAGTTATTGTGCTGACGTTGCTTTCAGAGGCAGTTTGGAACTCGGTAGTGAGTGTTGCAACCAAGAACCGACGATTTTTACATGTTACGTGCTTCAGCACTCTGTGGTCCCGTTCTTTGAGCTTGTGTGGCCTACCTCTTTGCGGCTGAGCCATTGTTGCTCCTAGATGTTTCCACTTCACAATAACAGCACTTACAGTTGACCAGGGCAGCTCTAGCAGGGCATAAATTTGATGAACTGACTTGATGGGAAGGTGGCATCCTATGACAGTGCCAAGTTGAAAGTCACTGAGCACTTCAGTAAGGCCATTTTACTGCCAATGTTTGTCTATGGAGATTGCATGGATGTGTGCTCGATTTTTGTAAACCTCTCAGCAACGGGTGTGGCTGAAATAGCCGAATCCACTAATTTTAAGGGGTGTCCACATACTTTTGTATCTGTTGGCCAGCAAATGGATCAGCATGATGTGTTTTTGCCTACCCTTAGTACCTGGGGGTGGCCCGTCAGTAAGTCCAGGATCCAGTTGCGGAGAGAGGTGTTTAGTCCGAGAGTCCTTAGCTTAGTGATGAGCTTTGTGGGCACTATGGTGTTGAACGCTGAGCTGTAGTCAATGAACAGCATTCTCACATAGGTGTTCCTTTTGACGAGGTGAGAAAGGGCAGTGTGGAGTGTGATTGAGATTGCTTCATCTGTGGATCTGTTGGAGCGATATACAAATTGAAGTGGGTCTAGGCCTTCAGGCATGATGGTGTTGATGTGAGCCATGATCAGCCTTTCAAACACCAACGTGAGTGCTACGGGGTGGTAATCATTTTGGCACGTTACCTTCGCTTTCTTGCACACAGGGACTATGGTGGTTTGGTTGAAACATGCAGGTATTTCAGACTCGGTCAGGGAGAGGTTGAAAATGTCAGTAAAGACACTTGCCAGTTGGTCCGCGTATGCTTTGAGTGCATGTCCTGGTAATCCATCTGGACACCTTATGGAACAACACGGACTGTGAAGAGACATGCACACCAGGGGTTGGAACACAAATTATTTTGCAATCGTTTTGCTCTGAACAGAACTAATATTTTTTTTTGTTCCGTTACACACTTCTGACCAGCAAAATAAAGTTCTAAACTGGTTCAAATCCTAAAAAAGTAATGGCTTATATTGTTTCTTTCTATTCCTTTATTTTTTTACATTTATCTCATTAAATTACTAAAACAATCAGTGTGGATAGAGCAGGTAAGCTAGTTGTTTACGTACGTGATGGACAGACAAGTGTAGCCTATGGCGCAAGATGCAACTGACATTTTGCGGGTGGGGAGAGAGCAAGAGAGGGGAGTTGGCTAGAAGGGATACTGTTTTTGTCAAACTAAGGTCAGATTTGACTTTTCGTAGCAGGTTAGGAGAACTTATACAGCACGTTAGGAGAATTAAGTTAATTTTAGGAAAAGGGTTAGGGTTAGCTAAAATGGCAACTTTTGACATTTATTTGACAAAAGCTGGATCCCTTCTAGCCATGACCCGAGAGAGGTTTGAGAAGGAGGCTTGAAGCGCTGGGCATCTTGATCTTGTTATGACATGTATTATCTCAATTAGGTTTACAGAATTATACCTAGGAGGAGCAACTTCTATGGAGGAACTTTGAATGTCCTTTGAGCTAGCTAGCTAGCAAGCTTCTGTGTGCAGAGTGGCATCAGAATTAAAAACACGTCTTACCTTTTTGAAGTTAATAAATCCAATGTGATACGTGATAACTAGGCCTATAATATCCTTAACTAGCATTGAAAAACTTCATCCATTCTTCTCTAGCTAATTAAAAATCTCTCTCCCTGGCTGTGGTTCAAACTCATAAAAGACACACCATTGTCCACTTATGTTCTTGGGGAAAACCCATCACCATCTTGGAGGGTGGTCCAAAGGATTAGCCAAGAAA
The DNA here is from genome assembly GCF_965601325.2 of Salmo salar. NCBI lineage: Eukaryota > Metazoa > Chordata > Actinopteri > Salmoniformes > Salmonidae > Salmo > Salmo salar. The sequence goes on along the minus strand of NC_138306.1, from coordinate 35,729,095 downwards.
GGGAAGTTTGCAACGTAAGCCCCTCAGCCCTTGTTTTTAGTAGAGTTTGTGAGTGTACAAATATGTTCACTCTGTGGTCTGAAACTCCCCATAATTAAATTCGCAATGATTGTACATCCGCTAAGAAAAGTCTGCCAAAACTTAAACAACATCAATGGAGAAGTCACCATACAAGTATAAGTAAAAACGAATGCAAATAAGTTAGAAAATGTGCTAATAATGCACATGACGGCAGAAACACGTCTCGTATGTTTTTGTTTGGTTATCTTTTTGAAATTTTAGAAATATAATATTTTCCTTCTTCAGAAGTTCAAGCTAGGCAGGCTAGCGGGAACGTTAGTTAGGTAATTAATTTGCTAGGTATCATACAGTAGGCATATATTAATAATTATACAGTTAATGTAAGTAGACATGCAATCATAAATGATTGTAGCACATATAAAGCACCCACAAGCTACCGGTGGCTGAAAACACAATCATTGCGGGATGACCAAATGAGGGGATAGGGTGTGTCTTTTAAGTGTTTGGACTGCAGCCCCTATCATCTGAATTATGCTTGTAACGTCAGTACAGTAGACTATGCTTTGGAGGGGGGAGGGGTAGTAGTCTAAACAGGAATGCACGCATACTGGCAAAGATTTTCAGCTTGCAAGCAGACACTGCAATAAGTTCCTGAGTGACAGAGTGAGGGCTTTGCATAGGCGCTTTGTTGCGTTTTTTGGTGGGGCTAGAAGAAAATGCCTGGAATATAAAATAACATTATTAACTGGTTCCCATGCTTTTAAAATAATGGTTCTGATCCGGAAGAGTATGGATCACTTTCGTTCCCGGTTCAGTTTCTGTTCCTTGAAGAATTTCATTATTTTAAGGTTTTCGGTTCCGTTCCTTGAACCGGTTCCAACCCCTGACACACTCACAGGCACACACACACGCACACGCTTGCACACACACTACGCCCCCAGAATGAAATGCACAGAGAACACATCCACTGGACACAAACTGGTTGAATCAACGTTGTTTCAACATAATTTACCAACATATTGTGACTTGGAATCTACATGTAAAATACATTTCTTTTTTAAATAGTCATCAATGTAATCTGTTTTTTGAGAGTAAATTTCAACCACATGATTTTGGATGGTAAACAAATTTCAACAAAGACAAACCTTGTATAAAATATGTTGAATTTGTACCTTTAAAACAGTCACATCTGTAATGGTATATCCACTATAATAGATGTACTGTTGCTATGTACAAAACAGTAAGAACACTTGCACTTTCCATGACATAGACTGACCAAGTGAATCCAGGTGAAAGCTACGATCCCTTATTGATGTCACTTGTTAAATCCACTTCAATCAGTGTAGGGGAGCAGACAGGTTAAAAAAGGACTTTTAAGTCTTGAGACATAGATTGTGTATGTGTGCCATTCAGAGGGTGAATGGGCAAGAAAATATTTAAGTGCCTTTGAACAGGGTATGGTAGTAGGTGTCAGGTGCACCGGTTTGTGTCAAGAACAGGAACGCTGCTGGGTTTTTCACGCTCAACAGTTTCCTGTGTGTATCAAGAATGGTCCACCACCCAAAAGACATCCAGCCAACCTGACACAACTGTGGGAAGCATTGGAGTCAACATGGGCCAGCATCCGTGTGGAAAGCTTTCGACACCTTGTAGAATCCATGCCCCGACGAATTGAGGCTGCTCTGAGGGGTGCAACTCAATATTAGGAAGGCTTTCTTAATGTTTTGTAAACTCAGTGTATATTGTTTCAATTCAACCCAGGATTCAACTAAAGATAGACAATAGATATAGACCTAAGGTTTCAAATGTAATGATATTTTGTGACACTGAATTGTGTTTATGTACGTGATGGACAGACAAGAGATGTATCTTCTGTTTGGTTAGTTCCACCTGTGCCACTGACTTAGTCTTGCTTTAATTCGTTTGTCTAAAAATGTATCATTGATCTGTTGGATTCACATGTCCATCTCAACCAAAAATCTAAGTTAAAGAATAGGACTAAATCAAACTGAACTTTAAAGTTCATTTAACATTTCATTTGATTTAGTCATGTTCATTTATTTTTGGTTGAGATGGAGATGTGAATCCAACATATCGATTATTAATTTGTAGACTAACTGGAATTAAAGCCAGACTAAGGCCTATATTTTCTGTACAGCACTTTGATATATCAGATGATGTAAGAATGGCTATATAAATACATTTGATTAAATCAGATCAAGCGTTAACTGTCGATAGCTGATGTTTTGGCAGTGTTGGAGGTGTAACTGCGTTGGAGCTGTCAAATTGGTGAGCAGGTGCTATGATAATTGTCACAAAGCCACACCCGTCCCACTCACGTTATAAATTCAGAACGAGAAAGTGTAGACTATATAAAAATAGTGATGCTCAAATTGAAAATCATTAGACGAATAACTAAGATTTTCATCAGCCTAATCCAGGTGTAGATTAAATCTCACATCAGATCCTTAGTTTTGTTGAGGGAGGGGTTATTTTCCTGGCACCACTCCCCAGGGCCCTCACCTCCTCCCTATAGGCTGTCTCTTCATTGTTGGTAATCAGGCCTACTGCTGATGTGTCGTCTACATTCCAGTGTTTGAACTTCTAATCAAGGCTGCATGGGATTCTCTTAATTCGACTCCATGAAGGCAGTGGCAAGCCGCTTGTGGATTTGACAGTTCTTACACAGTTCAAACTCTGACACTGCCAAAACAATCACTATGCAGATTTAGGCCAAAGTGGACCTGATTGAATAGAGCCCTAAATCAGTGGCACAGATATATTTATCCAAGCAGAAGATAAATCTCCTTCAAATGTTGATATTGGGTTGCGTTGACAACCAAACACAATTCAATATCCCTTTTGAAATACAATACATTTAGCCTATTAACTTGTCGATAAGTTAACAAATAATATGTTCTATTCACGTCTCCAACTCAACCAAAAATAAAAGTTAAAGAATGGGATTAAGCCAGTGGCTCAGATGGAACTATAGAAGATCCTTTAAATGTTGATATTTGGTTGTGTTGTCAACCTAACACAATTCAATATTACTTTTGTCATACAGTAAATAACCTAAAGTGAATGTTAAACTAATGTAACATTCAACCTTAAAATGATTAAACAATCCCATGGCCACACCATGTCTTTTTAATGTAATCTAAACTGCAATACAGGCCATTTGGTTCTGCTATTAGATGACGCACAGTGATAACTCATTAATCTGTTGTACAGATTTTGTAATTATTGTAATTATTTTGCCACTATGGCCTACTTATTGCCTTACCTCCCTTATCCTACCTCATTTGCACACACTGTATATAGACCTTTTTTCTATTGTATTATTGACTGTACGTTTGTTTATTCCATGTGTAACTCTGTGTGGTTTGTGTCTCACTGCTTTGCTTTATCTTGGCCAGGTCGCAGTTATAAATGAGAAGATGTTCTCAACTGGCCTACCTGGGTAAATAAAGGTGAAATAAAAAAAACTAAACAAAATGTCTGTGCTTTTAATGGTTGAAAGTAATTGACATTTGGTGACAAAAAAAAAAAAGAATATGACATTGTTTTTCCATTGGAATTTGGTTGTGCTTTTAGATGGTTGAAAGCATAGTGATATGACATTGGAAATTCAACTAACTCATTTTGAGTGGGTGAATATACAGTAGGTTTTAATCTCATTGATCAACATCTCAACCAAATATTACCCAATTATCCACGTTGAAATGATGTGGTGTGCCCAGTGCGCATTCACATATTTCTGTAACCTTCACAGACCTCATCGCCCCCATGTGTGAGTAACCTGCTGTGACGCATTTATGGTTTGAATCATTTCTCTGCCTCAACAGTGTTAGACATCTTCATTATTCACCAAGGACAGGAGGAGGAAGAGACATTTATATATATATATATTAGGTAAAAAAATACTTTGTACAGATGGAGGTGGTCCAGACGCATGTGTGTGCAGCTGTGATTCATAGTCTTTGTTTGTGGAGCCCTGTGCATCGTCATACTTTGGTTTTGGCCATGAACAGAAAGTCATTAGAGCTAGCGAGAGAGAGAGATTTGAGAGATGAGAAGGGAGATAAATCAGAGAGAGTGTGATGTGGAGAGAGAGAGAAGAGGGTCTCCTGCCAAATGAATGTTCCCTGCTACCTGTGTTCACTGACCTTTGACCCTTTCTCCACGCAGACAGAGAGGAGAGGCATGTATGGACATGTGCTATGGCCCTCTTGGCCCGTGACATACTCCTAATGAATGATACAGTACCATAGTATTTGAGAAGTTCTCTACTCACACATGAAATGAAAGAGAGCTGAAATAATTCTGAGGGAACATACACTGAGTTTATTTTACCTTTATTTAACTAGGCAAGTCAGTTAAGAACAAATTCTTATTTACAATGACGGCATAGGAACAGTGGGTTAACTGCCTTGTTCAGGGGCAGAACGACAGATTTGTACCTTGTCAGCTCGGGGATTTGAACTTGCAACCTTTCGGTTAGTATAACCCCCCGCCCTCACAACAGCCTCAATTCGTTGGAAATAGACTCAAAAAGGTGTCGAAAGCATTCCACAGGGATGTTGACTCCAATGCTTTCCACTGTTGAGGCTGGATGTCCTTTGGGTGGTGGGCCATTCTTGGGAAACTGTTGAGCCTGAAAAACCCAGCAGTGCTGCAGTTCTTGACACAAACCGGTGCGCCTGGCACCTACTACCATACTCCATTCAAAGGCACTTAAATATTTTTATTTCCCATTCACCATCTGAATGGCACACACACACAATCCATGTCTCAATTGTGTCAAGGCTTTAGCCTATCTCTTCCCCTTCATCTACACTGATCGAAGTGGTTTTAACAAGTGACATCAATAAGGATCATAGCTTTCACCTGGATTAACCTAGTCAGTCTGTCATGGAATGAACAGGTGTTCTTAATGTTTTGTACACTCAGTGTACACGCATAATGAAACAGAATTGCAGACTGAAATATATCAAGCCCAGACCAATGGGGGAGGGGATGACTGAGGACTCACATAGTGTCACGTGTGCTTTTATGAGGGTAAAATCTGTTGTTGGTGGTGTGTGTGCAAGTGGTTGTGTATTGTGAAAGCACTCTAGGGAGTACAATACCTATCGTAAGTATTCACCCCTTTGTATTTAATCACATTTTAATGTGTTACAAATCTTTTAAGATGAATGAAAAATAAAACAATATATCTTGTTTAGATAAGCATCCACCCGAGTCAAAATATGTTAGAAACACCTTTGGGGACGATTACAGGTGTGTTTTATTGGATAAGTCTCACAAGAGCTTTGCACACCTCTATTGTGTAATATTTGCCCATTATTACATTTTCAAGTCATGCCATAGATTTTCAAGCAGATTTAAGTCAAAACTGTAACTTGGCCACACAGGACCATTCACTGTCTTGGTAAACAACTCCAATGTAGATTTGGCCATGTGCTGTAGGTTATTGTCCTGCTGAAAGGTGAATTCCTTTCCCAGAGTCTGGGGAAAGCAGACTGAAATAGGTTTTCCTCTAGGATTTTGCATTTGCTTAGCTCCATCCCATTTCTTTTTATCCTGAAAAACTCCCATCTGTCACATCTACTCCCACTCCTCCCCTCCGCGTTTGATGTCGCAGGTTTACTAACCACAGGTCCTGGGAACTATCATTACACGCACCTGGCTTTCATAATTACGTTCACCTGCACTTCATTATTAATTACACCTGGACTCCATTACCTCACTCATTACCTCCCCTTTATCTGGCACTCCCTTAGGTTCCTTCCCTAGGCAGTATTGTTTCTGTTGGTCATGTCTAGACGCTACACTTACGTTGTAGCATGCCATGTTATTTGCTATATTAAATGTACCACCTGCTTCTCGACTCCCAGTGTCTACGTTACAGAATACTGCCTCCCAAATTGGAAGCAGCAGGAAATCAGTCAATGAGCAAGAATACCTACTTTGTCAACACCACAACCAGCTGGCACAACTGGAGACGGCTATGGAAGTGGTTCTTCAGTGTTCAACATCTCAAAGATACTTTAGAGGTGCAGCCTTCAACTAACGGAGGATACTCTATCACCAGTCGACCCAGCCCATTCAGCAACCTGCCCAGGTCAGCGACGCCCATCTGTCTGAGCCTGAATAAATATATACCTCCCTCCTGGATAAATCACGGCACCCCATCTAAATGCTGTCGCTTCCTACTACAGTTCTACTTTTCGCACCAGATGGGAACTCCTACAACTGAGAGGTCCAAGGTTGCCACGGTCACTTCTCTGCTGACTGGGCGGGCATTGGAATGAGCCACGGCCGTCCGGGAGAGGAGCTGGATTCGTGTGAGGGGTTCATGGCTTGGTTCAGAGGTATCTTCGCTCATCCAGGGGCGACAGGTAGCCTAGTGGTTAGAGCGTTGGGCCAGTAACCGAAAGGTTGCTGGATTGAATCCCCAAGCTGACATGGTAAAAATCTGCCCCTGAACAAGGCAGCTAACCAGCTGTTCCCCAGTAGGCTGTCATTGTAAATAAGAATTTGTTCTTAACTGACTTGTCTAGTTGAAGTTTAGAAAAATACATTTAAGAAATCCACCGGGGGGTGAGTGCCTACTCCAACTATCCAACTATGGCAGGAGGACCAGGCGGCTGCTGAGTACGTGCTCACCTTCCGGACAGTCGCAGCATCCAGTGGCTGGAATGAGCCGGTGCTTCGTACTCTATTCAGTCCATCAGGTAGTGGACCCTCACCCAGCAGGGAAACCGATGCCCTTTCCATGCCTCAGCATCCCTGGTCTCATCTATCCATTGACTTTGTCACTGATCTCTCCTCTGACAGTTTCATTCCTCTCTGGTCTCCCTACTGCTCTACAGGTCGCTGAGGCACTATTCCGGCAGGTCTTCTGGCATTATGGCAGAGGACATCGTCTCCGACCGTGGGCCCCAATTCACATCACGTTTATGGAGAAGCTCGGCGTCACGGTCCGCCTCACTTCCGGGTATAGGCCTCAGTCCAACGGGCAGGTGTAGAGGATGAACCAGGAGCTAGGGAGGTTCCTGAGGAGTCACTGTCAGGACCGGCAGGGAGAGTGGGCCCGCTTCGTTACGTTACATCACTCCTCCACCGGGCTGACTCCCTACCAGTGTTCTGGGTTTTCATGCGGCTCTGGCTTTGTGGACCCTGGGCTAGACCGACACTCCTGCGGTTGAGTGGTTCAGGTGCGCAGAAATGTGGCGCGAGGCTCACGTGAGACTTCAGCACGCCGTCCACTGTCAGAAGGAGCTGGCAGACTGACACGGCAATGAGACTCCTGTGTTCCATCCTGGGGATTGCGTCTGGCTCTCTACTAGGAACCTCCCACGTCACCTGCCTGCAAGAGCCTGAGCCCCCTGTTTGTGGGGCCATTCAAGGTTCTCCGGAGGGTCAACGAGGTGACGTATAGGTTACAGCTTTCCAGTGACTACCGTAGCTCACCTTTTCATGTCTCCCTTCTCAGGCCGGTGGTGTCTGGTCCCTTGGCTGATGCTGTCCCCCCCCGGACCTTGAGGGAGCTCCCGCCTATGCCTGCCGTCAGATCTCCCGACGTCATGGGGGTCGGCTCCAGTACCTGGTGGACTGGGAGGGGTATGGCCCAGAGGAGCCATGTGTTCTGGTGGAGGACATTCTGGATCCCAACATCTGATTTCCATCTTTGCCGACCGGCCCACTCCTCGGGCCGTCCCTCTGGCCTGCGGCTGGAGCTGTGCGTCGGGTACTGGCACGTTTACTCCCGCTCCTCCCCTCCAGCGTTCGATGTCACCGGTTTACTAACCACCGGTCCTGGGAGCCATCATCACGTGCATCTGCACTTCATCATTAAGCACATCTGGACTCCCTTAGGTTCCTTCCCCAGGTGGTATTGTTTCTGTTCATGTCTAGACGCTACTCCTACATTGTACCATTCCATGTTATTTGCTATATTAAACTTCCACCGGCAGCTGCTTTTTGACTCCCAGTGTCTACATTACACCGTCTTTACCGATACCATGATAATCTCCACCATCCTTGACAATAAGGAGGCACTTACTGGTTAAATGTTAAAAAATAATTTACTCAATTAAATTTGACCAAAGCGTGTCAATTTTTTGCAGTACGACTTTAGTGCCCTGTTGCCTACAGGATGCATGTTTTGGAATATTTTCATGGCGGTCATTGTCAAGTCACTACAATGTTGTTGCTCCATCCTCCAGTGTTTTTCCATCACAGCCACCGAACTCTGGCAGTTTACCTCCTGTCCAGAAGGACGCTTTATCTTTGTCTGGGTGATTTGAATACATCACAATTATGAACTTCACCAAACAAAATATTCTATATCTAATTTGTTAATGCTACCAGTCAATGGCCTTCTTTTGGAAGGTTTTGAAAAGCGCCCAGGTCTCTCTACAGATACTCCCGAACTGGGGTATGCCAAATAATGTGATTCACATTTAAAATATTTTTTTAAACGGTACATTATATATTTTCCAGCAGGGCTATACATTAGGCTGAGTATTCTTTTTTTTTTTCTCACCTGAGTACCCATGTTTCACTGCCAAATAAAATTGAACCATCTAGTGTTAAGCAAAATAACACCATGTCAAATACAGGTAGCCTAGTCAAACATCCAATCACAACTGTTACTCTTGCGGGAAACCTTCACTCCTGCGCAGACATTTAGAAATGAAACATGACAATTTGAAAAGAACAAAGATGACTTGAGTAGTAAGACATGTATAAAAGCAACATACCATTCAGAAGGGGCTATAAATGTCTTCATCAAACAACACTGTCACAATACATCAGTGACACGGCAGGAGATGTTTTGAAACAATTACTGCTTTGTATACAAGCCAGTGAATTATGTGTTACAGCTGGATGAGTCAACAGACAGCGGGCCTGGCCCAGCTCCTGGTATGTCTTATGTTTATGGGGGGTCAGTTAAGGAAGACATCCTTTTCTAGAAACCACTGGAAATCAGGACAAAATAAGATGATATTTAAGTACTGGAGAGCTTTGTGACATCAAATGGACGTTGGTGGTCAAGATGTGTTTATCTGTACTGATGGCGCAAAAGCCATGACAGGGAGACAGTGGAGTGGTAATGCGCGTGCAAGCAGTTGCTCCCGACGCCACTTGGGTATACTGCGCCATCCACTGAGAGGCTCTTGCTGCCAAGTGAATGCCTGACAGCTTGAAAGATGGTTTGGACACTACAGTGAAAATGGTTAACTTTGATAAAGCAAGGCCCCTGAACTCTCGTATTTTCTGCACTGTGCAATGATATGGGCAGCGACCATGTAACACTTTTACAACATACAGAAGTGCGCTGGCTATAAAGGGGCAAAGTATTGACACGTTTTTTTAAATTGAGAGACAAGCTTAAAGTTTTCTTTACTGACTATAATTTTCACTTGTCTGACCGCTTGCATGATGAGTTTCTCACATGACTGGCCTATCTGGGTGATGTTTTTTCTCGCCTGAATTATCTGAATCTAGGATTACAGGGACTCTCCGCAACTATATTCAATGTGCGGGACAAAATTGAGGCTATGATTAAAAAGTTGGAGCTCTTCTCTGTCTGCATTAACAAGGACAACACACAGGTCTTCCCATCATTGTATGATTTCTTTGTGTGCAAATGAACTCAAGCTTATGGACAATGTCAAATGTGATATACCGAAGCACCTGAGTGATCTGGGTGTGCAATTATGCAGGTACTTTCCCGAAACAGATGACACAAACAACTGGATTTGTTTCGCTTCCATGCCCTGCCTCCAGTCCATTTACCGATATCTGAACAAGAGAGCCTCATCGAAATTGCAACAAGCGGTTCTGTGAAAATTGAATTTAATCCGAAGCCACTGCCAGATTTCTGGATAGGGCTGCGCTCAGAGTTTCTTGCCTTGGCTAATCTCGCTGTTAAGACACTGATGCCCTTTGCAACCACGTACCTATGTGAAAGTGGATTCTCGGCCCTCACTAGCATGAAAACTAAATACAGGCACAGACTCTGTGTGGAAAATGATTTAAGACTGAGACTCTACAATACAACCCAACATTGCAGAGTTATGTGCATCCTTTCAAGCACACCCTTCTCATTAACCTGTGGTGAGTTATTCGCCATGTTTGATGAACAAATAAGGTTTTATATGTAAGGTGGCTAAATAAAGAGCAAAATTATTGATTGTTATTCTATTATTATTTGTGCCCTGGTCCAATAAGAGCTCTTTGTCACTTCCCACGAGCCGGGTTGTGACACAAACTCACACTCATTCTTATGTTTAATAAATGTATCGTATAGTGAGTGTGTGGCAGGCTTACAATGCTGTCAAAAAACATTTGAGAGTGCACTGACCCTGGTGCTAGAGGGGGTACACAGCTGGAGGTTGAATGTTTGAAGGGGTACAGGACTATAAAAAGTAATGGAACCACTGCTCTCATTTGAATCTGTGCTTGAAATTCAATACTTGACTGAGGGACCTTACAGATGTACCGTGCATTCGGAAAGTATTCAGACCTCTTTACTTTTTCCGCATTTTGTTACGTTACAGCCTTATTCTAACTAACAAATAATTATAGAGCAACAGTAAAATAACAGTAGCGAGGCTATATACAGGGGGTACCAGTACAGAGTCAATGTGCGGGGGCACAGGTTAGTCGAGGTATTTGATGTATATTGTACATGTAGGTAGAGGTAAAGTGACAAGGCATAAATAAACAGAGTAGCAGCAGCGTACAAATGGGGGTGGGGGGACAATGCAAATAGTCTGGGTAGCCATTTGATTAGCTGTTCAGAAGTCTTATGGCTTGAGGGTAGAAGCTGTTAAGAAGCCTTTTGTACCTAGACTTGGTGCTTCGGTATCGCTTGCCATGCGGTAGCAGAGGGAACAGTACATAGGTCCTGGATGGCAGGAAGCTTGGCTCCAGTGATGTACTGGGCCGTACTCACTACCCTCTGTAGTGCCTTTCGGTCGGAGGCCGAGCAGTTGCCACACCAGGCGGTGATGCAACCAGTCAGGACGCTATTGATGGTGCAGCTGTAAAACTTTTTGAGGATCTGAGGATCCATGGAAAATCTTTTCTGTCTCCTGAGGGGGAATAGGTGTTGTCGTGCCCTCTTCACAACTGTCTTGGTGTGTTTGGACCATCATAGTGTGTTGGTGATATGGACACCAATGAACATGAAGCTCTCAACCTGCTCTCAAGCTTTCAAATCTGGCACCATCCCTACAGTGAAGCATGGTGGGGGCAGCATCATGCTGTGGGGATGTTTTTCAGCAGCAGGGACTGGGAGACTAGTCAGGATCGAAGGACAGATGAACGGAGTAAGGTACTGAGTAAAGGGTGCTTCAACAAAGTACTGAGTAAAGGGTCTGAATACTTATGTAAATGTGATATTTCAGTTTTTGTTGTTTTTAATACATTTTACAACATTTCTAAAAACCTGGTTTTGCTTTGTCATTTTGGGGTATTGTGTGTAGATTGATGAGGGGAAAAAAACAATTTAATCTATTTTAGAATAAGGCTGTAACGTAACAAAATGTGCAAAACTTTAAAGGGTCTGATATGTTCCGAATGCACTGTATGTATGGGGAACAGAGGTTAAAAAATCATGTCAACCCCTAATACTTCACACAGAGTGAGTCCATGTAACTTATGTGATTTGTTGAGCCAAATTTTACTCCTGTACTAATTTAGGCTTGCCTAAACAAAGGGGTGAATACTTATGCAACGACTATATTTTTGTTATAAAAAAATGTATTAATTTGTAAAAATGTTATTTTCACTTTGACATCATGGGGTGTTTGGGGTAGATCAATGACAAAAAAAAAATCATAATTCAATCTATTTCAATCCCACTTTGTAACGCAACAAAATGTGGGAAAATGACAAGAGGGGTGAATACTTGTGATACACACTGTACGTAGCAGCTTAGAGTAAAAGACACCCAACCAGGGAATAGGAGTCTTTTCATCTCTGGGCTTATCTGCGTGTGCATGAGAGAAAGAGTGAGCATTTATATTTATGTAGCACATTGACACATGAAAACATAGCCTTGGATGGCAATTGGCATTCACGGCGACGTACCGTTGTGAATTAAGCCGAGTAATAGCTGTGAATCCTATGTAAAGTGTGCCGTACTAAGACCAGGTAGGCGAGATCAGGGGATCAGTGTGACAGTAGCAGAATCACATTAGTGGAAACCAAGAATGTTCTCAGGGCAGGCCTGGTTGTAGCTAGATATGTTCGAGTCATGTCGGGACAATTTTTGCATTTTATCTAACCATAACCCCCTTTTCTATCCTTAACCTAATTCTTCTACCCTGCCACATTAATTCTCCTAAACGGCCATTTTAATTCTCCTAAACTGCTGCGTAAATTCTCCTAAACCTGCTACGAAAATTCAAAACCAGCAGACCTGCCCTGAGAGCAGTGCGAGTATACACTAATGCGATACTCCGTGACAGTACCCTAACCACCCAGAGATCAGACAATTATCACAAAGACGGGAATAAATTTAAGGGCTCGTTTGGCAAGGCCTCGTTAAGCGAGACCTCGTTATGCTCCCAGGATGCGCCTCTCATATGATGGAGCAATTAGAGACGGGTCATAGCCAGAGAATGGCTAACTGTTTGTTTAAATGTACAGTCATGAGCGCCATGCAGTCAGACCAGGGATTGACTAATCATGTTTTTTAAACAGACCACACAGTTCTAATTCCCTCTGACCCTGCTGTTAATAAGAGGAAAACCATATAAAATGTCTTGTTAGAGTTGGGGTAATAGCAGCAGAGTTCACAGGGGTTGAACCAGGGATGAGCAAAAATGATAAAACACCATAAAGATCAATGCATCAAAATAAACGACAAAATACTTGTATTTTGAAATGTATTTCATTAGAATACATGTATTTTAAAATACAGAAATACATTTGCAAGTAGACAGCCTGAACAGTAACAACATTCTCAGTAACAGTTACAGAAACATTTTACTTGCTATGACTGTGATATGCGTTATTTATCTACCTTAGTTGAATACACTGACTGTAAGTCACTCTGGATAAGAGTGTCTGCTAAATTGACAAAATGTAAAAAATGTTCCATACCAAAACTAACTGCAAAGCACACTGGGTATTATTTGCCTTGTTTTGGGGCCATGTCTAGATGGGGTACAGCTTTACCTAATTATCGTAACCTGAATGTTAATGCTCCTAAACTGCTGCGTAAATTCTCCTAAACCTACTACGAAAAGTCCATTTTGACAAACGCTGTAACCCTTCTATACAAAACTTTGTTTTGGGGGGCGGAGCTCATTAGAATAATACTCAGAAAAGGTACATTTTTACACACGTATATTAAGTTAATTTTGCAGAAGCTCTAATCACACCATAGTGCCGTCAGACTTCTGATACCAATGCAGGGTGAAAGGGGTCCACAAAATGGTGAACTGCTATAAAATAAATGGTAAAGAAAAGTATTTTGTATTTTAAAAATACAAATTACAGCTCTCGAAAGTATCTCCTTACAAAATACATTGTAGGGTAGTTCAGCCCAGTGTAATATAAATGACAAAATACTCAGAAGTAATTGAAATACATATTTCAAATATATGTAACAGAAACACTGCCCATCTCTGGGTTGTAGCCATTTTAGCGTAGTGGTCGTGTGAACTGTTTCTGTTCCTTCATAAGCTTCACTGACATAGAGTTTACCATCACAGGGTCTAGTAGGACTGCGAGGTCAAATCAAATCAAATCAAATGTATTTTTATATAGCCCTTCGTACATCAGCTGATATCTCAAAGTGCTGTACAGAAACCCAGCCTAAAACCCCAAACAGCAAGCAAAGCATGTGAAAGAAGCACGGTGGCTAGGAAAAACTCCCTAGGAAAAACTCCCTAGAAAGGCCAAAAACCAGGAAGAAACCTAGAGAGGAACCAGGCTATGAGGGGTGGCCAGTCCTCTTCTGGCTGTGCAGGGTGGATATTATAACAGAACATGGTCAAGATGTTAAAATGTTAAAATGTTCATAAATGACCAGCATGGTCAAATAATAATAATCATAGTAGTTGTCGAGGGTGCAACAAGCACGTCCGGTGAACAGGTCAGGGTTCCATAGCCGCAGGCAGAACAGTTGAAACTGGAGCAGCAGCACAGCCAGGTGGACTGGGGACAGTAAGGAGTCATCATACCAGGTAGTCCTGAGGCATGGTCCTAGGGCTCAGGTCCTCTGAGAGAAAGACAGAAAGAGAGAAAGAGAGAATTAGAGAGAGCATATTTAAATTCACACAGGACACCGGATAAGACAAGAGAAATACTCCAGATGTAACAGACTGACCCTAGCCCCCCGACACATAAACTACTGCAGCATAAATACTGGAGGTCTGTTTACATTTGCATTCAGCACAGTGATAGATGAGCAACCGTGATTTACTGTGGGAGAGTCAGCCCTTGATTGAGTACCTGAATGAGACACGTTGGGTTACGTTAGGTTACATTAGGAATGGAATAGCGGTCGTACAAGATCACACAAATTATAGGACGTATAGTATCATATAGCAGATTTACCTAAATCCGTGGAGAACCAAGGAATCTCTAGAGTTTATGAACACTGAACGGGTTTGGTTTCTCATTATTGTATACGTTAGCAACGAAGTTAAGCAAGTTGGAATCTTGTGTAGTAGGGCTTTGTAAAAAAAAAAGGAGTAATACATTGATCTACGGGACTTTAATGAGGACAAGCCAACCTTTTGATATAGGATCGTGGTGAGTACTAAAACTGTCACCGGTGATAAAATAGATTTCTTTAAATGAACCTTTATTTAACTAGGCAAGTCAGTTAAGAACAAATTCTTATTTACAATGACGGCCTACCCCGTTCAAATCCGGACAACGCTGGGCCAATTGTGCGCCGCCCTACAGGACTCACAATCACGGCCGGTTGTGATACAACCTGGATTCGATTAAAAAACATGTGCTGGCGCACACCCAGAATAATAGTTTGTGTGGAGGTGCTGACTAATGGCGGAATTAACTATAAACTATCAAAAGAAAGAAAGTCGCACACTCCATGTATATGCTCCCAGCAATTTAATGGGTATTTACCAACGTTTTGACATCACTGTGCCTTCTTCAGGGTGCTTCACCAGGGTGTCTGTAGTGACGCCTCAAGCACTGAGATGCAGTGCCTTAGACCACTGCACCACTCAGGAGCCCACTGGTATTATGGTAGACGGCATCCAAAGGTTTGAAAGTAGTGGCTGCTAAATTGTGGTAAATCGTGTCACCATAATCAAGAACTGGCAGGAAACTGGGTAATCTGCTTCCTGCTATATAGAAACAGGCAAGATCTATTTCTAAAAAAGAAGCCCACTTTAAATCTTAGCTTTTTAACTAGCTCAAACTTATTTTTATTTTTTTACATTGTCTTTGTCAATACAGATGCTCACATAGTTGAAGTCTAGAAATATCTAGTCCGAATAAATATGTAGTCCATCGCAAACATTCTTGCAAATATATGATCTATACTTGGCATGTAGGTTCTCACTTATGGGTGGAACAAATTGGGATATAGGGGAGGGGAATGGGTAGGATATATGCAAATTGAATACTGTAGTATTTACCTTTGTTAAACAAGTGTAGTGTTTTTGGGAATGGTAGTGTTTTTGCGGACATTACTGCAGTATTTACTACAGTGTTTTGTGGGGTGGGATAATACTGTAGTATTTACAATAGTATACTACAACATTCTACAGTAAGCACTGCACATGATCGAGGGATACTACAGTGTGTAGTATACTACAAAATTCTACAGTAAGTACTGCACATGATCGAGGGATACTACAGTGTGTAGTATACTACAAAATTCTACAGTAAGCACTGCACATGATCGAGGGATACTACAGTGTGTAATATAGTATTCTACAGTTTACTACATAATTCTATAGTAAGTACTGTAGTATTCTATAGTAAACTGTAGACCGTATAATGTGTTCACTACAGGTTATAGAAAAGAGTAGAAGCTCTAAACTATCCATTCAGACCCCAGTCCTGCCTAGCTACAGGTTATGGAACATTCTCTTTTAGTATTTCTCCAGTAAGCTTCCTCAAGGAGAAAGCTTCCACTTCTATGTCAAAGATAATAAAACAAAAACAAGTAAAAAATAATCTTGTTCTTTTGCCCATAATAATCTCATCATGTAGGCTATACCCGCACTGTATCTGCGAGCTGTTGGCTAGAGCGCACGTGCCAATACCAGAGTGTGCACACTCACTATATAATGCAACATTTTTAGTGATTAAACCATCAGTAGAGTTGAAAATGTGATGGAAATCCATTTTTATGTGATACATGGGAATTTAACCTCAAAAGTACTTGCACTATGTCATGCTGCACAGCCTACTTTTATCTGCAGCAAGTAAATTTGATGGTTATGTCTCTGGTGGGAAAACGTGCATATTTTATTTATGCATATTCGCATGAAAATGTGTCGCCAATTGGATGGAAACCTAGCTAATGAGATACATGTAATTCATTTGAGAGATTTTTTTTTAAAGTAAAAAGCACATCCCAGAAGGTGGGATAGCAAGCTACCTAGTTGTTCTGAATCACTGTCATATTGGCAGCTGAATGCACTCTCCCATTCAATTTGCTCCAGCAGTGATACAGTTAAATAAGCACTGCCAATTTCATGGAGTGACAAGTGGTGCTGTGGCTGAAATCCAGGGGCAGTTTGTGAGGGACCTGAAAGTCCAATTACCAATTGCTGTCTAACTCAATACTGAAACACAGTGGTAAAAAAAGGATCCTTTGGTTGACCATATGGTGGTACAGTTGTCATGGAGCCCACTGTTCTGATAGAGGCATGGTATTCAGCTATAGTTGATGCATGTGGAGGGCCCACACAGGTGTGGCCGTATTTTTTTAACTGTGGGTGGGTTGAAAATGGGACAGTTTAACCGTTCAACAAGCAGCTTTCAAGCAGCCAAGTTAATAATATTAATTTGGTGGGTGCTAATATTTGTCCTGTTTCACATACACTACTGTTCAAAAGTTTGGGGTCACTTAGAAATGTCCTCGTTTTTGAAAGAAAAGCACATTTTTTGTCCATTTAAAATATTATCAAATTGATCAGAAATACAGTGTAGATATTGTAGCTGGAAAACGCTCATTTTTATGGAATATCTACATAGATGTACAGAGGCCCATTATCAGCAACCACCACTCCTGTGTTCCAATGGCACATGGGTTCGATTACAGGCTCAAAATGGCCAGAAACAAATTACTTTCTTCTCCAGTAAGTTTCCTCAAGGAGAAAGCTTCCACTTCTGTCTGCCTCAGTCTGGAGGTATTCGTGGCGGAGATGAGAAAGTTTGAGGCTCCGGTGTCTGGCAGAGAGGCTGCCCGGAAGTTACTCCAGCAGGACTCCCTCAGTGTGGCAGACTATCACATTTCAGGTAAGACCCAAATGCAGACTGTGTTGAAATAACAATGTTTATTATAGCAACAGGCAGGCAAACCACAGGTCAAGGCAGGCAGGGGTCGATAATCCAGAGTAGTTACCATGACACAAGGCGAGACCCAGATGCAGACACAGGAGGCAGATGGTTGGAGTCCAAGATGTTTAATAATCCAAAAAGGAGTAGGCAAGAGAATGGTCATGGACAGGCAAAAGGTCAAAACCAGTTCAGAGATCAGGAGGTACAGAGTGGCAGACAGGGTTGAGGTCAAGGCAGGCAGAATGGTCAGGCGGGTACAGAGTCCAGAAACAGGCAAGGGTCAAAACCGGGAGGACTAGAAAAAGGAGAATAGCAAAAAGCAGGAGAAAGGAAAAAACACTGGTTGACTTAGAAAACATTCAAGACGAACTAGCACAGAGAGACAGGAAACACAGGGATAAATACACTGGGGGAAAACAAGCGACACCTGGGGGGGGGTGGAGACAATCACAAGGACAGGTGAAACAGATCAGGGTGTGACAGTAGTGGCAAAGGCACAAGACGGCAGGCTTTGGGTCAGGTCAGGCAGAGGTTGGTAATCCAGAGGAGGTAAAGGCACAGGACGGTAGGCAGGGTCAGGCAGGCGGGCTCAGAGTCAGAAGAGGCAAAGGTCAAAACCAGGAGATTGAGGGGGGAAAAAAGAGACTGGTGAAAGCAGGAGCTGAGACAAACCACTGGTAGACTTGAAAAAAAAAAAAAAAAACAAGACGAACTGGCAACAGACATACAGAGAACACAGGTATAAGTACACAGGGGAATAATGGGGAAGATGGGCGACACCTGGAGGAGGGTGGAGACAAGCACAAGGACAGGTGAAACAGATCAGGGCGTGACAACGTTGTGTTGCTACCATGCTGTGTTGTCATGTGTGGCTGCCATGCTATGTTGTTGTCTTAGGTCGCTCTTTATGTAGTGTTGTGTTGTCTCTCTTATCTCAATGTGTGTTTTGTCCTATATTTTTATTTCATTTATTTTTATTTTTAATCCCACCCCGGTCCCTGCAGGAGGCCTTTTGCCTTTTGATTGCCCGTCATTGTAAATAAGAATTTGTTCTTAACTGGCTTGCCTAGTTACAGTTTTTCTCAATTGCTAAAACACAATTTCTGAAACCTTGCTCCATTTCCTGAAAACATTAAACACAAAACCTCATCTTCAAGCACTATTTACATAACCTCTGACTCCTCTCGCAAAATGAAACTTTCGCCTCAAAACAGTTTTACCTGTGTTCAAAATCAAACACTGCTCTCAAATCATAAACAAAGTGATCAAAATGATATACACTCTCAAGCAGTCAGTAAACAATACACCGAAAAATAGAAAACACATTGTTCAAAACATACAAAATTCTCAGGGAGATGTACATTTTTAATTAAAAAAAATATTCATATTTTTCCGTCATTTTGATGAACGAAAACATGTTCTATCATGGTAGCTCAAAATTGATCAGAAATTACTACTCTGCTTTGCTCTTTGCAATTTTGTTTTTTGTTCTTCCTCCTCCTTGTACCCCTATTTTTACAGTACTGTACCCTGCATCTCACAAACTTGTCCTTTGTCTCTGTGATTTTACTGTAATTCTTGTTCTTTGTTGATATGACCCTGCAACCAGTCAAAATCTATTGAGCAGTCAGTACTGTTAATAAATGGAAAGCACAATGTTCAGGGCCATATAATTTGTCCATTGTACAGTATACAGCATACAATGCACTGTACTACAGTATACAATACTAAAAGGGACACAAATCACAGGAGTAAACATGTGATCAATGTGCTTCTTCTTGTCTTTGGGCTGGGTCAGGCCAGAGCACTTCGTCGACATCACAAGCAATATTGTCCCTCCTGAGGCAACAGGGGAAGAAGCCTCTTGTGTGCAGTATCCAGCCCTGACATGATTCCTCACCTATATCACCACAGGCTAAATCCATGGCTTGCAGCAGATTTACTCTGGTGTAGGGTTGTCTATCATACATTTTCCATCTCCAAGAGGAGAAAAAACTCCTCAATCGGATTCAGGAAAGGGCGAGTATGGAGGGAGGTACAAGTTCATAAACTGCCCATTGATGTTAAACCAATTCCCTTACCTGAGCAGCTCGCTGGAAACTGACATTGTCCCACACTATCACATAGGTGGGGATGGGATTCTCATTTAGCTCTTGACCCTGCTGCTCTTGAACCTGCTGCTCAAATAAAATATATCTTAGATTGGCCATAAATGTTAGAAGGTGCTGGGTGTTATATGGCCCGAGTGTAACATGGTGATGTAGAACACCATGGTTGCTGATAGCAGCACATATTGTGACATTGCCACCTCGTTGACCAGGGACTTCAACAATGGCCCCGCTGTCCAATCATGTTTCGGCCTCTCCTTCTCCTCTTTGTTAAATCGAAGCCTGCTTCATCGACAAAAGATGAACTCATGGTGTCTGTCCAAGGATTCCAAGTCAAATATTGTCTGTGTAGAAATACAATATACTGTATGTAGGATTTTGTAAGTCGTACAGAGACAGTGCTATACTGTAGAGTACAATTAGGCCTACTGTATGCACTTCTGATTCACGTACATTGTATGTACTGAAGAGTAATGTCATTCACATAGTATGTGTTAGTACTGTAGACAATCTGGATTACAGTAAATGTTTCTGAATGTACACTTACTTGCACATACTGAGCTCACAGTTCTTTCACCCTTGGTGAGTTGCGCTCAAAAGGTACTCTGTATACTTGTTTCATTCGCATCCTGTTTACGACGGAGGACACGGTCAATTGTGGAAATGCTCACACTGTCGATCCCTGGAAGTGTGTGTTGTCTTGTATCAGTCGTTCCTGGATTTCTCTGAGTCATATTGCATTATCTTGAAGGACCATGCCAACTATAACGGCCTCTTGCTCCCGAGTGAATATAGCTGTCCTTCCACCTGCATGTGGCAGCCTTGCAATTCTACAAAAAGTAGTTGTGCAGTTACAAAACATATTCATGCAGTACAATACATACAGTGATTAACTTTACAAATGTCTATTGAAACAGCTGAGTATAGTGTAGTACAGTAAATTTGCAATTACAAAAATACAGTAGTATACTGTACCTGTTCTCTCCTCTGAATGTCCTTACTATGGTGGACACAGAAAATCGGCTCAAATTGGGTTGCACTCTAAGTCCTGCTTCCCTCGTTGTCAGTCCATGGACAAGAACATTGTCTATAACTGTTGCTCGAATTTCATCAGATATTTCCACTCTTTGTCTTCCTCTTCCTCCTCCTCTTCCTCTTCCTCGCCCTCCTCCTCCTCTTCATCGCCCACCTCGCATACGCACTCGTCCTCATTCTCTCACATTGTTTCTTCTATCCATTCTCAGACTTTCTCCTTCCCACCTTCAACAACCTGTTTGCTCTCTGAACTGGCTTATATTGGTTGTGTCGCATCATTTGAAAACAGGTTAAATCAATTTTGAGTGGTTGTGTTCTATCAATGACATGTGTTCTCTATCTGTATTTGATTGTTGCCACTTGTGTTTACCAGTATGGATGACATGTGCATTAAAGTGCAGAATGTGTTTTGAGAATGAGAATGTGTTTAGAGTTTTGCTGAAAAGTCTTAAGTGAGATCTGCAAATTGTGTTTTACCATGTGAAATGGTTTAAGGTATTGACAACAGACTGCATAATTAGCTAAATGAGTCCAGGCAACTGAGAACTTTGTTCAGCCAATGTGTTTTAGTGTTTTAGCAATTGAGAAAAACTGTACATAAAGTTTAAATAAAAAAATATAAAAAATAGTTGAATGCAATGTCACTCTGGATAAGATGACCAAAATGAAAATGTATATGTGAAAATGAACAACTGCAAAGCACACTGGGTATTGTCATTGGCCTTGTTTTGGGGCAGAGCTCATTAGAGTAATCCTCAGCATGCTTTGCAATTGTTAAATTTTACATATACATTTACATTTAGTTCATTTAGCAGACACTCTTTTCACACCATAGTGCCATCAAACTTTTGAAACCAATTTAGTGTGGAAGGAGGCCACAAAATTGTTAACTGCTATAAAGAAATGGTATAGGTCCCGTGTGGCTCAGTTGGTAGAGCATGGTGTTTGCAACGCCAGGGTTGTGGGTTTGATTCCCACGGGGGACCAGTACGGGGAAAATAAATGTATGCATTCACTACTGTTAGTTGCTCTGGATAAGAGCGTCTGCTAAATGTAAAAATGCATAGAAAAGTGTTTTGTATTTAGAAAATACTAGTTACAGCTTTCGAAAGTATCTTGTTACAAGATATATTGGAATGTCGTTCAGCCCAGTGTAAAACAACAGATTCCATATCACAATACGTTTACAAATTACATTGAAACAATGTTGATAAAATCAGTTTGTGCCTAGTGGGGAAGCACTACACACAGGAGTTAGAGCAGAATTTAATTTATTTTCAGGTTTGACTGTCATTCATCCTTTTAGAACAAAAACATTGAATAGGCCTACCACTTGTAGTCAGAAATATAGAGAGGCTGAAATTGTGTTTCGCTCAATATTCCAAAAATAGGTTGCTATTCTATGCCAGCAAGAAGGGGGGCCATGTCAGAGGAAATATTTTACTTGTTCTCTTGATTTTAGCTGCATGAGTCTGTGACAGCAAATATGAATAGATCAGTGATATTTAATTTCCCTTCTTAAATGCCCATATACCCACACCTCTGCCCCATGATGTGATGCTGACCGATATGGAGGTGAAATTGATGCATTGGAGTCACGCAAAAAAAGTGTGTGGCTATTAACTTGCTAGATTGAGCATCAACAGTTGTATGAAATTGCTGAGGGTCACCGTTTTTATCTCCTTTGCAGTGATCATACTCTCAGGATGTACTGTATGCTCAGCACTCCATTGTGGTCAGTGGAGCGATCCATTCACAGGGAGTGTCCCTCAGAGTCGGAAATCACTTATTCACTGAGGTCTGCCAAGTCCTTCTGTATGCCTACCCACTCCCAATACAGTCACACAACTTCCAATTGACTTTTTCAAAGATGAAACACTCATAATACTCATATTTTATTATTTGTTCCTTATTTCCTCTGGATGAAGCTAAAGCCTTTTCATTTGGTGGACAAGTGGTAAGGACATCTAGTCAAGAATCAACCCACTGTTTCTGTAAAAAGCACTTTGGAACATTGCTGAGATTCATATTGAATATATTTCTCATTACAAGGGCATATCAGAGATTCTCTCCCTGCCCTTCATTCCAATCCACATACTTTTAGTGAGGATATATTAATTAAGCCACAATCATGGGTAATATCTCGCCTGCATTTTACACAGAACATTAGGAAAGACATTGCAGCAGCCTGTCTGCTGAATGTCTAATTAAGGTTGTAGAGGGGAAAAGGAAGAATGAAGAGAGCCACACAGCAGATAAAACCCTTTTTTATTAACTGCTACGTGAGGGCCATCAAGGCAATGCAGGAGCGAGATACAGACGTCCACCCCTCTCCTCTGCCTAAACTCCTCTAGCCATTCCTTTCTCATTTCTAATCTTCTGATGTTCCCCAGAGATGTAATTAAAATGCCTGATAATGCCAGGATGATGATGTTGCTCATAATTACATGATGACACCCATGTGCTGCTTATCTCTCTCGTTTATCCGGTCACAGAATAGCATTAATCTACAGGAATATGGAAATAATGCAGGTATATCTATCCATCTCTCTCCATTATTTTCCAATACTTTGTTTATTTTCTTAATGCACTGTAAGGTTTGAGGTGGTAAATTATCTAACCTGCTTTTTGGTCAGATAACAGCCTCCCGTCACAATGTTCCTGAAATGTCATAATCTAATCAGAAAGGTCCGATCTGTCAACAAGGCCCCCTGCCATTTTTCATACCACAGGATGAGATTTCTCCTCAGGTTCAGCCATCCAATTTGGTTATGCCTCACTGCCTCTGTAGGCAGCTGCCATTGGCTGGAAACCTTGTTTGTCACACTTGACCACCTCTGTCTTCAGCAGCCATTGGCCAATCTACTGAGTGTGTGCATGTGCGGGTGCATGGATATGTGCGTGTGTGTGTGTGTATATGCATGCATTTACTTGTGAATGCATTTGTGTAAGTGTGTATTCTGTTTCATTTGTGAACTTGTGTCTGTTTTCTTGCAGATTGTTGCTTAGTGAGAATTCAGTACCTGGGCTCTTGTCTTCTGTCTACAGAAGGGTGAGTATGTCAGAGGACTCCAGCTTCTATGTGGTTCACCCCCAAGAGCGTCAAGGTTTTCCCTGTTTTACAGTACTTTCACTGTTTAAAGTAAGAAAAACTCCCACAGGCCAGAGCTACTCTACGCCAGGGGACATTCAGTGTCTTTTCTGTTGTTTTGTGGCTTGTTTACTGGCAAATGTAAACAGCTCTCGGTTTACATAGTTAGACAAGCCATAAGCAGACTTTTACATATTCAGTTGATGGCATTTGATATAGCAATAAGGCATTTGAGCTCAAAGCCTATAAACAAATGTTCTTTAATATTGAACTTGTGTTAGACTTATGGGGAAACAGCTTATTGATTTGTATTGCAGTGTGTGTCACTAAAATCCCTTTTAATATTTGGATGTTGTTTTCCATCTAGTTTTGCTTTTTAATCACAGGCTAACGAGACAAGTACATTATCATGTCTAATGGTGATATGATTGTCAGTTTAATTGTACAGACAGCCAGGCTTGCTGATGAAGTACATCAGCGTATCAGTATTCATCTACAGTAATGTCTTCTGAGAGGTGTCATCTGAGGTCCTTAGGGGAGACTTCAACCAACATTTTACAGTCTTCTCCTTTTCTGGCCATCATGTGTCTCATATTGCCACTACTGTACACTGCAGGAATACTGTATGTCAAGTGATCTGGGGTTTTTGGACAAACAGTGGTTGGCAAGTGAGTTGAGTACTGTATACAGTATATAGCAGATGTATTGATCCAGAGATCCTCTGTTGCGTGTATGTTCACAATGTGATGTTTATCGACCATATTGTAATGTCTCTAGCTGAAATGCTCTTGGTAGGGACACGATCAATGAGAAGTGTCACTGAATGACTAAATAGAGGGGATGAAATGGGATGAAAATTATGGGTGTTTTAGAAACAAGGTTGCATATTTTCACTAGAATTCATTATAAGCCACATTAGCACTGTTTGCTACACATGTTTAATGAGAATAAATTGAAGAGTCTGTCACATGAAAATGAACCAGCAAGGAGGTGAGGAGGTATTGCAGTCTCCCAATTGGTTTTGAGTCTGTATGTATGACTCCTATGGTAGGTATTCATTTGTGTTTTCCCACAGACAGGATTGAGTGGGAGGAAGGATTTCTATGTCTCTGTCGGGTTTGGGAGTTTGATGCAGGGGGCACTCATTTTTAATAGTTTTTCTATACTCTTATAGAACAGTGGGAGGGTAGGAGACCTGTTTCTTTCAGCAGCTGCGACCCAGTACCTAAAATAGGTCAAAGTGGACCCCCTTTGCTTTTAGGCTCCCACGAGAGAGTCTCAGTCTAAGTAACCGTTTTCTCCTCATCTCAACTCGGATGCTTGGGCACAATTGTGCCGACAGAGAACATTGATCTATAATGCCTGAGTTCTGACAGCCCTGGGATTTTCCAGCAGGCTTCGGCAGTGCTGAACGTAAAGTAACCTCTGATGCATTGTCGTCTTTGTCTCTTGTTTTTTCAGTCCAGGGCAGCTCGATACACAAATCAATAAATCAACAATATACCTTTTTCTATTTCTCAAAGTGCTGGGATGATGTTTTAGTTTTTTGGAGACTCAGTTGATGGCAGAAATGACAGAGGGCATGGTAAGGCAGAGTGACACAGTACATCCTCTATAGAAGGCATCCTACAGATGTCCCTCTAAATGCTGTGAAGAGAATAAGTAGAAACAGAAAAGTGCACTTATACTGAGTGTACGAAACATTAAGGTCACCTTCCTAATATTGAGTTGCATTGCCCTTTTTGCCCTCAGAACAGCCTCAATTTGTCAGGGCATTGTCACACCCTGATCTGTTTTAACTGTCTTGTGCTTGTCTCCACACCCCTCCAGGTGTCACCCATTTTCCCCATTATCCCCTGTGCATTTATACCTATTGTCTGTTGCCAGTTCGTCTTGTCAAGCCTACCAGCGTGTTTTATCCCGTGCTCCTGGTCGCTCCAGTCCCTGTTCTTCCGGTTCTGACCTATTCTACCTGCCCTGACCCCAAGCCTGCCTGCCGTGCTGTACCTATCTGACTCGAACCTGGTTTACGAACTTCAGTCTGTCCTGACCCTGAGTCTACCTGCCACCCTGTACCTATCAGTCTCAGACCTGGTTACGAACCTCTGCCTGTCCTCGACTTGCCATTTGCCTACCTCCTGTGGTTTTAATCAACTACTCTGTATATTGAACCTTCCATCTCCTGTGTCTGCATCTGGGTCATATACTGAGTCGTGTTAGTACGAACTGGCCATGACTGACCCAGCAGACTCGGACCAGCTCCGCACTGCCGTCTCCTCCCAAGGAGCCACCATTGGGAGACACGAGGAGTTACTTCGAGGTCTTATAGAAGGATTCCAGACCTTGGCGAAACGCCATGACTGTCACGGCTGTTTGAAGGAGCGGACCAAGGTGCAGCGTGTTCGTAGTTCCACATATTTCTTAAACGTTAAACTGAATGCAATACACTTAAATACTTGAATATACAAAAACAACAAACCGTGACGCAGAGAGGAAAACACACTACTCAAAAGATAATAACCCACAAAACAGGAAGAGAAAAACCCCTACTTAAATATGATCTCTAATCAGAGGCAACGAGGATCAGCTGCCTCCAATTAGAGATCAAACCAAACAATCCCAACATAGAAATAGAAAAACTAGAACTTAAACATAGAAATAGAAAACATAGAACAACCACCCAAAACACCCCCTGTCACACCCTGACCACTCTACTATAGAAAATAACAACTTACTATGGTCAGGACGTGACAGTACCACCCCCCCCAAAGGTGCGGACTTCGACCGTACCTAAAAATAAAAAACAACAACAAGAAACCCCCCCAACAA
This sequence comes from Salmo salar, assembly GCF_965601325.2. Lineage (NCBI taxonomy): Eukaryota > Metazoa > Chordata > Actinopteri > Salmoniformes > Salmonidae > Salmo > Salmo salar. The sequence continues at coordinate 35,702,491 of NC_138306.1, read as the reverse complement.
CAAACCCCCCCACACAACCATCCCCCCCCCCCCCCAACAACAAAACACAAAAGAAGGGTACTGTCTATGGCAGCTCATATGCAGTACCCAGAACCTTCTTATCTAGCACCTTCCCCCATGGAGGAGGCTCGGGTTCGGGGCGTAACCCCCACTCCACCCACTGATCCCTCTGCTTCTTTACCATCTGACCGTGGATCGTCGTTGAAAGAACCGGACTGTAGATCATTGCTAGAGGTTCTGGGCTGTAGGCCGCCGCTGGAGGCTCTGGGCTGCAGGCCGCCGCTGAAGGTTCTGGGCTGCGGACCGCCGCTGAAGACTCTGGGCTGAGGACCGCCGTTGAAGGTTCCCGGGCTGTGGACCGCCGCAGGAGGTTCCGGGCTGGGGAGCGTCGCTGGAGGTTCCGGGCTGAGATCCTTCTCAGTAGGTTCCGGACTGTAGGCCGTCGCCAGAAGCTCTGGACGGGGAACTGTCGCCGGAAGCTCTGGATGGGGAACTGTCGCCGGAATCCTGATGCGTGGTACTGGCATGGGTGGCGCCAGACTGGTAACACGCACCTCAGGGCGAGTGTGGGGAGCAGGAACAGAATACTCCGGACTGGGCATGCGCACTGGAGGTCTGATGCGTGGGACTGGCCTAGGTGGCGCCAGACTGGTAACACGCACCTCAGGGCGAGTGCGGGGAGCAGGAACAGGACACTCCGGACTGGGCATGCGCACTGGAGATCTGATGCGTGGGGCTGGCATAGACTAGTAACACGCACCTCAGGGCGAGTGCGGGAAGCAGGAACAGGATATACTGAGCTGTGGAGGCGCACTGGAGATCTTGAGCGTAGAGCTGGCACAACCCGTTCTGGCTGGATGCTCAACCTAGCTCGACTAATGCAGGGCGCGGGCACAGATCGCACCGGCCTGTGAATGCGCCCTGACGACACAGTGCGCATCACCGCATAATACGGTGCTTGCCCTGTCACTCGCTCCCCACGATAAGCACGGGGAGTTGGCTCAGGTTCCACCCTGACTCTGCCAAACTTCCCGTGTGCCCCCCAACAAAATTATTTTGGGGCTGCCTCTCAGCCTTGTCTCTCGGTGCATATCGAGCCTTGTAGTATCGTCGCTCCTTTTTTTGCTGCTTCGATTTCCTCTTTCGGGCATCGATACTCCCCAGCCTGACTCCAGGGTCCTTCCCCGTCCAAAATTTCCTCCCAAGTCCATTTTTCCTGCTGCTCCATTCCACGCTGCTTGGTCCTTTGTTGGTGGGTTATTCTGTCACGGCTGTTTGAAGGAGCGGACCAAGGTGCAGCGTGCTCGTAGTTCCACATATTTATTAAACGTTAAACTGAATGCAATACACTTAAATACTTGAATATACAAAAACAACAAACCGTAACGCAGAGAGGAAAACACACTACTCAAAAGATAATAACCCACAAAACAGGAAGAGAAAAACCCCTACTTAAATATGATCTCTAATCAGAGGCAACGAGGATCAGCTACCTCCAATTAGAGATCAACCCAAACAATCCCAACATAGAAATTGAAAAACTAGAACTTAAACATAGAAATAGAAAACATAGAACAACCACCCAAAACACCCCCCTGTCACGCCCTGACCACTCTACTATAGAAAATAACAACTTACTATGGTCAGGACATGACAATGACCGTGCTTTGAATACATTGCTGGAGCAATTCCGCAGATTGTCTGTTAGGCAGCCACCCACTACAGTAACCTCCCAGCCCCTCAGTAACCCCGCTCTCAGCAACGCATCTCTCCAGGCCCCCCCGGCTTCCCGAGAACCCCACTTACCTCTCCGTAATGCTTCGCTGGAGAGTCAGGAACCAGTTGGGTGTTTCTCTCCCAGTGATCCCTCATCTTCGAGCTTCAGTCTGGAGGAGTTTGTGGCTGAGGTGAAAAAAATGTTCAGATTCCCCGTTGTCTGGGAGAGAGGCTGCCCGGAAGTTACTCCAGCTTCATCAAGACTCCCACAGTGTGGAAGACTATGTGTTTGATTTCTGCACGTTGGCTGCCGAGAGTGCCTGGAACCCGGAATCCCTCTTCAACAGGTTCCTTCACGGATTATTGGAGGAAGTTATTATTAAAGACGAGCTCGCAGCCCGGGAACTGCCCACGGATCTCGACTCGTTCATCGCCTTGACCATCCGGATCGATGGCCGATTACGGGAATGTAGGAGGGAGAGTAGGTCTGATTCTGGGCCCACTCACTCGCCCAAGGATCCCACCTCGCTTCCGAGGAATCCCGGAAGTCCCTGACGTCTACGTTCCAAAGAGAATCCGAGGTTACCTGAGTTCCGCCGAGAGTCTCCGAGTTCTGCCGACTAGCCTCTTCCGGAGCTGATGCAACTCGTCAGAGCTAGGTTGTCTCCAGCCGACTGTTATGCAGACTTAACACCAAGAGTTGTCTGTATTGCCAGACTACTGGTCATTACGTTTCTACCTGTCCATTAAAAAACAGGCTCATCAGTAGTACTCTGGTGGCCATACAGAGAATTTTCCTTCTCCTCTTACTTGTACCCCTCTCCATGCCATCCTGCTGTGGGGCGACCAGTCGAAATCTCTCCAGGTACTCACTGACTCTGCGGCCGATGAGAGTTTCATGGACATTACCCTGGTGTCAGAGCTGGGTATCCCCACTCAACCCCTTTACATTACCATGGATGTCAGTGCGCTGGATGGGCACTCTGTAGTCAGTCACACACAATACTACTTTATCAACCTGCGAGTGTCGGGGAACCACAGTGAGTCTATGCAGTTCATTCTCATCAAGTCTCCTCAGGTACCTGTGGTATTGGGGTTTTCATGGCTCCAGCGACACAATCCCCTTATCGACTGGACTACTGGTGCTATCATGGGCTGGAGCCTGTTCTGCCACGCTCATTGCCTGAAGTCAGCGCAGCTTGCCCTGAGACGTCTTCCTGCGGGCTCAGAAGAAGCATCGGACATCTCAGCCATTCTTGCGGAGTACCAGGACCTTCGGGAGGTTTTCAGCAAGGCCCGGGCCCCTTTGCTTCCCTACAACTGCTTGATCGACCTTCTCCAGGGCACTACACCACCCCGGGTATGGCTGTATTCTCTGTCAGGTCCAGAGACCAAGGCTATGAAAACGTACATCGAGGACTCCTTGGCTGCAGGGTGTATCTGCCGGGTTCTTCTTTGTGGAGAAGAGGGACAAAACTGCGCCCGTGCATCGACTACCGGGGCCTTAATGACATCACGGTTAAGAACCTCTACCACTCATCGCCTCGGCTTTTGAGCTGCTTCAGGGTGCCACCTTTTTCTCTAAGTTGGACCTGTGAAACGCCTACCATCTGGTGCAGATATGGGAAGGAGACGAGTGGAAGACAGCCTTCAACATGGCTAGCGGACACTACGAATACCTGGTGATGCCATTCAGTCTGACCAACGCTCCTGCTGTGTTCCAGGCCCTGGTTAACGCCGTTGTCTGCGAGATGTTGACATGTTCATCTACCTCAACGACATCCTCGTCTTTTCCCGCACAGCTCAAGAACATTTTCTCCACGTCCGACAAATCCTCCAGGGTCTCCTGGAGAACCAGCTTTTTGTTGAAGCAGAAAAATGCAAATTCCATCAATGACATTCAAATCAGCATTGAAAAACGCAGTAAGTTTAAATGTGTTCAATGTGAGTGAGTCTGACCATAAGTCATGATGACACACCAGATGTGTTTGATGGATCGAGGAAAAGAGCAGGAATAGGCATTTGTAGGCTACAGTCCAAGCTATGTCTTCCAATGGTGCGACTGCTGTCGGCATCAAAAGATTATCCAACTTGAATAAACGCTTGGAGGTAAGGATGATAGCAGTGTAGTTTACAGCAATACAGATATAACTTATTATTGAAATCTACAAATGCATTGATGTGAATCACACTGCTGCTCCCTCAGTTAGCTATTTGTGCCTTACAGATTGTGGTTGTTGTGGATGGCTGTTCACACATCTAAATGTGTATTTGAACCCAATAATGGTGGAATTTAAGAAGTTTAAGCTGCCTATCAATCATTGTTTTTGAAACCAGTGGACAGCCAGTGAAAAATGCACTCTTGCAACAGCTGCACAGTGTGGATCCCAGCCTATGGAATAAAAGTGGGGCTTCATGCTGATAAAAAAAAAGGTTATCCATAGTCCTAATGGACACATGCTCAAACTCGCACACTTTTGATTAGACTTAAAGGGGCAAACTGTAGTTGCCCAAAATATAAGCTTGTTTTTCTCCAATGTTTGTAAATATTGTAAATGTAAACAAACACTTTATAGCCTCATGACATGGTTAAAACAATAATGTTGATATCATGGAAGGTTATTCCTTGCATCAATAGCTCTGTCTATTAATCTGAGAGTGGTTACATTTCTCCAGGTCCATCCCTCAGCTTTTTACCAGAACAGAGGCTGGGCGGCCATTTTGTTATTGTTATTGTTTCAACTGTGGATTTGCCCTTTAAACAGCTGCATGTTATCAAGATATCAAAGTGTCACCAACAAAAAGGTAAACAATAGGCCTACAGCAAATGCAGCATATGGCATTCATTTTTCACATGTAAATAATACTTTTCAGTAGTGCTCAAAGCATTCCATTCCATGAGCGCAGCATTTCTTTTTCAACTCGAATCAATGACACCCAATCAGTCCTCCATGACAACAAAATCATAAAAAAAGAGTAGGGCTAGCTAATAAATCCTTAGGTTTGGGGTTATGCTCAGGTGAAACAATTTGGCTTCCATATTTCCAAGTCCTATTCTTCAAGATCAAGGGGTATAACATTTATTGGAATGACTGTAATTCTGACAGACTTTGGTTATTAATGTAAAGATATAATTGAATCGTATTATTATATATAGTAGAACCCATAAAGTACAATTTAACATCCATGTATGGCCAGCTATGTAAACTTTAACATTGATTTATCCTGCAACAAATGTCATTCAATTGGTAACATACATTTTTGTCTTCTTCAAATGCCTCTTAATAAGGGGAAAGTAATCTAAAAGTAACTGAATGTAATCAGATTACATTACTGAGTTTAGGTAATCCAAAAGTTACTTTACTGATTAGATTTTTGAACAGGTAACTAGTAACTGTAACAGATTGCATTTAGAAAGTAACCTACCCAATCCTGTTTATACATTCTATTTAAACCCTAATCCATCCCGTTAAGACATTAATACAGAGAGGGAAGCCCCCCTGGAGCTACAGTTGTTCCTAATGGATTCTGGGTCAATATATGATGTGGAGGGCATGAAGAACAACTGTGTCTGAAGTATGTTTGCTGTTGCAGGAAAGAGGGCTCTGCGGTCAAAGGTCGATTGAAACAGCCGGTTGACATGTTGCTTTGTTATGAGATTGTTTAAGGACAGAGAGACGGGTTCAAGAGGTCAAGTGACACTTTAATTAATAGTTTTTTCTCTATTGTCACTGTCCTTCCCAGCACACCCCTAGAGTTCTACCAATCAGAGGCACCCAGTACAGCAGGGCCGGTCAGGATGGGAGTTGATTATCCCCTGCCATGTCAGCTCTTCTCTGACAGACAGACACTCCAGTCAGGCTCATCCGTCCCCCAAACTGCCTGTAATACCTGAAGGGTATCATAACCTCCCTCTCTCTCTCAATCTCTCCTTTGTTCTGTGCTGCCAGACCTTTCACAATGTCTATTTCTTTCACGCCTCATTTAAATCTGCTTGGAGCATGACGACTCCATAAAAAAGAGGCAAGCATGTGAACCGCCACACTTGCGTGAAGTGGGCAGTTATCATATTTATTCTTGCTTCATCGCGTTCAGCGCTGCATCGTATGCCATGAAAAGGGAAAATTGTACCTGACCCAGATAATCCACGCAGAGTTTTTTAGGGAGTAATTTAATTACAGGGCAATTAAATATCAATCTGTAAGCCAGCAAGAGGTTTGGCCCTCCGCAGCACAGGCGACCTTCCCCTGCCATCTGGCTGCTGCCTGGCATGTGGATGCTCGGCGGAATGCCAACCTTGTCATTACACCAGGTTGTGTTGTTTTTAGAAAGTGAAAACTACAGTAGGCTACCATGTTACTCTTTGAGTTCAACTGCTTATTATTGTCCACAATGCTGGAAACATACTCACCAGGAAACAGGTCCCAGGTAGGTTGAATGACTCACACACATGCACCCACATACGCACACATGCGTAAGAAAACACACACACACACACACCCACACACACACAAGGCCCCTGAGTGTAAAGAAAGAAAATAACAGGTACTATAATTATTGTTCCATGATTAGCAGAGTTACTTTGCTCAAGCCTGTGGCCTAAAAGCACACTTTCACTGTCAGTCTCACATTTTAAAGCGGCATTTTCAGAGGCAGAAAAGCCTTGCTCACTCAGCCAAAATGGAAATGGTGTGGCAGAACCCAACCCCCTTGTAGCCCTTAATTCCACAAATTCAACTCCACTTCAGATTCTGAACAATTCTTATTTGGTCCTAACAGCACAAAAGCCCCTGTGATTTCAAATTACAGCCTAATCCCACTTAAGGACAATGATCCCACTGCTCCTACTACTCGCCTCTCAAAATAAACCTGATTAGCTACATTCAATTTAAAGCAACCAGATCCAAAAACTTGAAAGTGGAATTGGCCAAGCCAGTCATGGTTCAGACTTTTGAATAGGACTTTACCTTAGTCTTAAGTCATGTCTCTGTGTATCTTAATAACCTCTTGTTTGATGACAAGCCATTGGCTGGGTGAGCTATGCAGATGTGTTGCGTGGGGCCGGGTCTGACCGTTATGTGCCGTACCTTTCTGGGGCGGGTCACCTTGTTGTGTTTCCAGGGGACAGATTGATAGACGGCTCTGTGTCTCCAGTGTGGCCATAGATGTAGAGTCTCAGGTCTTACTCCACCCTAGGCTGTGCTGCGGTTATTTATCTCCCCACAGCGGGCGAGGTTCTGTCTTTGTGCAGATACGGCACCTATGTATAATTCATTGTAACAGTGGACTACAAAGTCACTATCAAAACCAAGTGTTTACTTCGATTGTACAGTATTTCAATTCTGGTGTCCAGTCCACTTTAGTCATATCATTCCAGGTTATTCACTTCAGTTCCAATCGCATATGGTAATCCATTTAATCTCAATAAATCCAATCAATACAATCAAAACATGACGTTGTGTTCAAGTTTTGGTGGCACTTGTGTTTGCCCAGGATTCTAACATCTGCTAAACTGTGTATGTGAACAATACAATTTGATTTGATTTGAAAGAGGTATGGTATGTTGACTCAAGATGTGATATAAGAGGTGGATGTATATGTATGATGAACTTGATTATCATTAAAGCAGACAGTGGTGTACAGTATGGCCAATGGGTTTTAGGCTTGCGCATGTTCTTGTTGAATACATTGAGCAGTGCCACAAATAGCACCTTGCATGTCCTCAAGAAACACAAGTCTGCTGCAAATTGTCAATGTTACATAGTGGTGCAATGTACTCTTCACTGGATGTTTCATTTGATCACACCCCAGCTAGCGCATTTGGTTCCTTGGAATTTGTGGGAACGTACGTTTTGGTTCCCCGTTGGTTCTGGGAACAAAGCCAAACGTTTCTTGACTAGTAAAAAGGAATGTTTTTAAACTTTCTGAGAATGGAAGGGAAAATGTAACCTGTTCTGGGAGCATACATTTTTAGGTTGCAGGGAGGTTTTACTATGGTTCTCTGAATATATTCCTGGGAGGTTTTATTAACGTTCTGAGAACGGAAATTCAAAGTAATTTTGAAGGTAATTAAATATTGTTCTGAGAACGTGTTTCAAAATGACTTTCAGTTAAACTGCTAACTTAACAAGAGAACAGAATGTATATGTTTTTAAATAACATTCTTTGAACTTTCTTTGAAGGTTACTAATGTTTTCTTGTGGTTTTTATGGAAAGTTTTCTAAAAGTTCTGAGAACATGACTTTAAATCGAAAACCTGCAGAAAACGTTATGCTGAAGTACTGAAAGTCCCACAGAAGAATGCTGTTTCTTAACATTCTTGGAATAATTTGACAACATTACTTTAAATAGAACCATGGGGAAATCTGTAGGAAACGTTACGCTGAAGTACTGAAATTCCCACCTAAGAAACGTATGGTTCTCACAACGTTATATGCTAGCTGGGTATCCTGCATCATTCCCAGATTGTTGTGGGAAGGTAGTATGAAAAATAACCATAGGACAACTTCGCTCTCACCAAGCTCTAAGAAGTAAATGGCTCTCAGAACGCTATGTGCTAGCTGGGACTGCTGTGAGTTGTAGTCTGCTAATTAGACTGTAGACAACTGGACTTTTTGGTGAAGAGAGGGAGAAGGATGTGGGAGGATGTAAAGGAAACCCTGCAAAAGGAGTTTTCAAAACCCAGATACTAAACATAGTGTGTGGTTTTTGAAACCACCTCTCTGTCATTATCTCCACCATAACCAGAGTCATTTGTTCATCATTGAGTTATGTACCGCCCATTTTAGATCGTTTATTGTCCACTGGCCATTAAAACCAGCCAGGTAGGTGGCTGATGTGGAGGTGGCTGTGGTTTCCATGACACAGGCGGCAATGTCAGTCCCTGTCTTTGAATACATCTCCTCTGCTTGGACTGCTGCCATCTCTGTCTTTACAGTCTTAGAAAAAAAGGTGCTATCTAGAACCTAAAAGGGTTCTTCGGCTGTCCCCATAGGAGAACCCTCTGAATAACCTTTTTTTGGTTCCACGTAGAACCCTTTTGGTTCTAGATAGAAATCTCTTGGTTTTCTTGTAGAACCCTTTCCATAGAGGGCTCTACGAGGAACCAAAAAGGGTTCTCCTATGGGGACAGCTTTTTTTCTAAGAGTGTTGCCGCTGCTTCAATGCTTTGATTGAGATGGGTAGCAGCCAGCAGTGACTAAACTGCTGAAAACAATCTAATGAATTAATCATGAAAAGGAAACAGTAGGCTTGCTCTTCTAGTCCCACTGTTCTGAGAGAGGAATTAGCATTATTGCATCTCAGCGCAACGTCAGGATTAGGAGCACTGTAGGTGATTACTCAAAGGGTTTTAGAATATCTCTCTGTAAATATAATGTCAATTGATGGTAGTTTCACAGTGTGCTGAATTTCTAACATTGGTGATTCTGTTCCAACACTTCTGACACACTCCTCTTTATAAATGCATAATGGCCTGGTTTTAGAGAAACAGACATCCTGTCTCACCTAGTCAACATTAACTTCTCTGAAATATTGATGCGAGAGGATAATAGGAGACTGGTGTTTCCTTTTCTGAACACACACATCAGCGTAGGAGTGTGTCATTCTCCTTTAAAAGATAGCCACAGCTGTGAATTACTAACCTAAAGCTATGTGGACCAAAATTGAAAACTTTTTTTCCAAGGAGCATTTCTGTTTGATTGAATGTAAAAAACACTCGTCAATGTCAAGGTTTACAGATTTCTGCCCCATACTAAATGATTGCTAAAACCTGTGGATTCTAAAGAGGTATGTCTGATTGAATTAGGTTATCTAACATACTCTAGCCTACAATGTGTTTTCAAATAGAAAGCCTTTTCTCTGTAATGTTATTTCAGTGTGGCTCATTGGATATGATTGAGTAGGGGCTTTCCCACTGGGCAAAAACTGGTTGAATCAACAATGTTTCCAGGTCATTTCAACAACAAAAAATCTATGTGATGATGCTGAATCAATGTGGAAATCTTTTTGGATTTGCAAAAGGGAATTTCATATTTTGTTCACCCAACGTTTAACCTAAATCCAATGACGTGAAATGTTTTGTTGAATTCACATTACTTGACAACTCAACCAAATGTAAATCAAAACTAGACGGTGAAACACCAGTCTCAACGTCAACAGTGAAGAGGTGATTCCGGGATGCTGGCCTTCTAGGTCGTCCATAACACTTTTTTCCAATCTTCCTCTATCCAGTGTCTGTGTTCTTTTGCCCATCTTAATCTTTTATTTTCATTGGCCAGTCTGCGATATGGCTTTTTCTTTGCTACTCTGCCTAGATGGCCAGCATCCCGGAGTCGCCTCCTCACTGTTGACGTTGAGACAGTGTTTTGCGGGTACTATTTAATGAAGCTGCAGTTGAGGACTTGTGAGGCGTCTGTGTCTCAAACTAGACACTCAAATGTACTTGTCCTCTTGCTCAGTTGTGCACCGGGGCCTCCCACTCCTCTTTCTATTCTGGTTAGAGACAGTTTGCGCTGTTCTGTGAAGGGAGTAGTACACAGCATTGTATGAGATCTTCAGTTTCTTGCCAATTTCTTGCATGGAATTAACTTCATTTCCCAGAACAAGAACAGACTGACAAGTTTCAGAAGAAAGGTCTTTGTTTCTGGCCATTTTGAGCCTGTAATCGAACCCAGAAATGCTGATGCTCCAGATATTCAACTAGTCTAAAGAAGGCCAGTTTTGTTGCTTCTTTAATCAGCACAACAGTTTTCAACTGTGCTAACATAATTGCAAAAGGTTTTTCTAATGATCAATTAGCCTTTTAACATGATAAACTTGGATTAGCTAACACAATGTGCCGTTGGAACAGAGGAGTGATGGTTGCTGATAATGGGCCTCTTGTAAGTGGTGCGTAACTGGCTGCAGGGAAGTCAGGCACAGGAGAGCAGAAATGGGTAACAACCGTAGCACTTTAATTATGCAAAACAAACTGCACCCAGAACAACAAAATACGGGTTGAAATAACCCGTCGCAAACCAGTCTGAAGTGCACATACACTTTACAACAAACAATTCCACACACAGTCATGGGGGGAACAGAGGGTTATATGCACGTCAAGTAATGAGGGAATGTAAACCAGGTGTGCGGGAAAACAAGACAAAACGAATGGAAAATGATAGGTGGATCGGCGATGGCTAGAACACCGCCCGAACAAGGAGAGGAACCGACTTCGGCGGAAGTCGTGACACCTCTGTACGCCTATGTAGATATTCCATTAAAAATCAGCTGTTTCCAGCTACAATAGTCATTTACAACATTAACTATGTCAACACTGTATTTATGATCTGTTTGATGTTATTTTAATAGACAAGAAATGTGCTTTTCTTTCAAAAACAGGGACATTTGTAAGTGACCCCAAACTTTTGAACAGTAGTGTACATATGTGCGAATGTACATTTGCATGCGAGCATGTGTACATGCATATGTACGTTTGTGCATTTGTGTGTGTGTGTGTATTTGTGCGTATGTGCACATGTGTGAGCAAGTAATAGTTTGGGACCATGCTGTAGTGGTTTTGAAGTGACAAACAGATAATTATGAGATAATCTAATGCACAAACCACTACATGCTGAAGTCCTTGTGTATTTGTACCCATGTGAAGTGCTTTTCTCTTTATTCAGACACATAACAGCATCAACCTCTGGCCCTCCAGAGACCCTGATGTTATAAACAAGGTCTTTAGCAGTTCCCTTCATCCAATTGTTTCGCCCACAGTTTATTAACAATCACCATGGAGCTCATCAGGGCCATCATCTTCTCATGGCCAACAATGGGGAATGAGAAACAAACCGTCACTTTAACGCAATCTCCATGGTAATGAACAATAGATGATATACAGCGCATTCGGGAAGTATTCAGACGCCGTCCCTTTTTCCACATTTTATTATGTTACAGCCTTATTATAAAATTGATTAAATAAATGTTTTAATTCCCCATCAATCTACACACAATACCCCATAATGACAAAGTGAAAACATTTTTGATAATCTATTAAAAATAAAAAAACGGAAATACAATTATTTGCATAAGTATTCATACCCTTTGCTATGAGACTCAAAATTGAGCTCACGTACATCCTGTTTCCATTGATCATCCCTGAGATGTTTCTACAACTTGATTGGAGTCCACCTCTGGTACATTCAATTGATTGGACATGATTTGGAAAGGCACACACCTGTCTTTTTAAGGTCCCACAGTTGACAGTGCATGTCAGAGCACAAATCAAGCCATGAGGTCGAAGGAATTGTCCGTAGAGCTCCGAGACAGGATTGTGTCGAGGCACAGAACTGGGAAAGGGTACCAAAACATTTCTGCAGCATTGAAGGTCCCTAGAACACAGTGGCCTCCATCATTCTTCAATGGAAGAAGTTTGGAACACCAAGACTCTTCCTAGAGCTGACCGCCTGGCAAAGCTGAGCAATTGGAGGAGAAGGGCTTTGGTCAGGGAGGTGACCAAGAACCCAATGGTCACAAAGCTCCAGAGATCCTCTGTGGAGATGGGAGAACCTTCCAGAAGGACAACCTTCTCTGTAGCACTCCACCAATCAGGCCTTTATGGTAGAATAACCAGACGGAAGCCACATCTTCAGTAAAAGGTATATGACAGCCCACTTGGAGTTTGCCAAAAGGCACCTAAAGGACTCTCGAACCATGACAAACAAGATTCTCTGGTCTGATGAAACCAAGATTGAACTCTTGGCCTGAATGCCAAGCATCACGTCTGGAGGAAACCTGGCATGTTTTTCAACGGCAGGGAATGGGAGACTAGTCAGGATCGAGGGAAATATGAACGAAGCAAAGTACAAGAGATCCTTGATGAAAACCTGCTCCAGAGCGCCCAGGAGTAAAGGGTCTGAATACTTATGTAAATGTGTTCTTTCAGTTTTTTTTATACATTTGCAATCATTTAAAGAAACCTGTTTTTGAAAAAACAGTTTTTGCTTCGTCAATATGGGGTATTGTGTGTAGATTGATGTGTGGAAATAACAAGAAAATGTGGAAAAAGTCAAGGGGTCTGAATACTTTCCGAATGCACTGTACATATGGAGTTCAAATGAAAGGACAAGAAGCTCTGCGGCAGGCCAATACTAAAAGCAATATCCCTGTGTTCTGTCCTCATTTAGTCTTGACATTCTGTATACTCCCCTTGTCCTATTGGTCAAAAAATGACCCGCCTTCACTAAACCCCTAAAATAAAGCAGCTTAATTGAATTATAAACCCCAAATCAATTTTGCATTAAGAAACAACCTGTCATTCATCACAAACTTTGTGAATACTGTATCTGGGTTTTCCCTCTTCACAATGCAGAAAGACATGCATTTAATCAGTGTACACCACTCGTTTTTATTACAACACACCTGTCATAATTGTTTTCCTTACTAACGTAAAGGTTTCTTATTATTATTATTATTGCTAAAGTTACTGTATAAGTGTAAACATAAATGTTTTAGCAAGCGATAGCACTTGTATAGCCTAAGAAAGTAGCAGAAATGTGCAGAAAGTAGTTTTGAATGCATTTTATTGAAGGGAAACAATAACAGTCTTGAACTTTTTGGGCAACATAGTGATATATTCTTATATACTGTACAATGAGGAATTCATCAACAAAATGCTAGTCTTCTCCCATTTTTTAACCATTGCCCCCACCCACAAGGTGTATAAACAACAACAGTAATTAATAATAAAATAAGATAATAGATACAAAACAAAAATGTGAAGAACATAAATCAATCAACTCTAATTAGCACAAGTAGGACAGTATGCAAGTGTGTGTGCATGGGCTTTGCAGATGTATTTCTCACATGTGCAGCACATAGTATTTGTTTTACAGTCCTTCTTTGGGGGGCAGAATTGGCATCTCCTCTTGCCTGCCCCAGCTGCAGCCTCAGGTGGATCAGGACAAGATTCTGCCCATTGAACAGCTTTCACAAGCGCTGCAGAGGGTGCTGTGCGGGGGAGGCGCTCCCTTCTTTGAATGTGTGTGGTTACAAGTGCTTTTCCCAGCTGCTCCAGGAAAACCCTCCTCTTGTTCCCCTTATCAGGCATATAGGTAGGGTTGATCTTGTTCCATATCCCGAAGGCATTGTATGAGGACACATCAATGATGTTATGGAAGATGACCAGGGGCCAGCAGGTAGTCATCCTCCTGCAGCTGTAAGTTCCAATCACCTTGTCCAGGTTGTCCACGCCTCCTTTGTGGTTGTGGTTGTAGTCCAGGATGATGGCAGGCTTCCTGTCCTCACGATCACTGATCTCAGACGTTTTGTGCAGTGTGCTCAAGAGGACCACATTCTTGTTCCTCTTTGGGAGGTAAGAAACTAGAGTGGTGGTGGGGGTGAAGGCAAACTTTGATGAGAAGGCCTCTCTCCCCCTTGTTCTTTCTAGCTGTGCCAACCATGGTGATCTTCCTCTTCAGGAGCTGCTTGCTGAGTTCATAAGAGGTGAAGAAATTGTCACACGTGTCACAGTCCATCTGTCACGTCAAGCACAACCCGCATCCCCTGGTTCTTCTCCGGGCCTCCACTGGTCAGCTTCCCTGTGTAGACTTGCATCTTCCAAGCGTAGCTGGATTGTGCGTCACAGGCCACCCATATCTTAATGCCATACTTTTCTGGCTTGCTGGGCATATACTGCCGGAAAGGACAGTGACCTTTTGACAAAATAGATTACTATCAGTAATTAGTATCAGTGTCACAGAAAACAATCACATAAATGAATGATATTGGAACAATACATAATAAAATTAACAATGAAAATCACTTACATTACAGATAAGAAAAAAAATGTACCTCTGAATGGAACCAGTTGCTCATCCACTCATCCACTGTTACTTCCACCAGTTCGTCTGTCACACGCCTCGCATGTCTTGACTCATGATTAACAAATCGTAGCATTCTTGAGAAAGTGTGAAAGACTTTCAGTGGCTTCGTGGCACGGGAAATTGCCCTTCCACTCTCTGCATCCCAGAGACTACATGTAGGACCTCTACACACCTGCTAAGATTAGCAGCCCTATGTAGACACGAAGGTCAATCTCATCCATCCTTTTCCAGTTGTCTCCATTTTTACAGAAACCCTCAAAATGTGTCATCTCCAGGATGATTTTTTCGATGGCTTGTGTGATGAAGATGTAGAATGTTGAGGCGATGTCCTAGGCATGGGCAATTGCATGTCTTGTGGGCCCTGGGGTCATCCTTATGACATTTTGTGCTGCCATCCTGCTCTGGTTGTCATATGGCGACAAGTTGACAAAAATGTCTCTCTTTCAGCTTCTTCTTCATCTGAAGATGATGCATCGTGCTCTTGGTTATACTCTTCCCCATCTTCTTCTTCAGATACCACCTCCTCTTCTAAATCATTGTTCTCTTGTTCCTCCTGGACATCTGCAAAAATCAGATCTACGACCTTTCGGGCACTGAAATGTGCACTCATGGCTTCAGCAAAGAAAGATCTGGGGGAATTGTCATCTGCAGCACCTTTATAGACTGCATTCCCCATTAGTAAACAATGCTTTCAAGAAATATTTATTTTGCCTGAAATTTTGTTTATTTTGTCTGATTAAAAAAAGAAATTGTCTGTGAACTTGAGTCATGTGTTGGGTCATGGAGGGGAGATGCTGCATGTGCAGCTGCATGTGAGCACAATGTGCAGTTTCTGTACAGATAAATCAGATGAAGCATGAACTGTGAGATGTAGTAGGGAGTTGTAGTTTCCAACTGGCAAATATTCTACATAGTTTAGCAAAAGAAAACATGGTAATGACCATGACTACAATGACCATAATCCATTGTGCACCCGCTTAAACTTATCCGGGGATGTGCGGAGCTGACACAGAGAGAAGAGAGAATGCATGATCGAGAGGGATAGAAAGCAGTTGCTTTGAGAGCCTGAAAATACTTGATCTAAGTGATTGATAGCTAGTATTCAGTAGTCATAAAGGTATGCCTTATTTACTTTGAAGAACTACTAAAATTGTGATTTTGTCAGACAGCATAGGCATCAGCTCTACAGAGATGAGATGATGACTTGGAATTAAATAATAAAGTAATCAAATAAAACAAATAATTTATTTTATAATAAATGATTTGTTAGTTACAGCATTCAAGCCACACAACGCATAGTGCATTGAAACTGAAATCCAAAACCGTGATAATTTGAAAAAAAGTAATCGAACCTAAACTGAACCGCCCTAAAAAAGCACTAATCGCTCAGCACTACAGTGAATATTACATCAATATTACATAAAAGTGAACGAAGGCTGTGACAGGAAAGGAGATCTTCAAGAGCTTTTACTGGCATGTTTAGGACTAATGAAGAGGCTAGGTACAGGTAGTCTCGCATGATCATCCTTCCAAATCCTGTCTTGTTGACTTTACGTGAGAAGCCTGAAGTCTAAGGCTAGGCTACAGGACATGTACACTATAACAATGTCCTGTAATTTGGGAAATTGTAAATAGTGAACACAGGCTCTTTATTTGTTGGTCAGGATGTTGATAGTGTACAAGTCCTATCTCATGGGACCAAAATGTTCTCATGAATGATAATACAATGAGTAAGACTCTTTCTTGGGAGCAACCATTGGTTGTGTCTTATTACAGCTCTGCATGTGTGACAGTAGCTGCATCCCCCACTGGAATCTAAAGATAACACAGCACAGTTGGACGTCTTTGTTGAATTATTCAAGATTGACTAGCTCAATATAGCGCACCTGTCAAACGACAATATTACCCTTGTGATATCAAGATTTAACCCCAAACTCATCTCACAAGCTGCAGATGTCATTTTGCCATATGTTATAGAACCACTCAGGTTTTCTATTGGAGTCGCACCACTTGTGCCTATCTACATACAGAACAGTATGTGATGTTTGTTTTAAAATTACCAATGGTGTTGGGGAGAAAATATTTTCTCTAAAACAAAACTATGCGTTTCCCTGTACTGTAGGTCTTTGTTAATGTCGGTGTGATGCATCATCTTGATGGCTCTGGTGCTGTGACTGTTGTGGCCTCTCACCTGGAATGGGTGTGGCAATACGTGAGTTGAGGAGAGTGTGAAATGAAGCTCAGGCAATGCCAGGTGAGGCCAGGCGAGGCAGGTGCACCTCTCAGGGCCAGGTATGGCTTCTCTCTTTCTCTGAGGCCCTGGTGCCCACATGACCAGCTAGCTGTTCCTAGGGCTCCAGCAGGCATGGAGGGCTCTCGCTGCTCTCTGCTGCTCAGGGGAGTGAGTGACAGCCGGGATGGGTAACTGAGCTGTCCCAGCAGAGCATACCTAATCGAATTGACTCGGTGAGAGCAGCAGCCTGGATCAAGTAATTACATGGAGCTAAAAACAAGCAGGCAGCCTTGGCTGGGCTCTGGGCTGTACACAATATCCAATCCAATGAACAGAAGAGTCCTTCCAACAATTCAGTGCCTTTTGAGAAGTGTTTTTTTTTCTCACTTAGTTTTAACATTTTGTCATAAAGAGCACTATGATTTGACTATAAGATGTTAAATGTTCCTTAAAAAATAAATATTTAAAAAGGAATAGTTTCACCATATTAAAACAAGAGTTCAGTTTATGTAACAGTCCACTGGGCACTGTTCAATCAACGTTTTTACCACATAATTTCAATGAAATTACGTTGAACCAACATGGAACAGATGTTGAATTGACGTCTGTGCCTGGTTGGAGGCTTGCCATTCAAATTAGGGACAGACAGATAATTCACTAATCACAATAAATAAATAATAATCTTCAGAAATGACTTTGTCAAAGAAACAATATAACTAGGGCTTTACAATGATGGTGAAAACTTGGAGAAATGTTGGGGTTCAAATCTTCCTAGAAGTCACTTAGGGTGCATGGAGGGACATGTCAAAATGTAGAATTTTGTCACTAAAGCAAGTCTTTATTCATATAAAAAATCTGATTGAATTCTCCATGTGGTCTATATTAAAGGGAACTTTTTGTATATATATAAAAGGCTTTTAAAAT
Organism: Salmo salar; assembly: GCF_965601325.2. Lineage (NCBI taxonomy): Eukaryota > Metazoa > Chordata > Actinopteri > Salmoniformes > Salmonidae > Salmo > Salmo salar. The sequence continues at coordinate 35,684,755 of NC_138306.1, read as the reverse complement.
GCAATGATGGTGCACAATTTCTACTTAAAATATCAGCGACGCAAAAGGAACTCATTTCGTGGAACTACTCAGAAGTGAGGCAGATTGAAGTAGAGTGTTTCTCACTTATGCCTAACTTCCCCTCGGTTTTTCCCTCCCTCCCTCCCTCCCTCCCTCCCTCCCTCCCTCCCTCCCTCCCTCCCTCCCTCCCTCCCTCCCTCCCTCCCTCCCTCCCTCCCTCCCTCCCTCCCTCCTTCTTGCCTCTGTCTGGTATTTCCTAATATCGTTTGACACTCATCAAACACCAAACAAAGCAGCATAAAGGACTAGATCAATAGAGGCTGAGGACTGGAGGAGGGCTGACAGACAACAACACAGTCTTCATGGCAGGTGCTGAGTTTCTGATGAACCTGTTGTCACTACATCTGGCCTGAATGAGGCTCTGTACCTGAGTGCTGTCAGGTGCCTCACAACACACACCCCCAGACACTTAACGCCATTCAGGTCTGTGGACAGAAACAATGACCTCTCCTGATCTGGCCAGGTTTGGATCCTGTGAACAGTTGCTTGCCCCCTCTGTGACACTAAAGTAATCGCATAATAAAATTACTACATCTGAGGAAAGGGGGACAAAAAGTACATAATTAATTGAGATGCTTTTTATAAATGAATTATTAAAAGGTGGACCATTTTAAACTAGGATCAAGGACTGTGTGTGAATACAGTCGTATCACCCGCTCCCCTTCTTCAATCACAAACTTTTTGATTGGAGTGGTTAGGAACGTTTACAATTTAGATTTTGCAGTTTAATTGACAAAATTTCCATAGGAAAAAAAAGTTATCCTTTGGGGGCTCAACAGTATCTATCATATTTAGATTCTATACCTCACTTTTTTTCTGTCAAAGTTCTACCCCTCTAGAAAAGTTCAGGACATTCATTCCATTTAATCAGAGACATCGAAACAGTAGAGACAAAGGTATGAACCAAGAGAAGTCTGGAATATGACGGATCTGATGATGAAGTGTTGTTGCCACCTACTCAGAGGAACTAAATACTTCTTAAACATCTGTTCTAGGTCAAAGGTCTACAGTACACTCTGATATTTGCATATTGTCATTTTCAAAGGCCTTTCAGAATCCTCTGGGTGATGACACTTTATTTTTTGACAAAAAATACTGATAAACAACAGCCATGGCACTGCTACCTGCACCCGATGAGAGACCCATTCCCCACAGCATCTTATCAGGTGGCCCTCCAGCCCTCTATTCTGAGCACAGAAACAGTATGTAACCTTAGCAACCATCTGCCTACCTGAGTTAGATTCCACAGTTAGATTTGTTTATTGTTGCAATACCAGAAAATAAAATATACTTTTGAGCCATATAGGCGTCCTTGAAATTATTCTAAGAAAAGAGTGGGTGTAATTTGAACATGTTATGTGATACTTGCAACATATCTGGAGTGTCTTTAATTTTACAAATAGAATGCTGCAACTCAACCAAATCCTCTTCTGCAACTGAACTTCTTATTTAAAATAACCTTAAAGACATATTTTAATGTTTAAAATATATATATATATACAGTATATAAAATGTTAACAAAGCACTGAATTAACCAATTAACTTAATCACTTAGGCGAAAATAAATGATTTTCCGACTCATTGCTGTAAAGTACATTTTAGAACCATTGCAGTGCAAAAACATCTATTCCATTAGAAACATCTCGATTGTGCTTTCCATACTGATTTTCCTGCAAGATGCTCATGAAGAAACAAAGGCAAAGAATAACGAAATAGCTGACAAATATGTTTTGGATGAATTTATTATGTTTTGTCAAAATTGTAAACACAACACTGTACTTACTGCTCGTGCATATACTGTACACCACACACCAGTACATAGCTTATTTATCATTACAATCACCAGTTTAGCATATCAAATACAATTCTAAGATTGAGATTACAACGCACTGATGACACAATATCAAAGTGGCAAGCTTTCTAGCTCCCAATAATGACAACAAAATCAAATCAGTCCAAAAAATATACACGCTTTCCAGCATCCAAATAACACTACAAAATCCTATCAGCAAATCCATACACTGTGTAAACAACTAGATAAAGAGTGTTTTGTTATGCCACATTTGTAGCTTTGGCAGTTATGTTTGAGAATGTTGTAATTATCCTTAACAAACAGAATGATGTTCTGCTTTTCAAATACAAAGCAAAACATGAATTATGTTTCAACAGTTTTTTTGGCAAAATGACAGAAGTTTTCTCAACCCATCTCAATGATGTAGGAAGAAATGTTCAGTGCTTTTCTTTGAGGCACAGGATTTAGATGGCATGAATAAAAGACAAGGTAAACTGGGAAGACAGAGAGGGAGAACCAAGACTTTGAAAAAAGCATTGAAAAGAGACCAAGTGACAGGGACTGAACAAAACATACATTTGGAAAGACATTCAGGAATGAAATTGTTGGATAGTGTTAAAAGGCATTTCTATTCGTATCAAAGGATCCACCAGAGTCTCAATATGATGAACATATTTCTCAAAAAAAAAAACGTATTATTAGAGATTTGAAATGTGTTGATATTTGTGTAATAAAACGTAATAGTCTGCCGACCACTGGGATTGGAGATCACATACTGTAGAATAGCCGTGGGACCTATACGTGTATGACATTAACTGGATGATGACTAAATCTGTGGCACTGAAACTATCTGTATTAAAATGCTGCAGACCTTACTCATCTATAAATGTCTTCATGGCTACTCACTAGAAATGACTGAAACTAGAGTGGTATTCTCATTACAGGATAAAGAATTTGCACACAATCCACTTTAATTCAGGATGTGTGATTTGAAAGAGACTCAGCTTAGGTTGGGCTGGGACCATGACTCATAATGAGGTGTGGATGTGTAGATAGCGGATGAGCCACTCTTTCAATAATGCAACAACTTGAACTAATTTTCGCAGAGCTGGGTCAGCTGAACCACTTTGAAGGCCAGCATCCTAATATTCCCACTTCCCCAAACATTGTTAAGGGATAATTTACGACTGCTGTTTATCCGGATATTAACCCAAACATTAAACATCTATGGGCATTTAACCTGTGTACTCTGTTTGCATTCGTTGAATACCATTCAGCCACAAATGAATGGGTCTCCAAACCACGGTTACCCCAGAACATTAACATGTACCTCTTGGCAAAGTGGAGATACAACTATTGTAACATGTCCTGTGCTCTGAGCCGGGGCTTTTATGCAGAACAAATGGCAGTGCTTTACAGTGTTGTCCCTGGACTGCAGGGAGGACAGATCATTGCTATTTCACATCTGATTTTTAGGGCTTTGAAACTGAATGATGAGAAGAGCACTGCAAGCAGCATCATACCTAAAAGCACTTCTAAAAATGTATTTGAGGCATCCCTTAAAGGCAGTCAGTGCTCTCTCGCTCTCTATGAACAGCATGTTATTCCTCTTTCCCTCTGAGCTTAACAACATTTGTGTACCTAATGAAATGCACTAACAAGAGCAGAGGAGACCTGCAGTGATCCCTGTAAGCGGTCCATACCACTCCGTCACGTGTTGATGATGCTTTTTGTGACTATGCAACAGCCAAAAATCCAGAATCCTAAATGTATATAGTATTATTGGCCAGAATCGTTTCATTCTACAATAGGTGATAGTGATTATTGAAGGGTAATGAGATGGATGACTTTTCCATTCCAATGCATCCTGCAATACCCGTCAAGGGCTTGATATGTTACCAACATTTGTTTGAATTGGCGAATGACTAATACTCACTTCCTCATGTGAAAACAGGCTTGTTTTATCTATAGCACTGTGTGATTCATTCCTGCCTCAGTCATCTCAGTTGGCCCAGGTGTGGACTTGATCTCATTTAGCACAGATGTGGACTTGATCTCATTTTGCACAGATGTGGACTTGATCTCGTTCTGCCCAGGTGTGGACTTGATCTCATTTTGCCCAGGTGTGAACTTGATCTCATTTTGCCCAGGTGTGGATTTGATCTCATTTTGCCCAGGTGTGGACTTGATCTCGTTCTGCCCAGGTGTGGATTTTATCTCATTTTGCCCAGGTGTGGATTTGATCACATTCAGCCCAAGTGTGGATTTGATCTCATTTTTCCTAGGCGTGGACATGATCTCAGTTTGCCCAGGTGTGGAGTTGATCTCAGTTTGCTGAGGTGTTGATTTGATCTCACCACAGCTTGTGTCTTTCCTATCTTCCTTCAGCTGATCCAGATCCTTCTTCTCTTTGGCTGGGGAGGTGTCCTTGCTCTGCCACTCTGTCACTGTTTCAGTGCAGGTCACTCTCCTGGCCCCCTGTTTGGTCCCGTTGCTGGTCTGCTGTGGGGTGCGTGGGTCCCTGGCCATGCTGTAGCCGCTCTGGATCATGGAGAGGGTGCGGTGGTGGGCCTCCTGCCTCTGGCATCTGTAGAGCCCGCGGAACGCTGAGCGGAACTTCTGAGACATCAGGTTGTACACTACGGGGTTGATGGCGCTGTTGGCATACATACAGATCCGACAGAACAGAACAAACCATGCGTCCAGGTAGGGTGTGGCAATGAAGGAGTTAATAAGAACCAAGGTCCGGTAGGGCATCCACAGTAAAGCGAACAGGATCACCACCACTGAGAGCATCTTAGTGACCTGTGAGAGAGACAGGAGAGATTAGATCAGGGGAGATCTAATGCATACTGTATGTTCACTCATGTCACAATAAACTTGGGCTAAGCCATTAACCTTTTAAATCCAATGAATGAACATGCATACATAACCGTTTAAACATGTGTCAAACTGTCATATTCAGTGGTATCAGAAGCACAGTTAAATACTATGGGACGTATTACAGTATCATTAATCTGATTCCCTTATCGCACTCAACATTACATTAGAGATTACCTTTAGCACTCCACAATTCAGTGTTTATCTGTGTGAGAGCCTTGTATCAAGCAAACAGACACACTGTGGCCACTCTTAACCAGAGAATGTTTGGCCTTGGCCAGCAGGCATAGTGGATTATGTCAACGAGGCCACAGGGGGCCCCAGTGTCTTAGGGAGAACAGACCCCCATTTGAGAGAGAGAGAGAGAGAGAGAGAGAGAGAGAGAGAGAGAGAGAGAGAGAGAGAGAGAGAGAGAGAGAGAGAGAGAGAGAGAGACCCTTAGCCCCTGGTTTTGTGACCATGGCGACAACACACAGGCAGACATTCTAGAACCCCGGTGAGACAGATGAAGAACCACCGTAAGACTCCACTGATTAGCCTTATCACTCCCAAACAATGGCACAGGCTGTCTTTTATCCCCTGCTCACCTTTTTGTCTGTACGAATTTTAAACACTTTACTCTCACCAATTCAAAACCTTTTATTTGTCGTCCTACATTTGATCATGGCAACACAAAAGAGAGGAGGTTGATACTCGTATCATACATGGCCTCTTTAAGCTAAATGCTTTTTGAGATAAGGTTCCCTTGATAAACGGCAGTCGATGACAGCAACCTTGAGTGAAATAAAAAAATTGAAGCGTTTAATTGAAGCGGAGAGAGCCATGGAGGTGGAGGCTTTAATTATACAACAGCAAGATAATGACACTAAGGATCACTGTGACATTTTGAATATGCATCTTATTATTTTCATAACGCATCACCAGCACAGGGAGTTTTAAAGCAGACTGCTGTAGATCACAAACAAAGCTGCTGCAGATCATAGCAGGTTTCAATTACGTTGAATACAGGAAATATAAAACTTGTAGTGTATTTGAGGTTTAAAAAGGCTTCTGAAATTTGTAATTTCCGCTACGAAATTTCAGACTTGATTTTCCCTTACGAAAAATGTATTAACCTCTACAAAAATGTCCATGAATCATAATCCACATAAGAATTCACATTTCCTGTTGCTGCAGGATTATTTTCCTGCTGTAGCAAACTGGCTCAAATTAAGATCCTACATCTGTAGGTTCCAGGAGTTTCATCAGAACTTCATCAGATTTTTATCAGCAAATCAAATAGAGGTCCAATAAATAAAAGAGCAAAGACTAACTGTTGGAGAACTGAGACTATAATCATCTGCTGCATTAAGCACACTTCAATGGAAATTACAAATCTTGTTATGCAAATATTTTGCTCAAATGGAGCTCCTTGAACACTTGCGATTAAGATCTACCCACAATCGAAAACCGATGCACGCACACACACACGCAAGGTCATTTAGAGCATCCTGACATGACATATGTTATTTTCTTCACTTTTCTGCCACAGAACTGACAGCTGTTGCTGTACCCAGTCTTCTGGTTTTTATGTTTTCATTTCAGCCTTGAAACATCATTATAGCTGGGGACCTGTGGATAATAAGGATACTGTATCCCACAGCAGGTGCACTGCACTGGAAATCCTGGGGAAGTCATTATTTCAGAGGCGAGACTATTGTGTGTGTGTCTATGTGTATGATTTTACAATCCTTTGTTTTATTTCCCCATTGCAATACATGTAGCCTACAATGCTGCCATACCGAGCAAGCACTAACTGGCTGTGTGATATTCCTCAGCCAAATGTGTCTCATGCAAAGGATTTTGCTAATGCTGACTGATAAACGGGAGTTAATTTCTTCATTCTACAGTATGGTTGAATTTCTAGAGCCTGAAGGTCTAAGCCACTGTTTACTTACTGTTTTATAACATTGTGATTAGATAGGTATTCATATTTTGAATGCTTCTGTTATGTAGGCAATGTGAAAATAAATAATTACATGAATTTGCTAAGGAAGTGGGTATTACCATACACATGTGTTTGGAAACAATTGATACAATAGGATGGGTGAAATCAAAACATACATACAAATATGGCCTTGCTTACCCTCATATTAAATGGACAAGGGGAATCTGGGTTTTCAGGCATAAGACCTGAGTACACAATGTACAATACTGTAAAGTTTTGAGAGAACACATATAATAAAGCTACGGCTAAGGCACTTGGCACTGTGCAACACCACAGACTCAGATCCCCTGAGAAAGCCTTTTACTCCAACAGCTCCAGAAACCATTACAGCTATTTCACCCTTAGGTCAGTCATAACCAAGGTGGGCATTGCAGTTGACTCTGCAAACAGCAGGCCACTTATCCCAAGTGATAGGAAGAACATGATGCTTTGATGATATCATGCGCTAATCCGTGGAGATCAGAGAGCAGGGTAAAGATTATGCTGGGGTCAATTGTGACCAAAGCCATTGGATGCCAATTACAGGAGGACATAAAGGGGGCTTCTTGCTCTGTGATGCACGCACCTGTTTCCTGGAGGAGAGCGTGCTCTTCGGGCGGCCCTGACGACCCCCTTTCCCTCCATCTGCTGGTTCCTTGCAGCTCCTGCGGAGCGTGGTGGCACCAGAGGAGACCGTGCCCGCATCAGGCCGGTTGGGGAGTGGATTGAGGTACAGGATGCGGGCGATGAGGCCGTACAAGACAATGGCCAGGAGCAGAGGGATCACATAGAAGATGGCAAAGTCAATGAGGTATATGGGGAGGTAGAGGTCACGGGACACCTTGTAGCCACACTGGATGCTGCCGCTCTTCATTACCTGGATATCCACCAGGAAGAACCACAGCATGCAGTAGACACAGGTGAACACCCACACCCCTGCTATGATCCGTTTGGCCCGGGACACCGTGCACACTGTCTGGGCCCTCATTGGGTGGCAAATAGCAATGTACCTGGAAATGGAGAAGCACAAACAACAGACACTTTGGCTTGTTGTTTTCCAAAGACATTTATACAGCAAATTATTCCAAATAGTTTTTGTTAATGCTTTGGTTGATGAGGTATAAAGGGGTTACGGTAGTTGAGGCATCACTCACCTCTCCACAGTAAAGGCTGTGATAGAGCAGGAGGACACATTGATGCCAAGGTACTGGAGGTAGGTGATGCCAAGGCAGCCAGCATGCCCAAACACCCAGGTACCCGTCAGGCTGTCTGACACATTGGGAAGACCAGCGGCCACCAGCACAGTCAGGTCCGCTATGGCCAGGCTGACCAGGTAGCAGTTAGTGGGCGTACGCATGTGTCTCGTGGTGAGGACCACCAGAACCACCATGATATTACCCACAATGCCAAGTCCACAGACTAGCAGAACCAGAAAAACTGCCACAGTCTTGTACTCCAGAGACTGGGATATGGGGTCCCCTGGTCCCACCAAGGAAATGTTGGTTGGGGTGTCCATCCTTGAGCTTACATTTTCTGTCATGTTTGCAGGTGATGAGTTTGTTTCTATGTGAGTGAGATGGAGAGAGTGAAGGACATAGGAACTGGCATGTGTGAGTGTGTGATATGTCAGCATGGGAATGTAGGAATAAATGTCCCTACACGTGTTCTGTATTTGTTGCTAATGATACCCCTTTAATGGTGTACTATGTTCCGTCTGTCTTCAGCCTATTTAATTATTTTGCAGGGTTATAATTTGATTTAATTAATCAAATCAACACGTTGAAGCTAATTTTCCTCTGCCTTTAGCCCTTTTAAACAAATGAGAATGCCATTGATCCGCCTGAAAATAGAACAATTATTGTAGTTAATTGAAAGAATACTACTATCAAAGTATCTACCTTTGGAAAGACATGCATTGGCAATCGCTAAATACACACTTAGCTGGACATGATAGATAAATGCTGTTTGTTTTAATGTCAACATTAGGAGTAAAACAATTGGCTCAACACATGGTGGTAAAACAAAACATTATAAACCATCTTTACAGATGGTTTCGTTCTCTGCAATAAAAATGACCAACAGGTGGCAGTGTTTGCCCTATATTCTTTCACCTATGTTCTAAAAGCGTGTCTTGGCAGAAATATATATACTATACTGTATAAAAAAAAGACATATTTTTGCAGCGGTGGCAACAATTTAGCAACACTAAATGAATATAGGGGAAACCATAGGGAGACATTATAAGCTCCCACAGAACATTATTCAAATGAGGCATTTTAGTTCTGCACAGTATTAGTTAAGCATAACAAATTCCCCAAAAGCATGCCAGCACTTATCAGACACTTGACATTTCCAAAATGATTCATTTAGGTTGGTAAATATACAAATTCCAATGTGTGCTTTCATGCATGTGCAACATACAGTATGTTTACTTGAAGCCCAGATCATGCAGATTAATATTCAGTAGAATATAAATGACCTTTTGCAAAAACTGGTTGAAAAGCTAAATGACTGGGTGAAGTACTATACCAGCTAATAGTTTCATATATTCAACACAATATCAATAGAATTCAACACAAACATCAATACACTCTATACAAATATCACACCAAGAACCTCATCTCTTATTTCAAAGACTGTGTTTCAAATCTGCTTTAGGCTTAGTCAGAGTGCAACACATTTAGTGAGTGAAAGCCATCTAGACATCTGTTGATCTTTTCAGTCTCCTTGCCATGTAAATGAGATTGGGCCTCCTCCCCAGAGGATACCTCTAATAAATTGAGGTGGACATGAAATGAAAAGTAATTTAACTGAAGCCCACCATAATTCAGACACCACCTTCCCCCCACATCTCACAGTAAACTTAGTTTTACCCATTTCTACATTTTCATTATGTTGGGCTGTTGGTCTGAAGCAATTTTAACATCGCTATGCAGAGATGATTGGAAGAATAATACTTCTGTATTATGGTCAGTATAGGTCATCATCTACCAGCTACAGGCTGTACATTTAATAAATTGTTAAATACACTATAGATGTGTTTGTTTACTAGGTTTGTCTTTAAAAATAGAAGTAAGCTTATTGGCTGGCCACAGATACTTTGCTGTAACTATTACATTTAATGTTTTTAATTTCATTGTTTCATTTTTGCCTACTGATCTAACAACACATATCTTTACTGTGTTCTCTGTAGTTTGAACTCTCTGCTGTCATTGGTTGCTCTGATCATCACACACAATCCAGAATGTCATTATTACACTGGGCTCTGGATTTATATTGTCTTGTGTCGTGATGGATGCCAAACTTTCATTCTGATTCTGTTGGAAATTATATGGTGGTAACTGAAGTCATGTGATGTTAATTAAGCTGTTGGAGATTGTGCATGTCTCCCTATAGCAGCATGGTCATAAATGGAAGAAACATTTTGGAGCTTGTTTGTCAATCTGTCAATCTGTCAGTGTTTTTGTGCCTGCATGTGACAGCAGCATGTGAAGCCATCAAGTCCAGTAAGAGTTGTTCAAAATATGTGGCTCATAGAGGCTCATCACAATCTTTCGGCATCATGGACTATTGACACTTAAAATGTACAAGTAAATGAACAAAAATGATCTTGTCATATGGATCAGCATAATTATTGAAAACAATGACATTAACTAATCATCAAACTCATTAATCAATATTCAAACTTATAAATTAATATTCAAATTAATTAATCACTGAGGACCTGATAACCCTATATGAGATATATATCATAAAAAAATAATCGACAGCTACAATTTCCCCACTACAGGTCATTTTCAAATTCATAGCCTACCTATCATGTTGTCTCCAAAAACCCACAATAATACTTCACAGAACCCTGCTGTAGAGGCAGGGTCCAGAAATGATTAAGAATGAATTGTGAATTTTGCAGGAAAATTTCAGTGAAGTATTAGGCAAACAATGTGACAATTAATTATGCCTTTAATAACTTTGATCCCTTGCACCTCTCCTGCACTAGTCAATCTCAACATTTGCGCACCTACCTTATATTCATTCTTGCGCATAGACACACTTCCCAATTTCTCGTTTCTTCAAATTATTTTCAGCTCTGTTATTCACCTTGAACACTGTGCAGTTAAGACTCGTTTCTGTTGTCTAAGAGAATTTACAGTCTTGCAGACCAGCAATGCGCTGACATAGACTATGATGCGCCTTCACAGCCTCTCCAACGCAGTCCATGCGCTTTCGTCATAGCTCATGTCTCCCACCTCGCGTTGAACCACTGCCACAGCGATGTTTTGTTTATCATTAACCCATGGAATCCTAAACTATGCCGTTCTGCATGCAAGAATACAGAATTATATAGATAATTCAGCCAGTCATCAAGGCTACATTTATTTATGTCTGGAGCCTTTCTTACATGGAAGGTTATATTTTTCTGATAGTAATCACTAGTCTACAATTTACATTATGCCCTGAATTACAACAGTAGGTCTAGGCCTATATCAAAATTACCATAAAAACATTTTACTAGTCCAGGACTAAGTAGGTAATTGTATTGTGTTACCCCCCACCCTCAGAAATCCCCACCTGCACTTCACCTTCACAAGTCCATCACCACCATGTGCCTCCCGCCAGCACCATCCCACTCCTGACACCAATGTAGGCTAACCCTAATTAGGCTAATATTAAAATAGGATATAGAAAATAGGTAAAAAAATATATATACAATGACACCATAAACAGTGACAGAGTTGTATTTTAAGTTATTGAAGTCATGCTTCCTATTGAGCGCACGGTGGCGCCAAAGCCAAATCGCTAAACTGACAGTGTCGTATTTTGATGACGTCACGGTAATGGCCGCTCTCAATGTATCGTGTAGGTTTTTTTTGTTTTCTCATGCATAGCAGATAAATAACCATACAATTATTTATTGTAGAGCGTCAGACATAAAGAAAGAGACTGGGTTGTTCTTAACGCCGCAAACCTGTCTTCAAAGAGGTTCAGGTTGGAAAGGTGACTGAAAATATTTGAAGTGTAGCTACTGGTGTTTTTAGAGGGAGGGCTGCATTGTTAATTGAACAGACAAGACACGCATGCTTCGATAGCAGACCAGAAAGCGGTATTTCGCTTGTGTAAAGTTGCTTTTCAGTTGTATTGGTTGATTGCACCTTTGGTTAAGCGCATTGTGGCTTCTTTTAAAGACAAATCAGACGTTGACGTTGGTCTCTTGTCTGCTAGAGCCCTGGCAGTTTTCGGGCCTGCTTCACCCGGTAGTTAGCTAGTATTGTAGCTAAGCGCTAACTATCAAGCTAACGATACGTCTCGTCCTACAGCGCCCAAGTTGCCTCTTGATTTGCTTATCTACTAGATGGCTAGCTACCTATGACATTGTTCTACTGTAAACACAGAGTACCCGAGTTTTAATCTGATGTATTATTAAAGGAAGCGATGATCACCTGCTGGCTGAAACAGATAGCTACTATCATTCGCTAGCCAGCTAGCTAATGTGTAATAATCTCTGACCGACTGTTATTGACCTGCGTGAAGTTGACTCTTTTTAAGAGGAGGCGGATGCCTTCTCGCTACATGCATGTATCTGATTACGAAATGTATGTAGTAGCTATAATGTTGATCAGATGGCTAGCGCTCTTTGACATATTGTATCGAGAAATAGATAGCTGGCAGTAGTCAAATGACTCCCATAATGATATTTAGTCACTAGCTGGTTAGTAAATCCTCCTACCAAATTCTTGTAACTAGTTACTCCAAAAAGTAGATGGTGTGTTTATGGTATGTACCAAAATGTGTATTTTGCCCATAGACGTTGTTTTTGTGTATTAAAGAAATGTATTCTCATTTTAATAAGACACTTTTATATAATCAAAGATGTTACTCTGTTTTAGTGGATCATTCTCCAATGGACACCCCTGAGAGCCCCACCCAGTCCCCTGAAAGCCCCAACCAGTCGCCCCAGTCCCCAGAGGAAGAGGAGAAGGGCATTTCTGACAGCGAGTTCCTGGCATCCCCCGAGGAGGAGGACAGGCTGCTCTCCGACAGCGAGCTCCTGAATGATGAAGACAATGACGAGTTAGATGAAGAGGGTGGTGGAGGTGGGGACTCTGAGCTGGATAATGATGAAGATGAGGGGGTAGTTCAGGAGCGTATCTCTGACCCAGAGGATGATGAAGTGGGAGACGGTAGAAGGGATAGCCATACTGGTTTAGAACAGGAGCAGGAGGATTCAGTGGGGATGGTGATGATGGGACAGGTGAGCCAATCAGCTGATGAGGATGAAGAGGAGGACCAGGTCAGCCAAACTCCTAAGTCCCCTGATTCTGAGCCAGAGCAGGAGAGGTCATCCCCCTTGGCTGAGCAGGAGATGTCCAGATATGAGAAGGAAGAAGAGCGGGGTGAAGGAGGGGAACCATCAGCCAAGCTTGCAGCAGAGACAGCAGAGGTAGATGATGAAGATGAGGAGGAAGAGAGGCGGAGGAGGAGAGTGGTGGTGGTGAATGAGATGGAGTCATCTGTGTCTAGAGAGCTTGATGAACATGAGCTGGACTATGATGAGGAGGTTCCTGAGGAGCCCAATGTTCTAGCGCCTGACGAGGATGAGGAGGTGGAGAAAGGACCTGGAGATGGGGAGGAAGAGAAAGAGGACAAGAGCATCAAAAAGAAAGCGAAAATACCAATCCTTCCTCCATCCCCGAAAGACGGTCCACCTAAGAAGCCTGAAGAGTCCAGGGCTCAGGAGAGAGGAAGGAGAGATTCCTTTCGTGACAAAAAGAAGGATGAGGATGATGGCGAGATTGACGAAGGAGAGATAGATGTAAGTAATGTAAATGGGGTTTACAGTGCCTTCAGAAAGTATTCTTACCCCTTGACAAATTCCGCATTGTGTTGCAGCCTGAATTCAAAATGGATTCGATTCATAATTTTTCTCACCCTTCTACACACAATACCCCAGGATGACAAAATGAAAACATGTTTTTAGACATTTTTATAGAAAATGTATAAAAAATTAAATGCAGAAATATCTAATTTACATAAGAATTGACACTCCTGAGTCAATACTTTGTAGAAGCACCTTTGACAGTGATTACAGCTGTGACTATTTCTGGATAAGTCTCTAAGAGCTTTGCACACCTGGATTGTACAATATTTGCACATTATTATTTTAGAAAATTCTTCAAGCTCTGTCAAATTGGTTGGTGATCATTGCTAGACAACTATTTCCAAGTCTTGCCATAGATTTTCAAGCAGATTTAAGTCAAAACTGTAACTAGGCCACTCAGGAACATTCAATGTCGTCTTGGTAAGCAACTCCAGTGTATAGTTGGCCTTGTGTTTTAGGTTATTGTCCAGCTGAAAGGTGAATTAATCTCCCAGTGTCTGGTGGAAAGCAGACTGAACCAGGTTTTCCGCTAAGATTTTGCCTGTGCTTAGCTCTATACCGTTTATTTTTATCCTGAAAAACGTACTGGTCCTTGCCAATGACAAGCATACCCATACCATGATGCAGCCACCACCATGCTGGAAAATATGTGGTACGTAGAGTGGTACGTAGTGATGTGTTGGGTAGGATTTGCCCCAAACATTGTGCTTTGTGTTCAGGACATAAAATACCTTTGCCACATTTTTTTCTGTTTTTCTTAGTGCCTTGTTGCAAACAGGATGCATGTTTTGAAATATTTGTATTCTGTACAGGCTTCTTCTTTTCACTCTGTGCTTTTAGGTTAGTATTGTGGAGTAACTACAATGTTGTTGGTCCATCTGAAGTTTTCTCCTATCACAGCCATTAAACTCTGTGACTGTTTTAAATTCACCTTTGGCCTCATGGTGAAATCCCTGAGCGGTTTCCTTCCTCTCCGGCAACTGAGTTAGGAAGGACGCCTGTATCTCTGGGTGTATTGATACACCATCCAAAGTATAATTAATAACTTCACCATCCTCAAAGGAATATTCAATGTCGTCTTTTTTATTTATACTATTGTACCAATAGGTGCCCTTCTTTGCGAGGTATTGGAAAACCTCCCATGTCTTTGTGGTTGCTCAATTGAGGGACCTTACCGATAAGTGTGTGTGTGAGGTACAGAGATGGGGTAGTCATTCAAAAATAATTTTAAACAATATTATTGCACACAAAGTCCATGCAACTTATGTGACTTGTTAAGCATATTTTTACTCCTGAACTTATTTAGGCTTGCCATACTTATTGACTCAAGACGTTTCTGCTTTTAATTTGTAATTCATTTTTAAATATTTCTAAAAACATAATTCTACTTTGACGTTATGGGGTATTGTGTGTAGGCCAGTGACACAAAATCTCAATTTAATAAATGTTAAATTCTCTAACACAACAAAATGTGGAAAAAGTAAAGGGGTGTGAATACTTTCTGAAGGCACTGTATATGCTGTCTCGGTCTTCAATCTGTATTGTTGTCATTTTCATTGAGAGAGTGATTTGTTTGAGTATACAGGGCTTCTCACACTCTAACATGAGGGAGGGAATCAAAACAGTAGATCAGATCAAGTACAGGACTGCAAAGTCAGAACCAATGTAACAATACAAAAAACTTGCCATGCAATACAATTTATACCCTGTTCCAGTGTCATAATAAGGTTACAGCAGTTATACACATGGGTAAGTAGATTGATATTTAGCCTGGGTTCTGTTTCCTTTGTGCAGGATGATGACCTAGAGGAGGGAGAGGTGAAGGACCCCATGGACAGGAAGATCAGACCCAGGCCCATCTGCCGCTTCTTTTTGAAAGGTACCTCGACATGCTCTCCTGTGCACCACACGCGTGTACAGCACCCGTCTTAATTATGACGAAACTACACTGCAAACATTGCGTGTGCAACTAGAGCATTCGATTCTACACCAAAGACGTGTCATGATGAAGATAGTGTAAGCCACTTTATCATTAACACAAACCTTGCATTCTGTTGCTTCTCTGATGTGCTGCTTCTCTAGCCTGTGAAGCATGTCTCTTGTTGTTGAAACGTGTTCAGTGAGGCAGTGATATTGAATACACTGGTTTCAGACAGCAGGGGGAAGCATTGTACTTCATATCTTACATAAAGATAATGTGGTAATGGAATAGTATTAGGAGCTAAACCACATACACCGATGATTGATGTCAATTTTACATCCAACCACAATTTTCTTCAAAGTATTTGTATTCAATGAACATATGCTTTTTCCAATTCCCATTTATCCGTTATCACAAAATGATACCAACTGTTCTGTTTTTCTTTCCCAGGTAACTGCACCTGGGGTATGAATTGTAGGTTCATCCATCCAGGGGTCAATGACAAGGGCAACTACTCTCTCATCTCCAAGCCAGACCCCTTCTCTCCCAACGGGGCACCACCTGGAGCACCTCACCCTCTCATGCCAGGCAATAACCCCTGGGTATGCACCACCTCTGACCTCTCACTGCCGCTGCATGGCTGTATGATTTGAAGTGTGTGTGTAGGCTACGTGTGTAAATGTGTTGTATTTATGTCTGTTACTGTCTTTTACCGCTGTCTCAGGGTGGACCTGTTGTTGAGGAACTCCCTCCACCCCCTCCTCCAGTGGAGCCTCCTGTGGAGAGTGCCTGGGAGAGGGGTCTGAGACACGCCAAAGAGGTACAACACCCTCTCAGCTCTCACAAGCTAAATCTACTCCCCTTCTGTATAGGTTATGTTTCAGCACCAACTGATTTCGTGTTTGATACTTTTTTTTATGAACATGTTTTCTGAGAGGTTCCCATGCTACATTTGGCTCGTGAAGCCTCTTTATACTAATCAATGAGTGTGTGTGTGTAACCACTTTATGGTGGTTTCAGTCAGTAGACTATGATTCAGTAGTGACCTTTCCATGTACATGTTGCCCTATTTCTCTAGGTGTTGAAGAAAGCCACCATACGCAAAGAGCAGGAGCCGGACTTTGAGGAGAAACGCTTTAACGTGACCATTGGAGAGGATGAGAGAGACTTTGACAAAGAGAACGACTTCTTCAGGGAACGCAGCTACCGCATAACCAGAGAAATCAGAGACCCAGGGTAAGCTCAACAGCTCTGGTCAAAAGAGAGACCTAAAGTGAGTGCAAAATATCTTGCCTGTGGATGTTTTTAGACTACGTCTCATATTTAATACATTTATTGCCTTTCCCCTTAGTGACGTGGAGTTCAGAGACCCAGTCTATCCGTAAGTACAATGGAGGGGAAGTAGCAGCATCCTCTTTTCACGCAGCTCTTATCTTTACTTTCTCTTTCCAAACAACTCCTGCCATCAGCCGCACATGGCCCTGAATTAATTGTCTTTGATACAAATATATGATACAGAGACTCATAAAGATACTCATAGAGCATGTAGCTGCACAACCATATGAAACAAAGATCTTATTTCCTATTCACCTATATACTTTGATTTCCCCTCACATGTTTGGGATCTCTTTTCAGTAACGACCCTTATGCTGATCCCTACTATGACTACGAGATGGAGGCCTTTTGGAGAGGGGGACAGTATGAGAACTTCAGAGTGCAGTACACAGAGACCCCTCTGCCCTACCACTACAGTGTGAGTACACTCAGAGATGTCCACCCCTTAAGGACTACACGCCTTACAAACACTAATACGCAGAGATATTAACTTTATTAATACAAAGACATATTAACTTTATTACGGGTAGGCTTATTGATTAAAGATGATCTTGAAGGAACCATTAAAGCAGCCTTGCTGTAGGACCATGACCGAGTGTTCACAAATCCACCTGTGTGAATGTCAGGAGCGTGAACGAGAGCGGGATCCGCGTGAGCGCCATCGCGACCGCGAGCGAGAGCGGGACCACCGCGAGCGAGAACGCCGGCAGAGAGAACGCGAGAGGGAAAGAGAGAGGGAGCGAGAGAAGGAGAGGATGCGCCGAAAGGAGGAGTGGGAGAGGGATCGCATGAAGCGTGATGAGAAGGAGAGGCCTGTCAGGGAGCGGCCACCACGGGAACCTCAGGAGAAGGAGGGGGAGGACAAGCACCCTAAAGGTTCCCCCAGGTCCCCCACTGACACCAACATGCTACCCAAGTGAGTAGCATATGCTCTACTATTATGTCCTCTGGACAAAGCAGTTAACACACCTCAGTGAGAGACCCTCACTTGATTAGGGTTAGATATAGTACACACCTCTTATGGAAGTTTGGGGTTTTCTCTCAGACTGTGTCATGGCTGTAAACACGACACCTGTTGTGGCTGGTCATAAACACCTGCCCTGCCGCAGCAAAGCTCAGTGAACATTTACAGTTCAGTTGACCAGGGTCTGGTCATAGAGTTCTCATCTTTTGACATCCAATGTAGATTTTGTATCTGACTGGGATATTAACATTGCAGATCACTGACTCCTGGTCAGTTTGAAGGCACATTGAAACTCAATCACCCACAAAGACCCCATTTTATATTTCTTTTCGAATCATAGGCTCTTCTTAGCCAGTGGCCTAGCTAAAATGCACTGTGGTGTATGAGCATAGCTCTTTATAGAATAGAGGAAAAAAAGAGGCTTCCAGTAAGACACCAGCAGCAGCTTAGGGGGAAGAGTTTTAGATGAGCCACATTTATTCAGGGATATACATTCCTCAGATACGAGCCTGCAATGTGTGAATGACACATACAAGTGAATTAAAATCATACTTATGTTTAATACTTTAATTATTCCTTATACATGCTACATAAACTATAATCCCTAATGGTTACGTTTCAGGGTAGAATTATTTAATCATTATCTTTAAACATATAAATTATTTTATCACTTATAGAGTTGGTTTAGTACGGTCTTAGTGCCAGCATCGTTCTGTGGTGGTAAATAGATGGCTACGAATAAATATAGCTGAGAACTCTCTTGGTAGATAGTGTGGTCCACAGCTTATCATAAGGTACTCTACCTCAAGCGAGCAATACCTCTAGGCTTCTTTAATATTAGACATACAGTAGCCTATACAGTGTCAGTAAGACACCAGTCCCTTCACTGATTGAGCTGAGGTTAAAGGCTGCGATGTCTCAACATACCTCCGTAGAGGTATTGTTTTGGGGATTTTTTTTCTCCGATCTTAACTTGTCTTGGACAGCTAAATTAGGGCCAGGTCGTGTAGTGTACGCCCGGCTTAAGTTTTGTACACTGAGCAGTGACTAATATCAGGTTGCATGCACTGAGATGCCCACATATTATACTCGTGTTTGTGTAATAGTCTCAAGTGCAATACTTCCTCCTCAAGTATATCCTTCCTTCAGTTGGCTCAGCTTGGAAGTTTAGCTGAGCTATGCACCCCCACCCACCTTCACCTATGGCCACTGATGTTTGGGAAAGTTTCCCATGATGTAACCTTGCTGTTCCGTCTGTTGGGGAGCTAAGTTAACAGATCTGTCAGCACCTAAAGATAACAGGGAGCTGGAAGGCAGCTATTGGTCATACTCCACACTACTTCCATATCATTGGTGAGGCACATGCCTAGAAAATATATACATGTATGACTGCAAGACGCTGGAATGTATTTGGTTTCTGTTTCTACCTGATAGGAATCCTCCAAATTATGTCACAGGTAGGGCTGACCCCATTTAGTTTATTGTTGATTGTTTGGTCGATTGGCTGTCGGTCGACTGAGATTTTATTTAGTCGGAGTGGCATATATATATATATATATATATATAAATAAATAAATATGGCACATGAGACACCTGTCTGATTCACCCCTGTCTGAGTGGAATAATCCATTGCAGAGGCCGTGGGGGTGGCACACCAGTATCACCAGTAGTACATTTACCATAATTTTTAATCTACAATGTTTGTTTGGTTATGGTAATTTCTGTTAATGCATTGAATATATTATTATTACAATTATTATTATTACAGTCTTACCTTTGTCATTGTAGGAGTGGACACGTTGTTTGCTGAGCACACAACCTAGGCACACTTGTGAGGAAAACGTTTTGGTTTATTTAATTCCATTTACGACTTGTCATTTTATTGTCTTTTGTTTGGAGCGCTCCTGTCAATCCTGAGTAAGGACGCGCACCTGATTACGCATAAACTAGGCCTAGGCTACCTGGCTGGCATGCAAATGTAGGCTTATTAATGTGCACATTTGGGTATCTGACACGATTTATGATTGTCTTAACTCACCATCACTGTGGAGTTTCTCAAATATTTATTTTCTTCGCCTCAAAATGCAAGTAAACAAAGTCTGTTTTTACATCCATTGAGAATGACAATAGTTCCTCAATGTAGCCTATTTGAAAAAAAGGCCAACCTGATTACTACTTATCTATTGCGCAAATGGCTTACAGCTGTGTCTGTCTGTCTGGATCTCACTGGCTCCGGAAACTCTGAGGGCCCACAATATTTTAGACAATGTTGCAAGTTTTCAAGTGCCTTCAGGCCTGATCCAAGTTAGTAATTGATAGTGTTTCAAGTTACTTGCAGACCGGCCATGCATTGCCAATGTGATTTATAGGATATTTGTTTTTATCAGGATATTTTCTACCTGCGGGCTGCAATGTTTTTATTTGTTGGCTTTATGTAGGCTATTTTTACATATTGGCAATAGAAGTTACTTTAAGATTAGTCTAATTTTCATTTCCAGTTTTTATTAACCACGACATTGATTTTGAGATATGAAGACTTTATTATAAATTACATTTACATTTAAGTCATTTAGCAGACGCTCTTATCCAGAGCGACTTACAAAATGGTGCATTCACCTTATGATATCCAGTGGAACAACCACTTTACAATAGTGCATCTAAATCTTTTAAGGGGGGGGGGGGGGGGTTAGAAGGATTACTTTATCCTATCCTAGGTATTCCTTAAAGAGGTGGGGTTTCAGGTGTCTCCGGAAGGTGGTGATTGACTCCGCTGTCCTGGCGTCGTGAGGGAGCTTGTTCCACCATTGGGGTGCCAGAGCAGCGAACAGTTTTGACTGGGCTGAGCGGGAACTGTGCTTCCTCAGAGGTAGGGGGGCCAGCAGGCCAGTGGTGGATGAACGCAGTGCCCTTGTTTGGGTGTAGGGCCTGATCAGAGCCTGAAGGTATGGAGGTGCCGTTCCCTTCACAGCTCCGTAGGCAATCACCATGGTCTTGTAGCGGATGCGAGCTTCAACTGGAAGCCAGTGGAGAGAGCGGAGGAGCGGGGTGACGTGAGAGAACTTTGGAAGGTTGAACACCAGACGGGCTGCGGCGTTCTGGATGAGTTGTAGGGGTTTAATGGCACAGGCAGGGAGCCCAGCCAACAGCGAGTTGCAGTAATCCAGACGGGAGATGACAAGTGCCTGGATTAGGACCTGCGCCGCTTCCTGTGTGAGGCAGGGTCGTACTCTGCGAATGTTGTAGAGCATGAACCTACAGGATCGGGTCACCGCCTTGATGTTAGTGGAGAACGACAGGGTGTTGTCCAGGATCACGCCAAGGTTCTTAGCACTCTGGGAGGAGGACACAAGGGAGTTGTCAACCGTGATGGCGAGATCATGGAACGGGCAGTCCTTCCCCGGGAGGAAGAGCAGCTCCGTCTTGCCGAGGTTCAGCTTGAGCTGGTGATCCGTCATCCACACTGATATGTCTGACAGACATGCAGAGATGCGATTCACCGCCTGGTTATCAGAAGGGGGAAAGGAGAAGATTAATTGTGTGTCGTCTGCATAGCAATGATAGGAGAGACCATGTGAGGATATGACAGAGCCAAGTGACTTGGTGTATAGCAAGAATAGGAGAGGGCCTAGAACAGAGCCCTGGGGGACACCAGTGGTGAGAGCGCATGGTGCGGAGACAGATTCTCGCCACGCCACCTGGTAGGAGCGACCTGTCAGGTAGGACGCAATCCAAGCGTGGGCCGCGCCGGAGATGCCCAACTCGGAGAGGGTGGAGAGGAGGATCTGATGGTTCACAGTATCAAAGGCAGCAGATAGGTCTAGAAGGATGAGAGCAGAGGAGAGAGAGTTAGCTTTAGCAGTGCGGAGAGCCTCCGTGACACAGAGAAGAGCAGTCTCAGTTGAATGCCCAGTCTTGAAACCTGACTGATTAGGATCAAGAAGGTCATTCTGAGAGAGATAGCAGGAGAGCTGGCCAAGGACGGCACGTTCAAGAGTTTTGGAGAGAAAAGAAAGAAGGGATACTGGTCTGTAGTTGTTGACATCGGAGGGATCGAGTGTAGGTTTTTTCAGAAGGGGTGCAACTCTCGCTCTCTTGAAGACGGAAGGGACGTAGCCAGCGGTCAAGGATGAGTTGATGAGCGAGGTGAGGAAGGGGAGAAGGTCTCCGGAAATGGTCTGGAGAAGAGAGGAGTGATAAATGATAAATGATATTTACCTGTTAGGGCTAGGGGGCAGTATTTACACGGCTGGATAAAAAACGTACCCGATTTAATCTGGTTATTACTACTGCCCAGAAACTAGAATATGCATATAAATATTGGCTTTGGATAGAAAACACCCTAAAGTTTCTAAAACTGTTTGAATGGTGTCTGTGAGTATAACAGAACTCATATGGCAGGCAAAAACCTGAGAAGATTCTGTACAGGAAGTGCCCACTCTGACCATTCCTTGGGCTTCTTGACTCTCTTTATTGAAAATGTAGGATCTTTGCTGTAACGTGACACTTCCTACGGCTCCCATAGGCTCTCAGAACCCGGGAAAAAGCTGAATGATGTCGAGGCAGCCCCTGGCTGAAAAACATTAGCGCCTTTGGTAAGTGGTCTATCAGAGGACAATGAGACTGAGGCGCGTGCACGAGGCGACCCCATGTTTTTATTTTCTCTCTCTTTGTACTAAAACACGGTTTCCCGGTCAGAATATTATCGCTTTTTTCCGAGAAAAATGGCATAAAAATTGATTTTAAACAGCGGTTGACATGCTTCGAAGTACGGTAATGGAATATTTAGAATTTTTTTGTCACGAAACGTGTCGGGCGCGTCACCCTTCTTTACCCTTTCGGATAGTGTCTTGAACGCACAAACAAAACAGAGGATATTTGAACATAACTATGGATTATTTTGAACCAAACCAACATTTGTTATTGAAGTAGAAGTCCTGGGAGTGCATTCTGACGAAGAACAGCAAAGGTAATAACATTTTTCTTATAGTAAATCTGACTTTGGTGAGGGCTAAACTTGGTGGGTGTCTAAATAGCTAGCCCTGTGATGCCGGGCTATCTACTCAGAATATTGCAAAATGTGCTTTCACCGAAAAGCTATTTTAAAATCGGACATATCGAGTGCATAAAGGAGTTCTGTATCTATAATTCTTAAAATAATTGTTGTTTTTTGTGAACGTTTATCGTGAATAATTTAGTAAATTCACAGGAAGTTTGCGGGGGGGTATGCTAGTTCTGAACGTCACATGCTAATGTAAAAAGCTGGTTTTTGATATAAATATGAACTTGATTGAACAAAACATGCATGTATTGTATAACATAATGTCCTAGGATTGTCATCTGATGAAGATCATCAAAGGTTAGTGCTGCATTTAGCTGTGGTTTGTGTTTATGTGACATTATATGCTAGCTTGAAAAATGGGTGTCTGATTATTTCTGGCTCGGTACTCTGCTGACATAATCTAATGTTTTGCTTTCGTTGTAAAGCCTTTTTGAAATCGGACAGTGTGGTTAGATTAACGAGAGTCTTGTCTTTAAAATGGTGTAAAATAGTCATATGTTTGAGAAATTGAAGTAATAGCATTTCTAAGGTATTTGAATATCGCGCCACGGGATTACACTGGCTGTTGCGTAGGTGGGACGATTTCGTCCCACCTAGCCCAGAGAGGTTAAACTGTTCCACAAAAATGTGCGTATGAAAATCATAACTGGAACGCGTAGAAATGGTACAATAACTTGGCACTCCAAATGGAAAAGGTTGCCGACCGCTGGTGTAGCCGATTACTGGCAACTTCAGGATCATAATGGCAGAATCTTTAAATGCCAGCAGCACCGGGAGGAGGAGGGTCTGGTTGGGAACAGGTTTTGTTTTCTTCTGGTTAGGCTATATTGATCTCTGGCTCCTTTAGTCATTTTTGTGTCTTGATTTTTAATTGCTGTGCTTAAAGCATCAGACAAGCTCAGAATCCTACATATAGTTGACATAGGGTGTGTCTATATATGGGAAAATACATGTTTTAAAATGTTGACAAATCAATTGGTCGAAAGAACCGACGACTCTGTCAACCAAGATGTTTTTGTCAGGGACAGCCCTAGTCACAAGCAAGATGGTTCCCTGATCGTCATTCCAAACTGCGTTGTTTAAATCTTTCCACCCACTATCTAGAACTCTGACTAACTTTTCCTTTCTGCGATTCATTTCATCTATTGTTTATAATTTGCTCACGTTTGTGACCACCAATTGAAATCATAGTTGTTTTAAGCTGGCTCAACTCGCGTTTGTGTTTTGCTGTCATATTCGTGATGTAAATTCTTAGGCAGGGCAACCTGTTGGTTAAAAGGGGTTTGGCATTTGTTTTCCTGTTTACAAGTTTTGCGACTTTGGCCTGTTAAGTCATAAAGATTGGAAGATTGAAAAGTAGCTGCGGTCATCTTGACCCAAACTGCTACAGACCTATATCTATCCTACCCTGCCTTTCTAAAGTCTTCGAAAGCCAAGTCAACAAACAGATTACCAACCATTTCGAATCCCACCGCACTTTCTCCGCTATGCAATCTGGTTTCAGAGCTGGTCATGGGTTCACCTCAGCCACGCTCAAGGTCCTAAACAATATCTTAACCGCCATCGATAAGAAACAATACTGTGCTGCCGTATTCATTGACCTGGCCAAAGCTTTCGACTCTGTCAATCACCACATCCTCATCGGCAGACTCAATAGCCTTGGTTTCTCAAATGATTGCCTCGCCTGGTTCACCAACTACTTCTCAGATAGAGTTCAGTGTGTCAAATCGGAGGCCCTGTTGTCTGGGCCTCTGGCAGCCTCTATGGGGGTGCCACAGGGTTAGATTCTTGGGCCGACTCTTTTCACTGTATATATCAATGATGTCGCTCTTGCTGCTGGTGAGTCTCTGCTCCACCTCTACGCAGACGACACCATTCTGTATACTTCTGGCCCTTCTTTGGACACTATGTTAACTACCCTCCAGACGAGCTTCAATGCCATACAACACTCCTTCCGTGGCCTCCAACTGCTTTTAAATACAAGTAAAACTAAATGCATGCTCTTCAACCAATCGCTGTCTGCACCTGCCCGCCCGTCCAGCAACACTACTCTGGACGGTTCTGGCTTAGAATATGTGGACAACTACAATACCTAGGTGTCTGGTTAGACTGTAAACTCTCCTTCCAGACTCACATCAAACATCTCCAATCAAAGTTAAATCTAGAATTGGCTTCCTATTTCGCAACAAAGCATCTTTCACTCATGCTACCAAACATACCCTCGTAAAAATGACCATCCTACCGATCCTCGACTTCGGCGATGTCATTTACAAAATAGCCTCCAATACCTTACTCAATAAATTGGATGCAGTCTATCACAGTGCCATCCGTTTTGTCACCAAAGCCCCATATACTATCCACCACTGCGACCTGTACGCTCTTGTTGGCTGGCCCTCGCTTCATACTCGTCGCCAAACCCACTGGCTCCAGGTCATCTACAAGGCCCTGCTAGGTAAAGTTCCCCCTTATCTCAGCTCGCTGGTCACCATAGTAGCACCCACCTGTAGCACGCAATCCAGCAGGTATATCTCTCTGGTCACCCCCAAAGCCAATTCCTCCTTCGGCCGCCTCTCCTTCCAGTTCTCTGCTGCCAATGACTGTAACGAACTACAAAAATCTCTCAAACTGGAAACACTTATCTCCCTCACTAGCTTTAAGCACCAGCTGTCAGAGCAGCTCACAGATTACTGCACCTGTACATAGCCCATCTATAATTTAGCACAAACAACTACCACTTCCCCTACTGTATTTTATTTATTTTGCTCCTTTACACCCCATTATTTCTACCATTCCAGTGTTTTACTTGCTATATTGTATTTACTTCGCCACCATGGCCTTTTTTTGCCTTTACCTCCCTTATCTCACCTCATTTGCTCACTTTGTATATAGACTTATTTTTCTACTATATTATTGACTGTATGTTTGTTTTACTCCATGTGTGACCCTGTGTTGTTGTATGTGTCGAACTGCTTTGCTTTATCTTGGCCAGGTCGCAGTTGTAAATGAGAACTTGTTCTCAACTTGCCGACCTGGTTAAATAAAGGTGAAATACAGAAATAACCCTGATTTGAGTTTCATTGTGGTCTCCTTTGCCAGTTTGTAGCATAGCCTGTAGACAGAGCATTGATTGACTCATTCACTCAGGAAGTAATGTATTTTGTTTCACTGTTTTCTTTCTCGATGACAGGAGTGCCTAGTTTCTGGGTTTGTTTGGAAAGGGTGGTGAGGGAGGAGTTTTGCATACGAAACATGATGCAACTTGCCCATCCCGTCCATGTCAGACATGCAGTATCTGTTATTATTATTAGTATTATTATGAGTGTCTCGTTGAGTGGCCATGTTCCGTGCAGTGTATCATTGAGGGTGGCCATGTTTCCTTGCAGTGTTTCATTGAGGGTCTCATTGTCTGGGACATCTAAATCAGGGCCAAATCGTGTAGTGTACACCCGGCTTAAGTCGTTTACAGTAGTGTCGCTGTCACACACTGTTTTCACTGAGCAGTGACTAATATCAGCTTGCATGCACTGAGACGCCCACAGAGTATTGACGTGCTTGTTTTCCCTCAGTGTTTGTGTCATCGACTCAAGTGTAATACTTCCTCCTTAAGTCCTTTCTTCCATCAGTTGGCTCAGCTTGGAAGTTTAGCTGAGCTGTGCACCCCCCCACCTCACTTATTGCCACTGATGTTTGGGAAAGATTCTCATGATGTAACCTTGCTGTCCCGTCTCACTTGAGGCACTAAGTTAACAGAGCTGGTTTATTATATCATCCACAGCATAATGATTCACTTAAAGATATATTCCATTTCCGGTTTGTTATTGCCAAATCTTACTTCTGAACTAATTTAGGCTTGCCTAAACAAAGGGGTGAATACTTAAGCAACAACTATTTTAGTTATTGAATTTGTGTTGATTTGTAAAAATGTGTACAATTCTTTTCACTTTGACTTTTATGGATTTTTTTTTTTTGTGTGTACAGTACCAGTCAAATGCTTGGACACACCTACTCATTCAAGGGTTTTTCCTTATTTGTGCTATTTTATACATTGTAGAATAATAGTGAAGGTATCAAAACTATGAAATAACACATGGAATCATGTAGTAACCAAAAAAAGTGTTAAAAAAATCTAAATATATTTTAGATTCTTCAAAGTAGCCACCCTTTGCCTTGATGACAGCTTTGCACACTCTTGGCATTCTCTCAACCAGCTTAACCTGGAATGCTTTTCCAACAGTCGTGAAGGAGTTCCAACATATACTGAGCACTTTTTGACTGCTTTTCCTTCCCTCTGCGGTCCAACTCATCCCAAACCATCTCACTTGGGTTGAGGTCAGGTGATTGTGGAGGCCAGGTTATCTGATGCAGCACTCCATCATTCTCCTTCTTGGTCAAATAGCCCTTACACAGCTTGGAGGTGTGTTGGGTCATTGTCCTATTGAAAAACAAATGAGAGTCCCACTAACCGCAAACCAGATGGGATGGCGTATCGCTGCAGAATGCTGTAATAGCCATCCTGGTTAAGTGTGCCTTGAATTCTAAATGACAGCAAAGCACCATCGCAGGTCATTTCATATCCTGATAATGATACATATCCCGATTTAGCACATTTTCTGTAAATTCAATGAATAAATAGTTTATATAAAATGAACACATGTAAAGGCCTATTTCTTGTTACATTTTGAATTATACTCAACAAATAAAAAGGTACTTACGAATATTTTATTATTTATTTTATTTAGAACCTGTGCAAATTTTCAATTTAAGTGTTTAACAAAATATTAAATATGACTGTATAAAATCGAAAAAGGTAAATAGAAAACACAAACTA
Organism: Salmo salar; assembly: GCF_965601325.2. NCBI lineage: Eukaryota > Metazoa > Chordata > Actinopteri > Salmoniformes > Salmonidae > Salmo > Salmo salar. The sequence goes on along the minus strand of NC_138306.1, from coordinate 35,657,070 downwards.
TTGTTGCAAACAAAATAAATATAAGCCTGAAATATATATTTTTTTTTTGGGGGGGGGGGGGGCTTGCCTGTTTTGCATGTTATTTTGGCCTTAATACGTGTCACACATCAATTTACTTTTGGTACCTTGGGTCGAGTGTTAGCACCAACTCACGAAACCTCCGTTTCTCGACCGTGTAAATTGGGGCCATGTCTTTGCAGATGTATTTTGTAACGGCAGCTGTTATCTCTTTCCATCTTCGGGATTCTTTGCCATATGGTGTGCCACGGGCAAAAGCCTCTTGCAACGTCTGAGTCGGGTTTGTTTTGAGCACTCAACTGTACTTTTTTGGGTCTCATCCGTAGACTCTCCCCGTACTGTTTCACATGATTCTTGCGTAGGTGGTAAGAGGTTAGTGGTGTTTGAGCCTGTTGTCGGGACTGGCCTGCGGCATATTTTGCCAGACTTTTCATTCCCAAACCACGTCCATGCAACCGACCTTGCCCCTCTATTAGGTACGAGCTCCGTGTCTCCTTGCCACGTTCACTCTTCCATGTTTGTTTGTGTTGCAAATTTCCTTCTGCACGTCATGGCACGTCCTTTTAGTAGTGGTGTCTATGCAGCAATTCAACCATGAAGGGCTGATTCACGCAGTCTGGTTTTTGCGACTGCAATTAAGGAAACGTTCAAAGTTCTTGAAATGTTCCTGATTGACTGACCTTCATGTTTTAAACTAATGATGGATTGTCATTTCTCTTTGCATATTTGAGCTGTTCTTGCCATAATATGGACTTGGTATTTTACCAAATAGAGCTATCTTCTGTATTCCACCCCTACCTTGTCACAACACAACTGATTGGCTCAAACGCATTAAGAAGGAAAGAAATTACACAAATTAACTTTAACAAGGCACACCTGTTAATTGAAATGCATTCCAGGTGACTACCTCATGAAGCTGGTTGAGAGAATGCCAAGAGTGTGCAAAGCTGTCATCAAGGCAAACGGTGGCTACTTTGAAGAATCTCAAATATAAAATATATATTTTGATTGAGTGTGTAGAGAGACAGTGCAAAATAAAATACAAAGTATTTAAAAAGTAAAAAAAATAAGTAAAAATAAAAAGTATCCAGTCCAATAATCTGTGTCGCTATTTAGCAGTTTTATGGTTTGGGAATAGAAGCTGTTCAGGAGCCTGTTGGTGTCAGAATTGATGGACCGGTAACGCTTGCCGTGCAGAAGCAGAGAGAACAGTCTGTGGCTGGAGTCTTTAACGATTTTTCGGGGCTTCCTTTCACACTGCCTGATATAGAGGTCCTGGATGGCAGGAGGCTCGGGCTGTCCATATCACCGCCATGCAGTACTGTTGCCATAACAAGCGGTGATGCAGACAGTGGTGCTCTCAATGGTGCAGCTGTATAACTTTTTGAGGATTTGCCTTCTTTACTACTGTGCGCGTGTGGACCATTTTAAGTCCTTGACCCGCTCCTCTGCAGCTCTGTGGATGGGGGCGTGTTTGTCCCCCCCATTTCCTGTAGTCCACAATCAGGTCCTTGGTCTTACTGACTTTGAGGGAGAGGTTGTTGTCCCGGAACCACATTGGCAGGTCACTAAACTTCTCCCTGCAGCCTGTCCACCTGTGGTAAATTCAATTGATTGGACATGATTTGGAAAGGCACACACCAGTCTACATAAGGTCTGACAGTTGACAGTGCATGTCAGTGAAAAACCAAGCCATGAGGAGGAAGGAACTGTCCGTAGAGCTCCGAGAGGCACAGATTGTTGAGGCACAGATCTGAGTTGAGGCACAGATCTGGGGAAGGGTACCAACACATGTCTGTGCCATTGAAGGTCCCCAAGAACACAGGGGCCTCCATTACTTTTAAATGGAAGAAGTTTAGAACCACCAAGACTCTTCCTAGAGCTGGCCGCCCGGCCAAATTGAGCAATCTGGGGAGAAGGGCCTTGGTCAGGGAGTTGACCAAGAACCCGATGGTCACTCTGACAGAGCTCCAGTGTTCCTCTGTGGAGATGGGAGAACCTTCCTGAAGGACAACCATCTGTGCAGCACTCCACCAACCAGGCCTTTAGTCATTGGCTTCATCAATATTGCATCGACGACGTTGTCCCCACAGTGACTGTACGTACATATCCCAACCAGAAGCCATGGATTACAGGCAACATCCGCATCGAGCTAAAGGCTAGAGCTGCTGCTTTCAAGGAGCGGGAGACTAATCCGTATGCTTATAAGAAATCCCGCTATGCCCTCAGACGGACCGTCAAACAAGCAAAGCGTCAATTCAGGATTAAGATTGAATCCTACTACACTGGCTCTGACGCTTGTCGAATGTGGCAGGGCTTAAACTATTATGGACTACAAAGGGAAACCCAGACGCGAGCTGCCCAGTGACTCGAGCCTAACAGATGAGCTAAATGCCTTTTATGCTTGCTTTGAGGTAAGCAACACTGAAGCATGCACGAGAGCACCAGCTGTTGTAATTAACTGTGATAACACTCTCGATAGCCGTTGGGAACAAAACCTTTAAACAGGTCTTTATTCACAAAGCCGCTGGACCAGACGGATTACCAGGATGTGTACTCAAGCATGCGCGGACCAACTGTCATGTGTCTTCACGGAAATTTTTAACCTCTCCATGACCGAGTCTGTAATACCTACATGTTTCAAGCAGGCCAACAGTCCCTGTGCCCAAGGAAGCGAAGGTAACCTGTCTAAATGATTACCGCCCGTGGCACTCACGTCGTTAGCCATGAAGTGTTTTGAAAAACTGGTCATGGCTCACATCAACAGCATCCTCCAGGACACCCTAGACCCACTCCAATTCGCATACCGCCCCAACAGATCCACAGATGATGCAATCTCAATCGCACTCCACACTGTCCTTTCCCACCTGGACAAAGGAACACCAATGTGAAATTGTTGTTCATTGACTACAGTTCAGCGTTCAACACCATAGTGCCTACGAAGTTCGTCACCAAGCTAAGGCCTCTGGGACTAAACATCTCCCTCTGCAACTGGATCCTGGACTTCCTGACGGGCCGCCCCAGGTGGTAAGAGTAGGCAACAACACGTCTGCCACGCTGATCCTTAACACTGGGGCCCCTCAGGGGTGTGTACTTAATCCCCTCCTGTACTCCCTGTTCACCCACGACTGCGTGGCCAAACACGACTCCAACACCATCATTAAGTTTGCTGACAACACAACACCTGATCACCGAGAACAATGAGACTGCCTATAGGGAGGAGGTCAGAGAACTGGCAGTGTGGTGCCAGGACAACAACCTCTCCCTCAACGTAAGCAAGACAAAGCAGCTGATCGTGGACTACAGGAAAAGGTGGGCTGAACACGCCCCCATTAACATCGACGGGGCTGTAGTGGAGCGGGTCCAGTTTCAAGTTCCTTGGTGTCCACATCACCAATGAACTATCATGGTCCAAACATACCAAAACAGTCGTGAAGAGGGCACGACAAAACCTTTCCCCCCTCAGGAGACTGAAAATATTTGGCATGGGTCCCCAGATCCTCAAAAGGTTCTATAGCTGCACCATCGAGAGCGTACTGACCGGTTGCATCACCACCTGGTATGGAAACTGCTCGGCATCTGACCGTAAGGCGCTACAGAGGGTAGTGCGTACGGCCCAGTACATCACTGGGGCCAAGCTTCCTGCCATCCAGGACCTATATAATAGGCGGTGTCAGAGGAAAGCCCATAAAATTGTCAGACGCCAGTCACCCAAGCCATAGACTGTTTTCTCTGCTACCGCACGGCAAGCGGTACCGGAGCGCCAAGTCTAGGACCAAAAGGCTCCTCAACAGCTTCTACCGCCAAGCCATAAGACTACTGAACAAATAATAAAATCGCCACCGGACTATTTACGTTGACCACCCTCCCTTTTGTTTACTGCTGCGATTCGCTGTTTATTATCTATGTATAGTCACTTCACCCCTACCTACATGTACAAATTACCCCAATTAACCTGTACCCTCGCACACTGACTCGGTACCAGTACCCCCTGTATATAGCCTCGTTATTCGTATTGTTACATTTTATTATTATTTTTTACTTTATTCTATTTTGTAAATATTTTCTTAACTCTTCTTGAACTGTGCTGTTGTTTAAGGGCTTGTAAGTAAGCATTTCACAGTAAGGTCTACACTTGTTGTATTCGGCACGTGACAAATAAAGTTTGATTTGATTTACGGTAGCGTGGGCAGACGGAAGCCAGTCTTCAGTAAAAGGCACATGACCGCCTGCTTGGAGTTTGCCGAAAAGCACCTAAAGCACACTCGGACCATGAGTAACAAGATTCTATGGTCTGATGAATCCAAGTTTGAACTCTTTGTCCTGAATGCCAAGCGTCAGGTCCAGAGGAATCCTGGCACCATCCTTACGGTGAAGCATGGTGGTGGCAGCCTCATGCTGTGGGTATGTTTTTCAGCGGCAGGTACTGGGAGACTAGTCAGGATCGAGGCAAAGATGGACGAAGCAAAGTACAGAGAGATCCTTGATGAAAACCTGCTCCAGAGCACTCAGGACCTCAGACTAGGGGCGAAGGTTCACCTTCCAACAGGACAACGACCCTAAGCACGCAGGAGCGGCTTCGGGGGAAGTCTCTGAATGTCCTTGAGTGGCCCAGCAGGAGCCCGAACTTGAACCCGATTGAACATCTCTGGAGAGACCTGAAAATAGCTGTGCAGCAAAGCTCCCCATCCAACCTGACTGGGCTTGAGAGGATCTGCGGAAAAGAATGGGAGTAACTCTCCAAATACAGGCGTGCCAAGCTTGTAGCCTCATACCCAAGAAGAGTCAAGGCTGTAATTGCTGTCAAAGGTGCTTCAACAAAGTTCTGAGTAAAGGGTCTGAATACTTATGTAAATTGATATTTATGTATTTTTATTTGTAATAAATTTGCGAACATTTCTAAAAATCTGTTTCTTTCTCGTTATGTGGTATTGTGTGTAGATTGATGAGGGGAAAAAAAGAATTCTCTCTGAATACTTTTCCATTTTTTTCACATTTTTCTTTATACTGGTAAATCAATTAAGAAAATTCTTATTTAGAATGACAACCTGTCAGGAAGTTGGCACAGGACGTATAATACACATAGGTGTGGCAAGGAACAGTCTTTTGAACGTTTTTGAATGTGTTTTTTTAGATCATGATCAGCTCCTGTTGCAACGCATCATGTTGTAAATCAGTGTCTCGGTTTCTCTTACCTGGGAATAACTGGAAGGCTGTCGCTCAAGTATGTTGTGTCAGTATGTTGTGTCAATATGACGTGCCATACTCTATCAGGAACATGAACTGGTTCCAGGTACGCACAATGCTGTCATCCTCATACCACAGCTCTTCAAAAAAGAAGAGAAGACCTGTCACTGAAAAGCGTGTTAAGAAAGGAATGAAAACAGTGAATGGAATCAAAATGTCCTCATTCATCATTGGCCTTCTGTCCATGATTTCAGTCTCATTCATTTGTGATGCTTTATTGCAAAATGTGTGATTTTAATTTGTTTGCCCCTATTTCCTTTCTCTCCTCCTCAGTCGACCGATGATGGAACCGCCTTCCAAAAAGGAGCTCATGCCCATTTCCAAGCGGCCGGATGAGTGGAAGGACCCCTGGCGCCGGTCCAAATCCCCCAGGAGACTTCCGGGCATGTCTGGGTCACCACCCCGGGGCCGCCGGCGACACCGGCCTTCTGGATCCTCTGTATCGCTGTCCAACTCATCTAGGTAGCTTTCAATTCAGCCATACATCTACTTTGGTACTCTGCCTTACATCAGCACCTATTTTCTGCAGTGTTCCAATCTACTTGAGTACTCCGTGTTTGTGTGTTAAAGAGTGAGGTTAAGTGTGTTCTGTTCTGCAGATCTTCGTCCCGCTCGTCCTCCTACACAGGCTCCGGTTCATCCCGCTCTCGGTCTCGCTCAGGCTCCTCGTCCTTCAGCTCGTACTCCAGTCACTCATCCCAGCGCAGCTCCTTCAGCGGCAGCCACTCCAGGTCCGACACACACTCTGCCTGCCTGTCTGTCAACGCACAGCACCACCTAACACACCCCCACAACACTGTCTATTGAATAGGACACTCATTCACTAAGTCCATGTTAACCTTTAACCTATGGTCTCGCATAAGATAGCTGGTCTCCCATAAGATAAACTTGGGCTTCTGTTTATCTATCTCACTGCAGGTCCAGATCGTTCTCATCGTCTCCGTCTCCAACCCCTTCAGCACAGAGGAGCGCCAAGAATAAAGTTGAGGCCCCGCCAGCTCTAGGGCCCAAAGGGTACAGCCATACCCATTCATCCATAGACATGCTGTATATTCATCAGTTGTGCTGTGCACCTTCATACACAACTCACACAGATCGTTTGTACTTTTCCTTTCATGGCTCAAGAGTCTATAGGTACTGAGTCTTACATAATAATAGAGTAGTTTGCATTTAATTGACATGCTATATAACCTTAGATGTGTAGCTAGCATGCTTCTGGTGTTAGTCTATAGTCAATCAGTCTTTTGAAGAAAGTATGGGGTTTGCCCCGTGTGACGTGTGAATGCTGCATGCCAAACAACAAAGCAATATACTTTTATCCTCAAGCGTCCCACTGAAGCCTGGTACACCTCCCTCTCCTCGTAGGGAGAAGGCTCCCCCCAGAAAAGCTCCCAGCCCACCATTGCCAGGCCAGCCTGGGAAACTCCCCAAACCCACCCCGGAGGGGGGCAAGCCCGTCAACCACCGCGAGCCCCACGAGGGGGGCCGACCCATGCCGCCTCGGGAGGGGGGCCGACCCATGCCGCCTCGGGAGGGGGGCCGACCCATGCCGCCTCGGGAGGGGGGCCGACCCATGCCGCCTCGGGAGGGGGGCCGACCCATGCCGCCTCGGGAGGGGGGCCGACCCATGCCGCCTCGGGAGGGGGGCCGACCCATGCCGCCTCGGGAGGGGGGCCGACGGAAGGAGAGGCAGCAGCACAACCCACCCAGGAGGTAGGACAGAAGTACACACTTCTACTGGCCATCCGTCTATCACAAGTTCCTCTGTCACATATTAACACAGCCAACCTGAGAGCTCAAGGATATCCAGTGATATACCAAGTAGGGATGGATATTCAAAATTATTTTACTATTCAAATTATATCATGACATTTGTTTGTATATGCGGGTAGTCCAAATGCAACACACAAATAAAATGCTCTTGACCAATCAAAATGACACAAATGCACATGGCAGTGGTAAACAGAGGACAGACTGCTTTTCTCCGCTAGTTTTGGCTAAGAGCAAAAGTGAAAGAGAATTCTGATTTTCACCGATGTTCTGTAACAATAACGTTTTCTGGTGTGTGTTTTGCATCGATCTGTTTCAGGTTTTGTGGAAACTCTGTTAGTTGCGAGCATGTAATTGCTGTTTGAAGTGTACCGATGTCAGGGAGGACTGGAGGGCTAAACGTGCAGCAGTAGCTCAACGCATCGTTATAAAAGCTACATTGTGTTTTATTAAATTAAGAATTAAGTGTCATGGTATATATCCTTGTAGCTAACAATGTCACAAGTATAATTTTCATTTAATTTAGACAGCTTTTTCATTGTTAAAATAGGCCTACAATTATTATATATTTTTAAATGAACACTCACTCAAGTAATCCAATACTAACGTCCATTTGATTATTCAATTAACTGTGCCTGTCCCTAATACCACGGTGCAATGATTCTACAAAATATTGCCACAAATCAAGGAGAGACAATTTTTTTCCCATCTGGGTGTTAGTCTTTTTTTATTACTAGCTTATTGCAGTGAACTCTATTGCGGCTCCACTAACTTAATAATTTTAATATTTTGCAAATCAGATTGTCAACCTTATTTTCAGGCAGTATGTCACAGGTAGGCCTAATACCAGGCATATTTGTGAGTGTGTGTGTGTGGGGTTTTTATTGAACTTGCACGACGAGTATCCCTCAGCTCACAAAGCCACTTTGTATGGCAAGTAGATTTGCATCAGCAGGGGCCTATTCCAGCAGCAGGACTGTGTGTTGGTGAAAGAACTATCCTCTATCTCTGGGTCAGCTGATGGCCATGTCTGGGCCTGCATGGGGAAGAACCCATGGCTGGTGCTGTGGTCAGGGAAAGGACAGTAAAAGGGTAGGAAAGGACAGCGAGGGGGCGAGCCACTGGCTGTGGTTTCTCTGCCTGCATGGTTAGAATGCACTAGGCTCACGCTGTGTGGGTGGCATGGTTCTCCCTGTGGAAAACCTCATGTAAAACCTGTTGGCTGGGGGTCCTGCAGCTCTAAAGACGCATTGTGCTCCTCTGTAAAATGTTAATTTATTGGCTTGACTGCATATTTATGTAAGTCATTTTGTTCAGCAATGATTCATAGTTAATGGAGCTAACATGTTTTCCTTCACACTTTTCCTTAACACCTTTTATTTAGTGGAACATGAACCATAATGTAATTTCATACCGTGGATACATTTTGAATAATGTATGAATGCTTTTCTTTCTATCTCTTTTCAGAGTGTTCATGTGATTGAAACATGGAGGGCTGATGTGGAAAGTAGTAAAGTACAAATATTTGCACATTCTATTAACTTCTGATGTTTCTGCCCATCGTTGTATGAAATGGTGATTTGAATATTGTGATGACTTTGGCACTGCTCACCAGGTGTCCATGTCACAGGAGCAGGCAAAAGGGTAGGAAGTAAGACAGGTACAAGATTAATGTGTGGGCATCTTAAGGGCTGTCAAGGAATTATTTCAATGGGTGTTAGATGCTTTTAGTGTTACCACATAGCTCAGACACAACCTGGCACTACTAATTCATTTCCACAAAAGATGCTGTCACTCAGAGATGAATGTTCACAGCTGACTGGCACGATGACACCTGAGGTGCGCTGGGAGTTTCCCTTGGCAATAGGAGTAGGACTTGAAGACAGTTGTAGGCTGTTTCGTAGGTTTTCCTCTCAGGTGAACTTGTATCGTCAGTCACGCCGTGACTTGATGTTAGTGGCGTCAAATGAACACAGCTTTTGTTCTTGCTCTGAGAGAAATCTCCCTTGATCTGTGATGCAGCACTCTACTCCACTGCAGGGACAACAGTTTGTTTTAAGTTATATGAATGTGACCTAAAATGCCTTGCCGAGTATGCAATCAAATCAAAAGTTTATTTGTCACGTGCGCCGAATACAACAGGTGTAGACCTTACAGTTAAATGCTTACTTACAGGCTCTAACCAATAGTGCAAAAAAGGTGTTAGGTGAACAATAGGTAAGTAAAGAAATAAAACAACAGTAAAAAGACAGTCTATAGACTATAAACAACAGTAGCGAAGCTATAAAAGTAGCGAGGCTACATACAGACACCGGTTAGTCAGGCTGATTGAGGTAGTATGTACATGTAGATATGGTTAAAGTGACTATGCATATATGATGAACAGAGAGTAGCAGTAGCGTAAAAGAGGGGTTGGCGGGTGGTGGGTGGGACACAATGCAGATAGCCCGGTTAGCCAATGTGCGGGAGCATTGGTTGGTCGGCCCAATTGAGGTAGTATGTACATGAATGTATAGTTAAAGTGACTATGCATATATGATAAACAGAGAGTGGCCATGCAGTCGTGGGTGAACAAGGAGTACAGGAGGGGACTGAGAACGCAACCCTGTGGAGCTCCAGTGTTGAGGATCAATTGGACTGACACATTGTTACTGTGATGTACAATCTACTATTAAAAGTATGATGATCTCTTCGCTCACTGAAATATGTTCATCTTTCTCTCTCCTCTCACTCTATTCCCCTGTTCAGGCGGACAGTCAGTGGCAGTGTGAGCGGCAGTAGTTACTCTGGCTCCAGCTCTCGCTCCAGATCCCGCTCCTCCTCTGCCTCCATCTCACGCTCTGGATCCAAGAAGTCCAGGTAGGAAGAACCGATCCCACTTCCACTAACTTCCACTACACTGCTTTAAAAGCTGACAATTAAGAGTATTTTGCCTCAGAAAATAGTTATTGACTTGGTGCTGGTATAGCCTCGTTATTATTTTATTGTAACTTTTTTTTAATACATTTTTTTACTTTCGTTTATTTAGTAAATATTTTCTTAACTCTATTTCTTGAACTGCATTGTTGAGTAAGGGCTTGTAACTAAGCATTTCACGTTAAGGTTTGTTTGTATTCGGTGCATGTAACATATACAATTTGATTTGATGCAGGTACCACTTTGAAACCGATATGTATTAAATACCTTCTCTCTTGTTTTTCTTTGCTGTTTATCCACTGGTCAACTACCTAGAAAATCCAGGTACTATGCGATTTTATATCTGCCATCTATATTACCCTGGCTTGTACACCTGCCCCTCTCTTCATTTATCTTAAGTGATTCATCCGTTTGATTGATTTGTCCCCCATTTTGCCCCACCACCCACTCAGTCACCACCTTCTGTTCTTGTGCATTTTAATCATAATTTGTCATACTTAAATAAAAATCCCCCCACTAGAAATGTCAATATTCTGTCAATATATCCTTCAGCCTGAGTTAGTGTGTGTGCAGGTTTTTGTGACACAGCACTGAGTCTCTCTCTCCCTGTGGCCTGTGGTCCCTGTTTAGGTCTCTGAGTGTGAGCAGTGTGTCTAGTGTGTCCTCGGCCTCCTCCAGCAGCAGCTCAGTGAGGAGCGCTGACTCAGATGACATGTACGCTGACCTGGCCAGCCCTGTGTCGTCAGCCAGTTCCCGATCCCCCACCCCCGGACAGCCCCATGCCCGCAAGGAGAGGGGCCCGCCACGGGACAGGGGTCCCAACAAGGACAAAGGTAGTCGTTAGGCTTTTGTCATAGACTCTGCAATTCACTCTGGATTGTATTGTGGTTGATGTGTCATCACAGAATGGCAGCATCTGGTGGTTCTATGGGTTGTATGTTAGTGATGTATACTGTCTGCTCTCCACAGGGAAGCCCACTAAGAAAGATGAGCCCCATCCCCCCAGAGAGGACCGGAGGAAGATTGATACCTCAGGCCTCCCTCATAGAAACACCCATGGCCCTATGCCCAGATCTGGGCCTGGCAGCAGGGGGCACGGTCCAGGGGGGCATGGTCCAGGGGGACACGGTCCTGGCGGCCACCCCATGCACCCGCCCCACGGACCCCCCATGGGACCCCCTGGAGGCTATGGCCAGCACAAAGACATCAAACTCACACTTCTCAACAAGGTGACCGCTGATGGATTTACTGTTGAAAGTCAACTGCTCTCACCTCAACTCAAATAGACTGAGTCTCTGAATTACTCTGGAAAAATATGTGGATTAGTGTTGTCCCGAGACTAAAATCGACAGAAATGATGTTAATGTTGGAAAAAAACTGCCTTATGTTGCCACCCAGAGTCACATGTATTTATTTTGCAAGCTATAGCACACACTATTTTACAAATGTATGTTTTAAATGACCACAGAGTTCACTCTGCTTCGTGTTTTCTGTTTGCCAAGGAATATCTGGCATTGTAGGATTGCTATACTGGTATTGTGACAACACTAATTTAGATACAAGTGACACTGATATCACACCCTGTGGTACTAATAGCATTAGAGTTTAGAGGTCTGAGTGTCTTTGTGCGAAGGAGAGTTTGGACAGTCAATGTGTCTGACTTCCTCATACTCTTATCAGTCAGACTGAATAACTAGATGTACTAATATCCAGCTTCTGTATACCATACTTTTGGTATCGCTGATATTTTTTCAGGGTAGGCTGTGTATATACACACATTATTTAAATGCCACCATTGAACATTGAGCAAATGTGATTTTATCTCATATACTGTATTTTGCATTTGTTGCTTGTGAACTGTCTGACTAACAATGTATCTCTCTCTCACTCTGTAGCAGCAGGCAGAGCGGGGTAACAGGAAGCGATACATGCCTTCAGACAAGGACAGGCCTACCTCTCCACTCAGCAAGAGGATAGCATTGTCTCCTGAGAGAGGTGAGGGCCTCAAACTGTCCAGAAAACGCCTTAGTCTGACATTAATAATGTGTTCTTCCCAAGGAACTCACACACACACGTGGTTTGGTTATACCAAATGTGGAAATCCAACTACCGGAGAAACCTTGCCGTAGGCTGCATTATCTGTTCTTTCTATATGCTATGTCTGTGTTGAACCAAGTCATTCATCTGAGGCCACACTTTCCTGCTGTATGTAATCAACTTCCCGTCAATGTCCTACAGGTCGTGGTGACAGGAGGATGCCTGGACGGCCCCCACTCTCTCCTAGAATGGACCGGCCCAGAGGCCAGGGCCCTCGCCCCATGCCACCACCGGGAGAAAGGTAGGTGCCCTCTGCTGCTTCTCATCCAAAACTACACACACAACCCCAACCTGACACCTCATTGTTGGTGCTGCCCTTCACCACTGCAGTAGTGATGTCATTTTAGGATGTTAGAGCAACCACAAGCCTTTGTTTTGAATGTGGAACAAGTCACAAAAGTGGAAGCCCCAGAAGTATATGATATACACCAATACACAGGGCATGTGACCATGTCGTCACTATTTATACATCTACACGCACCCTCTCTATACAGGTAGATTAATACCCATGATAACCCTTGTAAATTGTCATAGGCATGTGGCACTAAACCCAATCATGTAATTTCTCTCTCTTTAGAAAACGTCCTCTGTCCCCACCACCCAAGTCGTCTGGGAAAGGTCCAGGGGGGTTGTCCTCGGGCTCAGGCAAGCAGCCCCCAGGCGGCCCGGGCTCAGGTTCCGGCAAGCCTAGCAGCACACTGTCCCGCCGTGAGGAGCTGCTGAAACAGCTCAAAGCTGTTGAGGATGCCATCGCCCGCAAGAGGGCCAAGATCCCAGGGAAATAACCCTCACCCTGCCTGCCTGCCTACCCAAGTCGCCCAGGCAACATCAAGCATCAAGGGACATAAGTCACCAATACCTGTCAAGAAGCCTAGCTTTCTCTGGAAATGTAAAAAAGGTGTCTGTCCCAAAATGTAAAGGCCATTGTGTAATTGTTACTGAACAAAATGGCCACCAAAACATTTCTGCTTGTTTGCCCTCAGAGAGAGGTTGTCTAAATGGTTTTACAGTGCTGAACAAAAGTAGTAGCAGGGCGTCACTGTTGCTCACTGTTGTCTATTTAGTGAGAAGGAACAATCTTCCCATTGTGTCTCATTGATAAGGTGAATTTATATACTTTTGATCCACACTCTGTGTCTCTGTCTGCCCCTTTTACTGTCTCTTATCTCATGTCTTTTTTTTTTCTGTTGGGTCGAGTGCTGGTCTTGCCCCATTTGTTCCGTTCTGAAGATCCTGGAAACTGCCTCTAGTCTCCCAACTGGTTCTCTGTACAAACATTTCGTCTGCATTCATTCAGAATGAGAAACATGCTCACAGGACCTCTTGTTCATGGTGGTTGTGTCTTAACCAATGACTTCTCCTGTTCTAGGCCTGTGCGTTGTGTTCTCTTGCAGTGTTAATTTTACATACCGTGTACAATAATAGTGAGCATTTGACAAGCACCCATTTTTTTCAAGTGTATGATTGTAGAGAACAAATTGATAGTGATGTGAAGTATTGCTTTTTTAATCTACCAAAAAAAATCTCTAGCTCTTCTCAAGTAATTTACTGTGTTTTATTTTTCTCACATTTTTAGTTGACAGAGTATGAGAGATGGTTGGGGACACCGGAGGATAAGGAGCGTCTTGCTTTTGTGACAAAAGGCTTCTAAATAAACTATTTTGATAAAGAGAAACCATCTGTTGTATGTCTGTTCCTTCTCCACAATTTCACTCTCCCCAATCCTATATTAATTGGAAACATGGCTCCATCAATCACTTGTTTTCTCTTGTTCTTCACAAGAGATGAAGCCCAATGTATTGCATGTTGATGTACATTTTCACTACCAAATATAATTTGAAAAACAAGGCTTTCACATGATTACTGCAGATCTTATGAATAATAATGGGCAGGAGACATGATGCTTTCTAGGGTGGGGCAAGGACATCACAGATGCGTTCTGATTAACCAATGACATTTGGTGCTTTTCCACTGGCAGTCAATGGCTGGGCTGAGGCTCCAGGTAATTACTCTGGAAAAGAGACTGGAGGCAAATGTGATAGAAGACGTGATGATATTGATTTAACGTTAGTAAGGTGGAAATATGAGCCCAGCTAAACTGGTCAATGGTACAAGTCCTACTGATTTAGCGTGTTTGTTCTTCGGGGCAGGGATTTGATCGTTGGAAAGTTCATGGTACTTGCCCTTATTGGAATCCTCATCTCAGTTTTCACTGAGCCGTCTTCAGTGGCAGATGTTAATTTATATCTCTCAGACATGTTAATCAGTAAGCAGACTAATAGTCTAGGGTCTGTTTCATCATGACCAGAATATATTAAAACACATGCTCTAGTAGTTTATCTGCATACAGTGTGATTATTCTGCATACTAAAAGTCCCATAGCCTGACAGCTCATTAGCTTACAGATAGAGGGAACTTCTTCATCACAAACAAAAATACCTATTTATAATGAAGAATGTTTGTCGTTATAATGCACACCTACTGGTATGTCCAGCTGTCACACCTTATCTACTTTCTTTGTAACTGACTTGTATTTCTGGAACCAACTATGTTGGAAATGTTTCAATCAGGAAAAACATGAAAAATACTCCTTGCTCAGTAAGGGTAGGACTCAGACAATTTAGGAGGGGCAGGGAGAGATGAGGCTATTGTGATGACACCATTGTTTGCATCAGAGTGAGAAGATCCAGGCTGCAGGAGAAAGTGTTCACCTTGTAGGAAGGCTGATGAGGTTCTCTAGTGAATGAGCTAAATATACTATAATAAGAATTCATCAATCAACATCCTCTGTTTATCATGCTGAATTTAACATGAGCAAATATATTTACAGTTTTTTTCCCCTTGAAAGTTTTAGCATACACTATGTGGTTACATTTATTATTGGTAGAAAACTGTGAAAAGGTGTAGTAGGATAGGCCAAAATTAGGCTACATTTATTTCTGGATTCAGATTTGATCCATTTTATCAGTGTGTGTATAAATGAACAGTTGTGTTATATTTCATCATAATTCCTAGCTTCTGTCTTGACTATGGAAACATATCAGTAAGATTACTGTCTGTCAAGGGATGCAAGCTGTCTGATAGTATGCCTATGGTCAATATATTGATTATAGCAGCTAATAAAATCAATATGAATAAGTATGTATAGGTGTACACAAGCTCATATAGATTATTGTAATAACAGGTGATGTAATGTTGATGTAAACACAAGCCAAGTCCTGACAGTGGGGACACTCACTGTAGGAAAGAGGAAGCTGGGAACTGAATATAGTGATTTCCATTTCCTCCTACATACGGATTTCCCCAACCAGGTAACATATAAATTGTAGGATCACTGGCATTATGGCACAAAACAGAGCATAAGCACTTGGGCTTCTCTACTAACAAATATATATTTGATATTGGAAAATGCCAGGTCTATTCAAGATTATGCAGGTAAGTGAGAGATTGACTGCCCTGATGGGTTGAAATTTAACTACACCTGAATTAATGTTGCATTACGTTTTGATCCATCATTTTGGATTGGTTTTATTCAAATGGTAATTTATTAATGGTGTTTGTTCGTTTTTATTAATTTATTTCCCTCCTTTGCAGACTCTACTTTTACTTGGACTTTTTATTGCTAAATTGACTTTGGCAGCAGAGGCACACAAGCATAAGGGATGCTTCAGTGCAGAAGAACTGGAGGATGGAGCTCTTAAGATCTTGCGTCGAAACCGATACCCGAATGACGGTCATATTGATGAAACGCAGTTTCACAAGCTGGGTACGAAGAAGACCTGCCCTGCTGTCCTTCATTCACAGTCAGTAGACTACAACAACCGTTCTGTCTCCCCCTGGCGGTACAGGTAAGGCATCTCTTTCTACTCGATGTAAATACTTTCTGGATAGGTCTAACATTGTATAGCCTCGTACGAACCATCATGATCATGACCAACTCATATTCTGTTTCGCGTCACAGAACGTGATCAAAGAATGTGAGCTCCGAGATCAGGATGGTTCGTACGAGGCTACAATTTTACTCATGCAGCCGTAATATTCTCAGTCGGACAATAATATAATTTGAGTCAATGTGCATGACATATGGCCAGGAAAGACATTTTCGTATGGAATTATTAATTGATTAATAGGCTATTTGTATCATTGGAATGTCACTTTTCCCACAGCATCGATAGCAAAGAGGGACGATTCCCTGAGAAGATTGTTGTTGCTGAATGTCTATGCACGGGATGTATCATCGTAGGGCACGGACATCACCGGGCCGAATACGAAGATTATGGATATAACTCTGTGCCTGTAGTGCAATCCCAGATGGTTTTGATGAAGACCGACTGCACGGACAACCCAGGAAAATATTCATTCACCTCACACTTTATCAAAGTGCCTATTGCCTGCACCTGCGTTAAGGCCAGGACATATTAAGTGCCTCTCATAGAGGACATTTCTTAGACAAACTGTAGTGACATGTTTCACATTTTGTTGTGTTTGTTTTAAAATGCACTTAAGTTATTGAAAGTATAACACTATGCTTATGGATACGAAGCTATCGAGAATACATGGATTTTTACATGACACTCTTAGGTTCGTTAATGTAGTACTTGTGTTGCAAGGTTGTATTTATTTGATTATCTATTAACTATTTATTAGTCTCGTCAGACGGGTTTCCTCCCACAATGTACCAATGTTCCGGCTGTTGCTCATAGGTCTGGGTTTCAGAGACTAACTATTTATTGAACTATGTTCTCAAGCTATTTATTTATCGATGTTTTTTGGTGACTTTTGTTATTAGGCCTATTCCTTTCAACATCAATGTGTTCTTCTGTTCCTGTTTTCCCATCAACATAATCAAACATTTTAGATAGCTGCCTCTGTTGAAATTGGTAAATATTCGAATTTTCAGACATCTGCGCATTTAACACAGCATACTATAATAATCGTTTGATTGGGCTATTTATTGGTATTGATTTTGACAAATTGTACGTGGTTGATGAATTCATAGAAATGTAGCATAATTTATGAAATGTTATTGTTGTTTCCTTAATAAAGATTACTAATGATATATCTGCCGATCGCGCTCTATTTAGGCCAAACTAAATTATTAAAGGTGGATAAATCTTCGGGGTTATAATATATACTAAGGTTATTTAAACAGCAACACGCAAGACAGCCTGCGTTATTACCTTAGACAACCATTTATTATAGAGATTTTTATAATAACGATTTGAGAATGAGCGCAGATGAATTGCTTGTATGCGTCCGCCAATTCTTTACGGGTATCTTATGTTTTCAGAGCTATTAAATTATAACCAATCGGATCCACTCCTGAGCTACCCACATGAAAACGTATTGTAATGACCTGACTAGATCATAAAGGAACAATTGTGCGAACACTGGTAAGTACGACACAACCCACTAATACCCTAACACATAACCCACAGCTGTCTGTGCGGGTCGCAACAGTATAATTTCGGCGACGTGTTTTTAGCAGCATGGCTACAAAAGATAATCAGGTCTTGAAATAAAAACGGTACAGCACCTCTGCTAAAGAAAGATTAAACATAAATATGCCATACTGCCTGCATTTAGTGTTCTCACTAAACCTCTCGGAGATACGTTAATATTCAGTATGATTTAGCGAAAGACGTTCATCATTATCATGTACAGTACCAGTCAAATGTTCGGACACACTTACTCATTCCAAGGTTTTTCTTTATTTTGTAATATTTTCTACATTGTAGAATAATAGTAAATACATAAAAACTATGAAATAACACATATGGAATCATGTAATAACCAAAAAAGTGTTAAACAAATCAAAATATATTTTAGATTCTTCAAAGTAGCCACCCTTTGCCTTGATGACAGCTTTGCACACTCAGCATTCTCTCAACTAGCTTCATGAGGTAGTCACCTGCAATGCATTTCAATTAACAGGTGTGCCTTGATAAAAGTGTATTTGTGGAATTTCTTTCCTTCTTAATGCGTTTGAGCCAATCAATTGTGTTGTGACAAGGTAGGGGTGGTATACAGAAGATAGCCCTATTGGTAAAAGACCAAGTCCATATTATGGCAAGAACAGCTCAAATATGCAAAGAGACACAACAGTCCATCATTACTTTAAGACATGAAGGTCAGTCAATGCAGAACATTTCAAGAACTTTGAAAGTTTCTTTAAGTGCAGTCGCAAAAACCATCAAGCGCTATGATGAAACTGGCTCTCATGAGGACCGCCACAGGAAAGAAAGAGCCCGAGTTACCTCTGCCGCAGAGGATTAGTTCATTAGAGTTACCAGTCTCAGAAATTGCAGCCCAAATAAATACTTCACATAGTTTAAGTAACAGATGCATCTTAACATCAACTGTTCAGAGGAGACAGCGTGAATCAGGCCTTCATGGTCGAATTGCTGCAAAGAAACCACTACTAAAGGACACCAATAAGAAGAAGAGACTTGCTTGGGACAAGAAACACGAGCAATGGACATTAGACTAGTGGAAATCTGTCCTTTGGTCTGATGAGTCCAAATTTGAGATGTTTTGTTCCAGCCGCTGTGTCTTTGTGAGATGCAGAGTCGGTGAACGGATGATTTCTGCTATGTGTGGTTCCCACCGTGAAGCATGGAGAAGGAGGTGTGATGGTGTAGGGGTCCTTTTCTGGTGACACTGTCAGTGATTCATTTAGAATTCAAGGCACACTTATCCAGCATAGCTACCACAGCATTCTGCAGCGATACGCCATCCCATCTGGTTTGCGGTTAGTGGGACTCTCATTTGTTTTTCAATAGGACAATGACCCAACACACCTCCAGGCTGTGTAAGGGCTGTTTGACCAAGAAGGAGAGTGATGGAGTGCTGCATCAGATGACCTGGCCTCCACAATCACCCGACTTCAACCCAATTGAGATGGTTTGGAATGAGTTGGACTGCAGAGGGAAGGATAAGCAGCCAACAAGTGCTCAGCATATGTGGGAAATGCTTCAAGACTATTGGAAAAGCATTCCTCATGAAGCTGGTTGAGAGAATGCAAAGAGTTTGCAAAGCTGTCATCAAGGCAAAGGGTGGCTACTTTGAAGAATCTAAAATATATTTTGATTTGTTTAACACTTTTTTGGTTACTACATGATTCCATATGTGTTATTTCATAGTTCTGATGTCTTCACTATTATTGTATTATTCTAGAAAATAGTAAAAATGAATGCGTAAGTGTCCAAACCTTTGACTGGTACTGTTTGTGTACAGTGTTAGCTAGCTAGCTAAACCACATATGAATAAGGGAAAGCTGTCTACCCCAACACTACATATACATTTATCCATGTCAGAAGAAAAAGAGCTGTGACTAGTTAGCTTTGTAAAAACGTTGAGGGAGAGGTTGTTGTCCTGGTACCACACGTCCAGGTCTCTGACCTCCTCCATATATGCTGTCTCGTCGTTGTTGGTGATCAGGCCTACCACTGTTGTGTTGGAGTCGTGCCTGGCAGTGCAGTTATGAGTGAACAGGGAGTACAGGAGGGGACTGAGCACGCACCCCTGAGGGGCCCCCATGTTCAGGATCAGTGTGGCGGATGTGTTGTTACCTACCCTTACCACCTGGGCAGCCCATCAGGATGTCCAGGATCCAGTTGCAGAGGGAGGTGTTTAGTGCCAGGGTCCTTAGCTTAGTGATGAGCTTTGAGGACAATATGGTGTTGAACGCTGAGCTGTAGTCAATGAATAGAATTCTCACATAGGTGTTCCTTTTGTCCAGGTGTGAAAGAGCAGTGTGGAGTGTAATAGAGAAAGCATCATCTGTGGATCTGTTGGGGCGGTCTGTAAATTGGAGTGGGTCTAGGGTTTCTGGGATAATGGTGTTGATATGAGCCATGACCAGCCTTTCAAAGCACTTCATGGCTACAGACGTGAGTGCTACGGGTCGGTAGTCATATAGGCAGGTTACCTTAGTGTTCTTGGCCACAGGGGCTATGGTGGTCTGCTTGAAACATATTTGTATTACAGACTCAGACAGGGAGAGGTTGATTAATGTCAGTGAAGACACGTGCCAATTGGTCAGCGCATGCTCGGAGTACACATCCTGGTAATCCGTCTGGCCATGCGGCTTTGTAAATGTTGACCTGTTTAAAGGTCTTACTTACATTGGCTGCGGAGATAGTGATCACACAGTCGTCTGGAACAGCTGATGTTCTCATGCATGTTTCAGTGTTACTTGCCTCGAAGCGAGTATAGAAGTAATTTTGCTTGTCTGATAGGCTCGTGTCATTGGGCAGCTCTTGGCTGTGCTTCCCTTTGTACTCTGTAATAGAGGTCGACCGATTAATCGGAATGGCCGATTAATTAGGGCTGATTTCAAGTTTTCATAACAATCGGTAATCGGTATTTTTGGCCACCGATTTGCCGAGTTTTTTTTTTTTAATTTTGGGGACATTATATATATTTTTTTCCACCTTTAACTAGGCAAGTCAGATTAAGAACACATTCTTATTTTCAATGACGGCCTAGGAACGGGGTTAACTGCCTTGTTCAGGGGGGATTCAGGGATTTGTTTTTACAACCTTCCGGTTACTAATCCAATCCAATGCATGAGGAGCCTGCATGGTAGGCTGACTACCTGTTAAGCGAGGGCAGCAAGAAGCCAAGGTAAGTTGCTAGCTAGCATTACATTTACCTTATAAAAAACTATCAATCTTAACATAATCACTAGTTAACTACACATGGTTGATGATATTACTAGTTTATCTAACGTGTCCTGCGTTGCATATAATCGATGCGGTGCCTGTTCATTTATCATTGAATCATAGCCTATTTTGCCAAACGGGTGTTGATTTAACAAGCACATTTGACAAAAAAGCACTGTCGTTGCACCAATGTACCTAACCATAAACATCAATGCCTTTATTTAAAATCAACAAACAAGTATATATTTTTAAACCTACATATTTAGTTAATATTGCCTGCTAACATGAAATTGTGTCACATCTCTAGCGTTCATCGCACGCAGAGTCAGGGTATATGCAACAGTTTGGGCCGCCTGGCTCGTTGCGAACTAATTTGCCAGAATTTTACGTAATTATGACATAACATTGACATAACATAACTTGTAAGCATTCATTCAGACAGCACTTTCGTGCGTTTTGCCAGCAGCTCTTCGCTGTGTTTCAAGCTGTTTATGACTTCAAACCGGGTGGGTATAATTTGTGGAACGTTCCAACAGGAATCTATTCCAAAAACTTCGTAAAAAGCAAGGTTGCCAAAAAACAACACATTCAAAGTTGTATAGCGGCAGAATAAGATACCGGGTAGTGAGTGGTCTATTTCATTGCGTTTTTCACTCATCACGTTTATTCCGAAAAATGTCTGTCCTCACTCTGGTTCCCTATAGACAAACATTTAGAATAAGCTAC
Organism: Salmo salar; assembly: GCF_965601325.2. Lineage (NCBI taxonomy): Eukaryota > Metazoa > Chordata > Actinopteri > Salmoniformes > Salmonidae > Salmo > Salmo salar. Next base: position 35,635,630 of record NC_138306.1, on the reverse strand, counting down.
GTGGTGAGTTGATGCCTATTCGGCAGCTAGTTAGCTAGGTTTGTATGCGTTGCTACTTTGTATGCGTTGTTGGTTGGCAACCTTTTACTTTACGTTTTTTGGAACAGATTCCTGTTGGAACGTTCCACAAATTATACCCACCCCTTCAAGCCTGTCAACTCCCAAGATTAGGCTGGTGTTACCGGTGTGAAATGGCTAGCTAGTTAGCGGGGTGCGCGCTAATAGCGTTTCAAACGTCACTCACTCTGAGACTTGGAGTAGTTCTTCCCCTCCTCTGCATGGGTAACGCTGCTTCGAGGGTGGCTGTTGTCAATGTGTTCCTGGTTCAAGCCCAGGTAGGAGCGAGGAGAGGGACGGAAGCTATACTGTTACACTGGCAATACTAAAGTGCCTATAAGAACATCCAATAGTCAAAGGTATATGAAATACAAATCGTACAGAGAGAAATAGTCCTATAATTCCTATAATAACTACAACCTAAAACTTACCTGGGAATATTGAAGACTCATGTTAAAAGGAACCACCAGCTTTCATATGTTCCCATGTTCTGAGCAAGGAACTTAAACCTTAGCTTTTTTACATGGCACATATTGCACTTTTACTTTCTTCTCCAACACTTTGTTTTGCATTATTTAAACCAAATTGAACATGTTTCATTATTTATTTGAGGCTAAATTGATTTTATTGATGTATTATATTAAGTTAAAATAAGTGTTCATTCAGTATTGTTGTGATTATCATTATTATAAATAAATAAATAAATCGGCCGATTAATTGGCCTTTTTTGGCCCTCCAATAATTGGTATCGGTATCGGCATTGAAAAATCATAATCGGTCGACATCTAGTCTGTAATGGTTTGCAAGCCCTGCCACATCCAACGAGCGTCGGAGCCGGTGTAGTACGATTCGATCTTTGTCCTGTATTGATGCTTTGCCTGTTTGGTGGTTCGTCGGAGGGCATAGAGGGATTTCTTATAAGCTTCCGGGTTAGAGTCCCGCTTCTTGAAAGCGGCAGCTCCACTTTAGCTCAGTGCGGATGTTGCATGTAATCCATGGCTTCTGGTTGGGGTATGTACGTACAGTCACTGTGGGGACGAGGTCATCGATGCACTTATTTATGAAGCCAGTGACTGATGTGGTGTACTCCTCAATGCCATTGGAATAATCCCGCAACATATTCCACTCTGTGCTAGCAAAAGTCCTGTAGTTTAGCATTTGCATCATCTGACCACATTTTTTGTTGACCGAGTCACTGGTGCTTCCTGCTTTAATTTTAGCTTGTAAGCAAGAATCAGAAGGATAGAATTATGGTCAGATTTGCCAAATGGAGGGCGAGGGAGAGCTTTGTATGCATCTCTGTGTGTGGAGAAAAGGTGGTCTAGAGTTTTTTTTCCCTCTGCTTGCACATTTAACATGCTGGTAGAAATGTGGTAAGACGGAAATAAGTTTCCCTGCATTAAATTACCCGGCCACTAGGAGCGCCGCCTCTTGATGAGCGTTTTCCTCTTTGCTTATGGAGGGATATAGCTCATTGAATGCGGTCTTAGTGGCAGCATCGGTCTGTGGTGGTACAGTGCCTTGCGAAAGTATTCGGCCCCCTTGAACTTTTCGACCTTTTGCCACATTTCAGGCTTCAAACATAAAGATATAAAACTGTAATTTTTTGTGAAGAATCAACAACAAGTGGGACACAATCATGAAGTGGAACAAAATTTATTGGATATTTCAAACTTTTTTAACAAATAAAAAACTGTAAAATTGAACGTGCAAAATTATTCAGCCCCTTTACTTTCAGTGCAGCAAACTCTCTCCAGAAGTTCAGTGAGGATCTCTGAATGATCCAATGTTGACCTAAATGACTAATGATGATAAATAGAATCCACCTGTGTGTAATCAAGTCTCCGTATAAATGCACCTGCTCTGTGATAGTCTCAGAGGTCTGTTTAAAGCGCAGAGAGCATCATGAAGAACTAGGAACACACCAGGCAGGTCCGAGATACTGTTGTGGAGAAGTTTAAAGCCGGATTTGTATACAAAAAGATTTCCCAAGCTTTAAACATCCCAAGGAGCACTGTGCAAGCGATAATATTGAAATGGAAGGAGTATGAGACCACTGCAAATCTACGAAGACCCGGCCGTCCCTCTAAACTTTCAGCTCATACAAGGAGAAGACTGATCAGAGATGCAGCCAAGAGGCCCATGATCACTCTGGATGAACTGCAGAGATCTACAGCTGAGGTGGGAGACTCTGTCCATAGGACAACAATCAGTCGTGTACTGCACAAATCCGGCCTTTATGGAAGAGTGGCAAGAAGAAAGCCATTTCTTAAAGATATCCATAAAAAGTGTCGTTTAAAGTTTGCCACTAGCCACCTGGGAGTCACACCAAACATGTGGAAGAAGGTGCTCTGGTCAGATGAAACCAAAATCGAACTTATTGGCAACAATGCAAAACGTTATGTTTGGCGTAAAAGCAACACAGCTCATCACCCTGAACACACCATCCCCACTGTCAAACATGGTGGTGGCAGCATCATGGTTTGGGCCTGCTTTTCTTCAGCAGGGGCAGGGAAGATGGTTAAAATTGATGGGAAGATGGATGGAGCCAAATACAGGACCATTCTGGAAGAAAACCTGATGGAGTCTGCAAAAGACCTGAGACTGGGACGGAGATTTGTCTTCCAACAAGACAATGATCCAAAACATAAAGCAAAATCTACAATGGAATGGTTCACAAATAAACATATCCAGGTGTTAGAATGGCCAAGTCAAAGTCCAGACCTGAATCCAATCGAGAATCTGTGGAAAGAACTGAAAACTGCTGTTCACAAACGCTCTCCATCCAACCTCACTGAGCTCGAGCTGTTTTGCAAGGAGGAATGGGCAAAAATGTCAGTCTCTCGATGTGCAAAACTGATAGAGACATACCCCAAGCGACTTACAGCTGTAATCGCAGCAAAAGGTGGCGCTACAAAGTATTAACTTAAAGGGGCTGAATAATTTTGCACGGCCAATTTTTCAGTTTTTTATTTGTTAAAAAAGTTTGAAATATCCAATAAATTTCGTTCCACTTCATAATTGTGTCCCACTTGTTGTTGATTCTTCACAAAAAATTACAGTTTTATATCTTTATGTTTGAAGCGTGAAATGTGGCAAAAGGTCGAAAAGTTCAAGGGGGCCGAATACTTTCGCAAGGCACTGTATGTATTACAAGCTGTGCTAGAGTTTCTCCGAGAGAAAAAAATTATACACTGAACAACAATATAAACGCAACATGTAAATTGTTGGTCCCATGTTTCATGAGCAGAAATAAAAGATCCCAGAAATTTTCCATACGCACAAAAAACGTATTTCTTTCAAATGTTGTTCACAAATTTGTTTACATCCCTGTTAATGAGTATTTATCCTTTACCAAGATAATCCATCCACTTGACAGGTGTGGCATATCAAAAAGCTGATTAAAAGCATGGTCATCATTATCTTGTGCTGTGGACAACAAAAGGCCACTCTAAAATCTGAAGTTTTGTCACACAACACAGTGCCACAGATGTCTCAAGTTTTGAGGGAGCGTGCAATTGGCTTGCTGACTGCACAAATGTCCACCAGAACTGTTGCCATTCATCCGCCACCATCACCTCATGTTTCAGAATGATAATGCACAGCCCCATGTCGCAAGGATCTGTAAACAATTCCTGGAAGCTGAAAATGTCCCAGTTCTTCCATGGCTTGCATACTCACCAGACATGTCACCCATTGATCATGTTTGGGATGCTCTGGATCGACGTGTACGACAGCGTGTTCCAGTTCCCGCCAATATCCAGAAACTTTGCACAGCCATTGAAGAGGAGTGGGACAACATTCCACAGGCCGCAATCAACAGCCTGATCAACTCTATGCGAAGGAGATGCACTGCATGATGCAAATCGTGGTCACAACAGATGCTGACAGGTTTTCTGATTCACATCCTACTTTTAAAAAAAGTATCTGTGAACAACACATGACTGTGTTCCCAGTCATGTGAACTCCATAGATTAGGGTGTATTAAATGTATTTAAATTGACTGATTTTCTTATGAACTGTAACTTAGTAAAATCTTTGAAATTGTTGCATGTTGCGTTTATATTTTTGTTCAGTGTAATTAGTCACCTATGTTGGTTTGTTAAAAATGAAAATAAATATAGGCTATATAACTGAAAAATGACCACCACTGTTGATAGTGTGCAGAGCTGATTTCAGCTGCTTACCATTTCCTTTTTCTATAAAAATGATTTGCTCTGTGTATCAGGGAAATTGACACTGCTACAGAAAAATACTATTTTAATTAGTCTGCCGATCAATGCCCTTACTGCTCTGAAAATGACTTTAGGTATTTACTTGGTGTGTGTGCTTGTGCAAGCTGCCAGTTGTGAACTTCTCAACAAGCCCTATTTGTGTTGGTCACTTCAGCAGTGTAACAATGGTTTCACATGTATCTTGTCATGGATTGGTCTCTGCTTTTTAGATAGTTTCCAACTTTTCCCTGTATGATGTGTGCTCCACAGCGCCCCCTGTCAGGAGATCCTGCTCACGTACTTGGGCCACTCTGAGCCTCCTGTGTCCCTGTCAACCCTAAAGCAGCTGTGTGCCCTGGACAGAGTGATGGGTTTGGGTTAAATGCGGAAGACACATTTCAGTTGAAGGCATTCAGTTAGGTACTAGGTATCCCCCTTTCCCCTCTTTCCTATTCAACATCACACAATAACTGGTCCCCAATGCTTCTCTTCCTTGGGGGGGGGGAATCACTGATCTGATATGACTGGGATTGATGAAACTAATGTTGGGGAAACCACATATTCACCTATCCAATCATGTCATGTTATGGATTATTCCAAGGAGGGGTGGAAAGACAAAACTAAACTATTCAAACATGTTCGAAGTGTCTTCCTTCATGTATCTCTCCCCTCCTCTCCTCTACCCTGCATGTCTCAGTAATGAGGATGATGCTCTGTATGACAGGGTGTCTGGGGAGCAGTGGAGGGTGGAGTGTCTGGTCCAGCTGCTGGCTGAGATGGACAGTGACCTGCCTGGAGACTTCTTCCAGGAGCTTCTGCAGGTAGCTACTGTACCACACACAGAGAGGCAGCCTATGGCTTTGGCCATTAGTCTTGTGTTGCCCAGGTGGTGTTGGTCTGTAACTATGGATGCTCTTTTCCCTGCCAGGCACCGACTTGCTGGGCTGAGGAGGAAGATGAGCAGGAAGTGGACACATCAGCCATGACACTACTGCAGCTGGAGAAGTATCTGTTTGGGAAAGTCACAGGGCAGGGTCAGTAGCTGGCTCTACTGTAGGTCCTGACTGTCATGTGTGAAGGTCTCCCGCATACTCTACTGCTGCGCAAGCTATAGTTAACCAATCTAGTCTTTGCCTTTCACTACATAACTATGCATCTGTAACGTCCGTTGTTGGAATGAGACCAAGGCTTGGGTGGGTTGGGTTCATCATACTTTAATATAAACGGTGAACCAGCAAAAACCAAAACACGACGCAACACAATGAACGAACAGTTTCGCAGGCTACTCACAGCAATGCAAAACCAACTTCCCACACCAGACAGGTGGAAACAGGGCTACCTAAGTATGGCTCCCAATCAGCGACAACAATGTACAGCTGTCCCTGATTGAGAGGCATACCAGGCCAAAACAACGAAATACAAAACATAGATAGGGAACATAGAATGAACATAGAAATAGAAAATATAGAACACACATCAAAACCCCGAAACACACAAAACAAACACCCCCTGCCACGCCCTGACCAAACTACTATAACAAATAACCCCTTTTACTGGTCAGGACGTGACCGCATTATAGATTGGTACTACTGCCTGTTACTGTCCATGCCTCCAGGGCCTGCGTGAGGCCCAGGAGAGGAGCCTCTTCAAGGCTACGGTATTAGAGGCCCCTCTCATGGGAGATGGAGATCCTGGGGGCAATTGGGATGATAGATAGATAGATAGATAGATAGATAGATAGATAGATAGATAGATAGATAGATAGATAGATAGATAGATAGATAGATAGATAGATAGATAGATAGATAGATAGATAGATAGATAGATAGATAGATAGATAGATACTACTGAATCAGAGGGAACCCATTAAACCCATTTCTGTACGGGGTCCCCTGGTTTATTCACAGTCAGACCACAGACATATTTAATAAGCTATACGCTACCTCTCTACACATCGTGAGGACTTTCTCCAGGCCTTCCCTGTGGCTCAGTTGGTAGAGCATGGTGTTTGCAATGCCAGCATGGTGTGTGCAATGCCAGGGTTGTGGGTTTGATTCCCACGGGGGCCAGTACAAAACAAAAAAAATTTATGAAATGTATGCATTCACTACTGTAAGTCGCTCTGGATAAGAGCGTCTGCTAAATGACTAAAAATGTAAAAAATGTAAATGGTTCTGTAGTGCCTCTCTGTCTCTGTTCTGTATGGCCTGGGTTAGGGTTCTTAGGGCTACTGTTCTGGTGGGGATGTCATGGTCACAAGCCTCCAGCAGGCAGTCTGAGAAGGCCCTACTGGGGATGCCATTGGAGGGCTCGCTGCTGCTGCCATCCCACGTTCCTGTTCCTATCACTGTATGACCCTGGCCAGCTCCAGATGACCCTATCTGGGATGGATGAGTGTTCTGGGCCAGACTATCCCCATCACCAGAGCTGTGTTCTGAGGTTGGGGATGCAGGTCTGAATAGGGGCTGGTGTGTTAGGTGTTTGAGAAGTGTGTGTGCTGTGGTTGGAATGAGAGGTGGGTGAGGGGAGTCTAGTTTGAGTGACTTGTTTGGGGACGCTGGATGTTTAGGTTCTTCTCAGAAGGGATGTTATTGTCCGTTTTGGTATGTAGCTGCTCACGTCACGTTGTCAGGGTGGTATGCCCCGTGTGGTGATGGCGGTGGTCTGCCAGATCCTGGATCACCACCTCAGGGTGCCTCTGGGAAATCTCCTCCAAGGGTGGGAGGAGCCTTGGCATTGCTGAGTAGTCCTCAGCACTCAACTGTGACAAGGAGAAAGAGAGAGGAGACAGAAAGAGACAGAGGGAGAGCGAGGAAGAGAGACATCAAAACAAAATACCACATATTACACAGAATTACCACATCAACATAGTAGTATACTAGTAGCAGTATTAGTAATATCAATGATAAAGCCTGCTGCCTGAACGTATGTGCGTGTACCAATGAGGGTCCTGAGAGCAGGGTGGTCATCAGGCCCATTCCCATGCTGAGGGTCTTGGTCTCCACTGGCCCCTCAACACCCCAGACCTGGTCCATACCCACACAGGCCCTATGCGGGTTGGCCACGATGAACTCCACCACCTGGGAGAGGACAGACACACAACTTCTTGTACAAACCACACATTTCCTACCACTAGGTGTCTACTAAATAGTTCCATCACATCCTCAAACCAACACAGTTTTCAGCAAAAAAAAAACCTGGCTAATGGCAGTAGAGATAAGACGTCTAAAATTACTGCTTATCAACCAAACTAAGACCAGTTTAACAGAGACGTGTCCTAATCTGAGCATGAATGGTTTACCTCAGGCAAAATGGCACAGTGTTAGCCCTGGGTCTTTTACCTCATCAGAGACAGACACTGCTATTCTTAGAGCTCTTAAAGTATTAGTCAACATGCCCTCATTCCTTAATAAAGACGCCCAGATGACCAGTGTTCTGTAAAGCCCTGATGCTGAGGGAGAGGACAGAGACGCTTAAAGATGCACTATGCAGAAATCACTCCACCATCCCTGGTTGCTAAAATTCTAATAGTTTTCCTAATTTCAGTTTATGTGACAAAGCAAGCAAGGCTGGTGTAGATAATCATTGTACCATCTAAACCACTGTGAAATATATTTTCCATAACCAAAAATATTATATTTTCAACTGTTTGAATCTGGTGTACAAAACCAAAAGTAAAAGATTCAACAACTAACTTAAGAACGGGAAGCATATAAATAACGCACATAGAACAGATATACCGCTTTTTAGACTTGCTTTCAATGAGAATTACAGAACTATAACTGATTTTGGTCAGGTTGCCCAAAAAGTTACATATTGCAGCTTTAAAGTAAAAGTTTGACAAAAAACTTATCAGAAAACTAGAAGTAATGAGGTGGTGAACTCAGACCCCACTGTCACGCTCAGGGTCTCTGATCAACTCCACTCATCTATTAAACATCCTCTCCACCCAAACAGACAGCAGCACCCACACAGATTGGTACTGCTGCCTTGAAGAGGCTCCTCTCCTGGGCCTCACCGCGGGCCCTGGAGGCATGGACAGTAGCAGGCAGCAGTACCAATCTGTGTGGGTGCTGCTGTCTGTTTGGGTGGAGAGGATGTTTAATAGATGAGGGGAGTTGATCAGAGACCCTAGGCGTGACAGTGGGGTCTACGGGGACTTGTTAATGTGACTGAGGTGGAGGAGACTGGATTATCACCCCTGGGCCTGGGTCTCATTTAGTATTCAGGGTAATGAGCCCCCTTTTGTGTGCACCTTCCACGACCCCCCCCCCCCCCTGTCTGTCTCAGCCTAGGGGGTACCATACCTAGTGGGGGGTGGGGTTCCTCTTTAATGTTCATCTTATTGAAGATGTCTTTGTGTTAGGGTTGTTTTGGGACAAATAGTAAGCACTATGGAGATACACATTTCAGACAGGGAAAGCTGAACAGATTTGGTATAATGTGTCTTATCTTATAGTTTTGTCTTAAAGCTCTTTCTGGAGAACTTCTGGAGCACGAAGACTCTTTTGTGTATCTGTCAGCCATTCAAGGTAGGAAGTCAAGGGGCTCCAGGTGGTGCTTCACCTTACATGTGTAAACCTTTGGTCTTTACTCTAGTTTTGTGGGGTGTTATTAACCTTTGGCTGGCTTTCCTTTTAGAAAGTTGTAACAAGTATATCTATGATACGACTGTTGTATCTCATCTCATATGCCCTAGAAATGGATCTTCTGGAATGACATTGACATTAACCTGCAGTGTAATCATCTAATGGTGGTATATAGGTTGTAATGGGCTTGGGGTTTCTCAGTGTCCCATTCTCTGTCTACCTCTTCTCTCTGCAGGCCTGGCTGCGCCTGCAGGAAGAGTACCAGAGTGGTCCATCCTCTCAGAAGGAGAGGACCCTGGAGACACGTCTGAAGGTTGGAGAGGTGCTGATGAGGGCTACCAGGTCTATGGATTAGTGGACTGTTATGAACCCAGCTTGCTGACCTAGTAAAAAAAAAAAACTAATCACCACAAAAACCACACATCATGGGAGAGGCTCCAGCAATAGACTCATTATCTTTTGGCGTGTAGATTTGACCACACAAAGAAGGAAGTGCCTGCAGTTAGCCTCAATGACACAGTCACCCAAGCATCTGACAGATTAATAATGAGCTGTTTTGTGAGGGACATGTGTATGAATGAATGTGAATGTGCTTACTCATGTTAATGTGTCCTTGCTTACTCATGTTATTGTGTCATAAGAGTGGATCAGGCCTAATTTTAGTCAGAAAGACATAAAACAGTCTTAAATCAGACAGTACATGCTTGTTCCATACTCAGGTTTGTTTGGAGGAGACTGTATTAAAACCTATCTATCTCTGATAGAATTCCCTGTTTGGGTTTTTCCCCTCCCTGGTTTTGTCTGCCAGATCTCGATAGTACCATTTCCCAGGACAAGTGAGGGTTTATTCGGCATAACACCCTCCCACTGCCTTGTCTTAGATGTGAAAGGCACCCAGACAGACCAGCGACGGTCTCTCCCTGACCCTGCTCCACCAGTCTAACAGAACATCATCTCAGCTGGTTCAACAGCTGGTTTGTTGCCACATTAGATACCCACAGGGATATTTTGTCACTCCTCTGTATCACTCTCACTTTCTTATGCATCTGGGAAACTTCCTCTGCCCACCAACCCACGTATTCGGAACAATTGTGATCAAACCATAGTGCCCCACGTTCTGTATCTGTCCAAATCCCCAGTGCACAATGGGCCACTTTCCTTTTGCTTTTTCATTGTATGGCATGCAAACATACACTCACCTCCATATGTATTTGGACAGCGAAGCTAAAGTTTTAAATGTGGCTATGTACTCCAGTATTCTGGAGTTGGGGTCAAATGTTTTATTGCACACAGAGTGAGTCCATGCAACTTATTGTGACTTGTTAAGCACATTTTTACTCCTGAACTAATTTAGGCTTGCCATAACATAGGGGTTGAATACTTATTGACATTCAAGACATTTCAGCTTTTAAATTTTTATGAATTAAAAAATATATATACAAAAATTATTTCACCTTGACATTATGGGGTATTGTGTGTAGACCAGTGACAAAAAAGCTCAATTTAATCTGTAACAACAAAATGTGAAAAGATTCAAGAGGTGTGAATACTTTCTGAAGGCACTGAATGTTTCACCATTTAGAAATAAATGTATCTAATCCCCACATTTGAAGAAGTCAAGTATTTGGGCAAATTCACTTAGTCAAAAGTGTAATATTTGGCCTCATGTTCCTAGCACACAATGACATCAAGCTTGTGACTCTACAAACTTGTTGGATGCATTTGCATTTTGTTTGGTTGTGTTTCGGATTATATTTTGCCCAATATGAACTGAATGGTGAATAATGAATTTTGGAGTTACTTTTATCGTAATAAACAATATATGTTTCTGAACACTTCTACATTAATTTGGATGCTACCATGATTATGGATAATCATGAATGAATTGTGAATAATGATGAGTGAGAAAGTTATAGAGGCACAAGGCCCCAAAAAATGCTAATGTCGTGGAAATTTTTACACAGGGACACTCGAAGTCAACCTTAAATGAATCATTGTTTATTGTCAGTTCGCTGGAGAGGTTCCAACCAACTCAATGCTCCAAGTACACATGTCAATCAGGAGCTCTCCCTGGGCAGACCCAGGTGTTGTCTTATATACGGCTATACACAGACAAGTTATATTTGCATGATTTAGCATAATTAATTAATCATTATCGTTTTGTTTAATACATGTGATAGACCAATACTGGTTTATAACATGTGACAGACCAATACCTCACAAGGCATCTTTCTTGATAAGCTGACACCTTGAAACTGAGATATCTTTTGTTCGTTCTCAAAACAAGATCTGGGGGGGTACTGCCAAATTGCAGCTACTGTTAGTGAGGATTTGTATAGCCAGCCACTTGCATGAACACAGAACTTGATTATTTAGAACAACACATGAATAGAACACAGAAATGAGTGATAAGAATATCACAAACATTAAAATTACACTAACCTCCCCTTTTATTGGTAAAGGTTAGCATGTTTTGTTGTAGCCTCTGTAACCTTTTCACTCATCATGATTCATTCATGATTTTTGATTTTTTTTTATCATGGCATTATCAGCATTAATTTAGAAGTGTTGAGAAACATCTTATCTACTCACTTAAAATGAAACTGACTCCAGTCATCATTCACCATTCAGTTCTTATTGGGAAAAACTTAACCCAAAACAACCCTAACAAACTGCAAATGCATCCAACGAGTTTGTATAGTTAACAAGCTTGATGTAGTCATTGCGTGCTAGGAATAAGGGAACCACATACAAAACTTTTGACTACTTTAAAACACTAAGTGAATTTGTCAAAATACTTATAACTTCATAAAATGCTTTTCATTTCTAAACAGTAAAACAGATATGTATGAAAATACCCACAAATAAAGGTGACGTTCTGTACTGCGCCTCACATGAAACATTTTTATCTCAAAACCAAAATCCTGGAGTATAGAACAAATGTACTAACTTTTGCTTCACTGTCCAAATTCATATGAAGGCGAGTGTATATCCTTGAGATTCTTGGTCTGAGACTGATGGAAATGTACAGTCAGTTGTTTGACTTACTGGACGAAGGAGCTAGAATGATGAAGTGAGTCAGGAATGGACAGGAGAAACTGGATGATTTACATGCCTTCTAATACAGATACACACACAATCACTCACACACCTGTTTTCTCTTTCATTAAGGCAACTATAACCGTGACCCTCCTTTGAAACGTGTTTCTGACTGAGGAGTGGCCAGCTGAACTGTTGTGTGGGGTGTATCTGGAGGGTACAGGGTGGAGGCCTGGGCAGGCTGAATGATACCTCTCATAGCATAGAATTAGGAATTGCAATACAAATATAGAATACTAATTGAATAGGATCTGTATGTGTCATGGTGGGTCTATCTGACTGGTCCAGCAGACTCAGCTGCAGGGACCTAGGCCAAGTCCACCCGTCTGGGTCTTACTGGGACACCCTGTCACCTGGCCAACTCCATTGCCCCACTCCCACTGCTTTGAGCTGTAGAATAGAGCAGGTTTAGCCCTGTCAGTGGGGGCTGTATCCATAAGGCAGATATACACACTCTAACACTCTCTTTCACACACACCCTGAAAGGAATAAAGTGTATTCTCTATTTAAGCTTCTCAGATTTAGCAACCGCTTTTGCAAAAAAAATAACAATGACTCAGCACTTTGTATAGATTAAAACAACTTCACCAGCTGGACTACCGGGCAGGTAGTGATGTCATGTTCTCCTGAGGTGCGTTTGAGGACAGACGTGAGGAAGTTTCCTCAGCACTGTCAGCAGCCAATAGTCAATTTTGCTTGTAGATTTGCTCTGTGCAATACTCAGGAGGTGAGAACCATTAGTAAACCTTGTCATACGGTTAAACAACTTTAGACTATGGTCTGTCAGTTTATTAGCCTATTGTCTAAGTGTCAGTAGGTAAGGTAGATAGTTATTATGTCTCCTTTGTCCGTCAGACCGAGGCTCTGCATCTGTCCTCGTGCTCCTAGATCTTAGTGCCGCTTTTGATACCATCGATCACCACATTCTTTTGGAGAGATTGGAAACCCAAATTGGTCTACATGGACAAGTTCTGGCCTGGTTTAGATCTTATCTGTCGGAAAGATATCAGTTTGTCTCTGTGAATGGTTTGTCCTCTGACAAATCAATTGTACATTTCGGTGTTCCTCAAGGTTCCGTTTTAGGACCACTATTGTTTTCACTATATATTTTACCTCTTGGGGATGTCATTCGAAAACATAATGTTAAATTTCACTGCTATGCGGACGACACACAGCTGTACATTTCAATGAAACATGGTGAAGCCCCAAAATTGCCCTCGCTAGAAGCCTGTGTTTCAGACATAAAGAAGTGGATGGCTGCAAACTTTCAACTTTTAAACTCGGACAAAACAGAGATGCTTGTTCTAGGTCCCAAGAAACAAAGAGATCTTCTGTTGAATCTGACAATTAATCTGGATGGTTGTACAGTCGTCTCAAATAAAACTGTGAAGGACCTCGGTGTTACTCTGGACCCTGATCTCTCTTTTGAAGAACATATCAAGACTGTTTCAAGGACAGCTTTTTTCCATCTACGTAACATTGCAAAAATCAGAAACTTTCTGTCCAAAAATGACACAGAAAAATGTATCCATGCTTTTGTTACTTCTAGGCTGGACTACTGCAATGCTCTACTTTCCGGCTACCCGGATAAAGCACTAAATAAACTTCAGTTAGTGCTAAATACGGCTGCTAGAATCCTGACTAGAACCAAAAAATTTGATCATATTACTCCAGTGCTAGCCTCCCTACACTGGCTTCCTGTTAAGGCAAGGGCTGATTTCAAGGTTTTACTGCTAACCTACAAAGCATTACATGGGCTTGCTCCTACCTATCTTTCCGATTTGGTCCTGCCGTACATACCTACACGTACGCTACGGTCACAAGACGCAGGCCTCCTAATTGTCCCTAGAATTTCTAAGCAAACGGCTGGAGGTAGGGCTTTCTCCTATAGAGCTCCATTTTTATGGAATGGTCTGCCTACCCATGTGAGAGACGCAGACTCAGTCTCAACCTTTAAGTCTTTACTGAAGACTTATCTCTTCAGTAGGTCCTATGATTAAGTATAGTCTGGCCCAGGAGTGTGAAGGTGAACGGAAAGGCTGGAGCAACGAACCGCCCTTGCTGTCTCTGCCTTGCCGGTTCCCCTCTTTCCACTGGGATTCTCTGCCTTTAACCCTTTTACAGGGGCTGAGTCACTGGCTTACTGGTGTTCTTCCATGCCGTCCATGGGAGGGGTGCGTCACTTGAGTGGGTTGAGTCACTGACGTGGTCTTCCTGTCTGGGTTGGCGCCCCCCCCTTGGGCGGAGATCGTTGTGGGCTATACTCGGCCTTGTCTTAGGACGGTAAGTTGGTGGTTGGAGACATCCCTCTAGTGGTGTGGGGGCTGTGCTTTGGCAAAGTGGGTGGGGTTATATCCTGCCTGTTTGGCCCTGTCCGGGGGTATCATCGGATGGAGCCACAGTGTCTTCTGATCCCTCCTGTCTCAGCCTCCAGTATTTATGCTGCAGTAGTTTATGTGTCGGGGGGCTAGGGTCAGTCTGTTACATCTGGAGTATTTCTCTTGTCTTATCCGGTGTCCTGTGTGAATTTAAATATGCTCTCTCTAATTCTCTCTTTCTCTCTTTCTGTCTTTCTCTCGGAGGACCTGAGCCCTAGGACCATGCCTCAGGACTACCTGGTATGATGACTCCTTGCTGTCCCCAGTCCACCTGGCCGTGCTGCTGCTCCAGTTTCAACTGTTCTGCCTGCGGCTATGGAACCCTGACCTGTTCACCGGACGTGCTTGTTGCACCCTCGACAACTACTATGATTATTATTATTTGACCATGCTGGTCATTTATGAACATTTTAACATTTTAACCATGTTCTGTTATAATATCCACCCTGCACAGCCAGAAGAGGACTGGCCACCCCTCATAGCCTGGTTCCTCTCTAGGTTTCTTCCTAGGTTTTTGGCCTTTCTAGGGAGTTTTTCCTAGGGAGTTTTTCCTAGCCACCGTGCTTCTTTCACATGCTTTGCTTGCTGTTTGGGGTTTTAGGCTGGGTTTCTGTACAGCACTTTGAGATATCAGCTGATGTACGAATGGCTATATAAAAATAAATTTGATTGATTGAATTCATCATCTTTACATTTCTCACCCACTCATTACCCACCCACTGGCTACAGGTTATCTACAAGTCTCTGCTAGGTAAAGCCCCGCCTTATCTCAGCTCACTGGTCACCATAGCAGCACCCACTCGTAGCACGCGCTCCAGAAGGTATATCTCACTGGTCACCCCCAAAGCCAATTCCTCCTTTGATTGTCTTTCCTTCCAGTTCTCTGCTGCCAATGACTGGAACGAACTGCAAAAATCTCTGAAGCCTCATATCTCCCTAACTAGCTTTAAGCACCAGCTGTCAGAGCAGCTCACAGATCACTGCACCTGTACATAGCCCATCTGTAAACAGCCCATCTATCTACCTACCTCATCCCCATACTGTATTTATTTATCTTGCTCCTTTGCACCCCAGTATCTCTACTTGCACATTCATCTTCTGCACATCTACCATTTGTCATAAAGTTCGTCTTCTGAGGAGGAGAAATCATCGGACCAACATGCAGCGGTTAAGGTGCTCATCTTCTTTTTATTTAGAAGGGAAAAGAATACTCATACAAAAACAAACGACGAAAAACAGTCCCGTAAGGTGCTCAGACTATACGAGGAAACAACCACCCACAAACACAAGTGAAAACAAAACACACTTAAATATGGCCTCCAATCAGAGAAAACAACAAACAGCTGCCTCTGATTGGAGGTCATTGACAAAACTAACATAGACATAGAAAAACTAGAAAACCCACATAGAAATAGAAAATATAGAACATCAACCAAAAACCCCGAAACACACTAAACAAACACTCCCTGCCACGCCCTGACCAAACTACAATAACAAACAACCCCTTTTACTGATCAGGACGTGACACCATTCCAGTGTTTAATTGCTATATTGTAATTACTTCGCCACCATGGCCTATTTATTGCCTTAACTTACCTCATTTGCACTCACTATATATAGACTTTTTGTTTTCTTTTGTTCTACTGTATTATTGACTGTATGTTTTGTTTATTCCATGTGTAACTCTGTTGTTGTATGTGTCGTATTGCTATGCTTTATCTTGGCCAGGTCGCAGTTGCAAATGAGAAATTGTTCTCAACTAGCATATCTGGTTAAATAAAGGTGAAATAAAAAATAAAAATTACATAACTAATCCTTCTCTTGTGTCACTGAGTTGGGGTCAGGGTGGGGGTCAGGGGAACAGCAGGTGCTGTCCAAGGTTAAAGTCATGGTTCTCTTTCTTCAGAGCAAGATCACTAAACTGGCTGTATTGTCCTACTGCCCCTGTCTTGGCCACATCCTCTGCCCATGACAGATATCTATACCTACACAGGTACTAGAACAAAATGGAAACACACATTTGTTGAGCATTCACACACACACACACAAATTTGTTGAACAGTCATAAGAAGTAAAAAATTGCCATTGGTATGTCCTCTTACATAATGTAATCTAATCTAGTTGACATGTGAGTGGAGATGTGTGTCTTGGTGAACAGCACCGTGTTTACATGTGGAATACTAGAGCCAGCTGGAATGAAGAGACAAAGAAAAGAGTGGATCTGTAATGTCCTTCTCCCTTACTTTGAACACCAGTCTGAGAACCCCAGCATCATTGATCCCAGAATACCTATCTCTGTGTTTCTCTCACTCACATAGCCTTTAATCCACACACCACACTTTACAGCATGTACTAGTGTACTACAGTACACCTCCCTGAATTCAACTATTATTATGTCATGTTCAGTTATAAATATGGAGTTACTGCCCAGACAGGATACTTTTTGTTGTATTGAAATAATGATTGACCTCGAATGTATTTCCGTGTGTGTACTGCACTCTGTGACCCTTGACTGGAGCAGGTACTGTACATCTGGTGCAGTAGTTTGCTGCAACACTAACCGATTTCAGTGCAATTTGGCCTTCCTGGTTCTACACTCCGTAGGTGCGTCTGTTGGATGTGGTAGGTAGGTAGGTATGTCACCTTGGTGCCAGTGCCACTGTGATTCACATTGGTGATTTCCTCTGCCCGGCCCCAAACACTTGGTTGTTTAAAAGAGTCCGCAGCCTGCCTTTGGAGAGGTCATGCTAATACAAAACTGATGATTAATAGCCAGGGATTTTCCACATTGTGTGATGGGACTGGCCACTGTTAATAAGTTGCCTGGGAAAGTCTTCAGCTGGGGGCTTAAATTCAACGATAATTATGTCACCTCTCGATGTACCTTTCTACCTTCTGAGATTGGCTCATGTCCAATGCTGTATTGTAGTATTGATCTAGTAATGAATGCCAATTGCATAGTTGATTGTATTATTAGTTAAACCAGACCTTTGACCCACTCTGAGTCTTTGCACAGAGGTGAAAAGACTAATGGGAAGTGACAGGCAATCCTGCCTGTCCTTTGATCCCTCATCAGTTGTTTCTCTGCAAGCCATGTGTGGATGTTTGTCCAATTATGTGAAGAGTCGCCTCTTCACTGTTGACGTTGAGACTGGTGCTTTGAGGGTACTATTTAATGAAGCTTCCTGTTGAGGACTTATGAGGTGTCTGTTTCTCAAACTAGACACTCTAATGTACTTGTCCTCTTGCTCAGTTGTGCACCGGGGCCTCCCACTCCTCTTTCTATTACGGTTAGAGCCAGTTTGCGCTGTTCTGTGAAGGGAGTAGTACACAGCATTGTACGAGATCTTCAGTTTCTTGGAAATTTCTCGCATGGAATAGCCTTCATTTCTCAGAACAAGAATAGACTGACGAGTTTCAGAAGAAAATTATTTGTTTCTGGCCATTTTGAGCCTGTAATTGAACCCACAAATTCTGATGCTCCAGTTACTCAACTAGTCTAAAGAAGGTCAGTTTTATTGCTTCTTTAATTAGAACAACAGTTTTCAGCTGTGCTAACATAATTGCAAAAGTGTTTTCTAATGATCAATTAGCCTTTTAAAATGATAAACTTGGATTAGCTAACACATTGTGCCATTGGAACACAGGAGTGATGGTTGCTGATAATGGGCCTCTGTACGCCTATGTAGATATTCCATAACAAAATCTGCTGTTTCCAGCTACAATAGTCATTTACAACATTAACAATGTGTATACTGTATTTCTGATCAATTTGATGTTATTTTAATGGACAGAAAATGTGCTTTTCTTTCAAAAACAAGGACATTTCTGAGAGACCCCAAACTTTTGAACGGTAGTGTACATTAATTCATTGTTTGATCGGGAGAGTAAGCATGCATGCATAAAACTATGAAGGCATAGCCTTGCCTAAAGTCATATTCATGTCGAATGGAGAGACAAGGGAACATAGCCTACATTTTTTAAAACCCCTAGAAACAATATAATTAAGGAGTGTCCGTTATGAAACATTTTAAGATTTAGGCTATAAGGCCCATGCATCCGAGAGAGAGAGAAATCATTTCTGACTGAACATTTCGCGCTGCTTTGGAATTCTCTGCTCTGTCTAGCCTACATTCCTCTCTTGCGTACTCTAGGCCTATATAACACAGGCTATATAACACAGGCTATATAACACAGGCTTTGCCCCACCTGTTTTGACACCCACATTTTTAGGAAGAAAATAAAATAAAACATTTGTGGGGGGTATGTTATGTATGTTATTTTGTCATTAATGCGTGTCACATATCAGTTTGCCAACAATGTAAAAATATATATTTATCATTGAGTTAATTAAGACGCATACAAACATGGTCTCTTTTTTGTTTTCTTGAGTAAGGCAGCTCCAAAATGCAGATGTTTCAGCCTAGCTCGGTGCTTTCTATGTTGGTGGGGCAAGCCAGCAGAAAATAGGAGCACTGCACTGTGATTGGCTCAGTGTTCTGTCACTCATGGGGACACTACGTCACAGGCCAAGTCTAAGTCCTTAGTAAGAGTAGACATCGAACATTTAAGCCCCTTGGGTCCTGCCATAGAGTTACATTAGAAGAGCCCTTCCAAGAAAGCTCAAGGTCATTGGCCACAGATAAAATTACGTCAAATCACGTTATATGTACAGTAGCTTTGATTGGACAGATCATGTCATCATATTACTTTCAAAATCTTAGCTAGCAGTCATCGTTATGAATCAAGTCGACAATCTACTGGCAAATCCTTTTTAATCCTTGTCATATGAAGATAAATAATTAAGTGAAATTATAGATAAAATGTATCGGTGCTCATCTTCCATTGGACATAAACATTACACAACAAGTTGGAAATCACAAATTCAGCAATGAATGGTTTGGATTGCAAACCATGCAAAGCAATCACTAGCCTGCTATTCAGTGGAGTGGCTCTGTGTTTTTTTTCTCCGAGTTCCCACCATAAATCCAGAGAATGCCAGACTTTGATGACAAAGTTTGATGACAAAATTTGCCCACAAAGGACCGCCGCGCCACCTTCCTGTTTAAGGTGAGTCCAAAAATGTCTTGTAACGTTATGCTGCTGCATAAATGGTGTAATATGCAAGGGAGATATGCATACTGTAGCTAAGAAAGTAATACTAAGTGTATGTTGTGTAGTAAGCTGTTAGTAGCCCATGTGCCTCACCCTAATAATTGGGTCTATTTTCACCAATGCGGTATTGTAAACACATCGTTTATGTGTGCTTGTTTGCAGAATTTTTTTTGTACGGCTTTGACAGTGCTACTGATAGAAGTGGTGGCGCTTGGCTTGCACGTGCAAATTCAGCACACACAACATTCTATAATAGAATTGTGTTATTTGACGTGTCAAATTAAAAGCATATTTAACGCAACAAATAGTGTTAATTGACGTGTATCTTTTTTGACACACAAAGACCCAAATGAGCTTCAATGTGCCTCACCCTAATAATTTGGTCTATTTTCACCTTTTAATTTCGCCTACTTTTCTAACTTGGTGGTGCACATGTAGCATATAACCTGTTTTAGAGAAATGTTGTCATTGAATATGTAAGAGCTTTCATTGTCTGTTTGTATGCCCCCTTTATTTATCCTACGGTTCTGACTTGGTGTACAGGGAGTACACTGTAAGAACGGCCCCATGTTCTGAATTCTGTCACTGCACATTTCAAAGTGCTGAACAAATAGTTATATTGACTACGTCCGTTGTCACGCGCTCATTAATGTCTTAATCAAAATTATGGATTACCTCTTATCCGCTTGTCGTCCCCTTATGCCATAGTTTGTACATCTCAATTCTCAGTAGAATCCACATTTGTTTAAGCAAGTCAGCCATATCAGCTATGTTTTTAAAAAAGGCAGTAAATGAGGCTGAATGAACTGTTTCGCTGCAAGACAAGGCTCTGCTGATAGCCAGGTGTAGGAGTAGTAAAGTATTTTTATTTATTTAATTTTATTTAACCTTTATTTAACTAGGCAAGTCAGTTAAGAACACATTCTTATTTACAATGACGATTGCTGTTGGGACTCTTTATATAGGCCGCTTTATGTAGGCTGCGTTTGTCACCGTTATAGTGCAATTAATGTATTGTTTAGTATTATGTAGTGTAGTGTAGTGGGTTTTCTGGCATGCATTCAGTATATACATATGAGATGAGTAATGTAGGTTATGAAAACATTATATAAAGTTGCTAGTGATACATCTAATTACATCAAGATGGCAAGATGCAGTAGATGGTATGGATGGTATGGCGTACAGTATATACATATGAGATGAATAATGTAGGTTATGTAAACATTATCTAATATAAATAATATCAAGTGGAAAGTGATAAATTGATTACATCAATTTCCCATTATTAAAGCGGCTTGAGTTGAGTCAGTATGTTGGCAGCATCCACTCAATGTTAGTGATGGCTGTTTAACAGTCTGATGGCCTTGAGATAGAAGCTGTTTTTCAGTCTCTTGGTTCCAGCTTTGATGCACCTGTACTGACCTCACCTTCTGGATGTTAGCGGGGTGAACAGGCAGTGGCTCGGGTGGTTGCTATCCTTGATTATCTTTTTGGCCTTCCTGTGACATTGGGTGGTGTAGGTGTCCTGGAGGGCAGGTAGTTTGCACCCGGTGATGCGTTGTGCAGACCTCACTACCCTCTGGAGAGCCTTCCGGTTATGGGCGGAGCAGCTGCCGTACCAGGCGGTGATACAGCCCGACAGGATGCTCTCGATTGTGCATCTGTAAAAGTTTGTGAGTGTTTTTGGTGACAAGCCGAATTTCTTCAGCCTCCTGAGGTTGAAGAGGCGCTGCTGCGCCTTCTTCACCACGCTGTCTGTGTGGGTGGACCATTTCAGTTTGTCCGTGATGTGTACGCCGAGGAACTTAAAACTCTCCACCCTCTCCACTACTGTCCCGTCAATGTAGATAGGGGGCTGCTCCCTCTGCTGTTTCCTGAAGTCCACGATCATCTCTTTTGTTTTATTGACATTGAGTGCGAGGTTATTTTCCTGACACCACACTCCGAGGGCCCTCACCTCCTCCCTGTAGGCCGTCTCGTCATTGTTGGTAATCAAGCCTACTACTGTAGTGTCGTCTGCAAACTTGATGATTGAGTTGGATGCGTGCATGGCCACGCAGTCGTGGGTGAACAGGGAGTACAGAAGAGGGCTGAGAACACACCCTTGTGGGGACCAGTGTTGAGGATCAGCGGGGTGGAGATGTTGTTACCTACCCTCACCACCTGGGGGAGGCCCGTCAAGAAGTCCAGGACCCAGTTGCACAGGGCGGGGTCGAGACCCAGGGTCTAGAGCTTAATGACGAGTTTGGAGGGTACTATGGTGTTAGATGCTGAGCTGTAATCGATGAACAGCATTCTTACATAGGTATTCCTCTTGTCCACATGGGTTAGGGCAGTATGCAGTGTGATGGCGATTGCGTCGTCTGTGGACCTATTGGGTCGGTAAGCAAATTGGAGTGGGTCTAGGGTGTCAGGTAGGGTGGAGGTGATATGGTCCTTGACTAGTGTCTCAAAGCACTTCCTGATGACGGAAGTGAGTGCTGCAGGGCGGTAGTCATTTAGCTCAGTTACCTTCGCTTTCTTGGGAACACGAACAATGGTGGCCCTCTTGAAGCATGTAGGGACAGCAGACTGGTATAAGGATTGATTGAATATGTCTGTAAACACACCAGCCTGCTGGTCTGCGCATGCTCTGAGGACGCGGCCGGGGATGCCGTCTGGGCCTGCAGCCTTGCGAGGGTTAACACGTTTAAATGTTTTACTCACGTTGGCTGCAGTGAAGGAGAGCCCGCAGGTTTTGGTAGCGGGCCGTGTTAGTGGCACTGTATTGTCCTCAAAGAGAGCAAAAAAATTGTTTAGTCTGTCTGGGAGCAAGGCATCGTGATCCGCGACGGGGCTGATTTTTCTTTTGTAGTCCGTGATTGACTGTAGACCCTGCCACAGACCTCTCGTGTCTGAGCCGTTGAATTGCGACTCCACTTTGTCTCTGTACTGACGCTTAGCTTGTTTGATTGCCTTGCGGAGGGAATAGCTACACTGTTTATATTCGGTCATGTTTCCGGTCACTTTGCCCTGATTAAAAGCAGTGGTTGGCGTGTTCAGTTTTGCGCGAATGCTGCCATCAATCCACGGTTTCTGGTTGGGGAATGTTTTAATAGACGCTGTTGGTACAACATCACCGATGTACTTGTTAATGAACTCGCACACGGAGTCAGCGTATTCGTCAATGTTGTTGTTCGCAGCAATGCGGAACATATCCCAGTCCACGTGATCGAAGCAATCTTGAAGCGTGGAATCCGATTGGTCGGACCAGCGTTGAACAGACCTGAGGGCGGGAGCTTCCTGTTTTAGTTTCTGTCTATAGGCTGGGAGCAACAAAATGAAGTCGTGGTCAGCTTTTTCAAAGGGAGGGCGGGGGAGGGCCTTATATGCGTCGCGGAAGTTAGAATAACAGTGGTCTAGGGTTTTGCCCGCCCTGGTAGCACAACCGATATGCTGATAGAATTTGGTGAGCCTTGTTTTCAGATTAGCCTTGTTAAAATCCCCGGCTACAATAAATGCAGCCTCAGGATATATGGTTTCCAGTTTACATAGAGTCCAATGAAGTTCTTTCAGGGCCGTCGATGTGTCTGCTTGGGGGGGGGGGGGGGGTTATACACGGCTGTGATTATAATCGAAGAGAATTCTCTTGGTAGATAATGCGGTCGGCATTTGATAGTGAGGAATTCTAAGTCAGGTGAACAAAATTACTTGAGTTCCTGTATGTTGTTATGATCACACCACGTCTCATTAATCATAAGGCATACACCCCCACCCTTCTTCTTACCAGAGAGATGCTTGTTTCTGTCGGCGCGATGCGTGAAGAAACCAGGTGGCTGTACCGACTCAGATAGCGTGTCTCGAGTGAGCCATGTTTCCTTGAAACAAAGAACGTTACAGTCTCGGATGTCTCTCTGGAATGCTACCCTTGCTCGGATTTTGTCTACCTTGTTGTCAAGAGACTGGACATTGGCGAGTAGTATGCTCGGGAGCGGTGCGCGATGTGCCCGTCTATGGAGCCTGACCAGAAGCCCGCTCCGTATGCCCCTTCTTCTGCGGCGCCGTTGTTTTGGCTCACCGGCTGGGATCCAATCCATTGTCCTGGGTGGTGGGCCAAACAGAGGATCCGCTTCAGGAAAGTCGTATTTCTGGTCGTAATGTTGGTGAGTTGACGTTGCTCTTATATCTAATAGTTCCTCCCGACTGTATGTAGTAAAACCTAAGATTACCTGGGGTAACAATGTAAGAGATAACTCATAAAAAAGCAAAATACTGCATAGTTTCCTAGGAATGCGAAGCGAGGCGGCCATCTTTTTCAGCGCCGGAAGTTTGAAATAGGAATAGGGTGGTTACTTGAAGTGTCACTCATGTGCTGCCCTGCTGTGTGCTGCCAGACTCCATTCTTTAGGCTACTGCGTTCAAATAGGTTAAACCATAGTCTGTCACATCACGATGTCCTTACCATCAACGATGGCTGTCAAACATCGCCGATAGACGATACTATTTTAATATCGCCCTGGTGTCAATAGACCCGAAGGCCAAAAGTTCAGAGATACCATATAAAGAACATACAGTACCTGTGTAGTCAGGGCCTCAGAATGTGTATACCAAATCTGGGCATCTCTGAAAACGATATAGGTTAGTAGAGGAACCCTATCTGTGGAGGAAGGAAGGAATGTCCATATTATCATCTATGGTGCTCTACACTGGCCAGCCTACTGAAACACAAGTAGTATGAACTGAAAACACTAAGGGTTTTCAACAATCTGTTCAGAGCCTGTTCTTTGAAACAATTGGTTCATTAATCTTGTTAGTGTCACTATGCTCCACAGTGTGATTACAGGCTGCTAGCAGATTCTCATCAAGAACAGGAAGGAGACCTGGTAAAAACTTCCTGTTTTTGGACTTGTACTTGCCCTGTAACAACCATGTTATCTGGGGAAATTCCATGCTCAACTTGGATAACATGCTCTGTCCAAACAGATAGTAAAAGAGCAGAATACAAAGAACAGCTAACTGTTGTGGCTGTCTAGGACCTGGACTGGACACAGATGTGTTGCTAAGGGTCAGTTAACTTTCACCCCCTTCATTTATAGATTGGTCATTGTATGGGATTGGTTTTAGCAAACCCCAGTTGGTTTCCTTCAAACAATGTCATGGTCATTCAAGAATGGGTCATGTTCCTTGCGGTGTAACCTATAGGTGGAAGAACGTTTACACTTAACCTTCTAATCTGCAATTGCTTTTTTCAACACAACTTTTCCCATTGTTACAGCCCCAGTGCAGTCATAAACATGAGTTTTCTGAGTTTTATTTACATTTCCACACTGAGGTTGGAATAATACTGTGAACTTGTGAAAATTATGATAAGGCCCTTTTAGTGTAAGCGCTGTTTGAAAAGACCACCTGAAAATTCAGCCTGTTTTGGTGGGATGGAGTTTTGGCCTGCCTTGTGACATCACCAGGTGGTAAATTACTTAGGGTGGGTTCATAAATTTACTCTGGAGTGCCAGAGTGCGCACAAAGTGCACTCTGGGCGTTCGTAAATTCAGAGCGTTGTCAGATTGTCCATTGGTAAATTCAGAGCGTTTCACTTTCGAAGAGTTCAGAGCACACACAATGGATGCTCTGGCAGAGGAGTAGGGTTGATCTGCTAGCTACTTCCAGATACACTGTAAAACTCACCCTGGCAGAGGTGGTTAGGCTGTTTTCATATTATCTAGACTAGTGTTGGTGACTAACTGTGCTGCTGGGAATAATTTAATGCGTTTTTTTGCCGATGTTTATGGACACCAGTCATATTGAACGGGTGTTGCGCGTTTGTAAATGTATCAATTATTCTGTGCTCTGGCACACTCAGACGAGAGTGCTCTGAAATCGGAGTAGATACCCAGACTGAATTTATGAACGCACCCTTAATAGACTTTTAAGAGTTTCAAACCTCTCTGCCAATAACAACTAGTTCAGTTTTCACCTCCCCACTCAGACCCCTCCCAAACAGTCTTGGCAAAATTCTTTCTTGAAAAATTGCTCTTTGCTAAGAAACATTTTTTGTGTCTTTTTGACCATTTTAATTGACAAAAATCATATTAAGGTACTTAATTGTTACCCAGAAATTATTTGATATTGAGATAAAAAAATAAAAAAACATCTGTATTGGACCTTTTTAAGTTTCTCAGGCTTTTCTCAAGGTCCTGTCATTTTGTTCATTGCTGAAGCTGTGTGCAGCTGTGATGGTAATGACACACAGAGTCCATGTGAAATGTCAGGTAGGTAGACCAGACATGACCTCAAACCTGGCGTTAGAGGACAAACGGCTGATGGCTGAAGACCTGTGTCTTCCTTCTGCTCCCAGGAGCAGTGGTCACCTAACCTACACCAGTCATTATGGTGATTGCTCCTGTTCAGTTTTGCATACATCCCTCTAATATGTCTCTCTCTCGTGCCTTTCTCTCTCTCTCCTTATTTGTCTCTCTCTCCCCTATCATTCTCCCTTGTTTCTCTCCTATCCTTCCCAGGTCCTGAGTGATGTTCTGCTGGACCTGTACCGGGCCTTGAAGTGGGTGGTGCGGTCGTACACTGATGATGTCACAGTTCTCCATGCTCAGCTGGCTCTGGAGGAACTCGATGATGTCATGAGGAGGTTCATCTTCCCTGCGCAGAAGCTGGAGAAGAGGGTGGTTTTACAATGAGATTTCATGAACATGAACACAGCACACACACCAACCAACCAGCATTAGATCATCAAGGGGACCTTGGAAGTGTCTAGGAGTAGGGGATTGTTCAAACTGGGCACGACATTCCAACTTTTGTTCAGCTATTATATGATAGCTGAACTGTGCGTGAAACATGCCTTTCACAGCAAATTAGGCGCATCTCTTTCACCCTCTGTCTGAGGTGGTGACTGTTCACTTGGTAATTTTCTCAATGTTTGCAGTACATGGAATTCCCCCCAGCCAGCCTGTGTCATGCTGTCTTTGTGACCAGAGGGGAAATTAAGAGTATTTTAAAACAATGACGGATCTAAGCCTTCGGCAGAGGCCCAAACTTTCCTTCTGGAAACAACACCTGCTTGTGCCTAGGAATCTTATAAAAAGCATATTATTAGAGGTCAAAATGATTAGCTGATAACGTGTGTGCCTTTGAATAAAATCCCATTACAGTGAAATAAAATGAAGGTTTATGAGTTTATTTTTGGTATGAACTAATGCATGTTCTGTTGTTTTTAGCTGTGTTCTTTGCAGTGACCTCAGGCTATTGTAGTTTGTTTTCTAGGCAGATAGCCCAATGGAGTCCCAGCTTGGGCTGTTGCGATGACCGTATTACCGCCACACTGGGGGTCATGAGTCATGAAGGCAGTTCAATTCCACGTGACAGTTTAGTCACTGCTCTGATGGTGCTGCTGGTCTTTAGTAGCCTACCAAACTTGCTAACTACCTGGTACTCAGCACTCTATTGTCCCTCTAATCACTCTGACATCAATGCAAATGTATTCGAAAACCTAATCAAACACTTTATTAGAGCCCATGAGCTCATGTTGCGCAACATTTCTATAGGCTATGAATTTGCGGGTGAAAAACAGAGTGATGGCTGCTAATAAAAAGATGAGGATCCCATCAGCTTTCTAAAGGCTAGGCCTATGATATTTATTTCTCAACTTTCCTAATATTAAGCACATTGCTTATATTTACAACAGGAGTATAGCCTACCTGGTTGGCATGAAAATAAACCACAGGGCAAAGCGTCCTCCATTCGCTATTTAAGTGCA
The DNA here is from genome assembly GCF_965601325.2 of Salmo salar. Classification (NCBI taxonomy): domain Eukaryota; kingdom Metazoa; phylum Chordata; class Actinopteri; order Salmoniformes; family Salmonidae; genus Salmo; species Salmo salar. The sequence goes on along the minus strand of NC_138306.1, from coordinate 35,608,431 downwards.
TAGATGACATGTATTTTTTTCCGCTGCCCCTGTTTCGATACAGGTTGTTAGGTACTAAATAAACAGAGTAAAAACCCACAGACGATTATTAAAGCTCAAACCAAGTTTATTCACCCAAGACAGCACTGACTCACAACTAAAATGGGCAAATAACTATTTAAAATTAAGCACAATAATCCGCTTTACAAGGGGTGTAGAGTCTAACTGGCATACATAAGCAGCGCATCAGTTACAAGTTTTGGGAGATAATTTTCACCATAAAAATGCACCTTTACATAGCATTACAGCATAATTGCATTTGCGGTCACTTTTGATAATGGTGTTTTCTGCTAATGGAACTCATAACATGAAGAAATAGCCTAATAGTTTATCAACATTTTAAGGTAAATGTTCTGATCTGTGTCAGCCACAAGTTTTTTGATGCTAGTGGTTGTATTAATTTGGGATCTATCGCATCCCACAACAGTCCCAGACTGTCAGTCCCAGTTCATCCAATATCTTCAATATGCACCTCGGAATTGGATAAGGACGCGCGCAGTTGCGTTGTGTCAGTCTTAATTTATAGCCTGTGAGAAAGACCCGATCACATGACAGAGACTGGTGTGAGTGAGAAACTCTTGGGCAGCAGACTCAGGGAGATGCAGCACAAAGCACAATGCAGCACTCCAGGCCGCAAAAGGCATGCATTTTTTAGGGTGCATTACAGCCACAAAGGGTTATGCCGCCGTGAAATTCGAGGCATTATCAAGTGCTTGTCAAATTGTGAATGAGAGACTATTGGAGTATGTACAGCATGCTCAAGAAACAATGCAGAGCTCATGTCTTTCAAGCGCCTTTCTTCAAATCTTCATTAGAGTCTCATCATGCAGCCTTACAATGCATTAAAAATCCAAACATATATACCGATGTTTGTAGAACAACTAAAGTTACATTTATAACTCTAAATTAAGCATATTGGTTAACCTATTTCTTTGTTAACTGCTCAACACGAAATAGCCGCATGTGCTCACTCCCTCAAATTGTTTGGAGAAAATATTAATATTTTATTCAGTTTTGTAGGCAAAATTAAGAGGTGTAATAGACCAAATGATTAGGGTGAGGCACATGGGCTACTAACATCTTACTAGACAACATACACTTAGTATTACTTTCTTAGCTACAGTATACATATCTCCCTGGCATATTACATAATTTATGAAGCAGCATACAATACATTTTTGGACTCACATTGTTGTGCTCGTGTCACTTGAACAGGAAGGTGGCGCAGCGGTCCTCCGAGTTAACGGTTGTTTTGACAGCATGGCCAATGTTGAATGTTTATCACTTTAAACTTGGAAAAGAGCCCCTTAATCCCAGATTTGGAACCACACAGCCATTGTTACTGATTCCTTCCAAACCACTCGTTGAATTTGCGATTTCCAACTTGTTGTGTTATGTCCAATGGCCGATGAGGACCAATACGTTGTATCTATAATTTCTCTTCATTATTTCTCTTCATATGACAAGGATTAAAAAGGATTTGCCAGTAGATTGTCGACTTGATTCATGACGATGACTGCTAGCTAATATTTTGAAAGTAAGATGACATGATCAGTCCAATCAAAGCTACTGTACATATAACGTGATTTGATGTAATTTTATCTGTGGCCAATGACCTTGAGCCTTCTTGGAAGGGCACTTCTATGGCAGCAGCCGAAGGGATAGAATTTTCAAGGTCTGCTCTTACACTTGGCAATCACATAAAGTCCCCATGAGTGACAGAATGCAACACTCCGTATTTCTACCACAGAAAGCACTGAGCGAGGCTGAAACACCTGCATTTTGGAGCTGCTTACTCAAGAAAACAAAAAAGAGACTACGTTTGTATGCGGCTTTATTAACTCAATTATATATATATATTATTTTTTAGATTGTTTGCAAACTGATATGTGACACGTATTTATGCCAAAATAACATGCAAAACAGCCCAAAAATATATATATAAATTTTTTTTGTTATTCTTTTTTGCTAAAAATGTGGGGCTCAATATGGGGCTCTGCCCCACCTGCCCTGAATGACGGGTCACCACTGGCCATTTGGCATAGCCACATCAGGACCTAACATACGGACAACTCAGAGTATCAGAGTATGTTATTCTTTTCTTCTGAAATAGACAACGTTTTCTTCATATCATGATTCTTTAGAACTATATAAAATAAATAATGGATTTATTGTGAAGGTGTAGGCTATATTACATGGATTTATTAGACTTTTTAAAATGGCTTGTAGGCTATGTATGGAAGCCAGGTGATGCTAAATGTGTTAATGTTAAGTAACGGTAAATTACAGTGAAACCGACAGTTATTTGCTTGACAATCACCGGCTGACAAACTTTTGTGACCGCCACAGTCCTAGTCCCAGCTGAAAATAGCTCTGAAGCAGGGATTCAGAGCCACAAGGGACTAACCATGAACTCACCAACACAGCACTTTTAGCTTCCAGAAATTATCACATAAAGTCACAATGTACTAACACATTCATGATCATACTCAAGGTCAATTATTGTTAAACTATTTGCTAGTCATGCAATGCTTGCAGTTGTAAGTTCATTAAATTAAGGACTAAACAGCAAATACTTTAGATATAGGCATGCCATGGAGATTAATGTTTTCTTTATCTTTCATGTATACACTTATGGTTATGTCGTGAGGCATTTCATCAAAGGGCAAAGTTTATCAAAATCAGATTTTGTCACGTCCTGACCATAGTAAGTTGTTATTTTCTATGGTAGAGTAGTCAGGACGTGACAGGGGGTGTTTGTCTATGTTTTGTATTTCTATGTTCAGTTTTTAGTTTTGTATTTCTATGTTGGTTTTTTTTGGTATGATCTCCAATTAGAGGCAGCCGGTTGTCGTTGTCTCTAATTGGAGGTCATATTTAAGTTGATGTTTGTCCCACCTGTTTTTGTGGGTGATTAATTTTTGAGTAGTGTGTTTTCTCTCTGTGTCACGGTTTGTTGTTTTTGTGTATTCAAGTATTTAGTGTATTGCATTTAGTTTCACAGTAAATAAAATATGTGGAATTACGAACACGCTGCATTTTGGTCCGATCCTTTGAACAGCCGTGACAGAATCACTCACCAAAAAAGGACCAAGCAGCGTGGTAAGGAGCAGCTGGAGGAATGGACTTGGGAGGAGATTTTGGATGGGAAAGGACCCTGGAGGCAGGCTGGGGAGTATCGTCGCCCGAGGGAGGAAATTGAAGCAGCAAAAAGGGAGCGACGATACTCCGAGGCGCTATATGCACCGAGAGGCAAGGCTGAGAGGCAGCCCCCGAACAATATTTGGGGGGGGCATACGGGGAGTTTGGCGATGTCAGGCGGGAGACCTGATCTAACTTCCCGTGCTTATCGGCGAGAGCCGTGGAGTGAACCGGAGACAGTCAAGGAGTCAAGCGCGGAGCTCGACACAAGATTCCGGAGAGAGGTACTGGCATTGAGAGCACTGCGGAGCGGGTGTGCTGAGGAGCGAGTGGATGAACGAGCAATGGGTTATGGTGTGATGCGCACTATATCGCCCATACGCACTCACAGCCCAGTGCGGTCGGTGCAAGCTCCTCACCGGTGTAGGGCGAAGATGGTCATTCAGCCAGGAAGGAGTAGGCCTGCTCAGCATGCCTGGTCTCCAGTTCGCCTCCATAGTCCGGTACGTCCTGTGCCTCCTTCCCGCACTTGCCCTGAGGTGCGTGTTACCAGTCTGGCGCCACCTAGGCCAGTTCCATGCATCAGACCTCCAGTGTGCATGCCCAGTCCGGAGTGTCCTGTTCCTGCTCCCTGCGCTCGCCCTGAGGTGCGTGTTACCAGTCTGGCGCCACCTAGGCCAGTCCCACGCATCAGACCTCCAGTGTGCATGCACAGACCGGAGTGTCCTGTTCCTGCTCCCTGCACTCGTCCTGAGGTGGGGGTTACCAGTCTGGCGCCACCCATGCCAGTACCACGCATCAGGATTCCAGTGCACATTCCCAGTCCAGAGCTTCCGGCGACAGTTCCCCATCCAGAGCTTCCGGCGACAGTTCCCCATCCAGAGCTTCCGGCGACAGTTCCCCGTCCAGAGCTTCCGGCGACAGTTCCCCGTCCAGAGCTTCCGGCGACAGTTCCCCGTCCAGAGCTTCCGGCAACAGTTCCCCGTCCAGAGCTTCCGGTGGCAGTTCCCAGTCCAGAGCTTCCGGGGGACATTTTTCAGTCCGGAACCTACTGAGACGGCCTACAGTCCGGAACCTACTGAGACGGCCTACAGTCCGGAACCTACTGAGACGGCCTACAGTCCGGAACCTACTGAGACGGCCTACAGTCCAGAAACCTACTGAGACGGCCTACAGTCCGGAACCTACTGAGACGGCCTACAGTCCGGAACCTACTGAGACGGCCTACAGTCCGGAACCTACTGAGACGGATCTCAGCCCGGAGCCTCCGGCGACGCCTCCCAGTCCGGAGCCTCCGGCGACGCTCCCTAGTCCGGAGCCTCCGGCGACGCTCCTCAGCCCGGAGCCTGCATTTTGGTCCGATCCTTTGAACAGCCGTGACAGATTTAGAAACCATAAAGAAATACCTTATGGAACAGCGGGGATTGTGAAGAAACAAACACACAGGCACAGACACACATGCACATAAGACATCAACTCTACACTAGAGGTTGACCGATTATGATTTTTCAATGCCGATACCGATACAGATTATTGGAGGACCCAAAAAAGCCAATTCCGATTATTCGCCAAATTTATATATATGTATTTCTTTTTTTTCTTTTCTTTTTTTTTACAATTATTTGTAATAATGACAATTACAACAATACTGAATGAATACTTATTTTAACTTAATATAATACATCAATAAAATCAATTTAGCCTCAAATAAATAATGGAACATGTTCAATTTGTTTTAAATAATGCAAAAACAAAGTGTTGGAGAAGAAAGTGAAATATGTGCCATGTAAGAAAGCTAACGTTTAAGTGCCTTGCTCAGAACATGAGAACATATGAAAGCTGGTGGTACCTTTTAACATGAGTCTTCAATATTCCCAGGTAAGAAGTTTTAGGTTGTAGTTATTATAGGACTATTTCTCTCTATACGATTTGTATTTCATATATCTTTGGTTATTGGATGTTCTTATAGGCACTTTAGTATTGCCAGTGTAACAGTATAGCTTCCGTCCCTCTCCTCGCTCCTACCTGGGCTCAAACCAGGAACACATCAACAACAGCCACCCTCGATGCAGCGTTACCCATGTAGAGCAAGGGGAACAACTACTCCAAGTCTCAGAGCGACTGGCGTTTAAAACGCTATTAACGCGCACCCCGCTAACTAGCTAGCCATTTCACATCGGTTACACCAGCCTAATCTTGGGAGTTGATAGGCTTGAAGTCATAAACAGCGCAATGCTTGAAGTATTGCGAAGAGCTGCTGGCAAAACGCACAAAAGCGCTGTTTGAATGAATGCTTACGAGCTGGCTAGCGCCTACCACCGCTCAGTCAGACTGCTCTATCAAATCATAGACTTAATTATAATATAATAAACACACAGAAATATGAGCCTTAGGTCATTAATATGGTCGAATCCGGAAACTATCATCTCGAAAACAAAACTTTTTTTTTTCTCAGTGAAATACGGAACCGTTACGTATTTTATCTAACTGGTGGCATCTCTAAGTCTAAATATTCCTGTTACATTGCACAACCTTCAATGTTATGTCATAATTACGTACAATTCTGGCAAATTAGTTCGCAACGAGCCAGGCGGCCCAAACTGTTGCATATACCCTGACTCTGCGTGCAATGAACGCAAGAGAAGTGACACAATTTCACCTGGTTAATATTGCCTGCTAACCTGGATTTGTTTTAGCTAAATATGCAGGTTTAAAAATATATACTTGTGTATTGATTTTAAGAAAGGCATTGATGTTTATGGTTAGGTACACATTGGAGCAACGACAGTCCTTTTTCACGAATGCGCACCGCATCGATTATATGCAACGCAGGACAGGCTAGATAAACTAGTAATATCATCAACCATGTGTAGTTAACTAGTGATTATGATTGATTGATTGATTGTTTTTTATAAGATATGTTTAATGCTAGCTAGCAACTTACCTTGGATTCTTACTGCATTTGCGTAACAGGCAGGCTCCTCGTGGAGTGCAATGTAAAGCAGGTCGTTAGAGCGTTGGACTAGTTAACCGTAAGGTTGCAAGATTGAATCCCCAAGCTGACAAGGTAAAAATCGATCATTCTGCCCCTGAACAAGGCAGTTAACTTCTCAGGGCTAAGTGGGACGCCAGCGTCCCACCTGCGGGACACAGCCAGTGAAATATCAGGGTGGCAAATTCAAAAACAAATTCAAAATGTCATAATTCAACTTTCTCAAACATATGACTATTTTACAACATTTTAAAGATACACTTCTCCTTGATGTAACCACATTGTCCGATTTCAAAAAGGCTTTTCAGCGAAAGCAAAACATTACATTATGTTAGGAGAGTACATAGACAAAAATAATCACACAGCCATGTCAATAAAACCCAAAACACAGCGAAATGAAGCACTAACCTTTGACGATCTTCATCAGATGACACTCCTAGGACATTATGTTACACAATACATGTATGTTTTGTTCGATAAAGTTCATATTTATATCCAAAAACAGCATTTTACATTGGCGCGTGATATTCAGAAAATGTATTCTCACCAAAACGTCCGGTGAATGTGCAAATCAATAAAAAAAATCCTCATCATAAACATTGACAAAATACAAAACAATTATTTAAAGAATTATAGATAGACTACTCCTTTATGCAACCGCTGTGCCGATTGTTATGAAAACGTGAAATCGGCCCTAATTAATCGGCCGTTTCCAATTAATCGGTCAACCTCTACTCTACACACACGTACACGTGTTGTATTGTAAATATGTGATACTGGAGTAGTAGCCTGAGGGAACAAACTAAATGTTTTGGGTAAAGTTAAATGAAATGTATTGTCATGGAATACTTGAAATGGTACAGCTGGAAGTTTACATACACCTTAGCCAAATACATTTAACCTCAGTTTTTCACAATTCCTGACATTTAATCCTCGTAAAAATTCCCTGTTTTAGGTCAGTTAGATTCACCACTTTTTTTTAAGAATGTGAAATGTCAGAATAATAGTAGAGAGAATTATTTATTACAGCTTTTATTTCTTTCATCACATTCCCAATGGGTCAGAAGTTTACATACACTCAATTAGTATTTGGTAGCATTGCCTTTAAAATGTTTAACTTGGGTCAAACGTTTTGGTAGCCTTCCACAAGCTTCCCACAATAAGTTGGGTGAATTTTGGCTCATTCCTCCTGACAGAGCTGGTGTAACTGAGTCAGGTTTGAAGGCCTCCTTGCTCGCACACACTTTCTCAGTTCTGCCCACAAATATTCTATAGGATTGAGGTCATGGCTTTGTGATGGCCACTCCAATACCTTGACTTTGTTGTCCTTAAGCCATTTTTCCACAACTTTGGAAGTATGCTTGGGGTCATTGTCCATTTGGAAGACCCATTTGTGACCAAGCTTTAACTTCCTGATTGATGTCTTGAGATGTTGCTTCAATATATCCACATAATTTTCCTACCTCATGATGCCATCTATTTTGTGAAGTGCACCAGTCCCTCCTGCAGCAAAGCACCCCTACAACATGATGCTGCCACCCCGTGCTTCACGGTTGGGATGGTGTTCTTCGGCTTGCAAGCCTCCCCCTTTTTCCTCCAAACATAACGATGGTCATTATGGCCAAACAGTTGTACTTTGTGTTTCATCAGACCAGAGGACATTTCTCCAAAAAGTATGGTCTTTGTCACCATGTGCAGTTGCAAACCATAGTCTGGCTTTTTTATGGCGGTTTTCGAGCAGTGGCTTCTTCCTTGCTGAGCGGCCTTTCACGTTATGTCAATATAGGACTCGTTTTACTGTGGATATAGATACATTTGTAACTGTTTCCTCCAGCATCTTCACAAGGTCCTTTGCTGTTGTTCTGGGATTGATTTGCACTTTTTGCACCAAAGTACATTAATCTCTAGGAGACAGAACGCGTCTCCTTCTTGAGCGGTATGACGGCTGCGTGGTCCCATGGTGTTTATACTTGCGTACTATTGTTTGTACAGATGAACGTGGTACCTTCAGGCATTTGGAAATTGCTCCCAAGGATGAACCAGACTTTTTTTCTGAGGTCTTGGCTGATTTCTTTTGATCTTCCCATGATGTCAAGCAAATAGTCACTGAGTTTGAAGGTAGGCCATGAAATACATCCACAGGTATACCTCCAATTGAGTCAAATGATGTCAATTAGCCTATCAGAAGCTTCTAAAGCCATTGACATAATTTTCTTGAATTTCCCAAGCTGTTTAAAGGCACAGTCAACTTAGTGTATGTAAGCTTCTGACCCATTGGAATTGTGATAAGTGAAATAATCTGTAAACAATTGTTGGAAAAATCGCTTGTGTCATGAACAAAGTAGATGTCCTAACCGACTTGCCAACACTATAGTTTGTTAACAAGAAATTTGTGGAGTGGTTGAAAAACCAGTTTTAATGACTCCAACCTAAGTGTATGTAAACCTCTGACTTCAACTGTATACAACTGCCTTAATGTTGCTGGACCGCAGGAAGCTGCCTTAGTAGCAGCTAATGGGGATCCTTAATAAATACAAATTCAAAATTCTCTAAGGAGAGAGCATAGAGAATTAATACTATAATGAATTTGCATAACAGATGATACAGTACCTTTATAAGAAACGTGAGGTTCAGGTGAGTTACATTAGTGAACCCGGACACCGAAATTGCAGAAATGGTGTGTGCCAGCCTGTCAGGAACTGTGTCTCCTCAGCTTGACTCCCAAGGACATTCTTACAGTGAGAGATGCTCAGATACTGTGATGCAATGCTTTGTTTCATCTTGGCTTACCACGTGACAGTTACCAACACTAACTGAAACACACAGCCAGCAAGGTATCCTCTCCTCCCACACCCCCTGTGCCATTGCTATCCATGAAATGGCTATTAATGTGTACGCTTGTGTGTGTATATATGTCTGTATATATACAGTGCATTCGGAAAGTATTCAGACCCCTTCCCTTTTTCCACATTTTATTATGTTACAGCCTTATTCTAAAATTGATTAAATCCATTTTTTCCCTCATCAATCTACACACAATACCCAATAGTGACAAAGCGAAAACAGGTTTTTAGAAAAGACATCTTTGCAAATGTATACTTTCATAAGTATTCAGACACTTTGCTATGAGACTCAAAATTGAGCTCAGGTGCATCCTGTTTCCATGTATCATCCTTGAGACTTGAGACGCACTTGTGATAAATTCAATTCATTGGATATGCTTTGGAAAGGTACACATCTGTCTATATAAGGTCCCACAGTTGACAGTGCATGTCAGAGCAAAAACCAAGCCATGAGGTCAAAGGAATTGTCCATAGAGCTCTGGGACAGGATTATGTTGAGGCAAATATTTGGGGAAAGGTACCAAAAAATGTCTGCAGCATTGAAGGTCCCCAAGAACACAGTGGCCTCCATCATTCTTGGAATCAATTTGGAACCATCAAGAGTAAAGGGTCTGAATACTTATGTAAATGTGATATTAGCTAACATTTCTGAAAACCTGCTTTTGCTTTGTCATGATGTAGTATTGTGTGTAGATTGATGAGGGGAAAAAACAATTTAATCCATTTTAGAATAAATAAGGCTGTAATGTAACAAAATGTGGAAAAAGTGAAGGGGTCTGAATATGTTACGAATGCTATTTTCTACATTGTAGAATAATAGTGCAGACATCAAAAGTAGCCACCCTTTGCCTTGATGACAGCTTTGCACACGCTTGACATTCTCTCAACCGGCTTCACTTGGAATGCTTTTCCAACAGTCTTGATGGAGTTCCCACATATGCTGAGCACTTGTTGGCTGCTTTTCCTTCACTCTGCAGTCCAACTCATCCCAAACCATCTCAATTGGGTTGAGGTCGGGTGATTGTGGAGGCCAAGTCATCTGATGCAGCACTCCATCATTCTCCTTCTTGGTCAAATAGCCCTTACACAGCCTGGAGGTGTGTTGGGTCATTGTCCTGTTGAAAAACAAATGATAGTCCCACTAAGCGCAAACCAGATGGGATGGTGTATCGCTGTAGAATGTTGTGATAGCCATGCTGGTTAAGTGTGCCTTGAATTCTAAATGAATCACTGACAGTGTCACCAGCAAAGCACCGCCACATCATCACACCTCCTCCATGCTTCACTATGGGAACCACACATAGCGGAGATCATCCGTTCACCTACTCTGCGTCTTGGCCCAATCAAGTCTCTTCTTCTTATTGGTGTCCTTTAGTGGTGGTTTCTTTGCAGCAATTTGACCATGAAGACCTGATTCACACAGTCTCTTCTGAACAGCTGATGTTGAGATGTGTCTATTACAGGGTTATTTCATAGTTTTGATGTCTTCACTATTATTCTACAATGTAGAAAATATTAAAAATAAAAAAATACCCTTGAATGAGTAGGTGTGTCCAAACCTTTGACTAGTACTGTTTATGTTTATATATATATATATATATATAAATTATGTGTGTGTGTGTGTTATATGGTAATTGGTAACTTGTTGTTCAGGGTATGACTTGAGTAGTTTATTTGATTACAGCATGTACTGATTGTGTGTCAGAGCTTGCTGCAGTTTCTTTCTTTCCCTCACTCTGCCAGCCTGTGTTGGACCTGCAGGCTGTCGGCAGCACCGGGAGAGGAGGGGTGGGTAAGTAAATAAGCCCATAAAGGATGCTTTGAGCCAGGCAGTGTGGAGGAGAGGAGAGGGGGTCTGTCTGAACAGTCCTTAGTCTTGTTGGAAGCTGGCTGCACTGCAGTGAGCTGGGACAGGGAGGGGGAGAGGACAGGAGAGGAGGGTGAGCTAGTGAGAGGGTAGAGGGGTCTTGAAGAGGAAAAGCAACGTCAGTCTGGGCAGCTATGCACCGAGCCAGGACAGTGTGACAGAGGAAAGGGGAGCAGAGATTTGGGCTGTGCTGCAGAGGGATGCAGAGAGGAGCTGCCACTGCAGTAGGAGAGATAGACTGAGACAGAGAGGGGGACTGAAGGACGGGCACCAGCCAGGAGGCTACAGAGATCCATTCTTAGACATCCAACCTCTACCACATCGTGGCCTGGCTGCTTGCCCATGGGAGAGACCTGTGAGCAGGCATGGACTCCAGACCAGATGGGCAAGATTCTGACAGGACCAGGGATGGGATCAGATGATCTGCTATCCTCCTGTACATTTCTCCCAGCCTAACAACCTCAACTGCTGGCTGAGACACTGGGATCTGAGGGCCTTCATGCCCCAGGACAGTCCAGGTAGATAGAGGAGAGGGAGAGGAGGTGGGACAGGGGAGACAGAGGAGAAGGAGGAGGCGGTAGCTGTAGTTTTTGATGAGGGACTCCTAAATTAAGCGAGTTGGAATAAAGATGTAGTGTGCGTGGGAAGCAGAACAAGGAGTGTGCTGTGCTGCAGAGTGTGGTGGAGTGGAGTGGGGCAGACCGGGAGCTGGGTGGACTGACGGACACACTGTCGGAGCTGCAGGGGTAACTCCAGAGGGGAGACGGAGCCCGAGTTGTACTCTGGGTCAGGAAGGTACGGGACAATATATACTGTGTTTTATATGTGTATGTGTGCAAGAGAACATAAAACCATTGTAAAGGATGTCTTGTGTGAAGCAAATGTGTGGAGTGTTATGTGAAGCAAATTCGTTTGCTCTAGTACCTGAGACTGGTCTCTGTGCCAATGGCCAAAACAGGATTTTGGTGGTAACATTTGGCTTAAAACAAACATTCTCAAAATATATTCATGTTTATTGTATTTGAGTAGCAGAAATAGAGGAAGTATGTAGTGGGGTGAGAGTAAGTCACATTATGTTCATGGGTAGATGAATGTGTCTATGTGAATTTGTGTGTGTGTGTGTTTTAATGTTACATTTTTTTACATTTTTTTTTTACATTTTAGTCATTTAGCAGACGCTCTTATCCAGAGCGACTTACAAATTGGTGCATTCACCTATAATATCCAGTGGAACAACCACTTTACAATAGTGCATCTAAATCTTTTAAGGGGGGGGTTAGAAGGATTACTTTATCCTATCCCAGGTATTCCTTGAAGAGGTGGGGTTTCAGGTGTCTCCGGAAGGTGGTGATTGACTCCGCTGTCCTGGCGTCGTGAGGGAGCTTGTTCCACCATTGGGGTGCCAGAGCAGCGAACAGTTTTGACTGGGCTGAGCGGGAACTGTGCTTCCTCAGAGGTAGGGAGGCGAGCAGGCCAGAGGTGGATGAACGGAGTGCCCTTGTTTGGGTGTAGGGCCTGATCAGAGCCTGAAGGTACGGAGGTGCCGTTCCCCTCACAGCTCCGTAGGCAAGCACCATGGTCTTGTAGCGGATGCGAGCTTTGACTGGAAGCCAGTGGAGAGAGCGGAGGAGCGGGGTGACGTGAGAGAACTTGGGAAGGTTGAACACCAGACGGGCTGCGGCGTTCTGGATGAGTTGTAGGGGTTTAATGGCACAGGCAGGGAGCCCAGCCAACAGCGAGTTGCAGTAATCCAGACGGGAGATGACAAGTGCCTGGATTAGGACCTGCGCCGCTTCCTGTGTGAGGCAGGGTCGTACTCTGCGAATGTTGTAGAGCATGAACCTACAGGATCGGGTCACCGCCTTGATGTTGGTGGAGAACGACAGGGTGTTGTCCAGGGTCACGCCAAGGCTCTTAGCACTCTGGGAGGAGGACACAAGGGAGTTGTCAACCGTGATGGCGAGATCATGGAACGGGCAGTCCTTCCCCGGGAGGAAGAGCAGCTCCGTCTTGCCGAGGTTCAGCTTGAGGTGGTGATCCGTCATCCACACTGATATGTCTGCCAGACATGCAGAGATGCGATTCGCCACCTGGTTGTCAGAAGGGGGAAAGGAGAAGATTAATTGTGTGTCATCTGCATAGCAATGATATGAGAGACCATGTGAGGATATGACAGAGCCAAGTGACTTGGTGTATAGCGAGAATAGGAGTGGGCCAAGAACAGAGCCCTGGGGGACACCAGTGGTGAGAGCACGTGGTGCGGAGACAGATTCTCGCCACGCCACCTGGTAGGAGCGACCTGTCAGGTAGGACGCAATCCAAGCGTGCGCGGTGCCGGAGATGCCCAGCTCGGAGAGGGTGGAGAGGAGGATCTGATGGTTCACGGTATCAAAGGCAGCAGATAGGTCTAGAAGGATGAGAGCAGAGGAGAGAGAGTTAGCTTTAGCAGTGCGGAGAGCCTCCGTGACACAGAGAAGAGCAGTCTCAGTTGAATGCCCAGTCTTGAAACCTGACTGATTAGGATCAAGAAGGTCATTCTGAGAGAGATAGCAAGAGAGCTGGCCAAGCACGGCGCGTTCAAGAGTTTTGGAGAGAAAGGAAAGAAGGGATACTGGCCTGTAGTTGTTGACATCGGAGGGATCGAGTGTAGGTTTTTTTCAGAAGGGGTGCAACTCTCGCTCTCTTGAAGACGGAAGGGACGTAGCCAGCGGTCAAGGATGCGTTGATGAGCGAGGTGAGGTAGGGGAGAAGGTCTCCGGAAATGGTCTGGAGAAGAGAGGAGGGGATAGGGTCAAGTGGGCAGGTTGTTGGGCGGCCGGCCGTCACAAGACGCAAGATTTCATCTGGAGAGAGAGGGGAGAAAGAGGTCAAAGCACAGGGTAGGGCAGTGTGAGCAGGACCAGCAGTGTCGTTTGACTTAGCAAACGAGGATCGGATGTCGTCAACCTTCTTTTCAAAATGGTTGACGAAGTCATCCGCAGAGAGGGAGGAGGGGGGGGGGGGAGGGGGAGGAGGATTCAGGAGGGAGGAGAAGGTAGCAAAGAGCTTCCTAGGGTTAGAGGCAGATGCTTGGAGTTTAGAGTGGTAGAAAGTGGCTTTAGCAGCAGAGACAGAAGAGGAAAATGTAGAGAGGAGGGAGTGAAAGGATGCCAGGTCCGCAGGGAGGCGAGTTTTCCTCCATTTCCGCTCGGCTGCCCGGAGCCCTGTTCTGTGAGCTCGCAGTGAGTCGTCGAGCCACGGAGCAGGAGGGGAGGACCGAGCCGGCCTGGAGGATAGGGGACAGAGGAAATCAAAGGATGCAGAGAGGGAGGAGAGGAGGGTTGAGGAGGCAGAATCAGGAGATAGGTTGGAGAAGGTTTGAGCAGAGGGAAGAGATGATAGGATGGAAGAGGAGAGAGTAGCGGGAGAGAGAGAGCGAAGGTTGGGACGGCGCAATACCATCCGAGTAGGGGGAGAGTGAGAAGTGTTGGATGAGAGCGAGAGGGAAAAGGATACAAGGTAGTGGTCGGAGACTTGGAGGGGAGTTGCAATGAGATTAGTGGAAGAACAGCATCTAGTAAAGATGAGGTCAAGCGTATTGCCTGCCTTGTGAGTAGGGGGGGAAGGTGAGAGGGTGAGGTCGAAAGAGGAGAGGAGTGGAAAGAAGGAGGCAGAGAGGAATGAGTCGAAGGTAGACGTGGGGAGGTTAAAGTCACCCAGAACTGTGAGAGGTGAGCCATCCTCAGGAAAGGAACTTATCAAGGCGTCAAGCTCATTGATGAACTCTCCAAGGGAACCTGGAGGGCGATAAATGATAAGGATGTTAAGCTTGAAAGGGCTGGTAACTGTGACAGCATGGAATTCAAATGAGGAGATAGACAGATGGGTCAGGGGAGAAAGAGAGAATGTCCACTTGGGAGAGATGAGGATTCCAGTGCCACCACCCCGCTGGCTCGATGCTCTAGGGGTATGCGAGAACACGTAGTCAGACGAGGAGAGAGCAGTAGGAGTAGCAGTGTTATCTGTGGTGATCCATGTTTCCGTCAGCGCCAGGAAGTCTAGGGACTGGAGGGTAGCATAGGCTGAGATGAACTCAGCCTTGTTGGCCGCAGACCGGCAGTTCCAGAGGCTGCCGGAGACCTGGAACTCCACGTGGGTCGTGCGCGCTGGGACCACCAGGTTAGAGCGGTAGCGGCCACGCGGTGTGGAGCGTTTGTATGGCCTGTGCAGAGGAGAGAGAACAGGGATAGGCAGACACATAGTAGACAAGCTACAGAAGAGGCTACGCTAATGCAAATGAGATTGGAGTGACAAGTGGACTACACGTCTCGAATGTTCAGGAAGTTAAGCTTACGTTGCAAAAATGTTATTGACTAAAATTATACAGTACTGCTGGCTGGTGGAGTAGGCTAGCTAGCAGTGGCTGCGTTGTTGACTTTGAACGTGTAGCTGGCTAGGTAACCTCGGTAGTTTCAGTACTACACCTTGTCATGATACAAAGCAACTTTGTAGCTAGCTAGCTAACATAACACTAATCAAGACGTTCCTTGTAGTGTATTTAGTTTCAACAATGCTGCTCGTCGGTAATAGTTGTCTAGGTTAGGAAAAATGGCGTCGCGGGGGACGGAAATAGCTGGCTAGCTAACCTCGATGGCTGGCTAGCTAACAATTATCAATTAACAATTATCAAGCTATGACAAAGACAACTAGGTAGCTAGCTAGGTAACACTGCACTAGTCAAATCGTTCCGTTGTGAAGTATTAGTAACTACAGCGCTGCTAGTCGGTAACGGATGGCTATCTGGCAGTGGGTTAATGATGACTAGGTGTGTTGAGTAAGTCTGGCGCCGCGTCGCGGCTGGCTAGCACACCTCGATAATACTCAAACTCAAACTACACAATTATCTTAGATACAGAGACAGCACAGACAACTATGTAGCTGGCTAACTAACACTAACACCACACTAATCAAGTCGTGTGGGTTGTGTGTCGGCTTGTGTCAGGTTAGTATTTTAAGTGTGTGGTATAGGCTTCTGTATTTCGTGGCAGAGCACAGTGGTTGGTTCCCTGAGGCTGGTGCAATGTTAGAAAGACAGACAGACAGGAACTAACGCCTCAGAATTCCATTTGAAGACGTGACCTGTGCAAGGAAAACGTTGCCTGTTTGACGTTACATGGGATCACTGGTTGACTCCAAATTGGGGTATGGTAGCCTTTTGAAAAGGCCCTGTTGGGTTTTGTCAGCAGGCTAAAACAGGCCTCAGGGGAAGTGGTGCTACTCTAGCTGCTCATACATTCTATTTGACTAACAGTCAGCCCCATAGTGTACAGTTACCAGCAACCTCAGTCTGCCAGAGAGGGGCTTTAGCTCTGCAACCACACACCTCTTTGTATTGGGGAATGAGAAAGATGCCTTTCAATCACAGATAGATTCAATCATTCTAAAAAAAGAGAGACATTTTCGATGAGTATTTTAGCAATATTTTAGTCCTTATTTTCTGTATATTCCTTGAAATTGCCTCAGCCAATGTAAGATATAGTACACTATATATACAAAAGTATGTATACACCCGTTCAAATAAGTGGATTCGTCTATTTCAGCCACACCCACTGCTGACGTGTATAAAATCGAGCACACAGCCATGCAATCTCCATAGGAAATATTGGCAGTAGAATGGCCTTACTGAAGAGCTCAGTGACTTTCAACATGGCATGGTCATAGGATGCAACCTTTCCAACAAGTCAGTTTGTCAAATGTCTGCCCTGCTTGAGCTGCCCCGGTCAACTGTAAGTGCTGTTATTGTGAAGTGGAAACGTCTAGGAGCAACAACTGCTCAGCCGCGATGTGGTAGGCCACACAAGCTCACGGAACTGGACCACCAAGTGCTGAAGCACGTATGCCATAAAAATCGTCTGTCCTCGATTGCAACACTCACTACTGACTTCCAAACTCCCTCTGGAATCAACATCAGCACAAGAACTGTTTGTCGGGAGCTTCATGAAATGGGTTTCCATGGCAGAGTAGCCGCACACAAGCCTAAGATCACAATGCGCAATGCCAAGCTTCGGCTGGAGTGGTGTAAAGCTCGCCGCCTTTCTCTGGAGTGATGAATCACACTTCATTGTCTGGCAGTCCAACGGACAAATCTGGGTTTGGCGGATGTCAGGAAAACGCTACCTGCCTCAAGCATAGTGCCCACTGTAAAGTTTGGTGGAGGAGAAATAATTGTCAGGGGCTGTTTTTCATGGTACGGGCTAGGCCTCTTTGTTCCAGTGAAGATACGTTTTTTTATTTTACCCCTTTTTTCTCCCTAATTTCGTGATATCCAATTGGTAGTTACAGTCTTGTCCTATCGCTGCAACTCCCGTATGGACTCGGGAGAGGTGAAGGTCGAGACCCGTGTGTCCTCCGAAACACGACCCTGCCAAGCCGCACTGCTTCTTGACACAATGCTCGCTTAACCTGGAAGCCAGCCGCACCAATGTGTCAGAGGATACAACATACAACTGGCGACCGTGTCAGCGTGCATGCGCCCGGCCCGCAGGTGTCGCTAGAGCACGATGGGAAAATGACAACCCGGCCAGCCAAACCCTCCCCTAACCCGGACACCGCTGGGCCAATTGTGCGCCGCCAAATGGGTCTCCCAGTCGCGGCCGGCTGCGACACAGCCTGGGATTGAACCAGGATTTGTTGTGACGCAGCTAGCACCGAAATGCAGTGCCTTATACCGCTACGCCACTCGGGAGGCCCGTGAAGAGAAATCTTAACGCTACAGCATACAATGACATTCTAGACGATTCTGTGCTTCCAACTTTGTGGCAACAGTTTGGGGAAGGCCCTTTCCTGTTTCAGCATGACAATGCCACCGTGCACAAAGCCCATATCGAAGGTCCACACAGAAGATTTGTCGAGATGTGTGTGAAAGAACTTGACTGGTCTACACAGAGCCCTGACCTCAACCCCATCGAACACCTTTGGGATGAATTGGAACGCCAGCTACAAGCCAGGCCTATTCGCCCAACATCAGTGCCCGACTTCACTAATGCTCTTGTAGCTGAATGGAAGCAAGTCCCCGCAGCAATGTTCCAACATCTAGTGGAAGGCCTTCCCAGAAGAGTGGAGGCTGTTATGTCAGCAAAGAGGGGACCAACTCCTTATTAATGCCAATCATTTTGGAATGAGATGTTCGACTAGCAGGTGTCCACATACTTTTGGTCATGTAGTATATATTGTGAGATTGAAAGAGAGCCCTCAAGTGGGGAATAGATGTGAATTGTTATACTGAAGATGACATAATATCATATTCTTAGTCCTGGTGACAATGTTTATATAAACATACTGTAAGCAGCTGATTCTCATTTGCATGGAAAGCAGAAAGATCTCTGGCCCACTGAGTTTATCATTGTAATTTGCAGATACTGTGCCCTGGCTCCAGAGCTTTGATTCACAGGCTTGGATCTGATGGAAAACTATGACTCATTAAAGCAAGGCTGTGGAAGTTACAGATAGATTGATAAAGAGTCAAGTTTAAACCCAGCCAGCAGGAGACTTGCCCCATCGCTCTCTCCCTTCACACGGTCATCCACTCCCCCTCCTTTCCTCTTTGGTTTCTCACCCCTCCCTTCCTCCCTCCTTCCCTTCTTCTGTAGTCACTGTAAAAGTGCCTGTCCCACAGCCAAAATGCTCATTCAGTCTGCACCAGCCTGCCATTACACCTGAGAATACAGTCCATTCAGTCTGCTGGAGGGATGCATTACCCATGAGAATACAGTCCATTCAGTCTGCTGGAGGGATGCATTACCCATGAGAATACAGTCCATTCAGTCTGCTGGAGGGATGCATTACCCATGAGAATACAGTCCATTCAGTCTGCTGGAGGGATGCATTACCCATGAGAATACAGTCCATTCAGTCTGCTGGAGGGATGCATTACCCATGAGAATACAGTCCATTCAGTCTGCTGGAGGGATGCATTACCCATGAGAATACAGTCCATTCAGTCTGCTGGAGGGATGCATTACCCATGAGAATACCTGTCTGGGACCCACCTGGGAATAACTACCTGTGCCTGTGCTTGGATCTCACCTGAAAATACCTGCCAGCCTCTCCTCTGTGAATGCTGACCTGCAGCTCGCCCGAGAGCCGCTGAATTGCAAAGCAGATTCTTAATGTGAATGGGATATCCAAGCCAGATGAGATACATGTACTACACCAGGATATGTATGTTTAAGTAGCAGGACAAAGCCCTGATCATGAGATGATACCCTACTCCTCCAGGTGTGAGCCAGCTATCACCTCTACCACCACAGTGAGTACTGGGCTTTGACCATTCACTACCATGGAGACTGACTACAGTATTGTTCAGATATAGCCTTAAGTGGTGATGAAGGGTTACAGTCTGTGCTTGTTAGTGCATTGTATAGTAGTAAAATGGTCTCTCTCTCTCTCTCTCTCTTTCTTTTTGAGGATATGTTAATTAGAGGGTTTAGCGCAGAAAGGTATGGTGGTTATAGAATTGATTTTGTGATTGTTTAGGCGATGTGACATTTCAGAGGCTGGAATTCTATGGGTTTCTGCATCAGTGATAAGTGACACTGTTCAACTTCTCTACTTTTCATGATGCCATAAAAACAGCAACAACTAACGTTCCTCTTCGTTTTATTTATTTATTGTTTATTCATCGGCTGTGCAGTTCAACTTGGAAGTCCTAGTTTCTACCTGAAACATGATTTTTAGTCCATAGAGTTTGACATGGATCCCCCTCTCTATTCTTCTCTAATCCTGACTGCTAACAGCCCCCCAATGAATGTGGCTCTCTAATTAGGGTCAAACAGACCCTGTCCCTGTCTGTCTGTCTGCTTGCCTGTCATCTTCTCTATGCCCAGGGGGCATTTAGAGCATGCTGGCTGCCTCGCCCCTCTTATTGCCCCCCATGGTCCATGGATCATAGACTGGCCTTCAGAGGGGAATAGTTATGTGTTGTCAGTAGACACTGAATTCATCTGCACTCACTTTCCAAAAACAATTCTAGATACAATACCATGCATGGTGGAATACATTTGGAATAATGTGATATCCTGGAAATTGAGTTTGGGTAGTGTACTATTTATTCTGGTGGTGTACCATATTTATTCTAATTACAAGTTGCTTAAATAAAATTAAATCTACATGTTATTCGTCACATACAAAGTTTACAGTATGTATAAAAGGTGCAGCGAAATGCTTATGTGCTAGCTCCCTCAACAATACAGTACATTAATCAATATAAATAACAATGAAAGAGTCAAGTCAAAAATAACAAGTATTAGGAGAGGTAGTATGCATTGTAATAATGGACTTTATTCACACTGGATTTACAAATATGAAGTGGGTAGTGATTTGGTCACGCAGTAGAATAAATAATATATACACCAGGGTTGACTGTGTGTGTGTGTTACAAGTTCCTTAGTGTATTATTACATTGAAAGCGGTTCTCATAGAAATATGATGAGAGAATGTACAGTATGTGTGACAGTGCCAGGATGTAAATCCACTTTGTGAGTAGTTAATTACATTTCTGCCAGTGTTTTCCATAGAATTGTATGTTATGATATGAAGGCTGTGAATGAGGGCCGTCTTTCTCCAGGCGAACTGAGAGGGGTGCACAGGGAGGTAATTTAATCAATGAAAGGGGGGGGATTGTTCTCCATTCTGGCCACTCCTGAGTGTCTGCCAAGCCCTGCCTCGCCTTCAATTAACGTCATTAACCTGGGAGGAGAGAGAGAGTCTGACTGAGTCTGAAGACTGCTGGAGATGCCAGACAGAAGTTACTCTAGCAAGTTGTTTCTGTCTGTCAGGAAAATGAAGGCCAACTGATAAACTAGGCATCATTTCCAGAGATTGTTTAAAGGTTGTAAATGGCTATGTTGTTTCTCCGTGTTTATTCTGCATTTTTTAGGTGAGGTCTTTCACATTCTTTCATTTGGAAAAATGTGGGTATTGCTTGAATCTTAATCTTTACTTTTCGACGTAGCCATCCCATTATTTAGTGTTATGAACAGTGGATAGCCTAGTTAGTGTATGTTTCAGAAGAGTACTGGTCGTTAAGGGTGTGACAGGAAATTACAATTACATTTACCAAAATAAGGGAGCCAATAAACATGTCTACACATGTAAACCTGTGACCTCATCATCTGCCCGCAGTTCCTAGGAGCTTATCAGGGCAAGCCTATGTGAGCTAGCCCTGAGTGTTCTCTATTACTGTATGGACAACTACTGATGTGGGCAATATAAAATAGATTCACCACTAAACAAACCCAACCACATGTATTTATACATTCAAGGCCTGGCTAAAAATGATATTTGATGGATTCATATAAGGCATCTCAAAGTGTATTACCTGCTTTGGATTTTCTTAAACACATGTGGTTTCTTGTTTTGCCTCCCTCCAAACCCAACCTGAGCTCTGTCTGTCCTCCGACATTTCTGTCTGTCCCCATCCTGACTCCTTCCCCTCTCCTTTCCCCCCCAGATGCCCTCTCGCTGTAGGACTGTGCTGCATATCGTAACCACCACCCTCTTCGCCGCGGTGGTCCTGTTTGGGATCCTGCTGGCCTATGTGACTGGCTATCAGTTCATCCACACAGAGCAGCACCACCTGTCCTTCGGCCTGTACGGAGCCATCCTGTCCCTGCATCTTTTCCTCCAGAGCCTGTTTGCCTTCCTGGAGCACAGACACATGCGCAGCCCCGCCCGGCCCCAGCACCTGCGGCGCTCTGTGGCCCTGTGCATCGCAGCCTACCAGGAGGACCCAGACTACCTGAGGAAGTGCCTTTGCAGCGTGCGCCGCATCTCCTTCCCCAGCCTGAAGGTGGTGCTGGTGGTGGACGGGAACAGGTCGGAGGACCACTACATGATGGACATCTTCCAGGAGGTGATGGGTGGAGTGGACCAGGCTGGCAGCGTGGTGTGGAAGGGGAACTACCACAGTGACGGGGGTGGAGGGGTGGGCAGAGGGGGGACTGGAGCAGCGTCCCTGCATGCGCAGGAGGCTGCACGTGTGGCCAGGCTAGTGAGAGGCTGCCGCTACTCCTGTATCATGCAGGAGTGGGGGGGGAAGAGAGAGGTGATGTACACAGCCTTCAAAGCCCTGGGAGACTCTGTGGACTATATGCAGGTAAGTCTCTCTGTGTTTAAATTTTGCATCTCTCAACGGGTCCTCTGTCCTGCTTGATATAAATAGGTAACCTTATCTCCTTGTGACTGAGTCTCCACAGACTTTGGCACAAGGCCTTGTATCGATGCTCTTCCATTACAGAGCAATATCTCAAAGCTGCGAACAGACACACACACACGCGCACACACACACATACGCGCACAGAGGTAATCCCATTACTCAAAGGCCAGTCACGAACAGCATTTTTTCCCCCTCCCAAGTGGGTACTCTTTTATACCCTCTCAAGTGTTACTTATTATAGCAACTGATTGAAATGTCTGCATTGCTCCTGGGCTTGCATACTGTATACATAGAGCAATAATACAGTATATTACTGGATTTCCAGGGTCAAAGTTCAGTTGTTTAGCTGAATCTCTTCTGTATGCTTCTTGAACACCTGTGTGCTGTCAGAAGTCTCTAATTTCTTCCAGCTAACTTGAGTGGCACCTGATGAAACACAGGGGACCTGAAACACCTGCTGTGGCACTAAGCCTTCATTCTTGGGTCTTTCGCAATCATTTATAAACACTTAATCACTAATTTATTAATGTAGACCACATCAGTGTGTATTGCACACATATCATCCCTACAGCAATCATAGTAAGATCAATAGCTGATTGTGTGATGGGATAAGCAAATTAGATTAATCCACTGTCAAAGCCAATCCCATTACCACCAACTTGGCTCCATGTCAGTTATATTATAAGGATGGAAATAATGCACCTGTGTATGTGTGGCTTTGCAGGTGTGTGATTCAGACACAGTTCTGGATCCAGCGTGCACCATAGAGATGCTGAAGATTCTAGAAGAGGATGCAAAGGTGGGCGGAGTAGGTGGAGATGTTCAGGTGAGAGACTTCTTTCTCTAAGAAGACCCGTCACATTGTTGTTATTGTCATCCTTTCTAAATGTACTTACTAGTTCTACTGAATCACCAGTAACAGTTTCTCCTCACTTGTCTCGGTTTCCCTTCAGATCCTGAATAAGTATGACTCGTGGATCTCCTTCCTGAGCAGTGTTCGTTACTGGATGGCCTTCAACGTGGAGCGGGCCTGCCAGTCCTACTTTGGCTGTGTGCAGTGTATCAGTGGTCCCCTGGGCATGTACCGCAACTCCCTGCTGCAGCAGTTCCTGGAGCCATGGTACCACCAGACCTTCCTGGGCAGCAAGTGCAGCTTCGGTGACGACCGCCACCTCACCAACCGCGTGCTGAGCTTTGGTTACAAGACCAAGTTCACGGCCCGCTCCAAGTGCCAGACTGAAACGCCAACGCGCTACCTCCGCTGGCTCAACCAGCAGACCCGCTGGAGCAAGTCCTACTTCAGAGAGTGGCTGTACAACGCCCTTTGGTTCCACAAGCACAGCCTTTGGATGACATACGAGTCTGTGGTGACGGGTTTCTTCCCCTTCTTCCTGGTTGCCACAGTGATCCACCTGTTCTACCGCGGGCGCCTGTGGAACATCCTTCTCTTCCTGTTGACAGTGCAACTGGTTGGCATGGTGAAGGCCACCTACGCCTGCTTCCTGAGGGGCAGTCTGGTCATGATCTTCATGTCTCTCTACTCCCTCCTCTACATGTCCAGCCTGCTGCCAGCCAAGATCTTTGCCCTGCTCACTATCAATAAGGCTGGCTGGGGCACGTCAGGGCGGAGGAAGATTGTTGTGAACTTCATAGGGGCGGTGCCCGTCACGGTGTGGGGGGCTGTGCTGCTGGGTGGGGTTGCCTACACCATCTACTGTGAGACCCAAGAGCCCTTCAGTGAAACAGAGAAAGCGCTTCTCATCGCTGGGGTCATCCTGTACGCCTGCTACTGGCTCATTCTGCTGGTTCTCTACCTGGCTATTGTGGCTAAGCGCTGCAACAAGAGGGAGGAGCAGTACCACCTACCGTACGCAGAGGCATAAGACATGGATCCTTGTTCAGTCCTTTGTGGTGCTGCTAGAACAACTGAGCCAGTCTGTGGCCCCACCACTCTGTCTCCATGGTGCTAAACCTCTGGGACCTATGGGGCATGAATGTGTTGTAGAATGACAATGGATGGACAGTTCTCACATTAACCTGGGAGACTTGGTTAAGTAGGTTACAAACCTTTTCTACAGTACAGAGTCCTCTACCAGTGGGCATGGTGCTTACCATGGATATAAAGCACATTATCATACAGCCCGTTTGGCCATGGTGGGACAAGGTGTGGCCAGGATAGACCAGAGATCGTAAGAGCTATGACACGGTGTGTGTCAGTATGAAGCAATGTTGATATGTTACCAACTTGATGCACTGAGCTGAGGGCCTTCTCTGCCTCAATCAGGAGACACAATGATCTACAGTTGTATTTTTGTAATACAATAATTGATAGACAATCTAACATTCATACAAACATAACTTACAAATACATTTGGTGCTGATGAACAGGCCCAGGGTAAACTTTTAGCTCGTAAGCTAATGGCTTGCAAGAGTATTGACACTCAATTGAATGAGTCAGTGAGTTTCTGTGGCTATTTTGTTCTATGGGTGCCAAATTGTATACACATTATACAGCAGTGTTCATTACAGGATGTACTTTTCCAAGTGAGGACAATCCCACATTAATTCCATCATGTAGACTATGACCAAAGAGCACTTGTTTTTTGACACGTCGTACCATTAATACAACACAAGTACTAACTCCATTGCTGTTATTAGTTGTAAATCCATAATGAGAAAATAAAAACATGATCCCATTTTATCAAGGTCAGGTAGTATTAGTGTAGGTGCTACCATGTCTAAGTTGACATGTGTTTTTGTTGTTGGAGAATGGAGATAATGTCGTGGAAGTTTCCACTTGTGTGCTATTTAAGTTGTGTTCATATTTTATTAAATGAGGATTGCATAACTTGAAACTTGAAAGTGCAAACAAGACACATAAAACAATGTTTGTTTACAGACTTGCTCAGCCTCTATCGACCAATGGTGCGGTAGGTCAATTTGATGGTACAGTACATTTCCAGAGGTGATATAGATGTTCAAGTACAAACTTTGTGGGCCACCAGGAATATGTTTTGCAGTGTTGTCTTGGCTATGAATCAGAGTTTGCTGTTGTTGGGGCTCAAAACTGCAACCTCCACATCAGTTTCACAAGGCACACGATTGTTTGCAATTCCTTCAAGTGTTGGTGGCCATGAATTGTGACCATATTATTTTTGAGTTTTTTTATACTGAAATTGGGGTTAAACAGAGAAAGAGCCCCCACAAAAATGTAGTACTTTGAAGTTATTTCCTGAGTGCAATGCCAAAATAAAGTTAACACCAACATAAAGTGTCTTAATAGGGCGTTGGGCCACCACGAGCCAGAACAGCTTCAATGCACCTTGGCATAGATTCTACAATTGTCTGGAACTCTATTGGAGGGATGTGACACCATTCTTCCACGAGAAATTCCATCATTTGGTGTTTTGTTGATGGTGGTAGAAAACGCTGTCTTGCGTTGAGATCTGGTGACTGAGACGGCCATGGCATATGGCTTACATCGTTTTCATGCACAAACACTCATGCCCTGTCAATGGGGGGCATTGTCATCCTATGGGGGCCAGTGGTGGAAAAAGTACCCAATTCTCATACTTGAGTAAAAGTAAAGATACTTAATAGAAAATGACTCAAGTAAAAGGGAAAGTCACCCAGTAAAATACTACTTGAGTAAAAGTCTAAAAGTATTTCGTTTTAAATATGCTTTAGTATCAAAAGTAAATGTAATCGCTAAAATATACTTAAGTATCAAAAGTAAAAGTAGAAGTATAAATCATTTCAAATTCCTTATATTAAGCAAACCAGACGGCAACATTTTCTTGCTTTAGCCAGGGGCACACTCCAACATTTAGACATAAATGTGTGTTTAATGAGTTTAATGAGTCCGCCAGATCAGAGGCAGAGGGATGACCAGAGATGTTCTCTTGATTATTGCGTGAATTGGACAATTTCCTTTTGCTGCTAAGCATTCAAAATGTAACGAGTACTTTTTGGTGTCAGGAAAAATGTATGGAGTAAAAAGTACAATATTTTCTTTAGGAATGTAGTGAAGTAAAAGTTGTCAAAAATATAAATAGTAAAGTAAGGTACAGATGACCAAAAAAACGACTTAGGTAGTACTTTAAAGTATTTTTACTTAAGTACTTTACACCACTGATGGGGGCATAGCCATGGTAGCCAAAATATTAGCCTGCCCAGCATGATGGCCCGAAGCATGATGGGATGTTAATTGTTAATTAACTCAGGAACCACACCTGTGTGGAAGCACCTGCTTTCAATATAGTTTGCATCCCTCATTTACATTACATTACATTACATTTAAGTCATTTAGCAGACGCTCTTATCCAGAGCGACTTACAAAATGGTGCATTCACCTTATGATATCCAGTGGAACAACCACTTTACAATAGTGCATCTAAATCTTTTAAGGGGGGGGGGGGGGGGGGTTAGAAGGATTACTTTATCCTATCCTAGGTATTCCTTAAAGAGGTGGGGTTTCAGGTGTCTCCGGAAGGTGGTGATTGACTCCGCTGTCCTGGCGTCGTGAGGGAGCTTGTTCCACCATTGGGGTGCCAGAGCAGCGAACAGTTTTGACTGGGCTGAGCGGGAACTGTGCTTCCTCAGAGGTAGGGGGGCCAGCAGGCCAGTGGTGGATGAACGCAGTGCCCTTGTTTGGGTGTAGGGCCTGATCAGAGCCTGAAGGTATGGAGGTGCCGTTCCCTTCACAGCTCCGTAGGCAATCACCATGGTCTTGTAGCGGATGCGAGCTTCAACTGGAAGCCAGTGGAGAGAGCGGAGGAGCGGGGTGACGTGAGAGAACTTGGGAAGGTTGAACACCAGACGGGCTGCGGCATTCTGGATGAGTTGTAGGGGTTTAATGGCACAGGCAGGGAGCCCAGCCAACAGCGAGTTGCAGCAATCCAGACGGGAGATGACAAGTGCCTGGATTAGGACCTGCGCCGCTTCCTGTGTGAGGCAGGGTCGTACTCTGCGAATGTTGTAGAGCATGAACCTACAGGATCGGGTCACCGCCTTGATGTTAGTGGAGAACGACAGGGTGTTGTCCAGGATCACGCCAAGGTTCTTAGCACTCTGGGAGGAGGACACAAGGGAGTTGTCAACCGTGATGGCGAGATCATGGAACGGGCAGTCCTTCCCCGGGAGGAAGAGCAGCTCCGTCTTGCCGAGGTTCAGCTTGAGCTGGTGATCCGTCATCCACACTGATATGTCTGACAGACATGCAGAGATGCGATTTGGACTTTACCTAGCAGGGTCTTGTAGATGACCTGGAGCCAGTGGGTTTGGCGACGATTATGAAGCGAGGGCCAGCCAACGAGAGCGTACAGGTCGCAGTGGTGGGTAGTATATGGGGCTTTGGTGACAAAACAGATGACACTGTGATAGACTGCATCCAATTTGTTGAGTAGAGTGTTGGGGGCTATTTTGTAAATGACATCGCCAAAGTCGAGGATCGATGGATGGATTTGGGAGAAGGAGAAATGGGGGAGGCTTGGGCGAGTAGCTGTGGGGGGTGCAGTGCTATTGACCGGGGTAGGGGTAGCCAGGTGGAAAGCATGGCCAGCCGTAGAAAAATGCTTATTGAAATTCTCAATTATAGTGGGTTTATCGGTATATGTACTGTGTGGCTGGATGAATTAGTCCCTTCAGCCATCATGGAGCAAAAACATCTATGGTTACACTTCTATGTGCATGCCAAGAAGGGATCTCCCCCTCCCCCTTTCCCCTAAACACACACATAAACAGCCTCTAGGAGGCTAGGGATGCTTGCAACCCCTTTGGTCCACTTTAAGGAATAAGTACTGAATGCTGGAACACTGAATTTAGTGTTTAAAATTGTGTACAGACAGCAAACTAATCTCTATTATTCATCTGTGTTAACATGTAGATGTGGCCTACCTTTCCCTTTCTACTCCTGAGTGTGTATGACAGGTGACTGTGTAATAAGACTGTATGTAAACTAGCAGCACCATATCAGCAAGTAAAATTATGAGTATATGTAAATTTACTTGGCGAATAAAGGTGATTCTGATTCTGACATAGCTATTGGGATTATGTGAAGAATTGAGAGGCAAGGACACCATAGAGATGACTGTGACAGTGTTGTCTGGCATTCGTTTGTATGGTGTGGAGATGTCAAATACAATCTTTGTTATAGCCTATCTTTCAGGCTGAACATCTGCTTTCAGTCTACAATATTGTCATTAGCAATTTTTGATTTCCTTGATACTGCCTGCCTCTGACAACAAATCAATCGGTCTCATAATGCTGAGTGACTGTAGATGTCCAGCCATATTTTGTAAGCATATCTTACATGAAAAAACCCAGTCTTATAATATAATTGTTTTGAATATAATTATGTAACTATTCAATACGTCTGTGACTGAAAATCTATACCAGACTTTTCTAAGTTGTGTCTCAATGCCGCAGAACAACTGTTGAGCCTATAGAACAAACCATGGTATCTCAGCTCATACATCATTCAATGTTACATATAGGAAATGTTTCACAGTATATTGCAAAGTAATATATTTTGTGTATTGTATGTATTCAAAGATATTTTGAAGATGTACAAGAATTATGGGTTTAAGAATAGACTATTTAAAAGGAACTATGGGATTTGTACATTTCATGAAACAATAGCGGTTTACATTATTTTTACAATGTGATGTAGTTAGCACAATGATCTGTTATTCAGTGTAGTTTGGTCTCTAGTGCTCAACATTGCTACACTGGTCTTTTTGTAGTTTCATGGATGAGACATCACTCATATTACCATTATCCCTATTACGATTTAGGGATTAAAAAAGTAATAAACCAAGATAGCATTTCTAATACAGTAGTAGGGTACAGAAAAACTCAGAATCATGCACCAGCATATGGCTATTGAAAGATAAAATACATATTTTATTGGTATGTAATAGCTGAAAATAAAGTATTGTAACCACCTATGTATTTCATTATGTACATCTTTAATTATAAAAGGCAAGACATGTTGTTGGAAAAAGGTTTTGTATTTCAAATCAAAACAGTTATTTTCCCGACTTGTACAGCAGTTGAAAAAAAAATGTATTTTTTATCTGAATAAAAAATATTCTCATTCGACTGTTGTGGCGATTTCTTCCCCATCTGAAAATAATCACTGTACAAATGTCATGTCAAGGCATTACTAAATCCTGTCATTTGATAAGTGCAACAATAAAGATATTTTAATAATACACCACAGCGTTTAGTAAATTCCAGCACTGACATAACAAAACAAATATGCACACAGCCTAGTTTCAGATGTCCCATAACCTCAAGTCAGAGGAGTGTGTCCCAAGTACAGTCTTGCAATGTGTGCTCCATACTTGTGGGTCTGGAGTCATTAAGAGTGCAGCATGTCCTTTGCTCCCACAGAGGTGACCAGGGTCAAGGTCGTTAGGTACAAAGCGGAAGAAAACAGACTGCAACAGGAACTTTTTTCCCAGTTAAAATTGTTTTGCGACAGTGAGCCCTATAATGCATATGACCAAGCACTTCACTACACTTTCTTGGGCACATTAGTGATGATGGGCTTTGGGCGAGTATTGAAGATGAGCTTCTTCTTGATGAGGGCAGAAATAGAGTAGGTGGTGGGGTTCTGCTGGTTGATTTCCATGGGAACCTTCTCCCCTTGTGGGAGTGTTTCATCAAAACAGCGAAGGGCTTCTCCAGTTTGACCACCTTCCCATAGAGGATGTGGTGTCCCACAATGAGCACAGGTACACCCTGGAGAGGGGACACAGGTGAGCACAGTAAAGACAAGAAACAACATCTCTGATTGGAAAGAGGTAACAGAAGAGTGTACTAGCACTGCATTATAGTGCCATGTTGTCATGTGCCTCTTTGGTGTAGAGCAAATCTCCCATCAGGTTCAGAGATCTGCCTGGACATCATCTCCCCCTGGAGTTCAACCAGCAGCCACTCAGTAGGACCAGGACCATCCACACTGGACAGGGATGGATAGGGGAGTAGAAACAGATGTATTCACCAAATACATAGACATCAAACATTGTCACTAAACATTATGAAATTCATCTTTTATACACAACAGCTGACTGATTGCGAGTGTCAATGCTGTCAGTCTCTCAACAGATCGAACTCTGTCCATTACCATCTGATGAAATGAAATAGTTAGCTAGTTAGGGAAGTTATAATATCCTGAATGTTTTCATACTCTGCGACGAGACAGACAAAACTTCTCTGAATTGACCATGTATAAGAATTCAGATGATTGAGAAGTCTTACCTTGAGGTTTCAACAATTTGAACCATTGTGCTGCTCGCAGAAAGATAACTGAAACACTGACAGGGGAGGAGAAGAAGAGAGATGTAACACAGGCAATCAGTGCAATATTGTTAGGTAAATATAATGACGCATTAACACTAATTCTGTCACTGACAAGTCCTGTTTGTTTTCATGTTTTTCCCGCCAGGAAGATGTCCCACCTTCATCCGGCGCACAGTCGCGTCACTTGCATGTAGTGGTTTTCGTTTCCGGTTCAAAGGTGTCCAACGTGGTGTCTGCTGTAATTCAACGTGTGGATATAGGAATTAATGTTTGGGAAAAGTGAAGAAAATACTAAAGAAAGGGACGATAAAAGTAAGCGTTTTCTTTAACTGTTTGTATGTGCATTATAAATTGTTACATGTCAACAATATAATGATTTGCGCATAGGCAAGCGGTGTTCTTTCAGTGTCAAACGAGCAGCTAGCTAACCAACCAAATAGTTTGCGCCAAGTAACGTAGCTAGTTAGCTAACTAAGTGAACGTGAACTAATTAGCGAGCTATTTTGTTTTTAGTTAGCCATTTTGTTGCTTACATGTTTCAAATTATGACTTGCATCGCATTATAACAGTTTAGCCGGAAGTTAACACACGGCACGAGGCTAGCTAACTGCATAACAATAATGACTTCCATGCAAAACTGTTAATCCTCTTAATTTTAGCATCGAACTGTTTTCTTAGATTAGCGACAATGGGGGAGTTTAAAGTGCACCGGGTTCGATTTTTCGACTACATGCCAACTGCCATCAGAGCTATGGCATTCAATGCCCACACAGAGAGATTGGCCCTGGGACGAATGGATGGGAGTGTGGAGATTTTCAACTTCGCAGACCACTATTTCCAGGAAAAGGTTAGTAACTCGTTGTATAAATGTATGGCCTATTCAGAATGAAAATAAACATTATGCTTGATCGTTAGTCTACATTATAGCACACTTAAAAGGCTTTACAGCTCCCTTCTTAGGACATTGTTGATGCTTATTGTTGATTAACATTATCGACAGAAATACACCCACGGTTGGTTGTCAAACTTGCCATTAATTAACACTTGTTTTGGAATCTGCAGGTTATTCCAGGGAAGGACTCCCGGTCAATCGAGGCCCTGTGTTGGGTTGGAGGACGCCTGTTCAGTGCTGGCCTAAATGGAGAAATCACAGAATACGATCTGGAGAACCTGAGACCCAAGTACTCCCTGGAGGCATATGGGGGCCCCATTTGGACCATCACCAGCAATTCTCAGGGGACACACTTAGCAGTCAGTCACCTCTCTGTAATAGTGTCCTTTCAAACATATTGGAATTTGTGTTTTTCATGCTGACTTTAGCTGAAATTTAAATAATGTATTTTTTTCTAAACATGTTAGATCGGATGTGAAGATGGGACAGTGAAGTTGTTTGAGGTACTTGAAGAGCGCATTCAGTTTGAGCGCAATCTGGACAGACAGAAAGGTGAATTGAACAGAGGATTGATTCACTTGTCTAAACATTTGTTCCTTCCTTACATTGCAACCTTTCTTAATATGATTTGGCATCCTTGCTGTCAATGGGGTTGCAGCTGTGTTGACAACTGACCTCTTCTAGTGCAGTTTAAACTGTGTAATCCTGTCTTTCAGGTCGCATCATATCCCTCTCCTGGCACCCCTCTGGCACACAGATTGCTGCTGGCATGATGGACATGATCCGTGTCTTTGATGTCCCGACAGGTGAGTTAGGAACAGCCATGTAAAAAATATTGTCAGACAGTTAGTAAGCTAACCACAGTGCATTTTTGATAGGTTTCCAATTTTGGACTTGTTTGATCCTGACCTCCAGTGTTTGTTGTTTCAGGTCGTGCTGTACAGAGGCTCCTGGTGGACCGGGGCTTTGGAGGCTCTAAGAGTCGGGAGACTGTAGTCTGGAGTGTAGTCTTCCTGTCAGACTGTACTATCATCAGCGGTGACTCTGCTGGGAAGGTCCAAGTCTGGGACGGACACACCGGCACGCTTGTCAAAACACACCTGGTGACCAAGTGGGATGTGCTTGCACTGTCTGTCTCCAAGGTGAGATGGTGTTCACTGTGATGGACACTTGGCCTTTACCAATATCTTATCCCTCCTTCCAGATTGTTGCACTCTGTTTATTAGGAGGTGCCAGAGAATGTAGATGTCTCTTTGATTGTCTGAATCCATATATATCAGGTGAACATGATTTGTTTGACCCAACTAATGTGAATTCGTAGGATTGACTAGAGTGGAGCTTCCTTGTAGACTGGTCTGTGTATGATTGACAGGATGAGAGCAGTGTGGTGGCGGGGACGTCAGAGGGCACTGTGATCCAGTTCCAGTTCATTGCTCCTACTCTGCAGCAGCAGCAGGACAAGGAGTGGGTCAGAACCAGGACCTTCAAGAACCACACGCATGATGTCAGAGCCCTGGCTGAGATCGAGACTGCCATCGTCTCTGGAGGTCAGTGCTAATGTTCAAATGGATGAGGGTGAAATGCTACTGTAGTACAACAAATGTTGCCCTATATTGACTGCATTACTAATTCTGGATACATTCTCTCTTCAGGTATGGATACCCAGCTTGTAGTGAGACCCCTCTTGGAGAAGTTTGATGAGCGGTCACATGCTTCGGCACTTCGCAAGATCCACTTTCCCCATGTGAGTACGGAACTAGTAGAAATTACTCTAGTATCAGAGCTGTTGCAAGTAATGTTAATTGCATAGATTGTGAATAGTGAATTCAACAGAATGTTCATATTAACGTTGAACAGATTGTTATAGAATTGCACAAAAAATCTTGATTTGATCCTGTTTTTACTGTTCTTTTCAGCGGAATCTAGTATTTTGTGCAAAGAAGGCAGGGCTACTGCTCTTCCAGTTCCCTGGCCAGCTGGAGCTGTGGAGACTGGGAGAGAGTGATGGACATGGTGAGAATCTCACTCGCACGGATGGAAAGAGGGAGATGGGAGAAATACAGTCAATATCATGCAAATTATTGTGGCAACTTTTCAAACAAAGGGGAGTGATTATCACACTTGTCTAATGGGTATAGTAATTGTGTGCTGTATTTGACAACACATCTCTCTAACTTTCAGGGAAGCCAGGCGACAGCTTGCCTCTGAAGAGGAAACCTGAGAAACTCCTCCATCTCAAGAGAAAGGTAGGTATTTCTCCTGCATACAACTGTTTATCACCTCAATCTGTAGAACTATCCAAAATCACCTCACCTTTGGGAATTTCATTTTAGCTGATATAATGACAGTATGCATTGAATTTGAGTGGCATAGTCTGAGTTTATGTCATGCCGAAGAAATCCTGCAACTGTAGTTTTGTTTTTCTGTGATGTTTCCCTTCAGGGTGAGGATCATATCTGCTGCAGTGCTCTGTCCTCCTGTGGAGGATGGCTAGCCTACTCCACCATGTCCAGTGTACGTCTCTACAGGCTGCAGACGGACAATAACGACATCAGCATAACCAAGGTATTACCAAGTCTTGATTGTGGTCTCCATTATGTTAGACACACAACCGGCCTCCTCACCTACTTTATCATGTTTGCAAAAGGGGTTTGCTGATCTGCTACACAAATCCCATTTCATTGTTTGACTAATTCATAAAATCCTGTTTATTCTAGTTGAATGTCATTTGAGCTTGTTGAATCTGAAAAACGATTGTGTGCTTTCACTCTCCCAAGGCACAGTCAAATTTATAATCATTCAAATGGTCCAGCTTTGACTAGACAATAATTTCACCCTAATATTTAGACTAAGCATCAAGTACATGGCACCATTTGTCAGTGCTTTAAAATGTCAGTTTAAAATGGCAACATTGCTGGTTGAACCCAGTCTTGTTCTCCTCATACATTGTTCAGTAAGATAAGTATTACAAATCTCTCTTTCCCCCAGGTACCCAAGCTTCCAAAGGTCCTGCGCTCTGCACACCAGCTGTGTTTCTCTTCAGACTCCTCCAAACTGTTTGCTGCTTTCAGCCAATCAGTCCTCGTTATTGCCCTTAGCCAATCTGAGTGCAAGTATGTGCACACCCTCAAGCCTAAGTCAGGTCAGTGGATCATCGGCAATATTGGTTATCTGACCTGTCAACTGGCAAACTGCTTGCTGAAACTGCAATTTTGATGTTCTTCACTGAAAAACCAAAGCTTTGTGCTGGATAACCTAATCTCTGTTTTTGGTAACATGGCCTCACTCTGCTGTTTCCTTCTCCAGGGTCCAGACAGCCCATTCACTTAATGACTAACAGTGTGGATGGGAAGTGGCTGGCGACAGCAAATAGTGACTGTGAGATCCACGTCTACAATGTACAGAAACTAAAGGTGAGTGTGTTTTCCACTGATCCAGTCAAGCTCTACAGCTGTTCTGTAAGACTAAAAGTAACACTGTAAAAGTAGTGTAATCTGTTTCCAATGACAGCCTCACATGACCCTGTTCTTGTGTTCCAGCTCCACTGTATTGTACCTGTGTATAGTTCCTGTCCCAGTGCCATGGGGATCCACCCCACCACCAACAACCTGACCATGGTGCACGCTGACCAACAGGTAAACACCATGCCATCTCTCATACTGCCATTGCATACTGTACTGTCACGCACGGAGTGATCTTGAGGAAACTTGTGATTTCTCCCATAGGTTTATGATTTAGTACTCTGACACGTGTAGATATGCTGACTGTTCTTTGGTCCATGTCTATAGATATTTGAGTACTCTATAGTGGAGAAGCAGTACACAGACTGGAGCCGAAAGCTTCAGAAGCAGGGGCTCCACAACTTGTGGTTGGACCGGGACACACCCGTCACCCACGTGACCTTCAACCCTAAAAATCCTGAGCAGATCCTCTTGCACGACATGCACATGTTCTGCATCATCGACCAAAGTCTGGTAAGAAACCTGCATCTCTCCTACAGGCATCTTTCTTTAAAGTGTTTATCCATCAATGTCCTTGTCATAATGGCCTTTAGCAGTCCTTCTCAGTTGAGCCTTTTCATCTATTAAAGGAACAGTGTTGGTTTAGTGGCCTATTATGGGTCATATTGACTATCATTAGAATACACCTGCTTTTACTGGCCTGTGAGGTTAACACTGTCACCCTCTACCCTTTCAGCCCCTCCCTGACCAGAAGACCCAGTTCTACAATCAGATGACCCTCAGAAGCCTATCAGAGCAGGAGAGGCCCAGTCACCTCCATGCTTTCAAAATATGTAAAACCTTCCAGGTGAGTGTCTGTTTGGCCAGGTAGAACCCAAAGTGGGACAATATCAGGATTCTGTTGGATATATCTTATATACAGTAGGATTGTAACAGTACACATATTCGTACCAAACTGTTCGATGGGGGACCTTGGTTCGGTCTCTGTGAACCCAAATGAATACATACAAATAGAAACACTAGGCCTATAGGCTATGCCTACGCTATGTTGTTGACACATGCCTCAAGTAAATCTGAGCTGAAAAATTGTTTCAGGCTATTCTGTTGAAACAACAAGAGCCTATGCCTAATCAAAATTCTAATCTTAATTGGCATGTTTCAAACTGTCCTTTTTGTGAGGCGCAGCCGGGAACTAATGTAGCTCTGTACGATGGCGAGTAGTGGGGGTGATAAACCAGGTGGAAGATTCTCCAGTTTGGGAACATTTTGACTTCCTAGTAGATTACAAGGAGGATTGACAGAGGGTTGTGGATCAAACGTTAACAGTATGTCTCCACGCTCAACAAGAATAGCCTATGCAGCTGCCAACACCTCAAATATGTTGACACATTTACGTCAACATCGCCCCAGTCTTCCAGAGCAAGGAAGCGCAAAGAAACACATCACCTCCCCTCTGCGTTCAAGCAGGTGATTTTGACCGGGCCAAAGAAATTACAAGATCGATAGGTGGGCTATATTTAAGCAATAAGGCACGGGGGGTGTGGTATATGGCCAATATACCACGGCTAAAGGCTGTTCTTAAGCACGACGCAACGCTGTGGTATATTGGCCATTTACCTCAAACCCCCGAGGTGCCTTATTGCTATTATAAACTGGTTACCAATGTAATTAGAGCAGTAAAAATAATGTTTTGTCATACCTGTGGTATACAGTCTGATATACCACAGCTGTCAGCCAATCAGCATTCAGGGCTCGAACCACCCAGTTTATAATTATATATTTTTTTACAGTCTTTGGTTTATAGCCACATATGTGCCTATTCTCTTTGGTTAAGAATAGGGGTTTCAGCACCTTGTAACAGTGCTGAAGCCACGTTACGAGCTTCCCCCGTGCACCAAATTCATCAAACCAAAGCCGAAGTTTTCAAGGAATTGGCCAATACTGTGTTGTGCTTAACATTGACCGCCCATCACATTACTCTGGAGTGGGAGATGTACCGTGCTACAGACACACCTCCTTTTATGAGAGTCACAAAAGCACATCTGGCACTGAGAAGAGGCTGTGTCATGGTGCGTTTGTAACCAAGTGGGAATTTACCACATACAACTGGGGAAAAATCCACTCGAACGGCTCTCCAACTGGTAATTATTAGTAGGGAAACTCGTTTATCATGCTGAGCACCCACTTCTCCCACACGGTGACCTCTGACGTTACCTACTAAGGAAATTGCCTCGTAACAGCATTTTCGGCAGTTAAATGCAACAACAAAACACTATTTATAGAAGGCAATCTAATGTTTTTTAAACTCTTTAATTTGTTTACAAGCATGAAGCTGTACTTTTAGTTTATGGTTGATGCAGCTGGTTGGCCATTAGCCAATCAGTGTTTCTCAATGAGTTCAAATCACATGAACGCATCCAACTGGTATTTACGACTTCACAACTAGTAAATTCCCACCTCCCACATGGTTACAAATTGGAGGTCGACCGATTTATGATTTTTCAACGCCGATACCGATTATTGGAGGACCAGAATATATGATTTTTATATATATTTGTAATAATGACAATTACAACAATACTGAATGAACAATGAACACTTTTATTTTAACTTAATATAATACATCAATAAAATCTATTTAGTCTCAAATAAATAATGAATCATGTTCTGGAAATAATGCAAAAACACAGTGTTGGAGAAGAAGCTAAAAGTGCAATATGTGCCATGTAAAAAAAGCTAACGTTTAAGTTCCTTGCTCAGAACATGAGAACATATGAAAGCTGGTGGTTCCTTTTAACATGAGTCTTTAGTATTCCCAGGTAAGATGTTTTAGGTTGTATTTATTATAGGACTATTTCTCTCTATACCATTTGTATTTCATATACCTTTGACTATTGGTTGTTCTAATAGGTACTTTAGTATTGCCAGCCTAATCTCGGGAGTTGATAGGCTTGAAGTCATAAACAGCGCTGCTGGCAAACACAGTAAAGTGCTGTTTGAATGAAAGCTTACGAGCCTGCTGCTGCCTACCACCGCTCAGTCAGACTGCTCTATCAAATCATAGACTTAATTATAATATAATAACACACAGAAATACGAGCCTTAGGTCATTAATATGGTCAAATCCGGAAACTATCATTTAGAAAACAAAACGTTTATTCTTTCAGTGAAATATGGAACCGTTCCGTATTTTATCTAACGGGTGGCATCCATTGCACAACCTTCAATGTTATGTCATAATTACATACAATTCTGGCAAATTAGTTCGCAACGAGTTAGGCGGCCCAAACTGTTGCATATACCCTGACTCTGCGTGCAATGAACGCAAGAGAAGTGACACAATTTCCCTAGTTTAATATTGCCTGCTAACATGAATTTCTTTTAACTAAATATGCAGGTTTAAAAAAATATTCTTCTGTTTATTGATTTTAAGAAAGGCATTTATGTTTATGGTTAGGTACATTCGTGCAACGATTGTGCTTTATTCGCAAATGCGCTTTTGTTAAATCATCCCCCGTTTGGCGAAGTTGGCTGTCTTTGTTAGGAAGAAATGGTCTTCACACAGTTCACAACGAGCCAGGCGGCCCAAACTGCTGCATATACCCTGACTCTGTTGCACAGAACGCAAGAGAAGTGACACAATTTCATGTTAGCAGGCAATATTAACTAAATATGCAGGTTTAAAAATATACTTGTGTATTGATTTTAAGAAGGCGTTGATGTTTATGGTTAGGTACATTGGTGCAACCACAGTGCTTTTTTCGCGAATGTGCTTGTTAAATCACCCGTTTGGCGAAGTAGGCTGTGATTCAATGATAAATTAAAAGGCACCGCATCGATTATATGCAACGCAGGACAACCTAGATAAACTAGTAATATCATCAACCATGTGTAGTTAACTTGTGATTATGTTAAGATTCATTGT
This sequence comes from Salmo salar, assembly GCF_965601325.2. Lineage (NCBI taxonomy): Eukaryota > Metazoa > Chordata > Actinopteri > Salmoniformes > Salmonidae > Salmo > Salmo salar. The sequence continues at coordinate 35,569,770 of NC_138306.1, read as the reverse complement.
TTTTATAAGATAAGTTTAATGCTAGCTAGCACCTTACCTTGGCTCCTTGCTGCACTCGCATAACAGGTAGTCAGCCTGCCACGCAGTCTCCTCGTGGAGTGCAATGTAATCGACCATGATCGGTGTCCAAAAATGCTGATTACCCATTGTTATGAAAACTTGAGATCGGCCCTAATTAATCGGCCGTTCCGATTAATCAGTCGACCTCTATTACAAATGCAGCTTCAGAGTGGAAACTTGAGGCCCAACATACCAATCCTGTCATAACAGACAATTCCAGGAACATTGTGAATGCTGAACAATGTGAATGGCATTTCATTTTCCTGCTGTACCGAAACCGAACCGTGACACCAAAACTGCAATACGTACCAAACCGTGGGTTTGGTTAGACCCCTAATATACAATAATGAGATGTTTAGATTCTATAAATGTGATAATGGGTCATATCAGTTTCTCTATCCTCTGATGTGTTTCCTGTGTAGGACTTGCTGTCTGTGAGTCTGCTGGGTGATCAGTCTCTGGTGATGGTGGAGCGCCCCCTCCTGGCCATCGCATCCCAGCTACCTGCTCCCGTCAGACAGAAAAAGTTTGCCACATAAACAATAGGGAGAGGTGTGTTTTTTTTTTTTTTTTTTTTGTCTGTCTGTGGCTGTCCTTCGATTCTCTATCCTTCTACCCGAAGTGGGCACACATTCATTGCATTTTAAAAGATTGCGACTGCTGTGACCAGTTGCACATTTCAGGAGCAGGGAAGGGAATCGGAGCACAGCCTGTCTCTAAACACCCCTGACCCATGCTTTGTAAAGACTGTTTGATACAGTAATAAATAAAATATTTACTGTAATGTACAGACTGTTTTGTCAGTTTTTGCAAGGTAATGACCTAAAATTGCCAAGGACAGGCAATCCTGAATGGTTAGGTTTCGGTGTAAAGTTTGTCTCATGGTTAAGTCTACAATAATGTAAATAGCAGACCGTTCCTCAAACATACAGTTTATTTGTAATACACAAAGCTACATTACAGCACCAGTTTGACATTTGGATATTACTGTCTCCCTCAGAAAATGGTTACATGTTCATACCTCTAGCTTATTAGTTGTGGAATTTAGTCATGTAGACCAGCTTATTGTTCTGTTAGAAGAGACTGAGCACCATTTGATGTACTAAAATCCAGACATGGATATTCCTAACCACTCACACCTGTCTTTCTGTCATACTAATGTTCATTTTTGGACTGACTGATTGAATATACTGAATAGAATATGTTCAATTTCATGTACAGTCGATACAAACACTGAACAGCTACTGTGTGTGGATGATGGGGTCATACTGGTATAAGGCCCCGCTTGCTCTCCCACCATGATTGACATGTAAGCAGAGTGGAGGGCAGCTGTGAAGTTATTTCATTAATCATGTATGGAGTGTGTTGGTGGTTCTGGGTCTGTTCCTGGTCTGTGTGTTTATGGGATCTTCATCCTGAAGGGTGAGGGCCAACAGCAGCACATAGTCCTTATTCTATGAGATAAGTGTGTGTGTCTGGTTGTGGGGTTTTTCAGTGCATCTACTTTGATATTGTGTATAGATAAAAGGCTTTATTTTTTTTGCTGTTTGAGACTGATCAATAAAGGGGCTTTGTGTCTTGTTCATTTCTCCTTTTCAACCATAACACCATTACGTCTTACCCATGACTAAACCAAAGCATGTTTCTGTGTGTGTGTAAATCTGTTAAAGTATTGTTTAAAACCCTGCCTGCAGCATTATTACAACCAAAGGGGTATGCCAGTTTGTGAAGAAGAAGGAACTGAAGACTTGGTTTCCTCCTTTCCCCAGGCCAGACATGGGAAGTGTAAAGCACCATGAGGTTGTCTGGTTGTTCTGTGTTCCATTGTCAAGAGAGGTATGATATGTGGGCTCTGATAGCTGAGGTTCTGTGTTGAGGTATCTGAAGATCTGAGGAGAGACAGTGAAAATCTGGTAGTCTCTTCAAAACTATCTGTCAGATAGAAATGGTTATTATAGATTGTTATATTGACCTTTGATAGCTCAGTCATAGCAAACAATATAGGCTGTATTCTGTCCTCTTGCTTATTTTCGTTAATGGCATCCCAATAACACCTACCTCATCCCATGTGTTTGTGGTGGTGTTTCTCATAGGCCACTGCATTATTAGAGCTGCTTCCAATTCCTATAGTGGAGAAATGACAGGCATGTTCATGTAAAAGAGACCCTAGCAGTATAATTATGGAGTATAGTGGACAGTTGATCACCACACTTACCCAAGTAATCCTTATAGTCCTTATAGGACTTTTGCCTCATGGGACGTCCATCTAGATGAGAAATGGCACCTCTAGTTCGTGATTATGCCAGTTTTTAGAACTACATTAAATGTCTGACTGAATTGGACCTTACCAGAGTTGCCACGAGACTTGATGCACTGTCCCCGATTGGGGATGCCAGCGGCGGGGTTTCCTTGGTTGATGATGTGGCACTCATAGCCTGTTGGACAGTGCAGGGGCTCGTCACCATCCTCTGTGGTGCTGCAGGCCTCCGCTGGAGAGCAGGGGACACACAGGTCAGAGGTCAACTAAACACACACTGATGGTGTAGCGATCAGGTCTGTTTTAATGGTGATGTTCCAGGCTACTCACCCTGCAGTACCTCATCTGGACCGTCTAGAAGCCAGCCATTCCCTCCCAGCCATCGAGGCTTGGGTTGAACCAGCCAGTCCAGCACTGGTCAACACAAACAGACATCATTGGTAAGTTTGATCCTAATGATATCGTCAGAATTTTACTGCATATCCTAGTACCAATGGTTAGAACCATGCCCACGCTATGTATGACCATGCGTGCCGTCATATGGGTCGATAAGTGTGGTTTTGTGTACTGTCATCTAGATCAGTGGCGCTTACCTGGTGGGGGCTGCACTGACTCCAGACAGGCGTAGATGCAGCCGTTATAGCAGCAGCGCTTGTGGCGCTCACACTCTGAGTCAGAGCGGCAGCCGGGCACCTCGCAGGCCCTCTCCGGCAGCATCTGAGGTGGGGGTGGGCAGCGGTCATTCTTCTGGTGCTGCGTGGATTGGGACTGCTGGTTTGGGTACTCATAGTCCTTAGAGGAGATAACAGAATGACTTTGTTTGAACAGAAATGTGCAGTCTACTATCCTGAGGCTGAAACATAGAGAGACCTGGGTCATTTTCAACATAGTAGGTGATTGCTGGAGTCTTTTTGTACATACAGTAGGCCTACAAAGATGAATTGTGACATGTGCTTGTCCTACACCTTTGACCAGCAGGTGGCGGTAATGGATTTTTGTAACATACTTGGTGCAACATTTGTTATATTTCCTGTGTTAAGCTATCATGCCTGTTAGTAAACACCTTGACCTTCACTCTAAATATGTAGAGCGATAAAGAACTAAAGGCTAAGAATTTGTTCTTTATTTAACTAGGCAAGTCAGTTAAGGTTAAATATATCAAATAAAAAATTAAAAGTCAAGGGGGATTTAATATTTTTTTTTTTTACCTTTATTTAACTAGGCAAGTCAGTTAAGAACAGATTCTTATTTTCAGTGACGGTCTAGGAACAGAATGTGAATGTGATACAGGAAAATATGATAGTGCCAAACACACATTCTCCACCTCACCTGAACAGTGGTGGTCTGTGATTTTCTCTAATGGAGCTTGTGAAACACTTACATAATCAGTTGTGTAATACAGCCATGGCTGTACTTACTGCTTTGCTCGGTTCAATAAACTTCAACTATTTCCATGCACCTATGGTGTGAACTACTTCTTGGAGGATTTTATAGGTCAAACACTGGTTTATTCAGGTTTGTTATCTCTGTATGTGATGTGCTTATAACCATAGAGCTAAGGAGGTAGCGTTTGTGGGTCTTTCCTAATATTTTCCAAGTGCTATTCCATAGAGGAGCTGCTCTGGCACAGCAACAGATACAGTCAGGTCCGTTTTCCAGTTGCAGTTGAGCTAGCCTACTGTACAGGACCAACCACACAGTCTCATTCTGAGGGGCTCACTCTGCCAACTCCATTCCGAATGCATATGTTCCATGTAGTCTGGCCAATGTTAACCAAAGCCCATCTTTATCATAGAGCTCCAGACCAGACACTGTAATTTCAAGTGCACATCCTGCTGCTCTCGACGTGGATGCCCTGCCGGCCCAGGTAAGGTGTCCCTGTCCCTTTCCCCCTGACAGAGAGACTGTGCCAGGGGCCCTCTGAGAGTTTTTCCCCCTCTCACTAATTAGATAATGGGCTTGCGGACTGCACGTGATCGTTAAAACTGCGCTGTTTATTTGGCAGGCTAATCGACTGCTCTTCCAAACCAACCGTAAAAACGAAAGCAAATGTTTGGCGCTGGTGTTTGACACAGAATGCATGTTTGTAATAAACACACAAATAATTTGCTCTGTCAGCTGCCAGCCTGGTGGGTGGGGTGCCAGGTCTTACCATGGCTCAGTGACTGGATCAACTTGTAGCTTTTGCATGGCAACACACGAGTGCACTACTTTCTTTCCTTCCATGTCAGTGTGACTGCAGTAAAAGTAACACAGTGCTGACCTTGGTTAGGTTATTGATCCTGATTTTATGCTAATTGACCATGTCTTAGTAGCACTTCCAGATTTTTTATGCGCTTTACAGCAATTCTCCTTCCTCAAAATGAATCTTTAGAGCTTTTGACCTTATCAGAGCTTGCCTAGCTACCCATCCACATCGCTCTGGCCATACAACACGCCAACTAACGTTTCTATGGAGCGATCGATAGAGCAACAGAGTTAAATTCAGGATGAGTCATCAGGCAACATCAGGGCTCTCTTCATTCAAAGAATTCATGCTTTTAGCAGCTGTGGTCCACATTGGCCAGATTGGATCCATCATCTCTCAGATCTTCTGACTGTCTCCTGAGGGTTTCTAGGCCGAGCTATATTAGCCTATCCTACAGTATCTCAAAGAGAAGCCAATCACGTCACAATGCTGTTGGGTCTACAAAAGGATTCTAATCATGTTTACAAATTTACAGGTAATGATTATGGGAGACAAAGTAGGCCATTCACTTTCATCCTCATGTTACCCTGTATCTTTACAAATGCAGTTCAGACAACTCCAGGTTTAAAGTACAAGAGTGAGGCTGATTATCCATGTGATTGGACAACGTGAGCTACAGTGACCATGGTTCATTATGTGCTCAGTTCCCATGGTTTCTCCTCAGATCTCAGTAGCAGAGGAAGTAGAATATCCGGTTCCTGTCTATCAGTCTGAATGCCAAGCTGCCCTACCATGTCCTGTACTGTGCCGTGCTGCATGTGTCTGTTTGATGTTCAGTCCCACATTGTTTATTTACAGTCATTGGTCTCTTCCTGCTGGGCCACAGAGATACCAGCAGACCTGTTATATTGATTTCTTCCAGGGCAGGGATTTCAAAGCTGAGCGATTCAGCAGAGTGGGCTAAAGCCATCAGAGACCTTATTTGGCTCCAGACTGTGATGTAAACTGTAATCAGGCCATTGACGTCTGTACTGTATCTAGTCCTTAGATCAGACACATCCTGATTCCTAGAACTCCAGGAAGCACACCACTCAGCTTCTCCAGTGAAACGATGTGCAATGTGATACATTCGTACACCCCAAATAGATGTATGGATTGCACTGATTATTTAATGATAGTCATACTTATGCATTGACCATGTTATTTAGATCCGTATCTCTTTCTTCTGTAATACAACAGCATCCATTCTCCACCCTCCTTCCCATGCTGAGATCCCCTGTGCTTAGAAAGTTCTCCAGACCAGCCTTGCTCTAGCACCAGTTCATGTTGCAAGGGTAGAGCTAAAGGGTAGAGCTACCGCTTTCAAGGTGCGGGACTCTAACCTGGAAGCTTACAAGAAATCCTGCTATGCCCTGTGACGAACCATCAAACAGGCAAAGCGTCAATACAGGGCTAAGATTGAATCATACTACACCGGCTCCGACGCTCGTCTTATGTGGCAGGGCTTGCAAACTATTACAGACTACAAAGGGAAGCACAGCCGCGAGCTGCCCAGTGACACGTGGCTACCAGACGAGCTAAATCACTTCTATGCTCGCTTCGAGGCAAGCAACACTGAGGCATGCATGAGAGCATCAGCTGTTCCGGACGACTGTGTGATCATGCTCTCCGTTGCCGACGTGAGTAAGACCTTTAAACAGGTCAACATACACAAGGCTGCGGGCCAGACGGATTACCAGGACGTGTGCTCCGGGCATGTGCTGACCAACTGGCAGGTGTCTTCACTGACATTTTCAACATGTCCCTGATTGAGTCTGTAATACCAACATGTTTCAAGCAGACCACCATAGTCCCTGTGCCCAAGAATACAAAGGCAACCTGCCTAAATGACTACAGACCCGTAGAACTCACGTCCGTAGCCATGAAGTGCTTTGAAAGGTTGGTAATGGCTCACATCAACACCATTATCCCAGAAACCCTAGACCCACTCCAATTTGCATACCGCCCAAACAGATCCACAGATGATGCAATCTCTATTGCACTCCACACTGCCCTTTCCCACCTGGACAAAAGGAACACTTATGTGAGAATGCTATTTATTGGCTCCCACTCAGCGTTCAATACCATAGTACCCTCAAAGCTCATCACTAAGCTAAGGATCCTGGCACTAAACACCTCCCTCTGCAACTGGATCCTGGACTTCCTGACGGGCCGCCCCCAGGTGGTGAGGGTAGGTAGCAACACATCTGCCACGCTGATCCTCAACACTGGAGCTCCCCAGGGGTGCGTGCTCAGTCCCCTCCTGTACTCCCAGTTCACCCACGACAGCATGGCCAGGCATGACTCCAACACCATCATTAAGTTTGCAGATGACACAACAGTGGTAGACCTGATCACTGACAACGATGAGACAGCCTATAGGGAGAAAGTCAGAGACCTGGCCGGGTGGTGCCAGAATAACAACCTATCCCTCAACGTAACCAAGACTAAGGAGATTATTATGGATTATAGGAAAAGGAGAACCGAGCACGCCCCCATCCTCATCGACGGGGCTGTAGTGGAGCAGTTTGAGAGCTTCAAGTTCCTTGGTGTCCACATCAACAACAAACTAGAATGGTCCAAACACACCAAGACAGTTGTGAAGAGGGCACGACAAAGCCTATTCCCCCTCAGGAAACGAAAAAGATTTGGCATGGGTCCTGAGATCCTCAAGGTTCCACAGCTGCAACATCGAGAGCATCCTGACTGGTTGCATCACTGCCTGGTACGGTAATTGCTCGGCCTCTGACCGCAAGGCACTACAGAGGGTAGTGCGTACGGCCCACTACATCACTGGGGTTAAGCTGCCTGACATCCAGGACCTCTACACCAGGTGGTGTCAGAGGAAGGCCCTAAAAATTGTCAAAGACCCCAGCCACCCCAGTCATAGACTGTTCTCTCTACTACCGCATGGTAAGCGGTATTGGAGTGCCAAGTCTAGGACAAAAAGGCTTCTCAACAGTTTTTACCCCCAAGCCATAAGACTCCTGAACCGGTAATCAAATGGCTACCTGGACTATTATCATTGTGTGCCCCCCCACCCCTATTTTTACGCTGCTGCTAGTCTGTTTATCATATATGCATAGTCACTTTAACTCTACATTCATGTACATACTACCTCAATTGGGCTGACCAACCAGTGCTCCCGCACATTGGCTAACCAGGCTATCTGCATTGTGTCCCACCCACCACCCGCCAACTCCCCTTTCACGCTACTGCTACTCTCTGTTCATCATATATGCATAGTCACTTTAACCATATCTACATGTACATACTACCTCAATCAGCCTGACTAACCGGTGTCTGTATGTAGCCTCGCTACTTTTATAGCCTCGCTACTGTATATTTTTACTGTTGTTTTATTTCTTTACTTACCTATTGTTCACCTAATACCTTTTTTGCACTATTGGTTAGAGCCTGTAAGTAAGCATTTCATGGTAAGGTCTACACCTGTTGTGTTCAGCGCACGTGACAAATAAACTTTGATTTGATTTGATTTCCTGCCATAACACTGACTGACTGGCTGACTGACTGAGTCACTGACTGGCTGACTAACTGATTGACTGACAGCTGGCGGGTTTTGACCTTAATGTATAAAAGGATGGAATGTAACCAGACAAATGCTCTTTTTTAATAGTTAGACTGAGACATATCACCCATGCAGGTGACTGCCTGCTTCTATACTAACTGTTTTACCATGTTGTTTTATCTTGATGGATGTTTGGACTATCACTATCACAGAGAGCTGTGGGGGTGCTTCTCCAGCCTGCTCTCAGCGGGGAGTTGATAATCCTGTGGGTGTGTACAGTAATGTCCAGACATCCTCACATGATATCATCTGACTGAGATTAATGTTCATAACTCCTATCAAAGCCTCAGTGGGCTAAGTGTATTAACTCTGACCGACACAGAAGTTTACTCAAACCAAGTATGAAACAGACTTTACCACCTGTGGATTTCTTCCAGAATATTTTTTTTACTGTATGCCAAAACCATATTATATTTTGTATTTGTTATGCATATTTGTATTTTTTTTCTTCTCCTATTTATATAGAGAGTGGTATTTACTGGCTACACTAGAGGGATTATAACCTACATTGAGTGCAGCCATCTTGGAATAGTTTAGTAAATGAATTTGGCTGACATACTGGAATGAGGAAAATTAGGATGCCTCTTCCAATCTTGTTCGTTCTGATGTCTCAGCACACAAACAGCCCAATCCCATGGGATTAATTTCCTTATTGCTACCATTGATATGGAGCTGTAGCTATGAGATGGTAAATATAGATGTGAGAATCACCTGGGGAGGACATAAAAGTCTTGAGAGGCCGAGGCAGATGGCCCAGAAACAGAACAGGAAGGCCTCCTTGAGAATGTTGTTCATTGACTACAGCTCAGCGTTCAACACCACAATGCCCTCCAAGCTCGTCACTATGCTCGGGACCTTGGTACTGAACGCCGCCCTCTGCAACTGGATCCTGGGCAATAAAGATAAAACACCAGGTGTCATTTTAGATTCTGAGCTCAATTTCGAATCACATATTAGGAATGTGACCAAAATAACTTTTTACCACCTGAGGAACATTGCCACGGTGAGGCTGTTTCTATCTCAGGCTGATACAGAAAGACTCATCCATGCTTTTATTACAAGCAGTCTTGACTACTGTAATGCTCTCCTGCCATTGGTAAACTACAAAACAAACAGAATGCTGCATCACGGGTACTGACCAAGACCAGACAGAGAGCACACATTACACCGGATTTAACGTCTCTGCACTGGCTGCCTGTGAGTTTTAGAATTAATTTTAAGATTATTCTATTGGTTTTTAAATCAATCCACTATTGTGAACCAATACATGTCAGACATGCTTTTAAGTTATGTACCCAGTAGGTCCCTCAGGTCATCTGGCACTGACCAATTAACTATCCCAAAGCCTAGGACCAACATGTATGGAGAGGCAGCCTTTAGTTACTATGCCTCCAGCCTCTGGAATAGCCTGCCAGAGAACCTGAAACTGTGGACATATTCAAAAGAGATCTTAAAACACACCTTTTTTTGCTTTTCCTTAGGGTGCTTTTTTAGTTTTTCAGTTTTTGTTATTCTTTAGTTTTTTTATTCCCTTGTGTTTGTTGTATAGTAAATATTTCTGTTTTTATTTTCATTTATTATTATTTTTTTGCAAAGTGCATTGCGTTGCATTCATGTCTGAAATGTGCTACATAAATAAAGTTTGGTTTGATGATTTGGACATCCTGACGTGCTGCCCCCAGGTGGTGAGGGTAGGCATAAACACATCTGCCACGCTGACCCTCAACAGGGGGGGCACTTCAGGGGTGCATGCTTAGTCCCCTCCTGTACTCCGTTCACCCACAATTGCGTGGCGCCACACGACTCCAACACCATCATTGCGTTTTCTGATGACACAACAGTGGTAGGCCTAATCACCAATGATGATGAGACAGCCTATAGGGAGGATGTCAGTGACTTGGCAGTGTGGTGCCAGGACACCAATCTTTCCCTCAATGTCAGCAAGACAAAAGAGCTGATCGTGGACTACAGGAAATGGAGGGCCGAGCATGCCACCATCCACATCGACGGGACTGTAGCGGAGCGAGTCGAGAGCTTCAAGTTCCTCGGTGTCCACATCACTAAGGAATTTTTATTTTTATTTATTTTTTATTTAACTAGACAAGTCAGTTAAGAACAAATTCTTATTTACAATGACGGCCTACCAAAAGCCCTCCTGCAGGGGCAAGGGCTGGGATTAAAAATAAATATAAATTAAATAAAAATATAGGACAAAACACACATCACAACAAGAAAGACAACACAACACCACATAAAGAGAGACCTTCAACAACAGCATGGCAGCAACACAACATGACAACAACATGGCAGCAACACAACATGGCAGCAGCACAACATGGTACCAGGACAAAACAGGGTACAAACATTATTGGGCACAGACAACAGCACAAAGGGCAAGAAGGTAGAGACAACAATACATCACGCAAAGCAGCCACAACTGTCAGTAAGTGTCTTTGAATGAAGAGATTGAGATAAAACGGTCCAGTTTGAGTGTTTGTTGCAGCTCGTTCCAGTTGCTAGCTGCAGTGAACTGAAAAGAGGAGCGATCCAGGGATGTGTGTGCTTTGGGGAACTTAAACAGAATGTGACTGGCAGAATGGGTGTTGTATGTGAAGGATGATGGCTGCAGTAGATATCTCAGATGGGGGGAATTAGGCCTAAGAGGGTGTTATAAATAAACATCAACCAGTGGGTCTTGCGACGGGTATACAGAGATGACCAGTTTACAGAGGAGTATACAATGCAGTGATGTGTCCTATAAGGAGCATTGGTGGCAATCTGATGGCCGAATGGTAAAGAACATCTAGCCGCTCGAGAGCACCCTTACCTGCCAATCTATAAATTACGTCTCCGTAATTTAGCATGCGTAAGATGGTCATCTGAATCAGGGTTAGTTTGGCAGCTGGGGTGAAAGAGGAGCGATTACGATAGAGGGAACCAAGTCTAGATTTAACCTTAGCCTGCAGCTTTGATATGTGCTGAGAGAAGGACATTGTACCGTCTAGCCATACTCCAAAGTATTTGTATGAGGTGACTACCTCAAGCTCTAAACCCTCAGAGGTAGTAATCACACCGGTGGGGAGAGGGGCAGTCTTCTTACCAAATCACATGACCTTTGTTTTGGAGGTGTTCAGAACAAGGTTCAGGGCAGAGAAAGCTTGTTGGACACTAAGAAAGCTTTGTTGTAGAGCATTTAACACAAAATCTGGGGTGGGGCCAGTTGAGTATAAGACTATCATCTGCATATAAATGGTTGAGAGAGCTACCTACTGCCTGAGCTATGTTGTTGATGTAAATTGAGAAGAGCGTGGGGCCTAGGATCGAGCCTTGGGGTACACTCTTGATGACAGGCAGTGGCTGAGACAGCAGATGTTATGACTTTATACACTGCACTCATTGAGAGAGGTAGTTAGCAAACCAGGCCAAAGACCCCTCAGAGACACCAACACTCCTTAGCCGGCCCACAAGAATGGAATGGTCTACCGTATCAAAAGCTTTGGCCAAGTCAATAAAAATAGCAGCACAACATTGCGAAGAATCAAGAATCAATTAACATGGTCCACACACACCAACAGTTGTGAAAAGGCACTACAACGCCTCTTCCCCCTCAGATCCTCAAAAATGTCTACAGCTGCACAATTGAGAGCATCTTCTCTGGCTGCATCTGGCTACAGAGGGTAGTGCCTATGGCCCATTACATCACTGGGGCTGAGCTCCCTAACATCCAGGACCTCTTTACCAGGCGGTGTAAAAATAGTCAAAAACTGTTCTCCCTGCTACCGCACGGCAAGTGATACCGATGCACCAAGTCAAGGAACCAACAGGACCCTAAGAACAGCTTCTACCTCCAAGCCATAAGACTGCTAAATAGTTCACCAAATAGCTACAGAGACTATCTGCATTGACCCCCCTTTGCACTAACTCTTTTGATTCATCACAAACGCTGTTGCTACTGCTTATTATTTATCCTGTCGCCTTTACCCAACTTTACCCAACCTATACCTTATCACTTTACCCCTACCTATACTTTATCACTTTACCCCTACTGTACCTTTACCCCTACCACTCTACCCCTACCTATACCTTATCACTTTACCCCTACGTACCTTTACCCCTACCACTCTACCACTCTACCCCTACCTATACCTTATCACTTTACCCCTACTGTACCTTTACCCCTACCACTCTACCCCTACCTATACCTTATCACTTTACCCCTACGTACCTTTACCCCTATCACTCTACCGCTACCTAAGCTTTTCACTGTCAGCCTACACCTTTTGTTTACAAAGCATGTGACAAATAAAATTAGATTTGATGTCCAGACAGGATCAGAGAGTATCAGGATCAGAGAGTATCCCCCTAGATGTGATACAAAACCAGGTGTGTGTTTCTAATCAATGGAAGCTGTGGTTATTGTAATGTTTTCCCCATGCTAGCAGATTGTTGGCTGTGCTGGCCAGCTGCTCATTCTGCTTTGCTGCTCTGGAGGGAAAAAGAGAGCTCCATCCTGTGCGCCTCTACAGCCCCTCTCTCTGCCTCCCATCTCTCTCTCCACCGCTGTCTCTGTCTGCTGCTCTTACTACAGAAACCCCTCTGTGACAATGGCCATGCTCTGTTTCTCTGTGTTCAGTCTTCTGCATGACCGTCCGTCACTCCTCCACTCCTAACATAGCCAGGACAGAGTGGAGAGGACAATACACAGGGGACTACACAGCATTCATGAAACCATGGTGCTGCTATTGCTAAAACCTCCAAACTACGCCACCCTGCCAAAACAGTGTATGTATTGTATGTCCACCAGCTTTACCTTCTCTCTTCACACACACACACACACACACACACACACACACACACACACACACACACACACACACACACACACACACACACACACACACACACACACACACACACACACACACACACACACACACAGAGAGAGAGAGAGTATTGCTGCAGTGAAGGTACTCATATCAGGTCTAAACCCCACCTTTTGGTTAAGCCCTCTCTTTCTGATCCGCCGGGCACCTCCTGACCCACAGGACAGCACCAGCATGCAGAGCACCAACATCAGGGGCGTCCGGATGTGACAGCCAGGCATGGTCCTAACACTTCACTCCTCCTGCACTCCTCACTCTGTTTCTTCTCTCTTCTTCTGTCACTCTCTGTATTCCTTACTGTATCCTTCTTCCTTGGAGTTTAGAAAATGTTCTCTCCTTTTCTTCAACACTGTGGTGTTCAGTCCAGTGCTTGGTATTCCTTATTGGGCCGGTGTTGAGGCAGTGGCTCCCGTGCTTGTGAAGCCAGCGATTACACAAGCTCTGCTATAGGACAATTATTTTTATCCGTCTGAGCAGGGGAAACTGCAGGGGAAATAAGAAGAGAGGAAAGGAAAGGAGGAGAAAGAATTAATAGAGCCACTGTGGAGGGAAAAGAAAGAGGGAGATAGTTAGGGGAGTCAAGGAGGGTAAGCCAGCTGTCTGTGCATTAGTTATTCTGAGGAGAGGGTTAAATCGGTCTGCTGGCACGGCAAGCACATGTCTGCCTTTCACTGAGAGAGAGGGAAGGAGAAAGCGAGCGGGAGAAGGAGGAGGGAGCTCAAAGGAGGGAGGGGAAGAGAGAGAGAGAGAGAGAGGGAGAGAGAGAGAGAGTGAGAAAGATGTTTAGTATACTGTAAAGGGGTTACTGAATTTAGTCAAATCTGTATATCATATTACAGTATTAACTATATATGCATACATTTTACATAATGACTAACTTGTGGGAATAGGAAATTCATGATATACTGTAAGAAAGTCACTGGGAGTGCCATGACTATGCATTCCTGAATAGGCTGTATGTTGAGAGGATAATGTAGGCATTCAACCAGAAAGAATAAAAGCATGTTGCGTGATCCAGAGTAGGGGCCACTCGTCTGTGAAATAGCATGTTCCCTCTCAAACTAGGACATATCCCCTCACCCTTCTCACTACCTAAATCCCCTCAGCCCCCTGGCCCCCTCATTCCCGTATCCTGCATTGAAAGGGGGAAAGAATGCTAAGCCTGTACAAATCTTTGTCATTATTAGTTTTACAGGAGCAAGGCTTATGTCACAATGGGGCCCTAGCTATAGTAACACAAAAGAGAGAGAGAGAGAGAGAGAGAGAATAGAGCAAGGGAGAGACATGCCTGTCTGTCCCCAGCGGAGCCTGGATGGGGTATAAGTCGGGAAGAGTTGCTTAAAGACATGGCTACAATCACCGCTGATGATGGAATGATGTGATGTTTCCTGCCAGGAATTGGGTACTGCATTGGCTCGATAGCACAGGTAATGTGATACAGTAGCTACAGTAATAACAGCAGAAACAAAAGACTATGGAGCTACATAACTCAGAGAGGCACAATGCATGCAATATTTGGAGCTCAGATCAGCACGTGATGAAACTCTTTAGAGCACATGTGTCAAACTCATTCCATGGAGGGCCAAGTGTCTGCGGGTTATCGTTCCTCCCTTGTACTTGATTGATGAATTAAGGTCATTAATTAGTAAGAAACTCCCCTCAGGTCTTAATTGAAAAAAAAAAAAAAAAACAGCAGACACTATGCCCTCCACGGAATGAGTTTGACACCCCTGCTTTAGGGAATGGTTGTGTCATGTTGGTTGTTGGTATATGCCCATTATTATATCCCCATAATACAGCAGGGGTAGAGTTGTTGAGTGGTGTTTATAGGACTGTTGATTATAGCCAGTCTATATACAGCTCAGTGTTAGACGTGGCTGTGCTCCATGCAGACAGCAGTCAGTCTAATTTCTACACCGTGGGGTTAGGGGGTCACCCATCACTGTCACTGCGACCCCAGACTGCCCCACCTTCCCCACACACCCCTGTCCCCCCGTGGGACAGCTGCAGCCCCCTGCACGCCTGGATGCCTGGCACTCCCTCCCCTGGAGCCAACAGCTGCATGGAGCTACAAAACACACATCCCTGTGTCCAGTCCACCCACCAGCCTAAACCCCAGCACACCAGCACAACACTTTGTCATGATCCTCCCATTCTACAGCAAGGACACTGAAGAACTTGACTCAGAGAAGCTTGACACGAAGCCTGGGTGCCTCTTCACATGAAACAGGACCTGACTATGTTGTGTGTCTCTGTGTTTGTTACAACAAGCTCTCACAGTCTCATGTCAGAATTAAACGTTCATCCATGTTTCTCAAACGTCAAATTTAAAAGTTGTTCCAAACATCAAATTTCGAAATGTTTAAGCAGGTTAGGTTTAGGCATTAACTCTGAATTTTTCAGATTAGGGTTATGTTTAGTCATGGGTTTATGGTTAAGGTTTGGGATAGGCTTAGAACAAAAATCTAAAAAACAACTTTCTATCACTAGATTTGAACATTCAACCGGTGGGACCAGAGCTAGATGCTTACACCCATCTACCATCAGTGGTGTAAAGTACATAAGTAAAAATATTTTAAAGCACTACTTCAGTAGTCTTTTGGGGTATCTGTACTTCACTTTACTATTTATATTTTTGACAACTTGTCCTTTTTACTCCATACATTTGACACCCAAAAGTACTTGTTACATTTTGAATGCTTAGCAGGACAGAAAATGGACCAATTCACACACTTATCAAGATAACATCCCTGGTCATCCCCACTGCCTCTGATCTGTCACTGTTAGACTCACTTAACACAAATGCTTTGTTTGTAAATTATGTCTGAGTGTTGGAGTGTGCCCCTGGCTATCCTTAAAAAAATAAAAAAGATTTCTTAATATAAGGATTTTTTTATTGTTGTACTTTTACTTTTGATACTTAAGTATATTTTAGCAATTACTTTTACTTTTGATACTTCAGTATATTTAAAACCAAATAATTTTAGACAAGTAGTATTTTACTGGGTGGCTTTCACTTTTACTTGAGTCATTTTCTACTTTTACTCAAGTATGACACCACTGGCTACCATCCCTGTCAACAACACCCTAGCAAAACAGAAATCTACTTGAAGGTAACAGCACTCACTGTTGCCCCTGGTGTCCGGTTTCCATGTCATCTCCCGACATCCTCAGACATGAACGACCAATACTGACTTGTATCACGGTGACCTGGCTGATTGTTATAAATTCTTATAGCGTCTTGTTGCACACTATGATTGTAGCCTATTTGTCCTTTGGGGCAGTGGGCTGTTTGAATGTAGTGTGACCTGTGGCTGTTTGAATGTATTGGTTTTCCTAACACCAGTCTTTCCCACGCAGTGTAGAGAGATACTGCAAACAGATTCAGTGATGCATGCGTGTACACACACACACACACACACACACACACACACACACACACACACACACACACACACACACACACACACACACACACACACACACACACACACACACACACACACACACACACACACACACACACACACACACTCACTGACCTGTACCTTCTATTTTGGAGTCTGGTGAGAGTTTTTATAAAATCCAAGCATCACATTCCTTTGATCTGAGGCAGTGTTCTCTGGAGATTGGGAAGTTTCTGTTAGAGGAGAGATGGCTTTCTGCACACATCACATGCTTCTTTCCAACCATGGTGGATCGCAGATCTCAGCTGCTCTAATGCAGGCCAGCTGGACAGTGGAGGCTCCTCCTCCGAGGAAGGGGAGGACCACCCTTTTTAGATAAAACTCTACTAAATATATTCACGTTACCAAATAATTGATTAAAACACATTGTTTTGCAATGAAGGTCTACAGTAGCCTCAGTAGCACTCTGTAGGGTAGCACCATGGTCTAGCTGTAGGACAGATAGCTTCTGCCCTCCTCTGGTACATTGACTTCAATACAAAACCTAGGAGGTTCATGGTTCTCACCCCCTTCCATAGACTTACACAGTAATTATGACAACTTCCGAGGACTTCCTCCAAAGGATCAGAGAATGAATCTAGTAGCTAGCACTAGAATGAATCTAGTGCTAGCTATCTAGCACTGCAGTACATAAAATGTTTTGAGTAGTTGACTCAAAGAGAGAGAAAGACAATAGTTGAACAGTTTTGAACAAATACATTTCTTCCTAAATTAAGGAGAAGTAAGAGAGAGCGAGCGAGTGAAACTTTAAACTTTCACATAGCTGGCAAATGCAGCTAGCTAGTTTAGCCTACTCAAAGACCCGGCTCAAACAGAGAGGGATGCTGTGTTAGCTAGCTGGCTATGGCTATCCAACACTGGAACTCTTCCAAGTCAAGGTAAACTTTTATTTATTGATTGACACCAGGGCCCGCCAGTGTAACTGCTAAACTTCTTTCTTTCAGTACACTGTACTGCATGATTGTAGCGGGTTTACTAACGTGTTAGTTCTAATAGTTCTAGTTAACTATGACGTACCAACAATGTAGGCTGTGTGTAACGGTTAGCGGTCATGATATGAAGGTTTGGCTTGGAATGTTTTTGTTTCGCCTGATCACAGACAGCTGATGTGTTGTGCACTGAAATCCACAAGCGAAGCAAAAAGCTTAGAAGATGAGAGCGCGTAGATAATTGCAAGAAGGAATTATATATACAATGAGCAAAGTGATTATGCTGTTTTTATGTTGATACTATTAAAGTGAACTGTTTGCGTGTGATCAGGGGTGTATTCATTCCACCGATTCTGTTGAGAAATGTTTCTTAAATGGAAGCAAACGGAACAAAATGGAGATGTACATACCTGAATTTGACCAATATAAACTCTGATTTGCAACTGTTGGGCTAATTATTACACCCTAGATCAGCTAGATGCAGGCAAGAGTGTGCAGGCGGTATTGAATTTGTCACTGTCTGTCACCTTGATCACTCAAAATTCTCTCAACCTGTGCACTTACGTTGTAAACTTTAATTGTAGCGACCTCATGATGGGTACAGGAACAATTTGAATATCATGTAGTAGCCTAAACCTAGCAATGTTACATTGAGCTGGGTGAATGGAACATCAATGACATGCTCATGAAAAATATGATCATCCTCCCTCATCTTAAACGGCACAAACCGCCACTGCAGCTGGACCATGGTGGACAGCCATGTCACACAGCATTTCGGACCTGAGTGGGATGATGGTGAGACTGAGGAAGAAGAGGGAGATTCTGATGACGAAGGGAGGATGTTAAAGCAGACCCCAGTGCATTTGCCCCAGTGCATTTGCCCATCAGAGCAACATTTCATCACATAATACCATCTGGGAAAGACTGGATTCAATGTGTGGGACGTGTGTACATGTGTGCTTGTGTGTGTATTTTGCCTGTGTCTGTGTGTGGCAAGATGTGTATGTTTTTTCACTTAATGTGTAACATCAGCCAGGTCTGGCATGCTGTGACCCTCCATGGTGTCAGTGGGGCAGCAGGGTGCAGGAAGTAGTTTCATTAATGTTCCCCAAATTGGAGACCCAATCAGGGCAGGACTCACTGGGTCAGGGATCAGCAATGACAAATTGGTAAACCAATCAGCTTCCATTACAGTCCCTTACATTAACTGTACTGTTTTCACATGGGCTTTTAAGTTGGTAATGGAAAAATGATTTGTGCACAAATCTCTTACTCTCCTCCAGATATTGGGCTACCGAGTGGTGCAGCGGTCTAAGGCACTGCATCTCAGTGCTAGAGGCGTTACTACAGACTCTGGTTTGATTCCAGGATGTATCACTACCGGCCATGATTGGGAGTCCCATAGGCCGGCGCACAATTGGCCCAGTGTCATCCGGCTTAGGGATTGGCTGGGGTAGGCCGTCATTATAAATAAGAATTTGTTCGTAACTGACTTGACTAGTTAAATAAAAATACAGATGCATGGTTTATAGTATACTCTATTGTGTGCTTATGTTAAAGGTTATGTGCATACACAAGTGTTTGTTTGTCTAAGGACGTTTTAATTTCTATATGGATGTGTGTGAGTGAGTATGTGGGGATGGTATATACATGTGACTGTATGCATGCGTGTGAGTGAGTGAGTGGGTGGGCGGGGGGGGGGGGGGGTCTAGGAAACACAAAAGCACTGATGAGCCTGAGTAGTGCAGCTGTTTGAAGCTGCAGACTGGCACTGACTGAGAGAAAGGAAGGTGCAGATTAGTGAGATAGGAGGGGAGGGAGGCAGGTGTGGACAGACAAGGTGTGGCGCTCAGAGACTAAACACATCTGTTTGGCTCTTGTCTCACTGCAATCACTGCTTCAAGAGGCAGCTTGAGATTTTCCAGCTAGACAAAACACTCTGAGAACCTGGGAGAATGTTCCGAAGCCAAGCAACTATCCTGCACCATTCCCGGAAAGTTGTGCGAAGGTTGTATGAAAAATAGCCATAGGACAACCACAGTCTCATCCAGGTTCTCAGAACATTTGTGCTAGTTGGGAAATCTCAGGCTGCGTCTTGAAGCAGGGATTGCGGTGAGACAGCCACTCCTTGTCTGTCCACACCTGCCCCAATCCCCTTCTATCTCACTAATTTGCACCTTCCTTTCTCTCAGCCAGTGCCAGGGGTCACCCAGAATAGGCAAAATGTTCACTTCCATTCTCAGAATGTTTAAAAAAAAACGTTCAGTTTTACCGCTCAGGACGAATGGGAAACCTAAAACGTGAGTTCCAACAACTTCCAAGGAACAAAATGTGCTACCTGGGTTTGAACTTGAGCTAGAATAAATATATATTCCACTGAAACAATGATTTACAGACTGGAATGGTTGTACAACATCATGGGTAAACTCAAATAATTGTTTTTCAACTTGAAATATTTGCTTTCGGTTGACCACACTGGCCAAGAAATTGGCTTTTAAGTTTTCAGTCTTTATTCACTTTGAGTCTAGGATTTTGAACTTGTACACTTTTGAGTTTTACTTTTGATTTAAATTGGATAAAATTACCATCATGTTCACATCACACTTTCCCTCTTGTTTAGAACTTTTCCCCCAAGTTCACTAACGAAAGACGCTATAGCAGGTCTTAACTGCTCATCTGGGAGGCTCTTCGTGCTTGTAGCTGCTCATTATCCTAACCCCCTGCAGCTGGCCCAATCACAACTCATTAAGGCCATTTTTCCCTGATCTCCCCCAATCAGTGCCGCTCTGCCACCCCTAGGAACTGTAGGGAGCCATCCACACTGGGCTGGGGGATTATCCTGTCCCCCCTCTAACCTAGACCTCTATCTACCGTTTTCACCCTCCACCTCTCTTTCTGCCCCCTATTTCCCTCCATCATTTCCCCCTTTCCTCTCGTCTCCCTCCTCTTACCAACTTCTCTCTCAGTGACTTTACTTCTTTGTCTGTTCCTTACTTTTGCCACATTCCTCAAGCCTCACTTGGACCCTCCTTTTCCTTCCGTCTCTCTCTCTGCCTCCAGCTGTCCCTCTCTCCCCTTACGCATATAGCCGGGGGCCCTTTGAACTCAGGTAGCTGCCTGGAATTCCACAAGGTGACCCCTGAAAGCAAGGTCAAAGCAAACATTTAAACCCGCCGTTAGTATAGTGACCGTCTGCCCAGGTGTCCAACAGTGAGGTCAAAATGAAGGGGGGTTGGGTTGGGGGTGTGGTAGAGACTGGGGGAGAACGTGAGGGGAGGTGGATCTGGGAGTTTTTTAGGACATCAAAGGATTTCCTGTCTTCCTGCTTTATAAGAGTTTAAGTCTGAGGTCACATGTCCCACTTTCCCAACATATTATTATCTCCTGTCTCTCTGTAAAGACGTCTTGTAGGTGAGAAATGTATTTTCCTACTTTTTACTGTCCCTGCATCGTAACTTGAAGCATATGTGCTACGCTATGTCTTTCAGTGGCTGTATACACTCAAGCGGGATTCCAACAGTTATCTTAATTTGTCGTATACTGTACCATTTGTTCCAGTATAGCACTGAGGGCTTGTGTATTTGAATGGAGGAAATATGATGCTCAGAAAGGTTTTCACATGTGGGACCTTAAAGAATGTTAGCCTTATATCAACATGTATTTTTTTACAATGCATACAATATGCTCAAACAAGTAAGAGAGATGTGGGTTTAGATAGTTCAGACTGGAAAGTGATCAAAAGATGAAACATCCACTTACAACAGAGAATAGGAGTTTTAGTTCCATGGGACGGAAATCCTGTGGTAATTTGTTTCTTTGATCTGGTAGTCCTCTGTAAGATAATAGGTGGGCTCTTCCCTTGGGAGACAACCATCTTACACAGACGGGGCTCTCAGTGTGTGTGTGTGTGTGTGTGTGTGTGTGTGTGTGTGTGTGTGTGTGTGTGTGTGTGTGTGTGTGTGTGTGTGTGTGTGTGTGTGTGTGTGTGTGTGTGTGTGTGTGTGTGTGTGTGTGTGTGTGTGTGTGTGTGTTTCAGTGTGTTTGTGCATGCATGCATGTGTGTGTGCACGTGGGTGTGTGCGTGTGTGTGTGTATGTGAATGCGTTGTGTGTGTGTGTATGTGGTGGGAGATTCCTGGGCCAGTGTTTATGGAACAGCTTACTTTGGCTATACCTCAGTTTGTAGTTTATTATTCTAGATTTATGGAAGGTGACATGTTTATTAATGCTTATTTGTGTTATTCCAGGGGTATAATTTTTATCAGGCCACCTTTGTTATTGCAGTTCTGTAGAGTTTACTTATCTTTGATGCATATTTTGCACAAAACATTCCAGAGCTGAGAAAACAGAGAGACCTTTTTTTCTCTGGCATTCCCAATGATAAAGAACAATTGAATTTTTTACCTTTGTGAGCAATGTTTCACAGTAGCCTACACAATCTAATTTCCCCTTATGATGGCAGTGAGTTAATGTGTTTTTAATGTGTATTTGGTCAGCTGTAGCTTTTACTACTGCAAAGGTTATTCCCTCTATTACTACTGATCCACAAAATGGTTTACAACTGATACACTCATTATCTAAATCATGTGAGTTAGTGCCAGCTCCAGCAATAAATATATTCTGACATGATTCCACTGAGTTTAGCCATAGACTCTGCTTTAAAATACCTCTAAGCTCCACTAGAGGGAGTACGTGTTGGAATTATCAAACCTGTCCCAGATATTTGAATGTGTGGGTATCAAAGCATTATTGTGGAGGAATTAACCTTATTTTGGTCATTATCCCATTTTTTTTGTTGTTGTAGTGAATCAAAAGTGAATACCTGCATAGTTGTTGTGATACTTCAAGCCATCCGGAAGAGTTTAGGGGCTATTTCCTTATTAGCTCATTTAAACTCTGGGCAGAACAGAGGTGACCACCAGTGCTGTAAGGCAGTAGTTTCAGCAGAAACAGTTTAGAAGATAAATCTTGAATGTTATTGTCACTATTCTGTTGAGGTTCTTGACTGGTGAGGCCTTTCCTCTCCTGTCTCTTCAGCACTTTTGGGCTCAGGAAGTTCCTTAGGGCTTAGCCCCACCTGTCTCCTCTCCATCTCATTCTTCCACCTACAGTTACAAATTCTCTAGGGTTTTCTCATTTGGGAAAAAGGCTGTCCTCCATCCTCTTTTCTCCGTCCTCTCTTCTCCGTGACCCGGAAATCGATAAGTGGTGGAGTGGTCGAGGAGTGTATTCGTTAGTATGCAAACAGAAGATTGTTGTCCCCTCCTTGATAGCCACTTCATCAAGGATACTCGTGCATCCTACCGCGGAAGAGTTTTGAAATCTGCCACACCGATGAATCAGCATTTGTTTTCTCAGAGGAGAAATACATGTACACGTTTTAAAAACAATATGCTACTTATTGTTTTTTCTATACATGTCTTTCACAACTAACTTAATTTATTTGGACCACTTTACACATTTATTTTGGGATCCACCCTGAAAACGTAATTTTCCTAATGACGCATGAGCGGAGAAAAAACGTCTCATTTCAAGCAAGCGCATTTCACTCTCCTCGTTGACTCTCTTCGATTAACTTTGACCTTTTTCAAAAGGAGACAAGAGAGGATGCAGGAGGTGAACAAATATAATAGTTTTCTTCGCTAATTATGTGATCTAAGTATTTTGTTCCCCTCACTCCAAGGATTGCTTACTATTTCCAGACACTAAGTTGTTTAAGAATTACACAAGCCAACTCATATCTTGCTTACAATCAACATAAAACGTATATTTAGCACAATTTTCTTTATGTTAACTTGAAACAGAATTTTGTGATATTTTGAAACCGCTTCTCTCTCTCTTTCTCTCTCTCTCTCTCTCTCAGCAGTAGTGTTGTTTAATCAGAGGGAAGAGTAATGGTGAGTGAGAGAGAGACCTTCTGGAAAAGCTAGAGCCACAATGAAAGTCATGTTTTTACTTTGGTTTTTCCACTTGATTTAGTGTTGGATGTGCTATAAGGTACGACCCTTTCTGGCATGTCCGAGCTGTGTGGTGCCAAACCAAGCCTTGATTTGGCAGGCTATATTTACTGCTATTGTTTAGACCGAGAGGGGCAAAATGTTACCAGCTCAGTAAACAACCCCAAATGCTATGGTTATCAGAGATATTCTGTGGGTGGTGGGGCACATCTATTGTACTGTTGGTATTCTTCCACAAGGTTGTTTTCTATTTGTTTTGGACCAGAGTTTACTTTTAAGAGTGCCTTTGCTGTTTTTATTTTTACCTAATGCTGTGAGTGCAGTTGTTCACAAGGTCTGTGAAGAATCATAGTCTGTGAAACATAATTTTACATTCAGACAAAGAGCTGGAGCGAAGCGTGTGTGTTAGAAGAGGAAGTCAATGGAGAGGAAACCCATCCCAGAAAAAGACATTTATCATGAGACCAATAGCCCATGAAATTAACACAACTGTAAAGCATAATGAAATATATTTGTGACCGTCAATGAATATAGTATCTCTGTATATGAATGTTAGTTAAAGCCCCAATCTACAGGATGATGACCTTTCATGGAAGATATAAAATCCCCCGGTGGTTAGCTACACAAGGGGATGTTCAGTTAAAACCAGAACATGGTTACAGTAATCACACAAGGTTCATTACTCAAGGTTACATGTTCTGAGGGCGGTCCCCAGTCGCTGCACGCCCACCACCTCAGCCAGCACAGGGATGTGGATGGAAACGGTGGTCCGAACACCAGGCCATAGTCTGCACTCAGGGAAGGAGGAGGCCAGGAGACACAACAACAGGACTATACCCAGCAGGATCCAGGCTGTATCACAACCGGCCGTGATTGGGAGTCCCATAGGGCGGCGCACAATCGGCCCAGCGTCGTCCGGGTTAGGGTTTGGTAGGCTGTCATTGTGAAGAAGAATTTGTTCTCAACTCACTTGTCTAGTTAAATAAAGGTTAAATAAAAAATGACAACTATGTGGTGTCCCTACATCACCCTGGCTAAAATTGTGCGTTGCTTTACCTTCAAATTCACGTCATTGTCATGCCTCCCTTGGAGGTCTAGAGAATTTTGTATTGTAAAAACTGTTTGAATGGTCCGCTGGCTCCCAGCAGCAAGATTTTGATTGGATGTTACATTTCAAGAACCAACCCCACACGCCTGTAGAAGGGGTGCTGTTTATTGTGCTAGTTTCAAGTGTTGGTTTTCAAGTTATCAGGTGTGGCCGACAGTCTGCGATGTATATTTATTTCAAACTAAACTGAGCTGCTAGCTAGCTAACTTTACACACTGTTTAGCTAAATGAATTGTCACCAGCTAGCTAATTTTCTATTAGCTAGCTATCTTGATGTAATCTTTGTAAATGAAAAACACAGTCTCCAAATAGATTTGTAGATGACAGCCATGGAGAAGGTGAAATTGCAGCTCCAGCTGAGAGTGTAGGCTACTGAGTAGTGCAAGGTGTAGAACATATTTTTACACTACCCTTCCCTTGTACTGTAAAATAAATAAAACACTGTGCCCCCCTCATAAAATTAACTCTAAATTATCTTTACGACCACAAATAACAATAACTGTTGCAACCTTGTGTTTATAAACGTGGATATTTACTTTGCTTTTGTGTTACAGTTGATGCTATGCAGGGCTACGGGCCAGAAGGTTGAGGGTTCGCCGACCACCACAGAGGGGCTCACTCTTCCTGCCTGTTTCATTACTTCATGATCAGAGCTGGTTGCAGACAATGATCAGCTAGGGGGAAGTCAGATTCTCAACATTTTGATGCCATATGTTAGCTAGCTGGCTAAGGTAAGCTTTTGGTTTTATTAATTTATTGCCACTGCGGCCTGCCAATGTAACTGCTAAACTGCTTATGCAGCTAGCTAGTTTAGCCTACTCAAACACCCGGCTCAAACAGAGAGGGATGCTATGTTAGCTAGCTTAGAGAGAGATAGAGAGAGAGCTGTAATTTGTAGTATATATTTTTTCAGTTTCAGTTTCACTTACTTAGCTAGTTTAGCCGGTGTAACTGCTAAACTGATTGCTGCTGACTACAAATCAAATCAAATCAAATTTATTTATATAGCCCTTCGTACATCAGCTGATATCTCAAAGTGCTGTACAGAAACCCAGCCTAAAACCCCAAACAGCAAGCAATGCATGTGAAAGAAGCACGGTGGATAGGAAAAACTCCCTAGGAAAAACTCCCTAGAAAGGCCAAAAACCTAGGAAGAAACCTAGAGAGGAACCAGGCTATGAGGGGTGGCCAGTCCTCTTCTGGCTGTGCCGGGTGGATATTATAACAGAACATGGTCAAGATGTTAAAATGTTCATAAATGACCAGCATGGTCAAATAATAATAATCATAGTAGTTGTCGAGGGTGCAACAAGCACGTCCGGTGAACAGGTCAGGGTTCCATAGCCGCAGGCAGAACAGTTGAAACTGGAGCAGCAGCACGGCCAGGTGGACTGGGGACAACAAGGAGTCATCATGCCAGGTAGTCCTGAGGCATGGTCCTAGAGCTCAGGTCCTCCGAGAGAGAGAAAGAAAGAGAGAAAGAGAGAATTAGAGAGAGCATATTTAAATTCACACAGGACACCGGATAAGACAAGAGAAATACTTCAGATGTAACAGACTGACCCTAGCCCCCCGACACATAAACTACTGCAGCATAAATACTGGAGGCTGAGACAGGAGGGATCAGGAGACACTGTGGCCCCATCCGATGAAACCCCCGGACAGGGCCAAACAGGCAGGATATAACCCCACCCACTTTGCCAAAGCACAGCCCCCACACCACTAGAGGGATGTCTCCAACCACCAACTTACCATCCTTAGACAAGGCCGAGTATAGCCCACAAAGATCTCCGCCACGGCACAACCCAAGGGGGGGGCGCCAACCCAGACAGGAAGACCACGTCAGTGACTCAACCCACTCATGTGACGCACCCCTCCCATGGACGGCATGGAAGAACACCAGTACGCCAGTGACTCAGCCCCTGTAATAGGGTTAGAGGCAGAGAATCCCAGTGGAGAGAGGGGAACCGGCAAGGCAGAGACAGCAAGGGCGGTTCGTTGCTCCAGCCTTTCCGTTCACCTTCACACTCCTGGGCCAGACTATACATAATCATAGGACCTACTGAAGAGATAAGTCTTCAGTAAAGACTTAAAGGTTGAGACTGAGTCTGCGTCTCTCACATGGGTAGGCAGACCATTCCATAAAAATGGAGCTCTATAGGAGAAAGCCCTACCTCCAGCCGTTTGCTTAGAAATTCTAGGGACAATTAGGAGGCCTGCGTCTTGTGACCGTAGCGTACGTGTAGGTATGTACAGCAGGACCAAATCGGAAAGATAGGTAGGAGCAAGCCCATGTAATGCTTTGTAGGTTAGCAGTAAAACCTTGAAATCAGCCCTTGCCTTAACAGGAAGCCAGTGTAGGGAGGCTAGCACTGGAGTAATATGATCACATTTTTTGGTTCTAGTCAGGATTCTAGCAGCCGTATTTAGCACTAACTTAAGTTTATTTAGTGCTTTATCTTGGTAGCCGGAAAGTAGAGCATTGCAGTAGTCCAGCCTAGAAGTAACAAAAACATGGATTAATTTTTCCGCGTCATTTTTGGACAGAAAGTTTCTGATTTTTGCAATGTTACGTAGATGGAAAAAAGCTGTCCTTGAAACAGTCTTGATATGTTCTTCAAAAGAGAGATCAGGGTCCAGAGTAACGCCGAGGTCCTTCACAGTTTTATTTGAGACGACTGTACAACCATCCAGATTAATTGTCAGATTCAACAGAAGATCTCTTTGTTTCTTGGGACCTAGAACAAGCATCTCTGTTTTGTCCGAGTTTAAAAGTAGAAAGTTTGCAGCCATCCACTTCTTTATGTCTGAAACACAGGCTTCTAGCGAGGGCAATTTTGGGGCTTCACCATGTTTCATTGAAATGTACAGCTGTGTGTCATCCACATAGCAGTGAAATTTAACATTATGTTTTCGAATGACATCCCCAAGAGGTAAAATATATAGTGAAAACAATAGTGGTCCTAAAACGGAACCTTGAGGAACACCGAAATTTACAATTGATTTGTCAGAGGACAAACCATTCACAGAGACAAACTGATATCTTTCCGACAGATAAGATCTAAACCAGGCCAGAACTTGTCCATGTAGACCAATTTGGGTTTCCAATCTCCAAAAGAATGTGGTGATCGATGGTATCAAAAGCGGCACTCAGATCTAGGAGCACGAGGACAGATGCAGAGCCTCGGTCTGACGTCATTAAAAGGTCATTTACCACCTTCACAAGTGCAGTCTCAGTGCTATGATGGGGTCTAAAACCAGACTGAAGCGTTTCGTATACATTGTTTGTCTTCAGGAAGGCAGTGAGTTGCTGTGCAACAGCTTTTTCTAAAATTTTTGAGAGGAATGGAAGATTCGATATAGGCCGATAGTTTTTTATAATTTCTGGGTCAAGATTCGTTTTTTTCAAGAGAGGCTTTATTACTGCCACTTTTAGTGAGCTTGGTACACATCCAGTGGATAGAGAGCCGTTTATTATGTTCAACATAGGAGGGCCAAGCACAGGAAGCAGCTCTTTCAGTAGTTTAGTTGGAATAGGGTCCAGTATGCAGCTTGAGGGTTTGGAGGCCATGATTATTTTCATCATTGTGTCAAGAGATATAGTACTAAAACACTTTAGTATCTCCCTTGATCCTAGGTCCTGGCAGAGTTGTGTAGACTCAGGACAATGGAGCTTTGGAGGAATACCCAGATTTAAAGAGGAGTCCGTAATTTGCTTTCTAATGATCATGATCTTTTCCTCAAAGAAGTTCATAAATGTATTACTGCTGAAGTGAAAGCCATCCTCCATTTGCGAATGCTGCTTTTTAGTTAGCTTTGCGACAGTATCAAAAAGAAATTTCGGATTGTTCTTATTTTCCTCAATTAAGTTGGAAAAATAGGATGATCGAGCAGCAGTGAGGGCTCTTCGATACTGCACGGTACTGTCTTTCCAAGCTAGTCGGAAGACTTCCAGTTTGGTGTGGCGCCATTTCCGTTCCAATTTTCTGGAAGCTTGCTTCAGAGCTCGTGTATTTTCTGTATACCAGGGAGCTAGTTTCTTATGACAGATGTTTTTAATTTTTAGGGGTGCAACTGCATCTAGGGTATTGCGCAAGGTTAAATTGAGTTCCTCGGTTAGGTGGTTAACTGATTTTTGTCCTCTGACGTCCTTGGGTAGGCAGAGGGAGTCTGGAAGGGCATCAAGGAATCTTTGGGTTGTCTGAGAATTTATAGCACGACTTTTAATGCTCCTTGGTTGGGGTCTGAGCAGATTATTTGTTGCAATTGCAAACGCAATAAAATGGTGGTCCGATAATCCAGGATTATGAGGAAATACATTAAGATCCACAACATTTATTCCATGGGAGAAAACTAGGTCCAGAGTATGACTGTGGCAGTGAGTAGGTCCAGAGACATGTTGGACAAAACCCACTGAGTCGATGATGGCTCCGAAAGCCTTTTGGAGTGGGTCTGTGGACTTTTCCATGTGAATGTTAAAGTCACCAAAAATTAGAATATTATCTGCTATGACTACAAGATCCGATAGGAATTCAGGGAACTCAGTGAGGAACACTGCATATGGCCCAGGAGGCCTGTAAACAGTAGCTATAAAAAGTGAGTGAGTAGGCTGCATAGATTTCATGACTAGAAGCTCAAAAGACGAAAACGTCATTGTTTTTTTTTTTTGTAAATTGAAATTTGCTATCGTAAATGTTAGCAACACCTCCGCCTTTGCCGGATGCATGGGGGGTATGGGCACTAGTGTAACCAGGGGGTGAGGCCTCATTTAACACAGTAAATTCATCAGGCTTAAGCCATGTTTCAGTCAGGCCAATCACATCAAGATTATGATCAGTGATTAGTTCATTGACTATAACTGCCTTGGAAGTGAGGGATCTAACATTAAGTAACCCAATTTTGAGATGTGAGGTATCACAATCTCTTTCAATAATGGCAGGAATGGAGGAGGCCTTTATACTAGTTAGATTGCTAAAGCGAACACCGCCATTTTTAATTTTGCCCAACCTAGATCGAGGCACAGACACGGTCTCAATGGGGAAAGCTGAGCTGACTACGCTGACTGTGCTAGTGGCAGACTCCACTAAGCTGGCAGGCTGGCTAACAGCCTGCTGCCTGGCCTGCACCCTATTTCATTGTGGAGCTAGAGGAGTTAGAGCCCTGTCTATGTTCGTAGATAAGATGAGAGCACCCCTCCAGCTAGGATGGAGTCCGTCACTCCTCAACAGGCCAGGCTTGGTCCTGTTTGTGGGTGAGTCCCAGAAAGAGGGCCAATTATCTACAAATTCTATCTTTTGGGAGGGGCAGAACACAGTTTTCAACCAGCGATTGAGTTGTGAGACTCTGCTGTAGAGCTCATCACTCCCCCTAACTGGGAGGGGGCCAGAGACAATTAATCGATGCCGACACATCTTTCTAGCTGATTTACACGCTGAAGCTATGTTGCGCTTGGTGACCTCTGACTGTTTCATCCTAACATCGTTGGTGCCGACGTGGATAACAATATCTCTATAATCTCTACACTCGCCTGTTTTAGCTTTAGCCAGCACCGTCTTTAGATTAGCCTTAACGTCGGTAGCCCTGCCCCCTGGTAAACAGTGTATGATCGCTGGATGATTCGTTTTAAGTCTAATACTGCGGGTAATGTAGTCGCCAATGACTGTCCTGCATGATTGTAGCAGGTTTACTAACGCATTAGTTGTGGTAGCTATTTTGACTATGACGTGACAAACGATGTAGGCTATGTGTAGTGGTTAGCGGTCATGATATGAAGATTTGGTTTGGAAAGGTTTTTTCGCCTGATCAAAGACAGCTGATGTGTTGTGCTCTGAAGTCCACAAGTGAAGGGGAAAAGGTGATAGGAGGAGAGAACGTAGATAGATGTGAGAAGGAATTATATATATACTGCTCAAAAAAATAAAGGGAACACTTAAACAACACAATGTAACTCCAAGTCAATCACACTTCTGTGAAATCAAACTGTCCACTTAGGAAGCAACACTGATTGACAATACATTTCACATGCTGTTGTGCAAATGGAATAGACAACAGGTGGAAATTATAGGCAATTAGCAAGACACCCCCAATAAAGGAGTGGTTCTGCAGGTGGTAACCACAGACCACTTCTCAGTTCCTATGCTTCCTGGCTGATGTTTTGGTCACTTTTGAATGCTGGCGTTGCTTTCACTCTAGTGGTAGCATGAGACGGAGTCTACAACCCACACAAGTGGCTCAGGTAGTGCAGATCATCCAGGATGGCACATCAATGCGAGCTGTGGCAAGAAGGTTTGCTGTGTCTGTCAGCGTAGTGTCCAGAGCATGGAGGCGCTACCAGGAGACAGGCCAGTACATCAGGAGACGTGGAGGAGGCCATAGGAGGGCAACAACCCAGCAGCAGGACCGCTACCTCCGCCTTTGTGCAAGGAGGAGCAGGAGGAGCACTGCCAGAGCCCTGCAAAATGACCTCCAGAAGGCCACAAATGTGCATGTGTCTGCTCAAACGGTCAGAAACAGACTCCATGAGGGTGGTATGAGGGCCCGACGTCCACAGGTGGGGGTTGTGCTTACAGCCCAACACCGTGCAGGACGTTTGGCATTTGCAAGAGAACAACAAGATTGGCAAATTCGCCACTGGCGCCCTGTGCTCTTCACAGATGAAAGCAGGTTCACACTGAGCACATGTGACAGACGTGACAGTCTGGAGATGCCGTGGAGAACGTTCTGCTGCCTGCAACATCCTCCAGCATGACTGGTTTGGCGGTGGGTCAGTCATGGTGTGGGGTGGCATTTCTTTGGGGGGCCGCACAGCCCTCCATGTGCTCGCCAGAGGTAGCCTGACTGCCATTAGGTACCGAGATGAGATCCTCAGACCCCTTGTGAGACCATATGCTGGTGCGGTTGGCCCTGGGTTCCTCCTAATGCAAGACAATGCTAGACCTCATGTGGCTGGAGTGTGTCAGCAGTTCCTGCAAGAGGAAGGCATTGATGCTATGGACTGGCCCGCCCGTTCCCCAGACGTGAATCCAATTGAGCACATTTGGGACATCATGTCTCGCTCCATCCACCAACGCCACGTTGCACCACAGACTGTCCAGGAGTTGGCGGATGCTTTAGTCCAGGTCTGGGAGGAGATCCCTCAGGAGACCATCCGCCACCTCATCAGGAGCATGCCCAGGCATTGTAGGGAGGTCATACAAGCACGTGGAGGCCACACACACTACTGAGCCTCATTTTGACTTGTTTTAAGGACATTACATCAAAGTTGGATCAGCCTGTAGTGTGGTTTTCCACTTTAATTTTGAGTGTGACTCCAAATCCAGACCTCCATGGGTTGATAAATTGGATTTCCATTGATTATTTTTGTGTTTTTGTTGTCAGCACATTCAACTATGTATAGAAAAAAGTATTCAATAAGATTATTTCATTCGTTCAGATCTAGGATGTGTTATTTTAGTGTTCCCTTTATTTTTTTGAGCAGTGTACAACGAGCTGTTTGTATGTGTCTGGTATGAAAGTGAACTGTGTTTGCATGTGATCTGTTGCCTTGCGCAGATTCTATTGAAAAACGTTTCTTAAATGGAAGCAAACGGAACAAAACTGGAATAAATATTCCTGAATTTGTCCAATAGAAACTCTTGTTTGCAACTGTTGGACTAATAATTACACCCTAGATCACAGATGCAGGCAGGAGTGTGCCAGGCGGTAGTGAATGTGTCATTGTCTGTCAACTTGATTACTCAAAATTCTCTCGACCTGTGCACCTTATTGTAAACTTTAATTCATAGGCTAGGTTGTAGCAACCTCATGATGTCTTCAGGAAGAATTTGAGTATCATGCAGTAGCCTAAACCTATTGATGCTACATTGAGCTAGGTGAATGGAATATGAATGACAGTCATCCAATATGCTGTAATAGAAATAAGCCCATGTTCATAAGAAACAAACTAACATCCTGCCTCATCTTAAACAGCATCAACCGCCACTGCTGGAATTATATTTTGGATGAATGTGCGTATGCCTACAGGAGACTTTTGAAGTAGCCTAATCAGATTCAAACATTTTGACTGGTTGTGTTTATGCCAAATATAAAAGGTAATACGTTGAAAAAGTTCAATGATATATATTTAGACTATATTAAAGCGTTAGGTTCTAGGTGCACAAGGAATAGTCGCTCAGATTGGAGAGGAGGCAGAGCATGTGTTAAGCTTTCCTGAATAACTGGGCCTACCAGGAGCATATGTGGCCACATTATTATAGGACGACTTGGGAGAATGATCTGCAACAGACAGCGCATTCAGTATCAAAAGTAAAAATACAGCCAGACTGGCCTGCTACTGTCCCTTTCTAGACCTTATGAACTGTGGAGAGTCGACCCACAACTGATCCAAATTGAATGAAACATTCAAATCACAGGGCTTTTGTGCCATTATTCAAATTACTCAAAGGTCTTGTGTGGCTCAGTTGGTAGAGCATGGTGTTTGCAACGCCAGGGTTGTGGGTTCGATTCCCATGGGGGACCAGTATGGAGAGAAAAAGAAGAAGAAAAAACAATGTATGAAATGTATGCATTCACTACTGTAAGTTGCTCTGGATAAGAGCATCTGCTAAATTACTAAAATGTAAATTACATTTTCACTGTAGGCTAGAATGTGTCATTCCCTTGAAAACTATAATGCAATTATTCATTGCATTGTGGTGTTGTAGGCTAGTCTAGGTAGGATAAGTGTATTGTCCCTAAACAAGATCAATAGGGGAGATTTTTGAGCTGTGTGTCTCATGTCTTCACTGTTCTTTCATGCGCAATGATGCACCTGACCTCTCTGCTGCCTATCAGCTTTTCCTATTTGTTCTTGTTGATTCATATAAATAAGTGTTTGCATTCTTGAATATTTTTGTGTGGTATGATTGCTAGTTAGCCTATTGCAGATCTGGACAAACGATCCACCTACCACTATTATTAAAAAAAAAAAATATTCTGAGTTTTTAGGGGGTGCTGCAGCACCCTCAGCACCCCTACTAACCGTGGCTATGCAACTATTGTTACTATGAATGGTGGATAGAGGGCAGAATAGACCATTAGACTGGTAGACTATACTAACCTGTAGTATACTAAAAGTTAGCCCATGGAAAAGGATAGTGTGTAAGGGAAGTACCAAAACACCTTGACTGTGGCTATGCAACTATTGTCACTATGAATGGTGGATAGAGGCCAGGATATACCATTAGACTGCTAGACTATACTGACCTGTAGTATAGTAAAAGTTAGCACATGGAAAAGGATAGTGTATAAGTGAAGTACCAAAACACCTTGATATAGATGCATGCAAGCGGATGAGGAAATTTGGCTAGGATGGAAGAAATTATACAGTAAAACCATCAGAAGAGTGAATGTAAACCATGGAAAAAAAGCACTACCCTCCCCTGTGGCCCAATAAAAAAAACACACAAGAATCCTCAAAGGAAAAACGTTTGACAACCCTCCCCTATTTTGGACCACACCTCCCCCCAAGTAAATTGCGATCTGTCCCTTATCAGTCTATAAGTTAATTTTCATACTTTAGTGGAATTAAATTGGCATGTGTGTAGGCTACAGTATATTCGTCATGTATCTTATTTATCACAAGCATACAACATACAGATCCTTTGAGCAGAAAACTCTTCGACGTCTCGAGAGCTGCTGCTGCAGCATCTCAAACGGCCATGGAAGGCAGGCTTTATCATCGCATCACACGCCACTTTGCAGTGAGCTGGAGGAAGTAGGCTATGCATTGTGAAAAGATATGCTTAGTTATTTGAAATCGAAACGTTTTAATACATATTATAAGGCATGTCTTACCTTGCTTCAAAGTAGCCTATTAGATCTCCTCTCTTTCTAAGTTCTAACGGATATTTCTGTCTCTATCCCATGAAACCGCTGGAATGTGAGGTGCCCTTTTGACAACAGTGTTTTCCGCTAATTGCATTATGGAACGAACATTTGAGCATAGCCTACTGTCTGAAGAAATAATAGTTTATCAACATTTTAAGCTAAACGTTCTGATATGTTGCATCAGACTTTTTAATTTAAAATTTTTATGTAGCCCATTTTTAATGTTTCTTTTTTATGTAGCCCATGCCTACTGGTTGTATGAATTTGGGATCTACACTACATGCCCAAAAGTGTGTGGACACCTGCCCATCGAACATCTTATTCCAAAATCATGGGCATTAATATGGAGTTGGTCCCCCTTTTTCTGCTATAACAGCCTCAACTCTTCTGGGAAGGCATTCCACTAGATGTTGGAACATTGCTGCGGGGACTTGCTGCCATTCAGCCACAAGAGCATTAGTGAGGTTGGGCACTGATGTTGGGCGATTAGGCCTGGCTCGCAGTCTGCGTTCCAATTCATCCCAAATGTGTTTGATGGGGTTGAGGTCAGGGCTCTGTGCAGACCATTCAAGTTCTTTTACACCGATCTCGACAAACCATTTCTGTATGGACCTCGCTTTGTGCACGTGGGCATTGTAATGCTGAAACAGGAAAGGGCCTTCCCCAAACTGTTGCCACAAAGTTGGGAGCTCAGAATTGTCTATAATGTAATTGTATGCTGGAACAAAGGGGCCTTGCCGAACCATGAAAAACATCCCCAGACCATTATTCCTCCTCCACCAAACTTTACAGTTGGCACTATGCATTCGGGCAGGTAGCGTTGTCCTGGCATCCACCACACCCAGATTAATCTGTCAGACTGCCAGATGGTGAAGTGTGATTCATCACTCTTGAGAATGCGTTGCCACTGCTCCGGAGTCCAATGGCGGCGAGCTTTACACCACTCCAGCTGACGCTTGGCATTGCACATGGTGATCTTAGGCTTGTGTGCGGCTGCTCGGCCATGGAAACCCATTTCATGAAGCTCCCGACGAACAGTTCTTGTGCTGATGTTTCCAGAGGCAGTTTGGAACTCGTTAATGATTGTTGTAACTGAGGACAGACGATTTTTACGTGCTTCAGCACCCGGCAGTCCCGTTCTGTAAGCTTGTTGTGGCCTACCACTTCTAGACGTTTTCACTTCACAATAATAGCTGTTACAGTAGACTGGGGCGGCTCTAGCAGGGCAGAACTTTGAGGAACTGACTTGTTGGAAAGGTGGCATCCTATGACGGTGTCATGTTGAAAGTCACTGAGCCATTCAGTAAGGCCATTGCACTGCCAATGTTTCTCTATGGAGGTTGCATGGCTGTGTGCTCGATTTTATACACCTGTCAGCAACGGGTGTGGCTGAAATAGCTGAATCCACTCATTTGAAGGGGTGTCCACATACACTATATATACAAAAGTATCTTCCCACAACTGTCCCAGAGTCTGTTTGGAATTTCTTGGCAAGCTGACCAATAGAATAGGTCAACTTTTCTACTATGGGTGATAGTAGATTGACATAGGCTAGTGGTTTTGCTGTTCATTACCTGTCTTGTTGGCTGAGGAAAAGTAAATGTGGACAGTTATTCGAACATCTTCAAAGTGCACATCAGAATTTGATAAGAAGGACAGCACATTATTGCGTCCTAGACTTGCTTGTTCTGTTAATATTAATTACCATAATCTAAATGTGATTTCTGTCATTCTGAGCACCGTGGGTGGATGCCCTAATCAGGTTACATACCTAATTCATATGAGTCTGGCAGATTTCTCAAATGTCAGATAAATTAAAATGTTGCCCGTCAAATGTCTGGCGCCACATTTTCCTAATGGAAAGCCTGCATGTTATACAGTATGTGTAGGCCTAACTATGTTAGCAAATGTTGTAAACAAAACTACAGTTAAACATCACACACAATGTATAAACCTATTACAATTGGAGCAGGCCGATCCTGCTGGAGGTCTGCTGGGTGTGCAGGGTTCTGTTTCAGCCCAGCAATAACACACCTGATACAACTTATCAAATCTAATGAGTGTGCGAAAGCTGGGCTGGAATAGAAGTCTGCTCACCCAGAAGATCAGGGACCAGTGGATCAAGGTTGGCCACCACTGTATGGAGGTTGTTGTTGTTAATAGCCTACTTGTTATTACTAAATTATCTTATGTTGTTTAGACTAAGATGTCTAATCTTTACGTAGGAGTTAGCTTATTTGTACATTTTGAAGTGATTAAGTGTTGTTCTATGAAATGAAGTGTTTACATTTGTTTTAATTGTTAAACTATTGCTCAAAATGAACTAGTGTCAATGTTGATGAATCACTTATCACAATCCTGCAATAAAGAGGGGAAGGGGTTCTGTCTCTGTTTCTACTGTATGTTGTATTAACCTGTACCTCCACACATTGACTCGGTACCGGTACCCCCTGTATATAGCCCCTTTATTGTTATGTACATTTATTGTGTTATTTTTGTAATTTTTGTAATTTATTTATTTTATTTAGTAAATATTTTATTAACTCTATTTCTGGAACTGAATTGTTGGCTAAGGGCTTGTAAGTAAACATTTCACGGTAAGGTCTACACCTGTTGTATTCGGCGCATGTGACAAATAACATTTTATTTTATTTGATTAGATTTATTCTCAAATGAACATTTCCTTTTTGTCTGGTTGATCTCCAATCTGTTTGGTTTGATTGTCACTCTCTCACTATATCAGCTATGTGAATACATTTTACAACGTATCATATGGTTTGCATCACCAATGCAGCCATACGCCTAGAGTATGATGGCGTTACTGGCTTTATGGGCATCTGTCATCTGAAGCAGAGAATAGCTAAACTCACACATTGTTTACATGTTCAGCTATATGTTCTCAAATTAATATTATACCAGTAGACAATGTACAGTTGAAGTCAGAAGTTTACATTCCCTTAGGTTGGAGTCATTAAATCTTGTTTTTCAACCCCTCCACACACTTCTTGCTAACAAACTATAGTTTTGGAAAGTCGGTTAGGACATCTACTTTGTGCATGACACAAGTCATTTTTCCAACAATTGTTTACAGACAGATTATTTCACTTATAATTGACTGTATCACAACTCCAGTGGGTCAGAAGTTTACATACACTAAGTTGACTGTGCCTTTAAATAGCTTGGAAAATTCCAGAAAATTATGTCATGGCTTTAGAAGCTTCGGATAGGCTAATTGACATCATTTGAGTCAATTGGAGGTGTACCTGTGGATGTATTTCAAGGCCTACCTTCAAACTCAGTGCCTCTTTGCTAGACTTCATGGGTAAATCAAAAGAAATCAGTCAAGACCTCAGAAAAAAATTGTAGACCTCCACAAGTCTGGTTCATCCTTGGAAGCAATTTCCAAATGCCTGAAGGTACCACGTTCATCTGTACAAACAATAGTACGCAAGTATAAACACCACGGGACCACACAGCCATCATACCGCTCAGGAAGGAGACGCGTTCTGTCTCCTAGAGATGAACGTACTTTGGTGCGAAAAGTGCAAATCAATCCCAAAACAACCACAAAGGACCTTGTGAAGATGCTGGAGGAAACAGTTACAAAAGTATCTATATCCACAGTAAAACGAGTCCAATATCGACATAACCTGAAAGGTCGCTAAGCAAGGAAGAAGCCACTGCTCCAAAACCACCATAAAAAAGCCAGACTACGGTTTGCAACTACACATGGTGACAAAGATCGTACTTTTTGGAGAAATGTTCTCTGGTCTGATGAAAGAAAAATAGAACTGTTTGGCCATAATGACCATCGTTATGTTTGGAGGAAAAAGGGGGAGGCTTGCAAGCCGAAGAACACCATCCCAACCGTGAAGCACGGGGGTGGCAGCATCATGTTGTGGGGGTGCTTTGCTGCAGGAGGGACTGGTGCACTTCACAAAATAGATGGCATCATGAGGGAGGAAAATTATGTGGTTATTGATCCTATTTTGTAGTATACCCCTCAGTTGCAAAGTAATCATGTATTGTACCATGCATGTCCTGTGTAAACACTCAACACATTTTAGTGGTTGGTTTATTATACACTGGGGGATATTACAGTATGTTAACGAAGAAGCACCATTTCAATTAAAGTCAATATCACATTCTATTCTAATGCGTGATTGAGAAATCCCTCTTCAAGCACATTGCTATCTGGTTGAGGAGCTGAACCATATCTGACCTTAAGTCAAAACAATTACCCAACGTTCTACTCTAAGCTAAAAAGGCAATATAGGCTGAGTTACTGGGAGCACTTACTGTATGCCTACAGTTGTGAGACCAGCTATATTTTATCACAGATTACACTCCTGAATCTTCCTAATGCTGTTGAGTCAGAGGCCTGTATGAGATCATTGGATTTCTGCTTCCCCTAGGGGTTTTACCTGTACCTCAGCAGTTGAGACTATTGTATCTAACCTGTGTTGAGCACAGCTGGTCAGCAGAGACACTGAGCTAATGTTATACGGGTGTGTTATATTTCACTATACGTTTCACCAACTCTGAGTTGTAATTCAGAAATGAAAGGTGAGATGATGTGGTTTGCCATTTAATTGTGGCCATTGAAAAGCCAACATCTGTGTTTTGTGGTTTGTGTGTGTCTTATTGTTATATGCATGTAACATAAAGTATCTGGATTTAATTGATATATGCAGAAATCAATGAATCCTTCACACTTTGCCTTTCCCTTAATAAATCTCACTGCCACCAACCTAATCAAAATAGTGTAGAAAATGTACATTCAATCCCTTGGCTTTTCCTCTTTTATACAGAATACAGTAGCAGAAGTTTCCATAACAAGTTTTCATTGACTTAGGATGGTAAACTCCTAGGGAGATAAAGTAGATTCTCACATGACAAACAGTATGTGAGAAGCAAGCAAACACACTCTGGGCTCCATGGAATTAGCACATCATTAATGCCAGAAAGTGGAGAGTTTATTAGGCCTGTTGCTTGTCAATCAGATCCATATAAAGTAAAACTATGAAAACAGAAATTAATTCTCTTCACATTTCAACTGAGAACATTTTCTGCAACAATATTATTAGTCTTGAAAAGAAAGTGTTTGGTAAGATAATGTAAGAGTCAGTGATGAAAGTACATTTGGTAATGGCTGCACATCCAATGATTTGCCTCTTCTATAACATAGGTGTGTCCTCTCAACAGCAAAACAAACACGTCTGTGATGGCTTATTTCCTTCAGCACTGTAAGGGCAATGGGATTTATGTCACTTGTATCGCATAGTGAGAGGGATCTCTGTAATGCCATGTTGGCCTCTGTGAACTCAGCCCTCCTGCTTTAACAAGTCAGGTGTATCAAGAATATACAGCCACTGAAGACCTTAGGGCAGTCAGGGTGGTTAAAATGCATTATCACATCTCCTGGTCTTCTAAGTGTTGGATCCCTACATGGGCTATAACCTGCTGTCAGGACAGTAGTAGTGCTTTGCCTTGCTATGTTGACTAGGATGTTCCAGTTCCTCTAATGAGCAGCTACAGAGACACGGATTTAAATGTTTTAGCAGGGTAATTAAGATCCACTTAGGACTATTGATTACAGATAATGCCACAGTGCTGTTCTACAAGAAGTCACTTTAGTG
Source organism: Salmo salar (assembly GCF_965601325.2). Taxonomy (NCBI): domain Eukaryota; kingdom Metazoa; phylum Chordata; class Actinopteri; order Salmoniformes; family Salmonidae; genus Salmo; species Salmo salar. Next base: position 35,529,788 of record NC_138306.1, on the reverse strand, counting down.
ATTGGCGATTGCTCTAGTCTAAAGTAATGTAGTGCCATCTCTACCTGTGTTTAAAACAGAACTGTAAAACATTTAAATTGTTTCAACCAGAATGTGAGCTGGCAATTTCACAGCAGGCCTATGGATTGATTGGGTCACTGTTATATTGGCACATTCGATGAATGAGTCAGGGCTGGGGTCAATTCCATTTAAATTCCAATCAATTCAGAAAGTAAACCAAATTACAATTCCAAATGTTCCTCATTGAAAAGTATTGAGGAGAATTTGAATTAGATTTTTTGTGTACTTCCTGAATTGACTGGAATTTAAATTAAGTTGACCCCAACCCTGGAATGAGTTTATTTGGTATTTGTCTTGCTTGCTTCTCAGTATGGTTTATCTGGAGTGGGGGCTTGTTTTAGTCTGGTTAACATCTAACTCAAAGTCCTCCTTTCCAGGCCAGGAGAGGGGCATTGTGAGGTGGTGGTAGGAAGGAAGGGAGCATTTTTCTAATCTGGCCCCAAGAGAACATATAGCTTTTACTGGGATGAGAAAGTTTCTATTTTCAGTATTGATTTGCATATTTAGTTTTTGTCAAACTTTTGCAATGTTCCACTGTCACATATTTGACTTAACCCACTGAACCGGGCTAGCACTGAAATAGCATATTTTCTCACCCCAAGCGATTCTGGTAACAAAATATTTTATGTAATGTTATTATTCAGGATGAGGGATTTGGTCTCCTCCAAATTCTTGTGAAAGTAATTCTGGAATCTTCTATGTTTTGGGTTTAAAGCTTAGAATACAAAATTACAAATCAAATCTTCTTTATCCAAAGCTGGTTCCCGAGTTGGACAGTAATTTAGGAAGGAACAGATTCTGCCGCCTATATTACGGCAACAGATCTTCACATATTACATAATGTTCAGTGGCGACCTGTCATTCAGGGCAGGTGGGGCAGAGCCAAACTTGTTTAAAGCCGCATGCTTTCTTGAGTAAGGGAGCTTCAAAATGCAGGTGTTTCAGCCTAGCTCAGTGCTTTCTGTGGTGGTGGGGCAGCCAGCAGAAAAAATAAAGCGCAGGGGTTGGTAATGTTCTCTAGTTGCGCCGTGATTGGCTCAGTGTTCTGTCACTCATGGGGACACTACGTCACCGCAAAATCTACAGGGAGAGAATTTAGCTAAATCTACAGGGAGAGCTTAAAAATTCAAGCCCCTTGGGTGCTGCCATAGATTTACATTAGAAGTGCCCATCCGAAAAAGCTCAAGGTCATTGGCCACAGATAAAATGATGTCAAATCACGTTATTTCTACTGTAGCTCTACTCTATCTTAGCTAATGTAGTAAGCTAGACAAGCAGTCATTATCATGAATCAAGTTGACAATCTACTGGCAAATCCTTTTCAGTCCTTGTTATATGAAGATATATTTTTTATAAATGTATCGGTACTCATCGGCCATTGGACATAAACATTACACAACAACTTGGAAATCGCAATGAGAGAAAGTCAAAATGAGTCAACAATGAGTGGAAAGTCAACAATGAGTGGTTTGGAAGGAATCAGTGGCTAACTACAAGTGTTGCAAAGCAATCACTAGCCTGCTATTCAGTGGAGAAGGTGTGTGGTTCAAGTCTGGGTTTAAGGGTCTCTTTTCCAAGCTTAAAAGGATAAACATTCAAAGGCAACAACATCGGCCAGAAAAGGTTGAATACATTGGCCATGCTGTCAATCCAGCATGACAACTGGAATCTTGTAACTGGGAAATCTCAGACTTCAGTAAGTTCAAGAGAACTGGGAACTCTGAGAAAAATTTGCTCTGACTGGGAAAACACGTTGTGAACAGTTATCCACCTGGGAATTCCAAGTTGGGAACTCAGGCCTCTTTCTAGAGCTCCGACCTGAAGATCACTAATGTCATGATTCAACCTTTTTTTCTTTTTTGTTCCCAGTTGTCTTGAAAGCACCATAAATCTAGAGAATGACAGACTTTAAAGACAAAATTTGATGACAAAATCTGCCACAAGAAGGACTGCCGCACCACCTTCCTGTTCAAGTGAGCACAGCACAACAAGGTGAGTCCAAAAATGTCTTTGCTGCTGCATAAATTATGTAATATGACAGGGGGATATGTATACTGTAGCTAAGAAAGTAATACTAAGTGTATGTTGTTTGGTAAGCTGTTAGTAGCCCATGTGCCTCACCCTAATCATTTGGTCCCTTAACTTAGTCCACTGTTCTGACTTGGTGGTGCACATGTACCCTATAGCCTGTTTTAGAGAAATGTCATCATCTAATATTTTAAGAGCTTTCATTGTCTGTGTATATGCCCCCTTTATTTATCCTACGGTTCTGACTTGGTGTACAGGGACACTACTGTAAGAACGGCCCATGTTCTGAATTCTGTCGCTGTACATTTCAAAAGTGCTGAACAAATTAACTACGTCCATCTTAGTTCGATCATTAATGTCTTAATCAAAATTATGGATTGCCTCTTATCCGCTCATCGTTCCCTTATGCCATAATTTGTACATCTCAATTGTCAGTAGAAACAACATTTGTTTAAGCAAGTCAGGGATATCAGCTATGTTTTTTAAAAAGGCAATAAATGAGTCTGAATGAACTGTTTTGCTGCCAGACAAGGCTCCACTGATAGCCAGGCCCTAACAGTTTGTGGGCACCTTTCTTCACCGTTATTGTCACGGGTGTCATAAGGATTAGACCAAGGTGCAGCGGGAACGTGTATACTCATCTTCTTTATTTTTATTAAAAGAAGGAAAAACAAAAGAAACACTTATACAAAACAACAATTACACTAAACAGTCCTGTCAGGTGCACAGACACAAAACAGGAGACAACTACCCACAAACCCCCATAGCACAAACACCCCTATACATAAGACCTTCAATCAGAGGCAACGAGGAACAGCTGCCTCCAATTGAAGGTCAATCAACAAACCCTAAACATAGAAATAGAAAGACTGACGACATAGAAATACACTAACATAGAACATAGACCAAAAAAAAAACAGAACACTCTAAACAAACACCCCTCTTACATAAGCACATAGACCAACAAACCCCGAGACACTCTAAACAAACACCCCCTCTTACATAAGCACATAGACCAACAAACCACGAGACACTCTAAACAAACACCCTCTGCCACGTCCTGACCAAACTACAATAACAAAATACCCCTTTACGGATCAGGACGTGACAGTTATAGTCCAATTAATGTGTTGTTTAGTGTTGTGTAGCGGCTTTGCTGTCATGCATCAAACATTTTTTGGGGAGTTTGCCCCATAAGATTTACATGCTAAAATCTCCACTGTTAATGTTACACATGTGGCTTCATAGTCACTTCGTTTTGGCAGAAAAGCTTGTTTTGTAATGGTGATGGACAGTAAATAATACATCTCAACTTGTGGTCAGTATGATAAAAGATTGATAGTGGTGAGACGTTATTGAATTATGTATCTTTGGTGGGGGATACCTCTGCGGAATAATACAGTAGAATAATATTGGTCATATACAGGACGAACCCTGAATAATGGATTCATCATGTTGGTGAATCCCAGGATCTCCTGGTGAAAGTGGTGGAGGAGAGGGTATATACTATACTACAGGACCCATGATGATGTCTGGTTGTCTGTATGTGTGCTACTGGGGAGCTCTGTTTTATTCCCCTTACAGTGTTCATTATTTAGTATTGTTGGTTGTTTTCTGTATCCAGATACCATGTGATGGTGATGCTGCTGCTATTCTGTTCTCATGGGATCAAAAATGCATGTTTTAGCACTGTGTTACTGCAAGATCACACCAATCAACACTTCATCATATGTTGTTTTTGTTTAAGATAATATCAGCAGTCTCTTTATGAACTTTGTCGTTGAATCAGCAGAGTAAACTTTATTACATTATTCCTACATATCTGTTTGGGTTTAATTTGTCCACCCTGCTTACTAAGAGCCCTATTCAATCATTCATCTACACATTCATTAGTATAGCGCACAAGAGGGATCATGTTTTTGTCACCCGAAACCCACTAAGCGTCTTTGATTAAATGGGTCGAATTTCTCTCCTGTGTCAATATCAGTCAATTTCAGTCAATATCAATATCAATATAAGTCAATATCAGTCAGCTTCCTTCTCCTGTAAAGAAAAAATAGACATTTAAAATATATTGTTAAATACATTTTGAAATATTTCAAATTGGCCAAATAAAGTATTTAAAACAATTTATTTATTACATTTTAAATACATTCCAACATCTATTACGGTATATATTTAAAATGTATATATACATGTATGTAAAATGTATATCACAATATATGTTAAATGCATAAAACATTTATTTAATGTATATACTGAACAAAAAATATAAACGCACCATCCAAAATTATATTTTTTGGTCTGCGGTTGTGAGGCCGGTTGGACGTATTGCCAAATTCTGTAAAATGACATTGGAGGTGGCTTATGGTAGAGAAATGAACATTCAGTTCTCTGGCAACAGCTCTGGTGGGCATTCCTGCAGTCAGCATGTCAATTAAGACATTTGTGGTATTGTGTTGTGTGACAAAACTGCACATTTTAGAGTGTCCTTTTACTGTCCCCAGCACCAGGTGATATGCCACACCTGTCAGGTGGATGGATTATCTTGGCAAAGGGAAACGCTCACTAACAAGGATGTAAACAAATTTGTGCACAAAACTTTAGAGAAATACGCTTTTTGTGCGTACAGAACGTTTCTGGGATCTTTTATTTCCGCTCATGAAACATGAGCCCAACACTTTACATGCTGCGTTTATATTTTTGTTCAGTATATAGTTGTCTTTGCATGATCTTGCATTGTAAAACATTGTCTGTTAGATTATTACCAGTCCAACAGCATCTGTTTGGTCCAGCATGGTAATAGGGAAATCTCTTAGATCAGGTACAGACGACCGTTAGATGACCCTGACAGGTTATCCACGCTTGGCTGTACTTCTGGTTCTGCTACACAGCATCTAACAGTAGAACCATCTGGGTAAACCGGGGGACACCTGTGCTTTTTGGTAGAATGCCACAGGAGTAGAAGGGCTGCCAGAGGAGGACGCCCCAGAATATCCATCTCATTCTCATCCGGAGCGGATAAAAGAGAAGTTATGACAGGACAGACACAGGCATTAGTTTTACCATTTCATGTTACAAGAGTTACAGGTCAAGGTTGTGATGCGTGGCTGCTCTCCCAGTCCATTCCTCCCCTTTGGAGAGCAAGGTCAAAGTTGCTCCATGGATTAATGGTTATCCGCATCAAAGGTCAAATCCATTTTCAGAAGCTCAGTCCAAGTTTTCCCTGAAGATGCCTGAGTCGGCAGTATTTCTGACAGGGCTGTGGCCAAAGCTGTCAGCAGCCCGCTGAGCACTGCAAGTCTTCTCTTCCCTAGCTTGGTGGAATAATTCACGCTCAGCTAAAAAACGAAACTGATCTGTGAACACACTGGAGGTTAGACGAGGCAGAACAGAAATATCTGGCTGCTGTGTGTGCTTTGATTTTTAAACAGACATCAGCATGCCATGGGAACTTCCTGGTTGATCAGGGTATTGACTTAGACATTCTGGGGGAGGAAGGGGAAGAAGTGTGGGATTGGATGGATGAGCTGATCAGACTGTAAGCAGAAGAACACGATCGTCACAAACACATTGACAGCCAACTGTAACTCATGGGGTGAGAAGAAGCACCCTGTTGTCCAAATATGTGTGTTCTCCAATAATGAAGGGAAATTATCAGCTTTTTATAATAAAAAATGTGGCCAGATTTTCCAATCTAAACACGAGACAATCCAACTTGAGAGCTAATCAGGGATCATGGATTGTGGAAGAGGGTACCCCCGGCGTCATTAACACCTCATTGTTCTGTTATCATGTCCTTCATTTTTTCACCCATGTTCAAGGTTTCCTCGTTGATTTGCTGGAAGTTGGATGATGATGGCAATTACTGTGGTGCGAGGCCATTCAGATGGCTGATTGAGGACCTTTTACTGAAGAATGTGTTTATTTTCTATGGTTGTGTATCTCTGTTTTGCTTTTCATGGTGTATTGATGTGTATATTTGTGTGTACTGTATATTTTTCTAATTACAAGGCTCATCTGTAAAAGAGACCTTGGTCTCAGAATAACAGTTAAATCAAAAGAATAGCCAGTAGTATACAGTGTGAGGAAATATGAATGTCACGTAAAATGTCTTTCAAATGTTTTTATTTATTTATTTATTTCACCTTTATTTAACCAGGTAGGCTATTTGAGAACAAGTTCTCATCTGCAACTGCGACCTGGCCAAGATAAAGCATAGCAATTCGACACATACAACAACATAGAGTTACACATGGAATAAACAAAACATACAGTCAATAATACAGTTGAAAAAAAGAAAACAAAACGTCTATATACAGTACGTGCAAATGAGGTAAGATAAGGGAGTTAAGGCAATTAATAGGCCATGGTGGCGAAGTAATTACAATATAGCAATTAAACACTGGATTGGTAGATGTGCAGAAGATGAATGTGCAAGTAGAGATACTGGGGTGCAAAGAAGCAAAATAAATAAATAAATACAGTATGGTGATGAGGTAGATAGATGGGCTGTTTACAGATGGGCTATGTACAGGTGCAGTGATCTGTGAGCTGCTCTGACATCTGGTGCTTAAAGCTAGTGAGGGAGATATGAGTCTCCAGCTTCAGTGATTTTTGCAGTTCGTTCCAGTCATTGGCAGCAGAGAACTGGAAGGAAAGGCGACCAAAGGAGGAATTGGCTTTGGGGTGACCAGTGAGATATACCTGCTGGAGCGCGTGCTACAAGTGGGTGCTGCTATGGTGACCAGTGAGCTGAGATAAGGCGGGGCTTTACCTAGCAGAGACTTGTAGATAACCTGTAGCCGATAGATACATTTGCATCTTCACTAAAATGCATGTAATGCCTTAAAATGTATTCCAGAGATGCATGGCTATGACATCTAGTCTACAGGTTGGTCAAAGTGGTTCCTAATTCAGCTCCTTAAATTACTCTTTATATGTTGATCAATGGAGATAATTTTTTGGGCCACCAAGCCAAAACTTTGGCAGTGATACAATCTAAATTGTGAGTAAAAAAAAATAACATTTAGATTTCACTAAATGTTTACATTCTGTCATAAGGAGCACACGTTCAACTTCACAAAAGACACGTTTTCCCATCTCAAGAAGTAAAAAAACCAAAAGACTATAAAGTGCCTCTCCTCAGCTTAATACAAAAACAAAAAAACATTTTATTTTAGTTTTTAGTCTGTTTTTAATGTACAATGCTCCACAATATGTGTAGGTCTAGGTATTGTGCTTCCAATGAGTCGTATTATAGCGGCTCTACTTCAGTGGATGGTTAGTTGTGTTATGGTGCGCTAGTAATCAAGTGTGAATTTGCCAAATCTGGTAAAAATCCACTTGAACGGCCCTCCAACTGGTAATTACTAGTTAAATAAGCCACTTGTCAAGTAAAATATTTTAAATGGGAATAGTTTCACTATATTTAAAGCAAGAGTTCAGTTCACGTGATAGGGTTGACCTTAAAATGAGGGACAGATGTCAATTAGGCACTAATCACATGGAATAAATAATAATCTTCAGAAATAAGCAAAGCGTTCTGAACAAAAATAAAAACTCAACATGCCACAATTTCAAAGATTTTACTGAGTTACAGTTCATCTAAGGAAATCAGTCAATTGAAATAAATTCAGTAGGCCCTAGTCTATGGATTTCACATGACTGGGAATACAGATATGCATCTGTTGGTCACAGACACCTTAAAAAAATGTAGGGGCGTGGATCAGAAAACCAATCAGTATCTGACGTAACCACCATTTGCCTCATGCAGTGCAACACATCTCCTTCGCATAGAGTTGACCAAGCTGTTGATTGTGGCCTGTGGAATGTTGTCCCACTCCTCTTCAATGACTGTGTGAAGTTTCTGGATATTGGCAGGAACTGGATCGCTCTGTCGTACACATCAATCCAGAGCATACCAAACATGCTCAATGGGTGAGATGACTGGTGAGTATGCAGGCCATGTGAGAACTGGGATATTTTCAGCTTCCAGGAATTGTGTACAGATCTTTGCGACATGGGATGTGCATTATCATGCTGAAACATGATGGAGGAGGATGAATGGCATGACAATGGGACTCAGGATCTGGTCACGGTATCTCTGTGCATTCAATTAGCCATCGATAAATTGCAATTGTGTTCATTGTCCATAGCTTATGTTTGCCCATAACCCCACCGCCACCATGGGGCACTCGTTGACATCAGCAAACCGCTCACCCACACAACGCCATACACGTGGTCTGCGGTTGTCATACCCGTTGCCAAATTCTGTAAATGACGTTGTAGGTGGCTTATGGTAGAGAAATGTACATTCAATTATCTGGCAACAGTTCTGATGGACATTCCTGCAGTCAGCATGCCAATTGTATGCTCCCTCAAAACTTGAAACATCTGTGGCATTGTGTTGTCTAACAAAACTGCACATTTTAGAGTGGCCTTTTATGTTGACAACAGCACAAAGTGCACCTGTGTAATGATCATGCTGTTTAATTAGCTTCTTGATATGCCACATGTCATGTCCTGACCAGTAAAGGGGCTGTTTGTTATTGTAGTTTGGTCAGGGCGTGGCAGGGGGTGGTTGTTTAGGGTGTTTTGGGGTTGTTTGGGTTATGTTCTATGTAGTGTATTTCTATGTTATTTCTAGTTGGTCTATTTCTATGTGGTGTTTATTGGGTTGACCTTCAATTGGAGGCAGCTGCTTCTCGTTGCCTCTGATTGAAGGTCCTATTTATAGGGGTGTTTGTTCTATGGGGGTTTGTGGGTAGTTATTTCCTGGTTTAGTGTTTGTTGCACCTGGCGGGACTGTTTGGAGTCGTTTGTTTTGTATACGTGTTTATTTTGTTTTTCCTTCTTCAAATAAAAAAGATGAGTCAACATTTTCCCGCTGCGTTTTGGTCCACTCCTTACGACAATCGTGACACCACATCTGCCAGGTGGACGGATTATCTTGGGAAAGGAGGAATGCTCACTAACAGGGATGTAAACAAATTTGTGCACAACATTTGAGAGAAATAAGCTTTTTGTGTGTATGGAACATTTTGCGGATCTTATATTTCAGCTCATGAAACATGGGAACAATACTTTACATGTTGCGTTTATACACTGCTCAAAAAAATAAAGGGAACACAAAAATAACACATCCTAGATCTGAATGAAATAATCTTATTAAATACTTTTTTCTTTACATAGTTGAATGTGCTGACAACAAAATCACACAAAAATAATCAATGGAAATCCAATTTATCAACCCATGGAGGTCTGGATTTGGAGTCACACTCAAAATTAAAGTGGAAAACCACACTACAGGCTGATCCAACTTTGATGTAATGTCCTTAAAACAAGTCAACATGAGCCTCAGTAGTGTTTGTGGCCTCCACGTGCCTGTATGACCTCCCTACAACACCTGGGCATGCTCCTGATGAGGTGGCGGATGGTCTCCTGAGGGATCTCCTCTCAGACCTGGACTAAAGCATCCGCCAAGTCCTGGACAGTCTGTGGTGCAACGTGGCGTTGGTGGATGGAGCGAGACATGATGTCCCAGATGTGCTCAATTGGATTCAGGTCTGGGGAACGGGCGGGCCAGTCCATAGCATCAATGCCTTCCTCTTGCAGGAACTGCTGACACACTCCAGCCACATGAGGTGTAGCATTGTCATGCATTAGGAGGAACCCAGGGCCAACCGCACCAGCATATGGTCTCACAAGGGGTCTGAGGATCTCATCTCGGTACCTAATGGCAGTCAGGCTACCTCTGGCGAGCACATGGAGGGCTGTGCGGCCCCCCAAAGAAATGCCACCCCACACCATGACTGACCCACCGCCAAACCGGTCATGCTGGAGGATGTTGCAGGCAGCAGAACGTTCTCCACGGCGTCTCCAGACTCTGTCACGTCTGTCACGTACTCAGTGTGAACCTGCTTTCATCTGTGAAGAGCACAGGGCGCCAGTGGCGAATTTGCCAATCTTGGTGTTCTCTGGCAAATGCCAAACGTCCTGCCCGGTGTTGGGCTGTAAGCACAACCCCCACCTGTGGACGTCGGGCCCTCATACCACCCTCATGGAGTCTGTTTTTTACCGTTTGAGCAGACACATGCACATTTGTGGCCTACTGGAGGTCATTTTGCAGGGCTCTGGCAGTGCTCCTCCTGCTCCTCCTTGCACAAAGGCGGAGGTAGCGGTCCTGCTGCTGGGTTGTTGCCCTCCTACGGCCTCCTCCACGTCTCCTGATGTACTGGCCTGTCTCCTGGTAGCGCCTCCATGCTCTGGACACTACGCTGACAGACACAGCAAACCTTCTTGCCACAGCTCGCATTGATGTGCCATCCTGGATGATCTGCACTACCTGAGCCACTTGTGTGGGTTGTAGACTCCGTCTCATGCTACCACTAGAGTGAAAGCACCGCCAGCATTCAAAAATGACCAAAACATCAGCCAGGAAGCATAGGAAGTGAGAAGTGGTCTGTGGTCACCACCTGCAGAACCAGTCCTTTATTGGGGGTGTCTTGCTAATTGCCTATAATTTCCACCTGTTGTCTATTCCATTTGCACAACAGCATGTGAAATTTATTGTCAATCAGAATTCTTCGTCCTGTACCAGAGCCGCCACCAACACTAGACACCCGCCAACCCTCCCTTTTGGTTTCAGGTTTTGCGGCCGGAGTCTGCACCTTTGGGGGGGGGGGGGGACTGTCACGTCCTGACCATAGAGTGCTCTTATTTTCTATGGTAGAGTAGGTCAGGGCGTGACTGGGGGGGTTTATCTCGTTTCTTTTTTCCATGTTGTTTGGTTCTAGTTTCTTTTTTCTATGTTGGGTTTTTTGTATGATCCCCAATTAGAGGCAGCTGGTCATCATTGTCTCTAATTGGGGATCATATTTAAGTAGTTGTTTTTCCCACCTGTGTTTGTGGGAGATTATTTTGAGTTAGTGCATGTAGCACCTCTGTCGTCACGGTTTGTGTTTTGTTTATAGTTTATTGCTTGTCTTGCAAAGTTTCACATTAAAATAAAAGATGTGGAACGATACCCATGCTGCGCCTTGGTCCGTTCCTACACACAAGCGTGACAACAAGTGGTGCTTTTCTAATTTTGTTTGTACATGGGATTCACTTTTTAAATTTTTACTTTTTTTTACTGCTTGATTCACTAACACAGAACACTACTTTATATGGCGGGAGTGCAGTGTTAAACCCTGTGAAATGTAAGAAGGTGCTGACACATTTAAAGGGTTTGAACGCAAATTTTGCATTTCTACAAGAGCACTTTAGGATTCGCAGGGACTGGGTTGGCCAACTGTTCCACTCTAACTTTCATAGTAAATCAAGAGGTGCTGCCATTTTGGTTGATAAATCTACTCCCTTTGTAGCTTCTGAGGTTATTGCTGATCCTAAGGAATGATACGTCATAGTAACTGGTAAACTGTTTTCTACCCCTCTTGTTTTGTCTAGTGTTTATGCTTCCAATTGGGATGACAGAAGTTTCATTTCTACCTTTTTATCTGCTATACCCAATTTAGATTCCCATTTGTTGATTTTATGGGTGATTTCAACTGTACAACATCCCCCATCCTCACGGAAAACTACAGTCCCATCTAAATGTGTTCTAATTATTATATATTTTCTTCAGAAATATGCTATGTGTGAGGCCTGGCATTTCCTACACTCTACAGATATTCCTTTTTTTCTCATGTTCATCAAACATACTCCCACATTGATTACCTCTTTTTGGACAAAAAACTTTCAGAGGTGTACTTATGAGAGTATTGTTATTTCTGACCATTAGTGCTTGAGCTAGTTTCCCCAGCAACCATGGTGTCTTAACTCAATTTTACTCTCAGATAAGGAGTTGTCAATTACATTTCTTCTGAAATCATCTTATTCCTAGAAATTAATTCAACACCTGGTATGTCCATATGTTTCTTCCATATGGGAGTCCCTCAAAGCATACCTACGTGGCCAAATAATTTCTTATACAGCCAACAAAAACAAAGCTTGTTCTCAGTGGCTTCGAAACCTGAGAGAAGCCATAGCTACATTGGATGAGAAGTATGCTACAGATCCTTCCTCTGATCTAAATAAAGAATGCCAGCGACAACAATCTGAATTTGATGAGCTCTCTACCAGACAAGCTGAACAATTACTCTTACGAGCTTGATACAGAGTGTATGAGTGAGGTGACAAGACCAATAAACTCCTTGCGCATCAGATCGGTAAATCTAAGGCATCACGTTTAATCACACAAATAAGGACCCTGTCCGGTGCTACCACAGTTATACATTAAGAGATCAATGATCAATTCAAACAATTTTACTCTGCGCTATACACCTCTGAATCTCCTCAAGACCCTTTGTTGATTGTTTCATTCTTCGATGGTCTGAATATGCCTTCAATTGACACAGACTCTCATGGCGGTTTAGAAGAAGAACTTACACCTGAGGAGATTGCAACTGCAGTGTTCACAATGAAAAGTGGTAAATCACCGGGTCCGGACGGTTTTCTAAATGAATTTTACAGGACGTTTTCCAGTCTGCTTCGCCAATTCCTGTCTCGATTATTTGCATAGTGCCTTAATACAGCAACGTTTCATTACTATTAAAGAAAAACAAGGACTCCCTGGAATGTGGATCTTATTGCACAGTCTTGCTTTTAAACTGTGATTACAAAATCTTAGCCAAGAAATGCACCAAGTGATACAGTCTGACCATACTGGCTTTATGAGAAATAGGCATTCATTTTTCAATATTAGACACCTTATGAATATATACTACTCCCCAGGGTCGGGGGACCCGGAGGTGGTGGTCTCGCTCAATTATTTATTTCTCTCCCATGGCTTCGGTACAGACTATCAACATGTCCTCTGACTATTTTCCCTTGCACCGTGGATCCAGACAGGGTTGTCCACTTTCCCCCTTGTTGTTTGTTTTGGCAATCGAGCCCCACTGCGCTCTAATGATGCTATTCAAGGTATACTGAGGACGGGCTTAGAGCAGAACATCTTGCTATATGCTGACGACCTCCTTTTGTTTATCTCCAACCCTGATACCTCGTTACCACATGCCTTCTATTCTTAAACAGTTTGGAGCAATATCAGGGTACAAGCTGAATCTAAGCAAGAGTGAGCTTTTTCCTGTAAATAAGGCCGCTTTAAAGTGCTCTTTTACAAGCTTTCAGTTTAGGATTAACCGTGATCAATTCACCTACTTGGGAGTTAAAGTGACAAGGAAATATTCAAAACATTGTTGCCCTAGCAGACAGTTTGAAACAATCTTTTACTTTTTCGAAGTCTTCACCTCTTTCTCTTATTGGAAGGGTTAATGTCATGAATATGAATGTGTTGCCCAAATTTGGATATTTATTTCAATGTTTACCTATTTTATTCCAAAATAAAAAAATGTAATCACTGGATCAAACAATGTATTTTATTTGGGATGGCAAGGTACCACAGATTGGTAGAAAATATTTACAGAAGCCTAAGGCATTGGGTGGTTTAGCTCTACCAGATTTTCAGACATACTATTGGGCTGCAAATTTCAGAGCCCTTTTGTACTGGCTACAGACTGATCCTACTCACCCAAGACCACTCTGGGCCCAGATGGAGTCCGAATCATGTAAACCTGCTGCACTTTCCTCTGTGTTGTGCTCATCTCTCCCAGTGTCCCTAGGCAAAAGGTGTCAGTTCCGTTTCGCCTTTCACCCTCCGTTCCACACTGTAGGCAGACTAATTTGATACACAGTTAATCATATTTAGTTCTGGATCGTCAACAGACTTACTCACTTCCGGGTTGCTGATAGACTCCCTTGGTTCCGGGTCATAGGCAGACTCACCCGGTTCTGGGTCACAGGCAGACCCCTTCGGTTCCGGGTCGTAGGCAGGCTCCCTCGGTTCTGGGTCGCAGGCAGGCTCCCTCGGTTCCGGGTCGCAGGCAGACTCCCTCAGTTCCAGGTTGCTGATAGACTCCCTTGGTTCTGGGTCATAGGCAGACTCACCCGGTTCTGGGTCACAGGCAGACCCCTTCGGTTCTGGGTCGTATGCAGGCTCCCTTGGTTCAGGGTCGCAGGCAGGCTCCCTCGGTTCCGGGTCGCAGGCAGACTCCCTCGGTTCCTGGTCACAGGCAGACTCCCTCGGTTCCGGGTCACAGGCAGACTTCCTCGGTTCCGGGTCGCAGGCAGACTCCCTCGGTTCCGGGTCACAGGCAGACTCCCTTGGTTCTGGGTCGCAGGCAGACTCCCTCGGTTCTGGGTCGCAGGCAGACTCCCTCGGTTCCGGGTCGCAGGCAGACTCCCTCGGTTCCGGGTCACAGACAGACTCCCTCTGTTGCCGGATACTCTGGACTGCACACTGGTGCTGGATACTCTGGACTGCACACTGTTGCCGGATACTCTGGACTGCACACTGTTGCCGGATACTCTGGACTGCACACTGTTGCCGGATACTCTGGACTGCATACTGTTGCCGGATACTCTGGACTGCACACTGTTGCCGGATACTCTGGACTGCACACTATTGCCGAACTCTCGAGGCTGGGCTGACGCACTGGAAGCCTGATGCGTGGTACTGGTACTGGATGTGCCAGTCTGGGGACACGCACCTCAGGGCTAGTGCGGGGAGCGGGAACAGGCCGAGTCGGACTGGGTTGACGCACTGGAAGCCTGATGCGTGGTGCTGGTACTGGAGGTATCAGCCTGGGAACACGCACCTCAGGGCTAGTGCGGGGAGCGGGAACAGGCCGAGTCGGACTGGGTTGACGCACTGGAAGCCTGATGCGTGGTGCTGGTACTGGAGGTATCAGCCTGGGAACACGCACCTCAGGGCTAGTGCGGGGAGCGGGAACAGGCCGAGTTGGACTGGGTTGACGCACTGGAAGCCTGATGCGTGGTGCTGGTACTGGAGGTATCAGCCTGGGAACACGCACCTCAGGGCTAGTGCGGGGAGCGGGAACAGGACGAGTCGGGCTGGGCTGATGCACTGGAAGCCTGATGCGTGGTGCTGGTACTGGAGGTATCAGGACAGGGCTGACGCACTGGACTGTAGAGGCGTACTGGCGGTCTCGAGCGCAGAACTGGCATCGCTCTTACTGGCTGGATGCCCACTTCCCCCTGGCAAATACGGGGCGCTGGTACTGCGCGTACCGGCCTAAAAATACTTGGCCTCGCCACAGTACCCATTACCCCGAAGCACGGGACCTGTCCAGTCACTGGTTGCCCAGAAAAGGTACGGGGATTTGGCCTGGGGCTCAATCCTCGCCCAGCCAAACTACCCGTGTGCCCCCCCAAAAAAAAATATTGGGGCTGCCTCTCGGGCTTAAACGCCAGTCGTGTTCCCCTGTAGCGTTCCCTGTCTTCGCTCCACTTCCTCCATGGACCTTCTCCGGCCATAATCTCCTCCCACGTCCACTTCTCACGATCGTCCCTCCGTTGCTCCTTCCTCCGCTGCTTGGTCCTTATTTGGTGGGAGATTCTGTAACGGTTGTCGTCGGGAATAGAGGACCAAAACGCAGCAGGAATGTGAATGCTCATCTTGTTATTTATTTTAAATCAAGAGAACACAAAAATAACAAAATGAAGAACGCACGAACAACAAAACAGTCTTGTCAGGCTCACACAGGCAAAACAAGAAACAATCTCCCACAAACACTTAACCAAACACATACCCATATATAGGACTCTCAATCAGAGGCAACTAGAAAACACCTGCCTCCAATTGAGAGTCCAACCCCAATAAACTAGACAAAGAAATACAAAAGACTAGAGACCACATAGAAATACAAACCTAGAACATAACCCCAAAAACCCGGAAATAATAAATCAAACACCCTACTACATAAAACACCACCTCGAACCATATAAACAAAATACCCTCTGCCACGTCCTGACCAAACTACAATAACAAATAACCCTTATACTGGTCAGGACGTGACAGGGTCTGAATACTTTCTGACTGCACTGAATTTACAAATGAATTACAATTGGCTTTTTGCTTAAGCGCCATCTGTACCTGATAGAGCAGATCTAGTCCCACCGCCCCAGGACGGTCCATTTACTCTGTGCTGTTATAATTTATGCTCTGCAATCCTGCGATTTCATTGAGGCAGTTCCCCCTCATAGCAAATAGCTGGCAAAACTTTCCAAGCAATGTTTGCACAGCCTATGCCCCCACGGAGGTGGAGCTGCTGCTGCTGGCAGTCAGCGACAGTCACTGAGGGGGCGCAGCCACTGACCACTTCCTCCTGGTTCGGCTCACACGAAGGCTCGATTCCAGGACCTCTGCCTTGCTAGCATACGTGACCGCCCTTCTGACACGTCTAACCAGTCTGTGCCACGCGACAAGCTAGTGCAAGTGGTGACACTTCAGGTTGAGGAATAGGTTTCACACATCCACATGTGCTAAAGGAGCATACAGACAATGGTGGATTGTCTTGCTCCCCCCCCCCTACTGTGTTGATTATTTTGGTTTTTAAGATTACATTACATACAAGAACTTACATAACACAAAGCCATGGTGTGTTAACATATTCTCAGATTTTAGTCTACACTATGCATCACTGTAAGATTCTATGATGATATTTTCCTTTACAAAAAAAGATTGCCGTTTTGAAACTGCAGTAAAAGTGTAGTAACTGCAGTCGACTGTGGTATTTTGGACGTAGTCTTTTTTTGTCATTTTGGGGTATTGTGTGTAAATGAATGAGCCCTCTGTCTTTGGGTCGCATATACAGTATGCACACAGGGGATGTTGTTGGGTTGTGTGTGCGCCTGTTGCTGGTAACCTCAGGTGCTCAGCTCTTGGGGACCATGGTAACAGCTGCCATTTCCTGAATCTGTAGTAGGATTTCCACTCAAACACATCTAAGAGCATCAGGATAGGTAGTCAACACTGACTTTCATCATTTGAGATAACATTCATGCACATTCAAATACAAACTGTGTAAACTCGGTTATCCTGTTTTCATTCTAACTGTAACGTGTACACTGGGCGTCGAGAAGCAAGTTCAGGGAGTGACTTTAATAATAAATAACACAAGGAACAAAGCAAGAAACATGAGTAGCGTACAGACATGAAACAGAAACAATAACGTCTAGGGAAATAAACAAAGGGAGTGTATATATATGTATATATACAGTGCCTTGCGAAAGTATTCGGCCCCCTTGAACTTTTCGACCTTTTGCCACATTTCAGGCTTCAAACATAAAGATATAAAACTGTAATTTTTTTGTGAAGAATCAACAACAAGTGGGACACAATTATGAAGTGGAACAACATTTATTGGATATTTCAAACTTTTTTAACAAATAAAAAACTGAAAAATTGGCCGTGCAAAATTATTCAGCCCCTTTACTTTCAGTGCAGCAAACTCTCTACAGAAGTTCAGTGAGGATCTCTGAATGATCCAATGTTGACCTAAATGACTAATGATGATAAATAGAATCCACCTGTGTGTAATCAAGTCTCCGTATAAATGCACCTGCTCTGTGATAGTCTCAGAGGTCCGTTTAAAGCGCAGAGAGCATCATGAAGAACAAGAAACACACCAGGCAGGTCCGAGATACTGTTGTGGAGAAGTTTAAAGCCGGATTTGGATACAAAAAGATTTCCCAAGCTTTAAACATCCCAAGGAGCACTGTGCAAGCGATAATATTGAAATGGAAGGAGTATCAGACCACTGCAAATCTACGAAGACCCGGCCGTCCCTCTAAACTTTCAGCTCATACAAGGAGAAGACTGATCAGAGATGCAGCCAAGAGGCCCATGATCACTCTGGATGAACTGCAGAGATCTACAGCTGAGGTGGGAGACTCTGTCCATAGGACATCAATCAGTCGTATACTGCACAAATCTGGCCTTTATGGAAGTGGCAAGAAGAAAGCCATTTCTTGAAGATATCCATAAAAAGTGTCGTTTAAAGTTTGCCACTAGCCACCTGGGAGTCACACCAAACATGTGGAAGAAGGTGCTCTGGTCAGATGAAACCAAAATCGAACTTTTTGCCAACAATGCAAAACGTTATGTTTGGCGTAAAAGCAACACAGCTCATCACCCTGAACACACCATCCCCACTGTCAAACATGGTGGTGGCAGCATCATGGTTTGGGCCTGCTTTTCTTCAGCAGGGGCAGGGAAGATGGTTAAAATTGATGGGAAGATGGATGGAGCCAAATACAGGACCATTCTGGAAGAAAACCTGATGGAGTCTGCAAAAGACCTGAGACTGGGACGGAGATTTGTCTTCCAACAAGACAATGATCCAAAACATAAAGCAAAATCTACAATGGAATGGTTCACAAATAAACATATCCAGGTGTTAGAATGGCCAAGTCAAAGTCCAGACCTGAATCCAATCGAGAATCTGTGGAAAGAACTGAAAACTGCTGTTCACAAACGCTCTCCATCCAACCTCACTGAGCTCGAGCTGTTTTGCAGAGAAGGAATGGGCAAAAATTTCAGTCTCTCGATGTGCAAAACTGATAGAGACATACCCCAAGCGACTTACAGCTGTAATCGCAGCAAAAGGTGGCGCTACAAAGTATTAACTTAAGGGGGCTGAATAATTTTGCACGCCCAATTTTTCCGTTTTTTATTTGTTAAAAAAGTTTGAAATATCCAATAAATTTCGTTCCACTTCATGACTGTGTCCCACTTGTTGTTGATTCTTCACAAAAAATTACAGTTTTATATCTTTATGTTTGAAGCCTGAAATGTGGCAAAAGGTCGAAAAGTTCAAGGGGGCCGAATACTTTCGCAAGGCACTGTATATAGGGAAGGTAATCTGGCAGGTGATTGGGTCCAGGTGAGTCTGATGATACGCGTAACAATAGTGACAGGTGTGCGTAATAATGAGCAGCCTGATGACCTCGAACACAGGAGAGGGAGTATACGTGACAGCACCCTTCCCTGACGTGCGGCTCTAGCTGCAGGACGCCGACCAGAGGACCAGGAACAGGCCGGTTGCTTCTGCTGAGGCACGCGGGAACCTGTCCAGCCGGCCGATGCGCGGGAGCCTGACGAGCCGGCCCAGGCGTGGGAGCCTGATGAGCCGGCCGAGGTGCGGGAGCCTGACGAGCCTGTCGAGCCGGCCCAGGCGCGGGAGCCTGTCGAGCCGGCCCAGGCGCGGGAGCCTGACGAGCCGGCCGAGGCACGGGAGCATGATGAGCCAACCAAGGCTTGAGAGCCTGTCGAACCAGCTGTGGCTTGGAAGCCTGACAGGCTGGCTGAGGCATCCCCGGTAGCTTTGACAATGGAAGGCTGATGAGCCAAACGAGGCTTGAGAACCTGATGAGCCAGCTGAGGCATACCCGGTTGCTTCGAAAGTGGCCCTTGGACCCGACGTCACCAGCAAAAAATAATAAAATAAAAATCTCTGTTGCTTCCATTTGTTGAGGCAGTATGCTGTAACGCATACACTGGGAGTCAATAAGCAAGTACAGGGGGTGAATTTAATAATACAAAAAACATTGCACAATCCAAAACGAGAGTAGCGTCTGGACATGAGAAACATTACTAGTACTGCCTGGAGACAGAACCAAAGGGAGTGACATATATAGGGGAGGTAATCATAGAAGTGATGGAGTCTAGGTGAGTCTCATGAGGTGCAGGTGCGCGTAACGATGGTAGAAGGTGTGCATAATAATAAGTAAACTGGTGACAATGAGCGCCAGAGAAGGGGAGCGGGAGTAGACATGACACTAACCAAGAAACAAAACAATCTCAAACCAGAAAATCTATATTTTAAATCTCATGGTAAGGAATTTAGGACTAGATTAGAGTCTAATTGACACTGTGTAAATGTTAATGAGTCTTACCTGTAGATGCTGACCCCTGCCCTCCAGGTCTAACCTGAAGAGTTGTCCTCCCACTTGCTGTGTCAATATCAAGTCAGCTTATATATGTAAACAGCAGACGGGTATGGCAGGAGACTAATGGTAGGCTACATTCAGTCCCTGTGGGTATCTCTACTCTGAGTTCATTAACATTTATCCTTCCTCTAAGACCAGGATTCAATCTGATGGCTCTTTGTCAGCTATGCACATTTTAAATGCATTGTTTCTGCAGAGACCACATTCACAGTAAATGCTGCAAATGTTGGCCAAATCGAAAATGACCTCTAAATGACAAGCATGCTATAATGCGGATCTAACACTGATCGGATTGAATTGCAGCCTAAATCTTTTACTAACAATTTGGAATGTAAAACTATGAAAACCATACTGCTTATGCTAATACTTCATTCAGAAAGTATTCACACCCCTTGACTTTTCCACATTTTGTTGTGTTACAGCCTGAATATAAAATAGATTAAATTGAGAATTTGTGTCACTGGCCTACACACAATATTCCATAATGTCAGTGGAATTATGTTTTTAGAAATGTTTACAAATTAATACAAATGAAAAGCTGAAATGTATTGAGTCAATAAGTATTCAACCCCTTTATTATGGCAAGCCTAAATAAGTTCAGGAATAAAAAAGTCACATACTAATTTTAATGAACTCCATATGTGTGCAATAATATTGTTTATCATGATTTTTGAATGACTACCTCATCTATGTATCCCAATTATCTGTAAGAAAAAGAAGGGCACCTATTGGTAGTTTGGTACAGTGAGGGATAAAAGTATTTGATCCCCTGCAGATTTTGTATGTTTGCCCACTGACAAAGAAATGATCAGTCTATACATTCAATATCCCTTTGAGTTATTAAATATACTTTGGATGGTGTATCAATATACCCAGTCACTACAAAGATACAGGGGTCCTACCTAAAACTGCATAGGGATTTCACCATGAGGCCAATGGTGACTTTAAAACAGTTACAGATTGGCTGTTGTAGTTACTGTTGTAATTACAACAGACTGGCTGTTGTAGTTACTCCACAATACTAATCTAATTGACAGAGTGAAAAGCCGGAAGCCTGTACAGAATAAAAATATTCCAAAACATGTGTCCTGTTTGCAATAAGGCGGTAAAGTAAAACTGCAAAATATGTAGCAAAGAAATTAACTTTATGTCCTGAATACAAAGTGTTATGTTTGGGGCAAATCCAACACACATCACTGAGTACCACTCTTCATAGTTTCAAGCATAGTGGTGGGTGCCTCATGTAATGGATATGCTTGTCATCGGCAAGGACTAGGGTGGTTTTTTTTTAAATAAAAAGAAACGGAATAGAACTAAGCACAGGCAAAATCCTAGAGTAAAACATGGTTCAGTCTGCTTTCCAACAGACACTGGGAGACAAATTCACCTTTCAGCAGAACAATAACCTAAAACACAAGGCCAAATATACAATGGAGTTGCTTACCAAGACCACATTAAAAGTTAATGAGCGGTCTAGTTACAGTTTTGACATAAATCTGCTTGAAAATCTATGGCAAGTCTGGCAAATGCCTGTCTAGCAATGACCAACAACTAACATGAGCTTGAATCATTTAAAAAAAAATAATATGCAAACATTGTACAATCCAGGTGTGCATAGCTCTAAGAGACTTACCCAGAAAGACTCACACCCTGTTATTGCTGCCAAAGGGGATTTTAACATGTATTGATTCACGGATATTGAATACTTATGTAAATGAGATATTTCTGTATTTAATTTTCAGTTGTTTAGCAAATCCATTTTGAATTCAGGCTGCATATTCAATTAAAACATTTGATGAATTACGTTCAAAAATGATTTTTAAAAATCCACATTGGTATTCATAAAACATGCATGTGGTCCATATACTCAGGGCCGTCATGCACCCATTACTTTAGAGGGGGCACAAAGTACGTGAGGATGTACACTACCGGTCAAAAGTTTTAGAACACCTACTTATTCAAGGGTTTTTCTTTATTTTGACTATTTCCTACAGTGTAGAATAATAGTGAAGACATCAAAACTATGAAATAACATATATGGAATCATGTAGTAACCAGAAAAGTGTTAAACAAATCAAAATAAATGTTATATTTGAGATTCTTCAAACAGCCCCACCCTTTGCCTTGATGCCAGCTTTGCACACTCTTGGCATTCTCTCAACCAGCATTAATGAGGTAGTCACCTGAAATGCATTTAAATTAACAGGTGTGCTTTCTTAAAAGCTAATTTGTGGAATTCCTTTCCTTCTTAATGTGTTTGAGCCAATCAGTTGTGTTGTGACAAGGTAGGGGTGGTATAAAGAAGATAGCCCTATTTGATAAAAGACCAAGTCCATATTATGGCAAGAACAGCTCAAATAAGCAAAGAGAAACGACAGTCCCTCATTACTTTAACTTCTTATGGCTTGGGGGCAGTATTTTCACGTCTGGATGAGAAGCGTGCCCAAAGTAAACTGCCTGTTTCTCAGGCCCAGAAGCTAGGATATGCATGGTAGTATGCATGGTAGTATTGGATAGAAAACACCCTAAAGTTTCTAAAACTGTTAAAATAATGTCTGTGATTATAACAGAAATTATTTGGCAGGCGAAACCTCGAGGACAATTCTTCCAGGATTTCTTTTTTTTAGGTCATTGGATTTTCCAATACTTTTCTATGGGGAAGCCAAATTATTAGGACCCAGATTGCAGTTCCTATGGCTTCCACTAGATGTCAACAGTCTTTAGAATTGTTCGATGTTTTTTTTTTTAAATGAAGAAGTAGTCATATTCTTTCTAAGTGTCACTCAGGTGGACTCTAGTCTTTTGGTGCGCATGAATGAGAGCGCGCTCTGTGTTGTTTTTCTCCGGTATTGGAAACAGTTTATTCCGTCTTAAATTTTATCGATTATTTACATTTTAGGGTACCTGAGGTCAGATTAGAAATGTTGCTTGAAATGTTTGGACCAAGTTTACAGGTAACTTATTAGATCCTTTGTAGGCATGTTGGGCGAGTTGGAACCGGTGTATTTCTGAATCAAACGCACCAAATAAACTGACATTTATGGGATATAAAGAAGGCCTTTTTGAACAAAACAACCATTCATTGTGTAACTGAGACCTTTGGGATTGCAAAAAGATGAAGATCGTCAAAGGTAAGCGATTTATTTTATCGCTATTTCTGACTTTCATGATGCATCTGTTTGGTTAGAAAATGTTTTTCATGCTTTTGTATGCGGTCCTCAGATAATCACATGGTATGCTTTTTCAAAAAAGCCTTTTTGAAATCTGACAAAGCGGCTGGATTAACAAGAAGTTAATCTTTAAACTGATGTATAACACTTGTATTTTTATGAATGTTTATTATGACTATTTCTGTATTTTGAATTTGGCGCTCTGGAATTTCACCGGATGTTGTCGAGGTGGGTCGCTAGCGGAACGCCTGCGCCAGAAAGGTTTTAAGACATGAAGGTCAGTCAATACGGAATATTTCAAGAACTTTGCAAGTTTCTGCAAGTGTAGTCACAAAAAACATCAAGCTCTATGATGAAACTGGCTCTCATGAGGACTGCCACAGGAAAGGAAGACCCAGAGTTACCTCTGCTGCAGAGGATAAGTTCATTAGAGTTACCATCCTCAGAAATTGCAGCCCAAATAAATGCTTTACGGAGTTCAAGTAACAGACACATCTCAACATCAACTGTTCAGAGGAGACTGTGTGAATCAGGCCTTCATGGTCGATTTGCTGCAAAGAAACCACTACTAAAGGACACCAATAAGAAGAAGAGATTTGCTTTGACCACGAAACACGAGCAATGGACATTAGACTGGTGGAAATTTGTCCTCTTTTCTGGAGTCCAAATTAGAGATTTTTGGTTCCAACCGCTGTGTCTTTGTGAGATGCGGTGTGGGTGAACAGATGATCTCTGTATGTATATTTCCCACCGTAAAGCATGGAGGAGGAGGTGTTATGTGTGGGGGTGCTTTGCTGGTGACACTGTCTGTGATTTATTTAGTATTCAAGGGACACTCAACCAGCATGGCTACCACAGCATTCTGCAGCGATACGCCATCCCATCTGGTTTGGGCTTAGTTTGACTATCATTTGTTTTTCAACAGGACAATGACCCAACACACCTCCAGGTTGTGTAAGGGCTATTTAACCTCTCTAGGGTAGGTGGCACCAAATCGTCCCACCTACGTAACAGCCAGTGTAATCCCGTGGCGCGTTATTCAAAAACCTCAAAAATGCAAAAACTTCAATTTTTCAAACATATGACTATTTTACACCATTTTAAAGACAAGACTCTCGTTAATCTAACCACACTGTCCGATTTCAAAAAGGCTTTACAACGAAAGCAAAACATTAGATTATGTCAGCAGAGTACCCAGCCAGAAATAATCAGACACCCATTTTTCAAGCTAGCATATAATGTCACATAAACCCAAACCACAGCTAAATGCAGCACTAACCTTTGATGATCTTCATCGGATGACAACCCTAGGACATTATGTTATACAATACATGCATGTTTTGTTCAATCAAGTTCATATTTATATCAAAAACCAGCTTTTTACATTAGCATGTGACTAGCATGTGACTAGCATTCCCACCGAACACTGCCAGTGAATTTACTAAATTACTCACGATAAACGTTCACAAAAAGCATAACAATTATTTTAAGAATTATAGATACAGAACTCCTCTATGCACTCGATATGTCCGATTTTAAAATAGCTTTTCGGTGAAAGCACATTTTGCAATATTCTCAGTAGATAGCCCGGCATCACAGGGCTAGCTATTTAGACACCCAGCAAGTTTAGCACTCACCAAAGTCAGATTTACTATAAGAAAAATGTTATTACCTTTGCTGTCTTCGTCAGAATGCACTCCCAGGACTTCTACTTCAATAACAAATGTTGGTTTGGTTCAAAATAATCCATAGTTATATCCAAACAGCGGCGTTTTGTTCGTGCGTTCAAGACACTATCCGAAAGGATAAATAAGGGTGACGAGCATGGCGCAATTCGTGACAAAAAAATTCTAAATATTCCATTACCGTACTTCGAAGCATGTCAACCGCTGTTTAAAATCAATTTTTATGCCATTTTTCTCAGAAAAAAGCGATAATATTCCGACCGGGAATCTGCGTTTAGGTAAACAGACGAAAGAAAATAAAGCATTCGGTCGACTCGGGCACGCGCCTAAGCCCATAGTACTCTAATCGGCCACTTGCCAAAAGCGATAATGTGTTTCAGCCAGAGGCTGCCTCGATATCGTTCAGCTTTTTCCCGGGTTCTGAGAGCCTATGGGAGCCGTAGGAAGTGTCACGTTAGAGCAAAGATCCTCAGTCTTCAATAAAAAGAGCCAAGATGAAACACAACTTGTCAGACAGGCCACTTCCTGCATGGATCTTCTCAGGTTTTGGCCTGCCATTTGAGTTCTGTTATACTCACAGACACCATTCAAACAGTTTTAGAAACTTTAGGGTGTTTTCTATCCAAAGCCAATAATTATATGCATATTCTAGTTACTGGGCAGGAGTAGTAACCAGATTAAATCGGGTACGTTTTTTATCCGGCCGTGTCAATACTGCCCCCTAGCCCTAACAGGTTAACCAAGAAGGAGAGTGATGGAGTGCTGTATCAGATGACCTGGCCTCCACAATCCCCCGACCTCAACCAAATTGAGATGGTTTGGGATGAGTCGGACAGCAGAGTGAAGGAAAAGCAGCCAACAAGTGCTCAGCATATGTGGGAACTCCTTCAAGACTGTTGGAAAAGCATTCCACGTGAAGCTGGTTGAGTGAAGGGTGGCTACTTTGAAGAATATCAAATCTGAAATATATTTTATTTGTTTAACACTTTTTTGGTTACAACATGATTCCATATGTGTTATTTCATATTTTTGATGTCTTCACTATTACTACAATGTAGAAAATATTAAAAATAAAGAAAAACCCTTGAATGAGTAGGTGTGTCCAACATTTGACTGGTTCTGTATCCTCTGTAGTAATTTTGCTTACACTGTACATTTTCTGTGTATATTACTCTCCCTTCTCCCTTCCTGGGTGGTACTGTGTTTTCTATTTATTATAGACAGATCTGGACAGAGAAACCATTTAAATCATCATTATTCTGCCCTCTAAAATCCTTGACAGGTGGCACCATTGACTGATTACATCAATATGTGTTGTATAATAAATAAATATTATTTTGAAAGAATAGCTGTGAAATAGTTTGCATAAAAGAAAGGCCCAAGAAATCTGATCACAATGCTGACACAATTTAATACCATGTGCAGACACATTTCTGGAAATGTGGGCACAATCAGAATGTAGACAAGATCAGGACAAAGGACCCATGTTAGCACCAGGTATAAACGGGGATATAAGGACACATCATAACAAGCTTCTGTCATTATAGTGCACACAATTACATCTCAATTCCAATTAGATTTAAATTACAGTTTAGGTTACAAGTATTGTATTTACTCATTCTTACAGGCTAGGGGCTATGGTTAGAGTTAAGGTTGAACCAGGATATGACTATGAAGCTACGGTTAGGGTTAGGTTTTAACCAGGATGTGGATATAAAAATAGGTTTAGGGTTAGGTTTAAAGTTTAATTCCAGGCTACCTTTTAAAATATCCCTGTTGAGTGGAGATATTGAGTTTAGCTAACTCAAAATAACAATTTAATCTAACTCAAATGAATAATTAGATCCAACTCAAAATAATAAGTTTACCCAATTCACAAATAGTCAAATCAAATCAAATCAAATTTTATTTGTCACATACACATGGTTAGCAGATGTTAATGCGAGTGTAGCGAAATGCTTGTGCTTCTAGTTCCGACCATGCAGTAATATCTAACAAGTAATCTAACCTAACAATTTCACAACAACTACCTTATACACACAAGTGTAAAGGAATGAATAAGAATATGTACATAAAAATAAATGAATGAGCAATGGCCGAACGGCATTGGCAAGATGCAGTAGATGGTATAGAGTACAGTATATACATATGAGATGAGTAATGTAGGGTATGTAAACATTACATAAAGTGTCATTGTTTAAAGTGGCTAGTGATACATTTATTACATACATTTTTCATTATTAAAGTGGCTAGAGATGAGTCAGTATGTTGGCAGCAGCCACTCAATGTTAGTAATGGCTGTTTCACAGTCTGATGGCCGAGAGGCTGTTTTTCAGTCTCTCGGTCCCCGCTTTGATGCACCTGTACTGACCTTGCCTTCTGGATGATAGCGGGGTGAACAGGCAGTGGCTCGGGTGGTTGTTGTCCTTGATGATCTTTTTAGCCTTCCTGTGACATCGGGTGGTGTAGGCGTCCTGGAGGGCAGGTAGTTTGCCCCCGGTGATGCGTTGTGCAGACCTCACTACCCTCTGGAGAGCCTTACGGTTGTGGGCAAAGCAGTTGCCATACCAGGCGGTGATACAGACTGACAGCATGCTCTCGATTGTGCATCTGTAAAAGTTTGTGAGTGTTTTTGGTGACAAGACAAATTTCTTCAGCCTCCTGAGGTTGAAGAGGCGCTGCTGTGCGTTCTTCACCATGCTGTCTGTGTGGGTGGACCATTTCAGTTTG
This sequence comes from Salmo salar, assembly GCF_965601325.2. Classification (NCBI taxonomy): domain Eukaryota; kingdom Metazoa; phylum Chordata; class Actinopteri; order Salmoniformes; family Salmonidae; genus Salmo; species Salmo salar. The sequence continues at coordinate 35,502,262 of NC_138306.1, read as the reverse complement.
TCCGTGATGTGTACGCCGAGGAACTTAAAACTTTCCACCTTCTCCACTGCTGTCCCGTCGATTTGCATAGGGGGCTGCTCCCTCTGCTGTTTCCTGAAGTCCACGATCATCTCCTTTGTTTTGTTGACATTGAGTGTGAGGTTATTTTCCTGACACCACACTCCGAGGGCCCTCACCTGCTCCCTGTAGGCCGTCTCGTCGTTGTTGGTAATCAAGCCTACCAATGTAGTGTCGTCTGCAAACTTGCATGGCCACACAGTCATGGGTGAACAGGGAGTACAGGAGAGGACTGAGAACGCACCCTTGTGGGGCCCCAGTGTTGAGGATCAGCGGGGTGGAGATGTTGTTACCTACCCTCACCACCTGGGGGCGGCCCGTCAGGAAGTTCACACAGGGCGGGGGCGAGACCCAGGGTCTCAAGCTTAATGATGAGTTTGGAGGGTACTATGGTGTTAAAGTATTAACAAGATCATCTATGTGAGCATTCATGCTTTCAAAATGAGTTCAACTCCAAATAAGAATTGTATATAACTCAAAACAATATTAATAATAACAATATTACCAATAAGCAAGATGTAGCCTCACAACAACTTTATTTTCTGCACCTCAAGCAGGCATCAGGGGAGAAGCTAAAAGTCAAGTGGATATTTTTAGCTCCATCAGGAAAATTACAGCCATCATTTACTAAACATCTCAGCATACAAGAGTGAGGAGCAGTATACTGTATAGATTACACTGAACAAAAATATAAATGCAACATGCCACAATTTCAAAGACTTTACTGAGTTACAGTTCATATAAGGAAATCAGTAAATTGAAATAAATTCATTAGGCCCAAATCTATGGATTTCACATGACTGGCAATACAGATATGCATCTGTTGGTCACTGATACCTTAAAAAAAGTAGGTGTGTGGATCAGAAAACCAGTCAGTATCTGCTGTGACCACCATTTGCCTCATGCAGCGTGACACATCTCCTTCACATAGAGTTGATCAGGCTGTTGATTGTGGCCTGTGGAATGTTGTATCCTCTTCAATGGCTGTGCGAAGTTGCTGGATATTTGCAGGAATTGGAAAACGCTGTAATACACGCCGATCCAGAGCATCCCAACCATGCTCAATGGGTGACATGTCTGGTGAGTATGCAGGCCCTGGAAGAACTGGGACATTTTCAGCTTCCGGAAATTGTGCACAGATCCTTGTAACATGTGGCCATGCTTTATCATGCTGAAACATGAGGTGGTGGCAGATCAATGGCACAAATCACTACAATATGCCTCAAGATCTCGTTACGGTATCTCTGTGAATTCATTTTGCCATCAATAAAATGCAATTGTGTTTGGTGTCCATAGCTTACAGTATGCCTGCCCATACCATAACCCCACTGCCACCATGGAGCACTCTGTTCACAACGTTGACATCAGCTAAGGTTTCTGACAGTTTGTGCAGATATTCTTTGTTTGTGCAAACCCCCAGTTTCATCAGTTGTCTGGGTGGCTGGTCTCAGACGATCCCGCAGGTGAAAAAAACGGATGTGGAGGTCCTGGGCTGGCGTGGTTATATGTGGTCTGCGGTTGTGAGGCCGGTTGGACGTATTGCCAAATTCTCAAAAATTCTCTTATTGTAGAGAAATTAAAATTTAATTCTCTGGCAACAGCTCTGGTGGACATTCCTGCAGTCAGCATGCCAATTGCACGCTCCCTCAAAACTTGTGACATCTGTGGCATTGTGTTGTGTGACAAAATTGCGCATTTTAGTAAAGGGGTGTCCCCGAATTAAAAAACATCTTCTTTGTTCTTTCGACCAATCGACTGGTTGAAATGTTAAAATGTGTATTTTCCATATACTGTGCATTCGGAAAGTATTCAGACCCCTTTAATTTTCCCACATTTTGTTACATGTCCAGCCTTATTCTAAAATGCATTCTCATTACTAAAATGCATTCTCAACCCAATATCACAAAGCGAAAACAGTTTTTTTGTGCAAATTTATAAAAAATTATATACAGAAATACATAATTTAAATAAGTATTCAGACCCTTGCTATGAGACTCAAAATTGAGCTCAGGTGCATCCTGTTTCCATTGATCATCCTTGAGATGTTTCTACAACTTGATTGGAGTCCACCTGTGGTAAATTCAATTGATTGGACATGAGATGGAAAGGCACACACCTGTTTAAAAAAGATCCCACAGTTGATAGTGCAAGATAGAGAAAAAACTAACTCCAAGATAGGATTATGTCGAGGCACAGATCTAGGGAAGGGTACCAAAACATTCTTGCATCATTGAAGTTCCCCAATAACACAGTGGCCTCCATCATTATTAAATGTAAGAAGTTTGCAACCACGAAGACTTCCTGTAGCTGGCTGCCCGGCCAAATTGAGCAACCGGGGGAGAAGGACCTGGGTCAGGGAGTTAACCGAGAACCCAATGGTTACTCTGCCAGAGTTCCAGAGTTCCTCTGTGGAGATGGGAGAACCTTCTAGAAGGACAACCCTCTCTGCAGCACTCCAGCACCCCACCCATCAGGCCTTTATGGTAGAGTGGCGGACAGAAACCACTCCTCAGTAAAAGGAACATGATAGCCCGCTTGGAGTTTGCCAAACGGCAGCTAAAGGACTCTCAGACCATGAGAAACAAGATTCTCTGGTCTAATGAAACCAAAATTGAACACTTTAGCCTGAATGCCAAGCATCAAGTCTGGAGGAAATGTTACCATCCCTACGGTGAAGCATGGTGGTGGCAGCATCATGTGGTGGGGATGTTTTTCAGCAGCAGGGACAGAGAGACTAGTCAGGATTGAGGGAAAGATGAATGGAGCAAAGTACAGAGAGATCCTTGATGAAAATCTGCTCCAGAGCAGGACCTTCGACTGGGGCAAAGGTTCACCTTCCAACAGGGCAACGACCCTAAGCACACAGCCAAGACAACACATGTCCTTGAGTGGCCCAGCCAGAGCCTGGACTTGAACCCTATCGAACATCTCTGGAGAGACCTGAAAATAGCTGCGCAGCGACGCTTCCCAAACAACCTGACAGAGCTTTTAAAAAATATATATATATTTCACCTTTATTTAACCAGGTAGGCCAGTTGAGAACAAGTTCTCATTTACAACAGTTTAAGAGGATCTGCAGAGAAGAATGGGAGAAACTCTCAAATACAGTTGAACCAAGCTTGCAGCATCATACAGTGCCTTGCAAAAGTATTCATCCCCATTGCCATTTTTTCCTATTTTGTTGCATTACAACCTATAATTTAAATGTATTTTTATTTGGATTTCATGTAATGAATATACACGAAATAGTCAAATTCTTGAAGTGAAATGAAAAAAAATTCACCCCCTTTGCTATGAAGCCCCTAAATAAGATCTGGTGCAACCAATTGCCTTCAGAAGTAACATAATTTGTTAAATAAAGTCCACCTGTGTGCAATCTAAGTGTCACATGATCTATCACATGATCTCAGTATATATATACCTGTTCTGAAAGGCCCCAGAGTCTGAAACACAACTAAGCAAGGGGCACCACCAAGCAAGTGACACTATGAAGACCAAGGTGCTCTCCATACAGGTCAAAGAAAAAGTTGTGGAGAAGTACAGATCAGGGTTGGGTTATAAAAAAATATATGAAACTTTGCACATCCCACGGAGCACCGTTAAATCCATTATTAAAAAATGGAAAGAATATGGCACCACAACAAACCTGCCAAGAGAGGGCCGCCCACCAAAACTCACGGACCAGGCAAGGAAGGCATTAACCAGAGAGGCAACAAAGAGACCAAAGATAACCCTGAAGGAGCAGCAAAGCGCCACAGCGGAGATTGGAGTATGTGTCCAGTGGACCACTTTAAGCCGAACACTCCACAGAGCTGGGCTTTACGGAAGAGTGTCCAGAAAAAAATAAGCAAACATGTTTGGTGTTCACCAAAAGGCATGTGGGAGACTCCCTAAACATATGGAAGAAGGTACTCTGGTCAGATGAGACTAAAATTGAGCTTTTTGGCCATCATGGAAAATGCTATATCTGGCGTGAACCCAACACATCTCATCACCCCATGAGCACCATCCCTACAGTGAAGCATGGTGGTGGCAGCATCATGCTGTGGGGAAGTTTTTCATCGGCAGGGACTGGGAAACTGGTCAGAATTGAAGGAATGATGGATGGCGCTAAATACAGGGAAATTCTTGAGGGAAACCTGTTTCAGTCTTCCAGAGATTTGAGACTGGGACGGAGGTTCACCTTCCAGCAGGACAATGACCCTAATCAAACTGTTAAGCCACACTTGAGTGGTTTAAGGGGAAACATTTAGATGTCTTGGAATAGCCTAGTCAAAGCCCAGACCTCAATTCAATTGAGAATATGTGGTATGACTTAAAGATTGCTGTACACCAGCGGAACCCATCCAGCTTGAAGGAGCTGTAGCAGTTTAGCCTTGAAGAATGGGCAAACATCTCAGTGGCTCGATGTGCCAAGCTTATAGGGACATACCCCAAGAGACTTGCAGCTGTAATTGCTGCAAAAGGTGGCTCTACAAAGTATTGACTTTGGGGGGGTGAATAGTTATGCACGCTTAAGTTCTCAGTTTTTTTGTCTTATTTCTTGTTTGTTTAAAAACATATATATTTTGCATCTTCAAAGTGGTAGGCATGTTGTGTAAATCAAATGATACAAACCCCCCAGAAATCTATTTTAATTCCAGGTTGTAAGGCAACAAAATAGGAAAAATGCCAAGGGGGTTGAATACTTTCACAAGCCACTGTACCCAAGAAGACTTGAGGTGGTAATCGCTGGCAAAGGTGCTTCAACAAAGTACAGAGTAAAGAGTCTGAATACTTATGTAAATATTTCAGTTTTTTATTTTGTATACATTTTTAAACATTTAAGTTTTGCTTTGTTATTATGGGGTATTGTGTGTGTAGATTGATGAGGGGGAAAAAACGATTTTATCAATTTTAGAATGTTTCAATTGTATTTTTATTTTTATTTAACCCTTATTTAATTAGGCAAGTCAGTCAAGAACAAATTCTTATTTTACAATGATGGCCTACCCCGGCCAAACCCTCCCCTAACCCGGCCAAACCCTCCCCTAACCCGGACGACTCTGTGCCAATTGTGTGCCGTCCTATGGGAATAAGGCTGTAACGTATTTTTTTTTTGAAAAAGTCAAGGCCTCTGAATACTTTCCGATTGCACTGTATAAACACACCCTATGTGTTTTAATAAAATCACATATATGTAGGCTATTGATTTTGTCTGATGCTTTAAGCACAATGTGATTAAATAATGAAGAAACACAAATTACTCAAGAGGGCACCAGAGATCAAGATAGCCTAACCAGAAGAAAAAAACCTGTTCCCGAACCACCTCCTCCTCCTGCTGCTGCTGGCCTTCGCAGATTCTGCCATTATGCTCCTAAAGTTGCCGGTAATAGGTTACACCAGGGGGTCGGCAACCTTTTCCATTTGGAGTGTCAATTTTTACCACTTCCACCGATCTGCGTGCCAGTTATGATTTTCATATGCACATTTTCGTGGAACAGTTTAATTTATTTCACAATAGTCTTCGTATCTGAAAATCATTGTCATGTGATTAATAAAAATTTGATATAAATCTAAATGAAAATTATACAAATCTTTAAGTAACTTATATTGCCATTGCCACCTATGTAAAAAATAACCTACCTAAAGACAACATCTAAAAATATTGCAGCCTTCATGTGGAAAATATCCAGATAAAAATAAATCAAGTTGTCTACGCATGGCCTGTCTGACAAGGAACTTGAAACATTGTGTCAACTATCAACTTGGACCAGCCTGAAACTTGCACAACAAACTTGAAACATTCTATAAAATATTCTGGAACCTCAAGAGTTTCCCGTGCTAGTGAGCCCTGGAGAGACACAGCTGTATTTGCGCAAGGGATAAGAAGAAATCAGGTCGGCTTATTTTTTTAAGTTTACACTTGATCAGATAATTATTTTCATTTTTTTCAAGCCGATTGGTTATCGAAAGGGAGCGAGCTGGAAAGATCCTGTGTCCTGTGTTGCTCAGTTGGTAGAGCATGATGTTTGCAACGCCAGGGTTGTGTGTTCGATTCCCACGGGGGACCAGTACGGAGAAAAAAAAAATGTATGAAATGTATGCATTCACTACTGTAAGTCGATCTGGATAAGAGTGCCTGCTAAAATGTAAGATTGTTCAAATAGGCTACATTGAGGAACTATTGTCATTCTTAATGGATGTAAAAACAGAGTTTGTTTACTTGCTGTTTGAGGTGAAGAAAAAATTACCTTGAGAAGCTCCACAGCTCCTTATTGGTGTTGAGTTAAGACAATCAGAAATACTATCAGATCCCCAAATGGGCACATTTATAAGCCTACATTTGTGTGCAGGCCAGGTGGTCTAGGCCTCCTTTTATGTATAATCAGTTGGGCATCCTTACTCAACACGAGCACTCCAAACAAAACACAATTAACACATTGACAACTCGGAAATGGAATGAAATAAACCAAAACTTGTTTCTCACAAGTGTAGCCTAGGTTGTTCGCTTTGCAAACAACATGTCCACTCTGACAATGAGAACTGTAAAAGACTGGAATAATAATATTTTGAATGCATTAACAGAAACACGGTAACCAAACAAACATTAGATTAGAAATAATGGAAATTAACGGTAAAGGTACTACTGGTGATACTGGTGTGCCATCCCTGGGGCTTCCGCAATGGATTAGTCCACTGAGACAGGCGTCAATCAAGATGTGCCACATTTATTTTTTGTATCTCTGTCGACCAACAGCCTATTGACCAAACAATCGACCGGTCGACTAAATCGGGTCAGCCCTACATTTTAGAGTGCCATTTTATTGTCCCCAGGACAAGGTGCACCTGTGTAATGATGCTGTTTAATGCTGTTTAATAAGCATCATAATCATGCTGTTTAATCAGCTTCTTGATATGTCACACCTGTCAGTTTGATGGATTATCTTGGCAGGAGAAATGCTCAATAACAGTGATGTAAACAAATTTGTGCACACGGAACATTTCTGGAATCTTTTATTTCAGCTCATGAAAAATGGGACCAACACTTTACATGTTACGTTTAGATTTTAGTTCAGTATAGATGCAAAAGCCTTTTAAAATTTCTAACAGCAACCTCTCCTATCACTTCTTCCCTCATTTCATTGGTGTTGTTAAAAGGTAGGCAGGATATAAAAACTAAGACCATTGATTTCACATTGTTTGTACCATATACTGTAGTTTCTCTCTAATGTGCAATGAAAACATTACAGATCTCCACTCCCTATCCATTCACAGGTTATGGAGCTGTTCTTCCCCCACATGGCCACAGCCATGGTAACAAGTTTAGGCTGTTGTCAATAATTCATAGGTACTCATTGAAAAAGTGAGTCTGCAAAACCATTAAACCTCCACTGCTGTTTGAAAAGTCCCGTTGATTTATTTACAACAAAAAACGTTGGTCTAAGTTAGAGTGCTGAATCGTAGAGAAAAGGTTTGATCAGAGTCATGACGCTGGTGAAAGCGTTCTTCTTTTAGCTTTCAAGTTTTTTGTCTTCTTCAGAGTTTTTAATGTCACAGTGTTACCAGAGTTGCTCTTGCTGGAGGGCAAAGGACACAGAAAGCAAATACCCACTGGGCACAGACGTCAATTAAACGACTATTCCACGTTGGTTTAACGTAATTTCATTGAAATTATGTGGAAACAATGTTGATTCAACCAGTGTGTGCCCAGTGGGCAGCTGTCTTGGTTCTGTCTTAAAGTTCAACACCTTGCTCCATCACCATGGGGCGGCAGGTAGCCTAGTGGTTAGAGTGTTGGACTAGTAACCGAAAGGTTGCAAGATTGTATCCCCGAGCTGACAAGGTAAAAATGTGTCGTTCTGCCCCTGAACAAGGCAGTTAGCCCTCTGTTCCTAGGCCGTCAATAAAATAAGAATTTGTTCTTAACTGACTTGCCTAGTTAAATAAACACCACACTATGTTGTTCCTGTCATTGTGATGGATGACAGGCAAACTGCTACACTGACTGTGCTACCAGCAAGAAGAGACAAAGAAAGATGTTTATCTGCATGTTGTTGCTTTTACAACACAGCACTCATTTGATCACAGTCGCAGTTTTCAGATATGAGCTTCCTGTCTGGTGTGTGGATGCTGGAGGTTCTGTCTGCTTTGCCTCCTGCTGAGTCTTCATTCAAAGGCCCGTCTGACTGATATCATACCACACTACGTATTCACTCAACAAACATCTACTACTGTCAATGGACAGGTAGGCTCCTGTGGGAAATAGACACAGACAGACAGACCCACGAACACACACACCAGTGGTGGTCGGTGCCGTTTAAGATGAGGGAGGACACTTTTTTTTATGAGCATGGCCTTATTTCTATTACAGCATATTGAATGACTGTCATTCATATTCCATTCACCCAGGTCAATGTAACATCGATATGTTTAGGCTACTGCATGATACTCAAATGTTCCCTATACCCATTATGAGGTTGATACAACCTAGCCTACAATTGAAAGTTTACAACTTAATCAAGGTGACAGACAGTGACACATTCAATACCGCCTTGCACACTATTGCCTACATCTAGCTGATCTAGGGTGTAATCATTAGTACAACAATAGCAAACAAGAGTTTCTTTTGGACAAATTCAGGTATGTTTATCCCCGTTTCGTTCCGTTTGCTTCCGTTTAAGAATTTTTTTTCAGCAGAATAGGCGGAATGAATACACCCCTGATCACCCACAAACACAGTTCACTTTCATAGCAGCAACATACAAACAGCATGATCACTTTGCTTATTGTATAATTCCTTCTCACATCTACTCATTCTCCTCCTCTCACCTTTTCCCTTCACTTGTGGACATCACTGTGCAACACAATAGCCGTCTGTGACAAGGCAAAAAAAACTTTCCAAGCCGAACGTTTATACCATAAGCGCTAACCGCTACACACAGCCTACATCGTTGTCACCATATTAGCTAACGTCATAGTCAACATAGCTACTAGAACTAACGGGTTAGTAAACCTTCTACAATCATGTAGTACAGTGTACAGCAAGCAGTGTAGCAGATACACTCCCTCTCTCTTGTTCAAAACTGTTCAACTGTTGGCTTTCTCTCTCTTTGAGTCAACTACTTACCACATTTTGTGCACTGCAGTGCTAGCAAGCTGTAGCGTATGCTGTCAGTACTAGATTCATTATCTGATTCTTTGTTTGGGTGGACAACATGTCAGTTCATGCTGCAAGAGCTCTGATAGGTTGGAGGACGTCCTCCAGAAGTTGTCATAATTACTGTGTAAGTCTATGGAAGTGGGTGAGAGCCATGAGCCTCCTAGGTTTTGTATTGAAGTCATTGTACCCAGAGGAGGATGGAAATTAGCTGTCCGGCTACACCATAGTGCTACCCCAGAGAGTGTTGTTGAGGCTACTGTAGACCTTCATTGCAAAACAATGTTTTTTAATTAATTATTTGGTGACGTGAATATGTTTAGTATAGTTTTATCTAAAAACTTAACTTTTTTAAATGTTTAACTATTTTTTAATTTTTCTGAGATTCACTGAGGAGGATCTTCCTCCACTGACACACACACACACACACACACACACACACACACACACACACACACACACACACACACACACACACACACACACACACACACACACACACACACACACACACACACACACACAATGAACATGAAGAGTCATGATCTGTTAGGGGAAATAAAAAATAAAAAACTTTACATCAATTTTTAATGGGCCGGTTGTGCCACTTGGCAGCCGTGACCTGCTCAGACCTCGCTCAAAATCCTAAGTGAGTGCAGAGTGAATGAGAAGGTTTATCAGGAGATCCATCCCAATGAGATCATCATGAAGTAGTCAGCTAGTGTACCTGCTCCTGTATGTGTGTCTTCAACTGTCTGTACCTCAGATTTTGACCAAACTTGTCAACCTTTGTTTAACAAAGTATATACTATAGGCTAAGCACTGTTTTTTTGGTAACACTTTACTTGACACCCAGCGTCATAACACGTTATGATACGGTCATAACCATGTCATAATGTGTTATAACAGCTAGCATAACTTGTCATAACCTGTTATAATATGGTCATAACACTGTCATGACACATATACAGTACCAGTCAAACATTTGGACACAGCTACTCATTCACAGCTCAACTGATTGGCTCAAACGCATTAAGAAGGAAAGAAATTCCACAAATTAACAAGGCACACCTGTTAATTGAAATGCATTCCAGGTGACTACCTCATGAAGCTGGTTGAGAGAATGCCAAGAGTGTGCAAAGCTGTCATCAAGGCAAAGGGTGGCTACTTTAAAGAATATAAAATATAATTATATTTGTTTAACACTTTTTTGGTTACTACATGATTCCATATGTGTTATTTCATAGTGTTGATGTCTTCACTATTATTCTACAATGTAGAAAATATTACAAATAAATAAAAACCCTTGAATGAGTAGGTGTGTCCAAACTTTTGACTGGTACTGTATTTAGACCTGCTGTGACATATAATGTGTTATTTTATGACTGGTTATGACACCTACATAAGAGTGCCACAATCCGCAAAACCTACTACACAAGACAAAATATTTCATTACACCATATCCTACGAGTCAACAGTATATTTGTATTATATAATTTTTTGACATATTAAATTATCATTGTAATTGTGCACACATTGATGTCAGACATGCACCTATCACAATGCTCTGTTGCTGATGACTAGAATGAAAGCAGGAGCAGATTTCAGAGGCAGGACAAGACAACCTCTTTTTGAATGATGACTGATATACAGTTGAAGTCAGAATTTTACATACACCTTAGCCAAATACATTTAAACTCAGTTTTTCACAATTCCTGACATTTAATCCTAGTACAAATTCCCTGTCTTAGGTCAGTTAGGATCACCACTGTATTTTAAGAATGTGAAATGTCAGAATAATAGCAGAGAGAATTATTTATTTCAGCTTTTATTTCTTTCATCACATTCCCAGTGGGTCAGAAGTTAAAATACACTCAATTAGTATTTGGTAGCATTGCCTTTAAATTGTTTAACTTGGGTCAAACATTTCAGGTAGCCTTCCACAAGCTTCCCACAATAAGTTGGGTGAATTTTGGCCCATTCCTCCTGACAGAGCTGGTGTAACAGAGTCAGGTTTGTAGGCCTCCTTGCTTGCACACACCTTTTCAGTTCTGCTCACAAATGTTCTATAAGATTGAGGTCAGGGGTTTGTGATGGCCACTCCAATACCTTGACTTTGTTGTCCTTAAGCCATTTTTCCACAACTTTGGAAATATGCTTGGGGTCATTGTCCATTTGGAAGACCAATTTGTGACCAAGCTTTAACTTCCTGACTGATGTCTTGAGATGTTGCTTCAATATATCCCCATAATTTTCCCCCCTCATGATGCCATCTATTTTGTGAAGTGCACCAGTCCCTCCTGCAGCAAAGCACCCCCACAACATGATGCTGCCCGCCCATGCGTCACGGTTAGGATGGTGTTCTTTGGCTTGCAAGCCTCCCTCTTTTTCCTCCGAACATAACGATGGTGATTATGGCCAAACAGTTCTATTTTTGGTTCATCAGACCAGAGGACATTTCTCCAAAAAGTATGGTCTTTGTCCCCATGTGCAGTTGCAAACCATAGTCTGGCTTTTTTATGGTGGTTTTGGAGCAGTGGCTTCTTCCTTGCTGAGCGGCCTTTCAGGTTATGTCGATATAGGACTCGTTTTACTGTGGATATGGATAATATTGTACCTGCTTCCTCCAGCATCTTCACAAGGTCCTTTGCTGTTGCTCTGGGATTGATTTGCACTTTTCGCACCAAAGTACGTTCATCTCTAGGAGACAGAACTCGTCTCCTTCATGAGCGGTATGACGGATGCGTGGTCCCGTGGTGTTTATACTTGTGTACTATTGGTTGTACAGATGAACTTGGTACCTTCAGGCATTTGGAAATTGCTCCCAAGGATGAACCAGACTTGTGGAGGTCTACAATTTATTTCTGAGTTCTTGGCTGATTTCATTTGATTTTCCCATGATGTCAAGCAAAGAGGCACTGAGTTTGAAGGTCGGCCTTGAAATACATCCACAGGTACACCTCCAATTGACTCAAATGATGTCAATTAGCCTATCAGAAGCTTCTAAAGCCATGACATAATTTTCTGGAATTTTCCTAGCTGTTTAAAGCACAGTCACCTTAGTGTATGTAAACTTCTGACCCACTGGAATTGTGATACAGTGAATTATAAGTGAAATAATCTGTCTGTAAACAATTGTTAGAAAAATGACTTGTGTCATGCACAAAGTAGATGTCCTAACCGACTTGCCAAAACTATAGTTTGTTAACAAGATATTTGTGGAGTGGTTGAAAAACAAGTTTTAATTACTCCAACCTAAGTGTATGTAAACATCCGACTTCCACTGTATGTGCATGTACGTGATAGGCATATCTGGCAAATATGATTATGATGGTCATAATTCTTCTTGGCAGTCATAAAGTGTATTTTCTTAGTCCAAGTAAAGTGATACAGGATGGTCATGAAGCATCATGACAGTGCCATAAAGTGTATTTTCTAAAAGTTATTTAAAATATGATGAAAAAAACATGACTGTAAAGAATTAATTACAAAAAAAACTAAGGATTTAAGAGACAAACTTTCAAACGAAAAGGAAACTTCTTGGCAGGGAAAAAACAAATGTAAATAAATGTGGGTTTTGACACTGTTATGTAGGTGTCATAACCAGCCATAAAACAACTCAATATTGTATGTCACAACAGGTGTAAATATATGGGTCATGACAGTGTTATGACAATATTATGACAAGTTGTGTCGGCTGTTATGACATATTAGGACATGGTTATGACCGTTCTTTTTAATTGCATGAGCCAATAAAATCTCAAATAGCTTTTTAATGGTTGATTTTGATGCATATGATGCATTTACCCAAGAAGATCAGACAAACCTTTTAACTTACTTACCTTGTCAGATATCAGCAGTCTATTGCCAACTTCTCCTCATAATAACAACCCAAGCTGGTCTAAACGTGATATGGCATGTGGACAAGTCACTTGGCTTTTATATAGCACTCAGTCTAGCCTTCTCTACAGTAACATTATTTCTGTTCGGTGTAAAACATACACATTGATCTGTCACTTAACCATGCACACAAGGCTTTTTGGTCAGATGACGCAGATGCTACGCTACAGGACTGTTTTACTAGCACAGACTGGAATATTTTCCCGGGATTCATCCAATGTCATTGAGGAGTATACCACCTCAGTCATTGGCTTCATCAATAAGTGTATCGACAACGTCATCCCCTCAGTGACCGTACGTACACATCCGAACCAGAAGCCATGGATTACAGGGAACATCCGCATCAAGCTAAAGGCTAGAGCTGCCGCTTTCAATGAGCGGGACACTAATCAGGATGCTTTTAAGATATCCTGCTACGCCCTCAGATTAACCATCAAACAGACAATACAGGATTTAGATCGAATCCTACTACACCGGCTCTGACGCTCTTCGGATGTGGCAGGGCTTCAAAACTATTACGGATTACAAAGGGAAACCCAGCCGCAAGCTGCCGAGTGACGCGAGCCTACCAGACGAGCTAAATGCTTTTTATGCTTGCTAATGAGGCAAGCAACACTGAAGCATGCATGAGAGCACCAGCTGTTCCAGATGACTGTGTGTTAACGCTCTCGGTAATCGATGTGAGCAAGACCTTTAAACAGGTCAACATTCACAAAGCCACTGGGCCAGACGGATTACCAGGACGTGTACTCAAAGTATGCGCTTTCCAACTGGCAAGTGTCCTCATTGGCCTTTTCAACCTCTCCTTGACCGAGTCTGTAATACCAACATGTTTCAATTAGAGCACCATAGTCCCTGTGCCCAAGGAAAAGAAGGTAACCTGCCTAAATTATTACCACCTCATACACTCACATTAGTAGCCATGAAGTGCTTTGAAAGCCTGATAATGGCTCACATCAACAGCATCATCCCAGATACCCTAGACCCACTCCAATTCACATTCCGCCCAAACAGATCCACAGATGACGCAATCTCAATCGCACTCCACACTGCCCTTTCCCACCTGGACAAAAGGAACACCTATGTGAGAATGCTGTTCATTGACTACAGCTCAGTGTTCAACACCATAGTGCCCACAAAGCTCATCACCAAGCAAAGGACCCTGGGACTAAACACCTCCCTCTGCACCTGGATCCTGACTTCCTGACAGGCCGCCCCCAGGTGGTAAGGGTAGGCAACAACACGTCTGCCACGCTGATCCTCAACACTGGGGCCTCTCAGGGGTGCATGCTTAGTCCTCTCCTTTTCTCTCTGTTTACCCACAACTCCATGGCCAAACACGACTCCAACACCATCATTAAGTTTGCTGATGACACAACAGTGGTAGGCCTGATCACCAACATTTATGGAACAGCGTACAGTATAAGGAATAGGTCAGAGACTTGGCAGTGTGGTGCCAGGACAATAACCTCTCCCTCAACGTGAGCAAGACAAAGGAGCTGATCGTAGACTACAGGAAAAGGAGGGCCAAACAAGCCCCCATTAACATTGACGGGGCTGTAGTGGAGCGGGTTGAGAGTTTCAAGTTCCTTGGTGTCCACATCACCAACGAACTATCATGGTCCAAACATACCAAGACAGTCGTGGAGAGGGCTTAACAACACCTTTTCCCCCTCAGGAGACTTGGCATGGGTCCCTAGATCCTCAAAGAATTCTACAGCTGCACCATCGAGAGCATCCTGACCGGTTGCATCACCGCCTGGTATGGCAACTGCTCGGCACTATGGAGGGTATTGTGTATGGCCCAGTACATCACTGGGGCCAAGCTTCCTGCCATCCAGGACCTATATACTAGGTGGTGTCAGAGGAAAGCCCAAAAAAACCTCGAAGACTCTAGTCACCCAAATCATAGACTGTTCTCTCTGCTACTGCACGGCAAGCGGTACCGGAGGACCAAGTCTAGAATCAAAAGGCTCCTTAACAGATTCTACCCCAAGCCATACGACTGCTGAACAATTAATCAAATGGCCACCAGGTCTATTTACATTTACACTGCTGCTACTCACTGTTTATTATCTATTCATAGTCACTTTACCCCTACCTTCATGTACAAATTACCTTGAATAACCTGTACCCCCTGCACATTGACCTGGTACCGGTACCCCTTGTATATAGCCTCGTTATTCTTATTTTATTGTGTTACTTTTTATTTTTTACTTCAGTTTATTTGGTAAATATTTCATTAACTCTTTCTTGAACTACATGGTTGGTTAAGGGCTCGTAAGTAAGCATTTCACGGTAAGGTCTACACCTGTTGCATTCAGCTTATGTGGCAACAAAGTTTGATTTGATTTGATCCTATTGCGTCGTCAGACTGTAGAGTGCCTTCAGAAAGTATTCACACTCCTTGACCTTTTCCACATTTTGTAGTGTTACAGCCTGAATTTAAAATTGGTTAAATTTTGATTTTGTCTCACTGGCTTACATACATTACCCCATTATGTCAAAGTGGAATTATGTTTTAATTATTTTTTTACAAATTAATAAAAAATGAAAAGCTGAAATGCCTTGAGTCAAGGCAAGCCTAAATAAGTTCAGGAAGAAAAATGTGCTTAACAAGTCACAAAATAAGTTGCGTGGACTCAATTTGTGTGCAATAATAGTCTTTATCATGGTTTTTGAATGACTACCTCATCTCTGTGCCCCACACATACAAATGTCTGTAAGATCCCTCAGTCGAGCAGTGAATTTCAAAGACAGATTTAACCAATGTCTCGCAACGAAGGGTACCTATTTGTAGATGGGTAAAAAAAAGCAGACATTGAATTTTCCTTTGAGCATGGTGAAGTTATTAATTACACTTTGGATGGTTAATCAAAACACCCAGGCACTGCAAAGATTCAGGTGTCCTTCCTAACTCATTTGCCGGAGAGGAAGGAAACCATTCAGGGATTTCACCATGTGGCCAATGGTGACTTTAAAACAATTAGAGTTTAATGGCTTAAGTCCAATAAGGTTTGGCCTAGACTAGTAAGGGAGAGAAATGTGTGTGTGTGACTAAGAAAATACAGAGGACAATTAAACTATTCATGACCTAACCTGGTTAGAACTCTAAGAAACTTACGACAGGCAACGGAGTCCTGTCAAGGTCCCGCTAATCTCGGGAGGATAGAACTGCCAGCTTGGTAGTAATAGACGAGGAATGCGGACTGTGGGGAAAGATACATCCCACCTACTGTTTGTGTGTCTGTATGTGCGTGTAAGGAGGTGGGGGAAATGGGAGTTATAAAATGTGTCTTTGCCTAATTTTTTTTAAACCCAGGGTCTTACAAACCTCGGGGATTGGTCAAAGCTTAAATAATTGTTAGTTATCATCATTGGGATTGAAAATTCTCGTGACACTGTGATTAGAGAAAACTGAAGATGGATCAACAATATTGTAGTTATTTCACAATACTAACCTAAATGACAGAGTGGAAAGAAGGACACCTGTACATAATACAAATATTCCAAGACATGCATCCTGTTTTCGAAAAGGCACTAAAGTAAAACAGCAAAATAATGTGGCAAATACATTTATTTTATGTCCTGAATACAAAGCCTTATGTTTTCGTCAAATCCAGCACAACACATCACTGAGTACCACTCTCCATATTTTGCAGCATGGTGGTGGCTGCATCATGTCATGGGTATGCTTTTCAAGGAGGACTAGGGAGTTTTTTGGGATAAAAATAAATGGAATACAGCTAAACACAGGCAAAATCCTAGAGGAAATCCTGGGTCAATCTTCTTCCCAATTCACCCTTCAGCATTACAATAACCTGTAACACAATGCCAAATATATGCTGGAGTTGCTTACCAAGACAACATTAAATGTTTCCGAGTGGCCTAGTTACAGTTTTGACTTAAATCGGCTTGAAAAGCTATGGCAGGACTTGAAAATGGCTGTCTAGCAATGACAGCCAGCAAAACTTTAAGTTGCTATAGAAGTATTTTCCAACTTTTCAATCGGTCTTTATACATCGAGTCCAATTAAAGATTGTTCACTGACATGCACTAACCTGACTACCCTCTACATGATCCTACCACAGAGAAGGGGATACAGTACTGGCAGAGTCCTCCGCAACCAGAGTCAACTGTCCAGCATCAATGCAAGAACTTAATAGACTGAATAATTTGACCATAGCCACTGCCATCAGATTTTTTAATAACCAAATAGACTTTTAAACTGTAATTGGTTAGGACCTTTTTAATTGAATGTAGTATCCTGTGTTTTTTAAGCATTTATCTAAATGTAACTGCATTCTGCATAATTCAGTTTCGTCGACTGCGAGCATGAATGAAATAAATAAAAATAAAATGGTTAGAAGTGATAAATTAAAATAACCTTCCAAGAGATCTGGTTGAGTGGCTGTTGACATACCAAAATTGTTCCAAGAGTCCAGAGAGAGTGGAACAATAGTATCAATGACTGGGGCTTTAGGCATGAATGATGACTTTTGATAGACCAATTCATCTGAAGAAGTGATATGTCAATAGCCTTATAGAGCAATACTTAATGAGCTGTATTGCTAAAAGCATCTTTATAGCTAGGTTTAGTGCATGCGAAGAGGCATCCATCCGTCCAGTGCAGTTAAAAGACACAGCTAGTGCCTTCTGAGTGGTGCAGCGTTCTAAGGCACTGCATTGCAGTGTTGCGGTGTCACTACAGCCTGGGATTGAACCCATGCTGTGTCACAACCGGCCGTGACCGGGAGTCCCATAGGATGCAATTGGCCCAGCGTCGTCCGGGTTGGGGGAGGGTTTGGCCGGGGGGGCTTTACTTGGCTCATTGCACTCTAGTGACTCCTTGTGGCGGGCCGGGCGCCTGCAGGCTGACCTCGCTCGTCAGTTGAACGGTGTTTCCTCTGACACATTGGTTCAGCTGGCTTCCGGGTTAAGCGGGTGGGTGATAAGAAGCGCGGCATGGCGGGTCATGTTTCGGAGGACGCATGACTCGACCTTCGCCTCTCCCGAGCCCGTTGAGGAGTTGCAACGATGAGACAAGATTGTAATCAAGAAATTGGTGAGAAAAAGGGGGTAAAACATTTTTTACACAGCTAATAAGTCCAAATGAACCATTATGATTACAATGATTCACTACCCAAATTACTATATCAATGCCCTGCTATACAGATAGATTTACAGTGTAAGGGTAATATGCCAACTATGCAAGTATGTTACATTCTATAATGTCTTACATCATTGTAAATAATAGGCTGGCCATATTCAATTAATTATAAGATTACAAGAGTCTCGTGTGATTGGAGAGGATTGGATCATAAAGCAAATTCAAAGCAATATTAGAGGGTTTTCAAGCTTCTGAATCTGGCAGGTCACATTGAGATACACTTTAATTTAAAGGTAGACTCAGAGAGATGATGTTGCCATGAGAAGCACAACAGATATTGGTCGTGTTCCACTTCTTAGACGTTGACAGATCTTACAACGCCTGGATAGGTATTTTACCTATCAGCTAACCACATCATATGTTGTAGCAATCTGTCAGTCGATGACACAATCAATGACATGGCACACAACCATTGGTTGATGCATGCAACTTCTAAGCAGTGGAACGCGCCCACGTTCCCCTGCTCAGACGCTGCATGCTTTAACAAATGGTTGTATACCACGTCATCAACTGTGCTGTCGGGTACCAGACTGCTAACATGTTGGTTGTGTTACTCTGCTCAGACGTTGCTGATGCATGACAGATCTTACAACACCTAGAAAATGATTATTTGTATTAGCTAGCCACATCATATGGCATAGCAGTCTGGTGCCCGACTGCACAGTCAATGATGTGGCATGCAACCATTGGTTGATGCATATAACGTCTGAGCAGGGGAACGCGACCATGATGGGGTTAGCTGTTACGTAAAATACCTATTCAGGTGTTGTAAGAACTGGCAGGTGTCAGCAACGTCTGAGCAGAGGAACACGCCCATTGAGATGAGCGTGATGTAAGACTTTGCTCTCACACAGAGTATCTGCGGATGTGCAGGGGGGCGCTTCACGCTGCTACAATGTGGTAGCTACGGGACCAAAACAGCGGAGAGGTTTAGCCTTGCGCTTCAACGCTCCTGGTTGTTGAGGAAATTGACCCACTACTACTGTTTACTTGGTGCGTCTACGTCATCTCAATGAGTCTACATTTAAACATAACGTAACCTATAACCTGACCCATCACATTAAGCATTACTGCCCCACAGTGGCAAAAAGTGACATCAACACATATGCCTTCTAGCCTCCCACACATACACTAAAACTTAAACTAAATAATATAAAAATTAAATAGAAATGTTTTTATAAAACAAACAAAATAAAAATGAGTGAATCCGATCTGAAAATGAATTACCAAACTGAATTTCAAATAAAAATCTTTATTTTTCAAATAAAAATCTTAAAACGAATAGAAATAAAATATAAAATATAAAAACACAACTACAATAACCTTGGTAGTGACACTTCTTAAAAATACATGAAGATTTACCAACTTGATCAATAATTTTCTCCAAAATGTTTGCAAACATGTTGTAGAGGGGTACAATCCCATGACCTGGTGATATTTGTAGGGGTGTGGCTTAAGACACATTCATTCTTTTAATGTGTGTCTTTCGGTAGTGACATCAAAAAGTGGGACAGCATTTTTTGGAGATAGATGTTTAAAAATAAACAACATGACTAGTTAGATAACTATGTTTCAGCCTAATAATAACAACTGAAGATAAAAACTGAAGAATATTGTTAAAACAATCACAAAATCATTAATTGCTTTATATTCAAACATGAAGTTTATGAGTTAGGGTTTGGGACAGCCACAACTCAATAGAAATAGGTGTATAATTTAACAATATGTTTGTTATTGCCTTGGATTTAATTAGAACATATCTAATATAAATAAATGGCCTATGTTTGGATACATCATTATTATTTTTTATAGTTTTTTGGGGGTGGAACTGCAATTTATACCACTTCTGTAGAATCACCCATATACCTTCCTTAGAAAGACAGAAAACAACGACATCTGCGTAGTTGAGATCACTTGTGTTTTTATTTAGAGCCTTACAAAGTTCATTCTACACACATGGCTCTCTTTCTCAAGCAGATTATAAAAGCTCTATGATCACTGCTTGTCGAAGCGTGCGGTGGCAAATAGCTCCATCTCCGTGACTCCAAACACTCAAGCAGCCAAATCCAGGGTAGTCTGTGTGTATCTTTGCATTTGTTGCAGCTAAAGAGAGAGGATTTATCCAGCACGGGAGAGTCAGAACCATCCAGTATGATATCTGAGGTCTTTTAAGTACAGCTTTTAAAGCCTCTCAAAAATAAAATCACTTGAGCTCAGTACAGATGTCTAGGGTAGACAGGTGGCTACGGCTTCCATTTGTCCTTCTGGACCTTCTGATCTCAGACAGAGATTGAAACTAAAATGAAAACAAGTATGTGGTGAGTGAAATACGCAATATTGTCGAAGAGAGAAAGACAGCAATGGAGAGAAATATTTGGATTGGATATTTTACTACATCATCTATTAAGTCTATGATGAGTGAGCCTGCTGAGGCCTCCCTGTCCCCAGTGTGTGGGCCCCGGGCCAGGTGAGGCCTGTTTGACTGTCTAAAAGGCTCCTGCTGGCAGCCTGAGGCTGTGGCTACGCTGGTTAGCCTCAACACCATTCTCCAGCAAGGACAGGGACTCCAGAGAGCGAGTGCTCTCCGTGTCTGGACACATTTGGCGCAGCCCTGGGGGAGGGAAGTCCTCGCTCCCCTCCTGGCCCTCCCCGCTGGCTGCCGCTAAGGCCGCTGCCGCCGCACACTCCTCCTTAAACAGGCGGTCATGCTCCCGCTTGAGATCCTGGTAGCTCTTAGAGAACATGTGGAAGATGGAGGTGGCAGGGAAGGCCATGATTAGGATGCCACTCAGAATGCTGCTCAGCGCCACCACCTGGCCCGGGATGCTACGTGGCACCATGTCTCCGTAGCCCACCGTCGTCATGGAGATGATGGCCCACCAATAGGAGGCAGGGATACTGCTGAAGTCCTCGACTCCGGTCAGCTCACTCTCAGCCAGGTGGACCAGCGGGGAGAAGAGGGTGACGGCCACACACAGAAAGAGCAACAGCAGGCCAAACTCTCTGGTGCTCCTCCTCACCGTTAGGCCCAGAGTCTGCAGGCCCAGAGAGTGACGGGCCAGCCTCATCACATACAGGATCCTTAGGGCCCTCAGGATCCGCAGCACCAGGCCTAGCTTGTCCAGGTAGCTGGTCCCTCCGGCCTTCTCATGGTCCATGGCCGGGTCATCCTCATCCACCACAAGGGACACGTAGTAGGGCAAGATGGCCATGGCGTCAATGACGTTGAGGGGCCCACGTATGAATTCCAGCTTGCTGCGAGCCTGGATGAAGCGCAGGATCCACTCAAGGGAGAACCAGGCCACACACACTGTCTCCACAATGAACATATTGCGACACTTCTGAGAACACTCACCCTGTGACACAGAGAGAGAGAGAGAGAGAGAGAGAGAGAGAGAGAGAGAGAGAGAAAGAAAGAGAGAGTTTGGGGGGAAAGGGGGGATGAGAGAGAGAGGAGAGGGGACGGAGAGGGAGAATTGGAAAAACAGAGAGATGAGTAGGTAGAAAGTGGTCAAGAGGAAGAAAGAGAGAAGGACACACAAGGGGAGGGACAGATATCAGTGGGTTAGATAACCATCTAGTAATTAATATATCAGCTTACACCTACTCTACATGCTACACTGATAGATAAGTGGGAAGCAATCAATTCATTAGGCAAGATCAAAGATTAATTCGACACACTCTGAACACAAACACAAAAGACAAACAGGCCAGAATTCCCTTTAACTGCCTTGAGAGGGGCAGGTAATTACACACTCATAGGCCAGTAAAAATACTATCCCCAGCCAGCGACACCGATCTCTCGCAGATCACAGACACAGACACACTCCTCTGTTCCTCTCTCCCATCAGCCCCTGATCTCATCCCTTACTCCCTCCCTAGCTGTCTTCCATTCCTCTTCCTCTTTCCCTCTCTCTCCCACCATCACACACACACGCACACGCACGCGCACGCACACGCACACGCACACGCACACAGCACACGACACGACACGACACGACACACCCACACACACACACACACACACACACACACACACACTTTCCTTGTCTCATCCCTCACACAAACACCTTCTCTGTCTCATTTATCACCCCCCTCCCCAACATTCTCCTTCTCACACCTCTTGCCCTAATTTCTCTCTCTCTCTCAATTCAATTTCAATTAAAGGGGGCTTTATTGGTATGGAAAACATATGTTAACATTGCCAAAGCAAGTGAAATAGATAATAAACCAAAGTAAAATAAACAAAAAAAATTACAGTAAACATTACACACACAAAAGTTCAAAAAGAATAAAGACATTTCAAATGTTATATTATGTGCAAATAGTTAAGTACAAAAGGGTAAATAAATAAACATAAATATGGGTTGTATTTACAATGGTGTTTGTTCTTCACTGGTTGCGATTTTCTTGTGGCAACAGGTCACAAATCTTGCTGCTGTGATGGCATACTGTGGTATTTCATCCAATAGATATGGGAGTTTATCAAAATTGGGTTTGTTTTCGAATTCTTTGTGGGTCTGTGTAATCTTAGGGAAATATGTGTATCTAATTAAGTATTCTGCCTCTGTGCACTCTCTGTTTAGGGCCAAATAGCATTCTAGTTTGCTCTGTTTTTTTGTTAATTCTTTACAATGTGTCCCTCCCAGTAGGCCTTGGAGCATGCATGCCTTTTAATTGTATTCTCCATTGGCCCATAAACGCCTGAAAGGGTTTTAATGGCAAACACACATACAACAGAAACGCATCATGAATTGGAAACATGCAAATATACAATATGACCTTTTTAGCGCCGTATCACAACGTGATTGAAATTTAAAGGCAATGTTCCCATGTTAGCGGAGACTGCATTTACGGCAAACGCTGCATATGTCAGCTCAGTCAGCTGGTGAAGACCAACAGGTGAAGACTAACAGTGAAATGCTGACTTATGGTCTCTTCCATAAGTAAGCATTAGTAAGAATAAATACACAATGAGTAACGATAACTTGGCTGTATACAGTACACATGGTACCAGTAGCAAGTTGATTTGCAGGGGTATGAGGTAAATGAGGTAGATATGTACATATAGGTAGGGGTAAAGTGGTAGGGGTAAAGGTACAGTAGGGGTAAAGTGATAAGTGATAGGTTGAGGTAAAGTGATAAGGCAACAGGATAGATAATAAGCAGTAGCAACAGCGTTTGTGATGAGTCAAAATAGTTAGTGCAAAGGGGGGTCAATGCAGATAGTCTTGGTAGCTATTTGGTTAACTATTTAGCAGTCTTATGGCTTGGGGGGTACTTTTGGTACCAGAAATGGTGCATCGGTACCACTTGCCATGTGGTAGAAAAGAGAACAGTCCATGACCTGGGTGGCTGGAGTCTTTGACAATTTCTAGGGCCTTCCTCTGACCCCCTGGTATAGAAGTCCTGGGTGGCAGGTACTGTAGCTCGGCCCCAGTGATGTACCGGGCCGTATACATTACCCTCTGTAGCACCTTGTGGTCAGATGCCAAGCAGTTGCCATACCAAGCAGGGATGCAGCCAGTCAAGATGCTCTCAATGGTGCAGCTGTAGAACTTTTTGAGGATCTGATGACCTCTACCTCTATCCATTTAGAGAGCTGACCTGAGCTGAGAGGTAAATCTGCCTTGCACTCTGGGACATTGAGCACATTAAGGCAGAGTGCCACTCTCCCACTCATCTGTATAATGGTTCATTTCTCACAGCTAATGCACTCCCTCTGACCTTATCTTACTGACTTGTTCTGTACCAAATGTCAATGACGTTTCATTTCAACAGCAGCAGTCAATTCAACGCGGCTGCTGCCAAAGTGCCTCTGACTGGAAAACACATCATCATGATCACTATTGAAAAATTCCAAAGTCGGAATGTGACGAGTAGAGTGACGGAATAGAATAATTGAAAATAGTAAATGAGAGTAACATACTGTACAACCAACAGCTGCAACTGAATAATATTGCCTGCCATGTACGACAGCTTACTTACCTACCCTCAGAAAGGGTTAGCAACATTCTCAGAGATGCTTCTAACAGAATAGCAGTGGAGTTATCACTCAATGGCACCCCAATTACTAGAGTGAAATTTGTCTACACATTTGCAAGGCTTTGGTTCAAAACCTAAACAATTATTAATCTGAATAATTAAAATCAGCTGCCATTCAGGAAAACCACTTTTGAAACATCTGACGGTAAGAGAGAGGGAGAGAATTCTGACCATGTTCAATGCATGTTTTTAAGCCATTAATGAAGGGATACTTCGGGATATTGGTAATGAAGCCCTTCATCTACTTCCCCAAAGTCAGATGAACCCATGGATACAATTTAGCATGCTAGCAGTTACCATAGACATCCAGTCATTGCGCTAAAGCTAGCTAGCAATTGCGCTAAAGCTAGTTAGCAACTTCGTTCAAACTGCACGCAGAGACATTAAAATGGTATCCACGAGTTAACTCTCAGGAAGTAGATACAGGTCTTCATTGCCACAATCCTGAGGTATCCTGTTAAGCAAAAGAGAGATGATGAATTAGATCCTTTGTTTACATGGCTATAGAGAATACGGTATAGAGTGAGGAGAATAAAATAGGATAATAAACTGAGATGTTCTCTCCTCTGCTTGGTGGACTCTTCCTTAAACATAGCATGTAGCCCAAGCATATACAGACACTGTTCTGATCAGACACCACCTCTCCTATCATGCCTTCACAGCTTATATCTACAGTGCCTTCAGAAAGTATACACACGACTTGACCTTTTCCAAAATGTTGTTGTTTAACAGAATTTATTTTAAATTGATTAAATTGAGATTGTATCACTGATCTACACACAATACCCCATAATGTCAAAGTGGAATTATATTTTTAGAAATGTTTAAAAATTAATAAAAAATTACAAGATGAAATGTCTTGGGTCAATAAGTATTCAACCGTTTTGTTATGGCGAGCCTAAATAAGTTCAGGAGTAAAAATGTGCTTAACCAGTCACAAAATAAGTTACATGGACTGTGTGGTTTGCAAAGAATGGTTTGCAAAGAAGGCAAGAGGTTCGCAAAAGCAGACATTAAATATCCCTTTGAGCATGTTGCAGTTATTAGTGTTATTAATTACACTTTGGATCATGTAGGCTGTCATTGTAAATAATAATATGTTCTCAACTGACCTAAATAATAGTTAAATAAAATAAAATAAATGTATCAATACACCCAGTCACTACAAAGATACAGGCACCCTTTCTAACTCAGTTGCCGGAGAGAAAGGAAACCGCTCAGGGATTTCACCATGAACCCAATGGTTATTTTAATACAGTTACAGAGTTTCATGTCTGTGATAGGAGATAACGGACGATGGATCAACAACATTGTAGTTACTCCACAATACTAATAAAATATTCCAAAATATGCATCCTGCTTGCAATAAGGCACTAAAGTAATACTGCAAAAAATGTGGCAAAAAACACCAAACTTTTTGTCCTGAATACAAAGCGTTATGTTTGGGGCATCACTGAGTACACATCACTGAGTACCACATATTTTCAAGCATTTTCCTTGCCCTAGTCAGGATAAAAAGAAACAGAATAGCCAAGCATAGGCAAAATCCTAGAGGAAAACTTCCAACAGACACTGGGAGACAAATTCACCTTTCAGCAGGAAAATAACCTAAAACACAAGGACAAATATACACTGGAGTTGCTTACTAAGATGACATTGATTGTTCCTGGGTGGCCTAGTTACAGCTTGAAAATCTATGGCAAGACTTGAAAATGGCTGTCTAGCAATGATCAACAACCAACTTGACAGAGATGGAATAATGTTTTAAAGAATAATGTGCAAATATTGTACAATCCAGGTGTGCACAGCTTTTAGAGACTTACTCAGAAAGACTCACAGCTGTAATCACTGCCAAAGGTGATTCTAAAATGTACAGTATTGACTCAATACTTATCTTATTAAAATATATTAGTGTTTTATTTTCCATTCGTTTTTTATTTACTTGTAGACTTGAACTTCCACTTTGACATTTTGTGTAGATCGTTGACAATTTAAAAAAAATTAAATTAATTTGAATTGACTTTGTAACACAACAATGTGGAAAAAGTCAAGGGGTGAGAATACTTTCTGAAGGCACTGCTTTAGGGCTCTATTCAATCTGTATCGCTGAAGTTCAGATTGAATAAAGCCCCTAGTGTTTATAGTCTCTTGTACGTGCCTTAGCTGATTCAGTTCTAGGTGCTGAGATTAGTGTTTATAGCGTTGTGTGAAACTATGCACATTTCGCTGTGAAGGACCAACTCTTCACACAGAGGCAATAACAATAGAGCTCTAAAAACAGTCAAGTGGCCTTTTCACAGTCAAGACTCCCACAGACTCATTAGCCTGGGAAAGAGAAGCTTAAGTACTGTAATAGTAAAAACTCCTTTTGTGGTATTGATCTTGTGATTGCCCATGTAGTAGATTTACTGTATGATTTTGTCCTTCTCTCTCGCTCTGTCACTTGTCTTCAGGTACTTCAGACGTGCTGCAGCTCCAACAAGGATATGGATCCGGATGAACTCCATTACTATCAAATCAAATGAAATTGAATTGGTCACACACATATTTAGCAGATGTTATTCCGGGTGTAGCGAAATGCTTGTGTTCCTAGCTCCAACAGTGCTGTAATATCTAGCAGTTCACAACAATACACACTAATCTAAAAGTAAAATAATGGAATTAAGAAATATATAAATATTAGATTGAGCAATGTCGGAGTGGCATTGACTAAAATACAGTAGAATAGAATACAGTATATACATATTAGGTGAGTAAACCAGTATGTACACATTATATAAACATTATTAAAGTGGCTATTGTTCCATTATTCAAGTGGCCAGTGATTCCAAGTCTATGTACAGTATATAGGGCAGGAGCAAAATGTTGTTTTGTCTGCTATTATAACTGTATGTGTCTATGGCTGCGTACATACAGTATGTGAATGCGAGTTCATTATGTGGATAGATTGTTAAAGAGCTGTGTGTGTGTGTGTGTTTGCGCGAGCGCGCGTGCGAGTGTGTGTGTGCGGATGCGTTCGTGCATTTATTTCTGTGTGCGTTTCTATGCAGAGAGACACTGAGGAACAAGAGGTAGCTCCTCTTATTGAAGTAAGACTGCAATATAAATAAGTGAAGCCAGTAAAAAGGGCCGGCAGCACAGAGGATAGATCACAAACCAGGGGCTGCTGCTCTGTCTTAGAAGAAGGTCTATAATTTGGCTTTTGCCTCTACTGTCTTTCACTAGCCTCCATCTTCCTGCCTCTGCGACTTTACCTCTTCCTTTCCCGCCTAACTATATCTCTCCCTCATTCTTTCTCCTTGTCTCTCTTTACATTCCTTCTCATATCAGCAGTGAGCTGCCAGGCTGCCAGGCCTGGATCATCTCTATAACTACCCCACTGGATCATCATGCTGGATCATCTCTATAACTACCCCCACTGGATCATCATGCTGGATCATCTCTATAACTACCCCACTGGATCATCATGCTGGATCATCTCTATAACTACCCCACTGGACCATCATGCTGGATCATCTCTATAACTACCCCACTGGATCATCATGCTGGATCATCTCTATAACTACCCCACTGGACCATCATGCTGGATCATCTCTATAACTACCCCACTGGACCATCATGCTGGATCATCTCTATAACTACCCCACTGGATCATCATGCTGGATCATCTCTATAACTACCCCACTGGATCATCATGCTGGATCATCTCTATAACTACCCCACTGGATCATCATGCTGGATCATCTCTATAACTACCCCACTGGACCATCATGCTGGATCATCTCTATAACTACCCCACTGGATCATCATGCTGGATCATCTCTATAACTACCCCACTGGATCATCATGCTGGATCATCTCTATAACTACCCCACTGGATCATCATGCTGGATCATCTCTATAACTACCCCACTGGACCATCATGCTGGATCATCTCTATAACTACCCCACTGGACCATCATGCTGGATCATCTCTTTAACTACCCCACTGGATCATCATGCTGGATCATCTCTATAACTACCCCACTGGATCATCATGCTGGATCATCTCTATAACTACCCCACTGGATCATCATGCTGGATCATCTCTATAACTACCCCACTGGATCATCATGCTGGATCATCTCTATAACTACCCCACTGGACCATCATGCTGGATCATCTCTATAACTACCCCACTGGATCATCATGCTGGATCATCTCTATAACTACCCCACTGGATCATCATGCTGGATCATCTCTATAACTACCCCACTGGATCATCATGCTGGATCATCTCTATAACTACCCCACTGGATCATCATGCTGGATCATCTCTATAACTACCCCACTGGACCATCATGCTGGATCATCTCTTTAACTACCCCACTGGATCATCATGCTGGATCATCTCTATAACTACCCCACTGGATCATCATGCTGGATCATCTCTATAACTACCCCACTGGATCATCATGCTGGATCATCTCTATAACTACCCCACTGGACCATCATGCTGGATCATCTCTATAACTACCCCACTCTCCAGCTGCCTCTGGGCCTCCGGCACAGCAAAGGACACATTTTTGAGAGGAGCGGGAGAAAACCAGAAAGATTCAGTTCAAAACTATATTCAGTTCATCCATCATGTTTACCTTCAACAGGACTTTCATCATACTGTGCACCAATGGACACATATTTCACTGTGACCTTGTGCTCACTTTTCAAGCTCTGAAGCACAAAGGGGAGCGGGGGTTTGGATGCCCTAATGTCTCATCATGTCCCCACTCGTCTGTTCACTTCCTGGGGTAGCATAACACACAGGGAAAACTACAGCCAGATGCCAAACTGTTACATGACCACTAACTCACTTGTGCTTAGACTCAGATTCAAACATAACTCACACACTGAGAGATAGGCACACACACGCACGCACGCACGCACACACACACACACACGCACACACACACACACACACACACACACACACACACACACACACACACACACACACACACACACACACACACACACACACACACACACACACACACAAATAGTCCCAAATCTTTAATCTTTATAATCCAGTCTTGACGCAGGGTACACTAGATGAGGCAGACAAACACACTAATGCCTCTACTTTCCTGATACTGTAGTGTAGACTTTGAGGTGCCAGCTACATATGGGTGGTGTTAACCTGGAGCGGAGCTTATAGTAACCCAGCCTAACAGGCATTTATCTCAATATCTCTGGTTGGGCAGGCTGGCTCCCACAGGAGAGAACAGCTTTCCCACTAACAGCCATTGTGTCTTAATGGAGGAGAAAAATGGTGCGCTCAGGGTGAGAAGAAGGATGAGTGAATGGATAAAGATGAGGTGACATGGAAAGCATGTGGTCCCGTCACACATCATAACTCTCTATTTCTGCCATGGCATGCAGCAGTAGTAACAGCAGTAGCAACAGCAGTAGCAGGCGCCTTATCTGACTGAACCATCTGTTCTCTTTTTTATGTACCTTAAATAGAAACACACTTCTAGAACGGAGTTATGTCTTTTAACACAAAAAACAAACACTCATAGGCTCAACAGGCACATAGATTTCTTTCTTCAACACACGCACACAGACACACACTTACACATACTCGCGCATACTCTCTGTCGCCACTGGGGCATTGGGGTGCCCTGCTCGCAGAGAGATGAGGCACTTGGTTGCGGTCTAGCTCCCAGGAGAATGGGATTCTGATGTGCTGCTCTGGTTCGCTGGGGACAGCAGCACTGCAGGGGGCTTCCTGAGTGCTGTTGACTATGGTCCGGGGGAGAGATGGAGACACATGGGGAACAACTCTCTCACAGTCTCCCCTACAGGTCTCACTGAACACAGAGGAACAACATCTGTCTGGGCCGGGCTTGGGCGTCCACATGACCAGGGAAGCCTTCAAACCACAGTACATCCACTATTAATTCTACTGTAGTATCCATCTGTGTATGACAGCTTGTCTGCAAAAATATGTGATGTGCTGTATATTAACAGATTAAAGTAAACTCATACTGCTTTTATGCTCTATCTAAACGCAACTTGACAACCATACAGCACATTAACACACTGAATGTATGACCAGATAGGCAGTAATATCCATAATAGTCCTTCCTTATAGAAATAAGTCATCCCACAACTTCAGCTCTGTCTCTCTCCACGGTACCTCATTCCTCCACACCTCTATGACACTTCACAGCTCTATAGAGAGATAAATCCCCTGTTCCAGCTCCATCTCAGCTCTTAAGCCCAGACATGCAGACACTGAGCAGGCCTGAGTGCCTCGGTGTGTGTGTGTGTGTGTGTGTGTGTGTGTGTGTGTGTGTGTGTGTGTGTGTGTGTGTGTGTGTGACTCATAAGAGAGACTCATAAACACCTCTGTAGAAGAGAGGTATATTGGGTCAGCCACAGATATGTTTACTTTATCCTGTCTCAACAGTCCCATCCACCAGTCTAGTCTGCTTGACTCCCACATCCCAGCCCGGCACATAGCTCCATAGCTCCAAACACTTAATAAATGGGTTATAACACCACCCTGTCTGATCATGAAAACAGCTCCTAACATTTAACAAATGGGTTATAACACCACCCTGTCTGATCATGAAAACAGCTCCTAACACTTAATAAATGGGTTGTAACACCACCCTGTCTGATCATGAAAATAGCTCCTAACATTTAATACATGGGTTGTAACACCATCCTGTCTGATCATGAAAATAGCTCCTAACACTTAATAAATGGGTTATAACACCACCCTGTCTGATCATGAAAACAGCTCCTAACACTTAATAAATGGGTTATAACACCATCCCTGTCTCTCACACTCAAGTCTATAACTTAATCAGATGGTGACTGTGAGAGTGCTCTAATGCAGGTGATAGTAGGCTGTTTCTGAGTAGAGACAGTCTTTAACATTTCATCAGCTCTGCAGGAAGGGAGAGATGCAGGGCTGGTTTACACTGGCCTCCTGATTAATGCCCTGGGAGTGACGCTGCCCTGAGAGGGAGGCTATTAAACAGCACATAGAATCCACTCAAATATACTGCAAAAAATCTAATAAGAACATAAAACCACCATTCAATTACTCCCCCAGTCTGAGTCTCTGAATTAAAAGAGGAGCATATTTGAAAAACTTTTCTTGGCGCCACAGGGCAGCACAGTTAGAAGACATGAATCAGAGAGAAATATTGTACTGTACACACGCTGTGTTGCAAAAGTTAATGTTTTCCTCTGCAATGTCTGAAAACCCCATCTTCTGACAGAATAAACAACGTGTTTGAGAAAAAGCCAATAGCTGTCTGACATATGAAAGAAGCTTTTTACATAGCTTTTTATGATAATTCAAAAAATTCCAACATAATCTGACAGTGTGGGAGTGAATCAACATTTGTGTTGAGGGGGTCAGAGTATGGTAAAGCATTCTTGCCCTGTGGGTGTTGTTGGGGTTTAGCTTTTTTTATTTATCTGCTGTGGCCTCCCTCAGAGTTTACACAGCCACACCCTTACTCTCTTTACTCTCGATAAATTTATACACTACGCATTTGTATTTCATAACTACATCAGGAATTGCTCGCCTTATCCTTAGTCTTACTATATTGCCTGAGGAACATACTCTCTAAGAGAAACTGTAAGGATTTACTAACAGCAAAAAGCTATTCTGCAATGTATGCCTCCAAACCATTTACTGTGCATGTAGTTACTGTATATATAGTTACTGCACATTTAGTTACTGTACATACAGCTACTGTATATATACTTACTGCACATATCGTTAATGTACATATAGTTACTGTACATGTAGTTACTGTGCATATAGTTACTGTACATATAGTTAATGTACATGTGGTTACTGTACATATAGTTACTGTACAAATAGTTACTGCACATATAGTCACTGTACATGTAGTTACTGTACAAATAGTTACTGCACATATAGTTAATGTTCATATAGTTACTGTACATATAGTTCCTGCACATATAGTTAATGTACATATAGTTACTGTACATGTAGTTACTGCGCATATCGTTACTGTACAAATATTTAATGTACATGTAGTTACTGTACATATAGTTACTGTACATATAGTTACTGGACATATAGTTAATGTACATATAGTTCCTGTACATATACAGTGCCTTCAGAAAGTACTCACACCCCTTTACTTTTTTCACATTTTGTTGTGTTACAGCCTGAATTAAACATTTATTAAATTGAGATTGTGTCTCACTGATCTACACACAATACTCCATAATTGTCACGCCCTGGCCATAGAGAGGTTTTTGTTCTCTATTTTGGTTAGGCCAGGGTGTGACTAGAGTGGGCATTCTATGTTCCGTTTTCTATGCTTTGTGTATCTCTTTGTTTTGGCCGGGTATAGCTCTCAATTGGGGACAGCTGTCTATCGTTGTCTCTGATTGGGAGCCATACTTAGGCAGCCTGTTTTCCTTTGGGTTTTGTGGGTGGTTACTTTCTGTTTAGTTGATGTTCCTGACAGAACTGTTTGGCTGTCGTTCGTTTTCTCGTTTTGTTTAAAGTGTTCTATTAAAATTATATGATGAGCACTCAACACGCTGCGCCTTGGTCTACTCCTTGCAACAGCCGTTACAATAATGTCAAAGTGGAATTTTGTTTTTAGAATTGTAAAAGCTGAAATGTCTTGAGTCAATA
Organism: Salmo salar; assembly: GCF_965601325.2. NCBI lineage: Eukaryota > Metazoa > Chordata > Actinopteri > Salmoniformes > Salmonidae > Salmo > Salmo salar. The sequence continues at coordinate 35,469,271 of NC_138306.1, read as the reverse complement.
AGTATTCAACCCCTTTGACATGGCAAGCCTAAACAAGTTCAGGAGTAAAAATGTGCAGTTAGAGGTCATTTTGAGCGGCAATGATAAATTGCGTTAGCGCAATGACTGGAAGTAATTTGGTAACACAACGTGCCATTGGAACACAGGAGTAGTGGTTGCTGATAATGGGCCTCTGTACACCTATGTAGATATCCCATACAAAATCTTCCATTTACAGCTACAATTGTAATTGGCAACATTCTGTAATTGGCAACTGTATTTCTGATCAATTTGATGTTATTTTAATGGACAAAAAATGTGCTTTTCTTTAAAAAACAAGGACATTTCTAAGTGACCCCAAACTTTTGAACGGTAGTGTATATAAAATCACAGTGGTTTTTTATTCATCCTGAAAGTTGCCATCAAGTTCGATTAATTAAATATTGGAAGGTGGAAAAAAGTGTACAATAGGGGTTGAACAATATTCCTGTAAATCTACCCTAATTCTCACTAACCATGGAACTGTATGACAACAACAATTCAGTTGTCATGAACCATGCGCCACGCTCCAGGTTTAACCTGCTAAGTGTGGCCTGAGTTCCATAACGATTCAAATAGGGGACGTGTCCCCAATTATTGCACAATTTTAGCCTAATAAGATCCACTAATGCTAACGACCCTCAGGAACAACTTACATGGCGTGACAGAGGAAAGAAAGGTAAACGGAATGGAATGATGCAAAATGTAAGCTACAAATTTAAGAACACTAACACTAAAGTGACAGTTATAAATGTATGTGGGTATTACTCACGAAGGCTCCCGATAGTGGCTAATATTTAACATGATAGAAATTGTAAAACAAAACAGAGAAAAGCCCGGGCATTGGCTATAATTAAAACATTCTAAAGAGCATACATCAATTCGGCAGGTTCAGTCCTACAGAAGCCTATAACTACGGTGTCCAAATTTCATCCACGCAAATGATGAGGGCACACAATTAATATCCGGAATAATGGCACAGCTATATGTATCCTATTTCCCTATAGAAAAGTGCTGCAATACATGTCATGTTGATATGATATTTTCAGTTTGCTTCCATATGGCTCGTTTCACATTCTTCTCCAGGGATCATAAGGAAAAAATAATCTAAAACAATTGCTATGTGTATTTACAATCCCAATCTCCAAAAGGATTACTCATTTACCTAGCTCTTATCAATAGCTCTCATCCATTTATTAATTACACTGCATGGAGAATGCTGTTATTTCTATCGGAAAAAAGAAAAAATACTTTTTCCACTTGGAACCGGCAGGCTTGCTTAACCTTATTCATTCTCAAGCTTAAATTCAAGGTCAGAATATGCATAGAGAGAAAAGAGAAAGGTGTATAAAAATGGAATTACATTCCTTTTACGCTCTATTAACTCGGGTAGGAATCAGGGCCTTAAGCAATACTGCAAATGGTGACTTTAAAACAGTTACAGAGAATAATGGCTGTGATAAGAGAAAACTGAGGATGGATCAACAACATTGTAGTTACTCCACAATACTAACCTAAATTACAGAGTGAAAAGAAGGAAGCCTGTACAGAATAAAAATGTTTATTTACACATATCCTGTTTGCAATAAGTCAGTAAAGTAAAACTGCAAAAATGTGGCAAAGAAATTAACTTTATGTCCTGAATAGAAAGCTTTATGTTTGGGGCAAACACAACACATCACTTAGTACCAGTCTTCATATTTTCAAGCATGGTGGTGGCTGCATCATGTTATGGGTATGCTTGCCATTGGCAGGGACTAGGGAGTGTTTTAGGATAAAAAGAAATGGAATACAGCTATAAGCACAGGCAAAAACCTAGAGGAAAACCTGGTTCAGTCTGATTTCCAACAGACAATAACCTAAAACACAAGGCCAAATATACCTTGGAGTTGCTTACCAAGGTGACATTGAATGCTCTTGAGTGGCTTAGTTACAGTTTTGACTTAAATCTACTTGAAAATCTATGGCGAGTCTTGAAAATAGCTGTTTAGCAATGATCAAAAATCAAGTTGACAGAGCTTAAAGGATTTTTTTTTAAGAATAAGGGGCAACTACTATACTGGAAAAACCCAAGACGGCGTAGCAGTGGGATGTCTGTTTTGATTGTCTTGTCCTGTCCCGTGTATATATTGCTTTTTCTTCAAATATATTTTTCATATTTTTAATCTCAATTTCCATCTACGGACTGAACATACTCTCCTGCAACCCGCCTCACCCAATGTGGTACGGATCTGCTATTTTTTATACTTTAGAACCGGAACCCCCATCAGCAGCTAGTCAGCTAACTAGCTACTAGTCAGTTAGCCACTGCTAGCGGTCATCATCGTTAACTCGGACATCTGACAGGCTCAGCCCGGTCAATTCCTGCCAGTCTGCACAGCGCGATATCAACCCAGAGCATATCGGACTGCTTTTCTCTACCACATCTCAGGATTCCTACCGCAAGCTCTGAACCTTTACTCCGGATCATTGCAGCTAGCTAGCTGCTATCTGAGTGGCTACTACTGGCTAACGTCTCTGTCCCGAAGCAAGAACCAGTCAGCCTGGAGCTAGACTCGAGCTAAGCCCATCTCCCTGCTAGCTGAAGAGATCCATCAGACAATTCCTGGGCTTCAATTACCTCTTTGGCCAATTGGCCTGGACCCTTTGCTGCCGACACGGAGCCCCGCCGATCCAGCCCGACTGGTCTGCCAACGTAACCGTCTGAGGGGGTTTCTGTCCCGAAGCTAGCACCAGTTAGCCATGAGCTAGCCTTGAGCTAGGCCCATCTGCCGGCTAGCCGAAGAGATCCATCAGACAATTCCTGGGCTTCAAAACCTCTTTTGACAATTGGCCTGGACCCTTTGCTGCCGACATGGATCCCTGCTTATCCATCACGACTGGTTTCAACACGCTCTCCCATTGCGACATCCCCCTGAGACCCATCTGCTAGCCTGCTAGCCCCGGCCTGCTAGCTGTCTGAATCGGCGTGCCTCCAGCTCGCCTAGCTACGCACTGGACCCTATGATCACATGGCTACACATGCCTCTCCATAATGTAAATTTGCCCTGTCTATTGTTATTTTGGTTAGTGATTTTTGTCTTATTTCACTGTAGAGCCTCCAACCCTGCTCAATATGCCTTAGCCAGTGGTGACCTCACCTGGCTTAAATTGTGCCTCTAGAGACAAAACCTCTCTCATCGTCACTCAATGCCTAGGCTTACCTCCACTGTACTCACATCCTACAATACCCTTGTCTGTACATTATGCCTTGAATTTATTCTTCCACGCCCAGAAATCTGCTCCTATTACTCTCTGTTCCAAACGCACTAGACAACCAGATCTTTTAGCCTTTAGCTGTACTCTTATCCTACTCCTCCTCTGTTCCTCTGGTGATTTAGAGGTTAACCCAGGCCCTGCAGACCCCAGCATCACTCCCATTCCCCAGGCACTCTCATTTGTTGACTTCTGTAACCGTAAAAACACTGGTTTCATGCATGTTAACATTAGAAGCCTCCTCCCTAAGTCTGTTTTATACACTGCTTTAGCACACTCGGCCAACCCCGGATGTCCTAGCCGTTTCTGAATCCTGGCTTAGGAAGGCCACCAAAAATCCTGACATTTCCATCCCTAACTATAACATTTTCCAACAAGATAGAACTGCCAAAGGAAGCGGAGTTGCAATCTACTGTAGAGATAGCCTGCAGAGTTCTGTCATACTATCCAGGTCTGTGCCCAAACAATTCGAGCTTCTACTTTTAAAAATCTTCTCCACTTCTCCAGAAACAAGTCTCTCACCGTTGCTGCTTGTTATAGACCCCCTTCAGCCCCCAGCTGTGCCCTGGACACCATTTGTGAATTGATCGTCCCCCATCTATCTTCAGAGTTCGTACTGTTAGGTGACCTAAACTGGGACATGCTTAACACCCCGGGCCATCCTACAATCTAAGATAGATGCCCTCAATCTCACACAAATTATCAAGGAAACTAGCAGGTACAACCATAAATCCGAAACCATGGGCACACTCCAACTTGCCCTCTAAATACACCTCTGAAATCTTCAACCAGGATCTCAGCAATCACTGCCTTATTGCCTGCATGCGTATAGGGTCCGCGGTCAAACGACCACCCCTCATCACTGTCAAACTTCAGCAAGCCGGCCTTTCTAATGGACCTGGCCCGGGTATCCTGGAAGGATATTGACCTCATCCTGTCAGTAGAGGATGCCTGGTTGCTCTTCAAAAGTGCTTTCCTCTCCATCTTAAATAAGCATGCCTCATTCTCAAAAATGTAGAACTAAGAACAGATATAGCCCTTGGTTCACCGCAGACTTGACTGCCCTTGACCAGCACAAAAACATCCTGTGGCGTTCTGCATTAGCATCGAATAGCCCCTGCGATATGCAACTTTTCAGCGAAGTCAGGAACCAATATACTCCGTCAGTTAAGAAAGCTAAGGCTAGCTTTTCAGACAGACATTAGTTTCCTGTAGCACTAATTCTAAAAACTTTGGGACATTGTAAAGTCCATGGAGAATAAGAGCACCTCCTCCCAGCTGACCACTGCACTGAGGATAGGAAACACTGTCACCACTGATAAATCTACAATAATCGATCATTTCAAGAAGCATTTTTGCCATGCTTTCCACCTGGCTACCCCTACCCCGGCCAACATCTTTCCACCCAACATCTTTCCACCCTGCAGCAAGTTGACCAACCTACCCCCCCCCCCCCCCCCGCTTCTCCTTCACCCACATCCAGGCAGCTAATGTTTTGAAAGTAGCTGCAAAATCTGGATCCCTACAAATCACCTGGGCTAGACAATCTGGACCTTCTCTCTTTCTAAAATTATCCGCCGAAATTGTTGCAACCCCTATTATTAGCCTATTCAAACTCTCTTTCGTATCGTCTGAGATCCCCAATGATTGGAAAGCTGCCGTGGTCATCCCCCTCTTCAAAGGGGGAGACACTCTATACCCAAACTGTTATAGACATTTATCCATCCTGCCCTGCCTTTCTAAAATCTTTGGAAGCCAAGTTAATAAACAGATCACCGACCATTTTGAATCCCACCGTACCTTCTCCACTATGCAATCTGGTTTCCGAGCTGGTCATGGGTGCACCTCAGCCACGCTCAAGGTCCTCAACGATATCATTCTTGGCATCGATAAAAGACAGTACTGTGCAGCCGTCTTCATCGACCTTGCCAAGGCTTTCGATTCTGTCAATCACCACATTCTTATCGGCAGACTCAATAGCCTTGGCTTCGCAAATGACTGCCTCGCCTGGTTCACCAACTACTTCTCAGATAGAGTTCAGTGTGTCAAATCGGAGGGCCTGTTGCCCGGACCTCTGGCAGTCTCTATCAGGGTGCCACAGGGTTCAATTCTCGGGCCGACTCTTTTCTCTGTATCAATGATGTCGCTCTTGCTGCTGTTGATTTTATGATCCTCCTCTACGCAGATGACACCATTCTGTATACATCTGGCCCTTCTTTGGACACTGTGCTAACAAACCTCCAAACGAGCTTCAATGCCATATAACCCTCCTTCCGTGGCCTCTAACTGCTTTTAAATGCTAGTAAAACTAAGTGCATGCTCTTCAACTGATTGCTGTCCGCACCATCCCGCCAGACTAGCATCACTAGTCTGGACGGTTCTGACTTAGAATATGTGGACAACTACAAATACCTAGGTGTCTAGTTAGACTGTAAACTCTCCTTCCAGACTCACATTAAGCATCTCCAGTCCAAAATTAAATCTAGAATCGGCTACCTATTTAGCTACAAAGCCTCCTTCACTCATGCTGCAAAACATAACCTCATAAAACTGACTATCCAACTAATCCTTGAGTTCGGCGATGTCATTTACAAAATAGCCTCCAACACTCTACTCAGAAAACTGGATGCATTCCATCACAGTGCCATCCGTTTTGTCACCAAAGCTCCATATACTACATACCACTGTGACCTGTATGCTCTCGTTGGCTGGCCCTCACTACATATCCGTCGCCAAACCCACTGGCTCCAGGTCATCTATAAGTCTTTGCTAGGTAAAGCCCCGCTTATTCACCAGCTCACTGGTCACCATAGTAACACCCACCCATAGCATGCGCTCCAGCAGGTATATTGCACTGGTCATCCACAAAGCCAACACTTCCTTTGGCCACCTTTCCTTCCAGTTCTCTGCTTCCAATGACTGGAACGAATTGCAAAAATCTCTGAAGCTGGAGTCTTATATCTCCCTGTCTAACTTTAAGCATCAGCTGTCAGAGCAGCTTACCGATCACTGTACCTGTACACAGCCAATCTGTAAATAGCACACCCAACTACCTCATCCCCATATTATTACCTGCCCTCTTGCTCTTTTGCACCCCAGTATCTCTACTTGCACATCATCATCTGCACATCTATCACTCCAGTATTAATGCTAAATTGTAATTATTTCTCCTCTATGGCCTATTTATTGCCTACCTCCCTACTCTTCTACTTTTGCACACACTGTACATAGATTTTTCTATTTTTCTTTTCTATTGTGTTATTGACTGTACTTTTATTTATGTGTAACTCAGTGTTGTTATTTTTGTCGCACTGCTTTGCTTTATCTTGTCCAGGACGCAGTTGTAAATGAGAACTTGTTCTCAAATGGCCTACCTGGTTAAAAAAAGGTGAACATTAAAACAATTAAAAATACAATCCAGTTGTGCAAAGTTCTTAGAGACTTACCCAAAAAGACTCACCGCCAAAGGTGCTTCTACAAAGTATTCAGTCAGAGGTGTCATTATGGGGTATTGTATGTAGATGGGTGGGTGAAAAAAACATTTCTTCCATTCTGAATTCACGCTGTAACACAACAAAATGTGGAATAAAAAATGGGTATGAATACTTTCTGAAAGCACTATAGTTACTGTACATATAGCTTCTGTACTTATATCTCCTGCACATACAGTATACTGCAGTTCCTATACATATAATTACTGTACATATATTCCTGTACATATACAGTGCCTTCAGAAAGTATTCATACCCCTTGACTTACAGTATTCCACAGCTTGTTGTTACAGACTTAATTCAAAATGGATTAAATATTTGTTTCTCACCCATCTACACACTACACCATAATGACAAAGTGAAAACATGTTTTTAGAAATTTTAGCAAATGCATTGAAAATTAAATACAGAAATACCTAATTTACATAAGTGTTCACACTCCTGAGTCAATACATGTCAGAATCACCGCTTACAGCTGTGAGTCTTTATCTTTATGTCTCTAAGAGCTTTGTACACCTGGACTGTACAATATTTGCACATTATTCTTTAAAAAATCTTCAAACTCCATCAAGTTGGTTGTTGATCATTTTCAAGACTTGCCATAGATTTTCAAGCCGATTTAATTCTAAACTGTAACTACCACAGGCCACTCAGGAACATTCAGTGTCGTCTTGGTAAGCAACTCCAGTGTATATTTGGCCTTGTGTTTAAGGTTATTGTCCTGCTGAAAGGTGAATCTCTCTCTTTCTCTCCTTTAGTCTCCCTCTCTCTCGCTCTCTGATTAACACTACCCTCACTAGCATGCTCATTCTCACACAGAGCAGAGATGAATGAGCAGATAGGGGAGTTTGACCCATGCCACCATGCCAGCTAGAAACAGTGAGTAACAGCCTTACTGTGTGAATGAAATATGACAGGCCTGCAGCTCCTGCAAGACCCGGCTTGCTGCACCTTCTCTAGCCACTCTCCATTTTAAATATAACTGAGACTGTGGATCTTTTACCAGATAGACAAACAAACAAAACAACCACACTCACACATAAGGTACGTCAGGCATGAACGGACACACACACCACACACGCACGCACACAAGTTAGCACACACACGCAAAAAAAAAAAAAACACACACAAAGTTGACACACTCTCCCTCTCTCTTTCCAATACCGGGGCCCCTGTCAGAAAATACTATGATATGATTGTGAGCGTGATTCCTGCCGTGAGAATGTGATCGCTTTTCCCATAGAGCTCCAGTGTCTATAGAAATGGGCCCCTGTGCACCCACTGCAACACTGTGGTTGCGGTGCTGTTAGCTGTGTGTGTTTTCTGACATTGTGGAGGTCTGGCTGGGCCCAGTTCATTATCTCCCAGTGTTTACTGACATTAGGGAGGTCTGGCTGGGCCCAGTTCATTATCTTCCAGTGTTTACTGACATTGGAGAGGTCTGGCTGGGCCCAGTTCATTATCTCCCAGTGTTTACTGACATTAGGGAGGTCTGGCTGGGCCCAGTTCATTATCTCCCAGTGTTTACTGACATTGGAGAAGTCTGGCTGGGCCCAGTTCATTATCTCCCAGTGGTTAATGACATTGGGGAGGTCTGGTTGGGCCCAGTTCATTATCTCCCAGTGTTTACTGACATTGGAGAAGTCTGGCTGGGCCCAGTTCATTATTCCCCAATGTGTACTGACATTAGGGAGGTCTGGCTGGGCTCTGTTCATTATCCCCCAGTGTTTACTGACATTAGGGAGGTCTGGCTGGGCTCTGTTCATTATCCCCCAGTGTTTACTGACATTGAAGAAGTCTGGCTGTGCCCAGTTCATTATCCCCCAGTGTTTACTGACATTGGAGAAGTCTGGCTGGGCCCAGTTCATTATCCCCTAGTGTTTACTTACATTGGAAAGGTCTGGTTGGGCCCTGTTCATTATCCCCTAGTGTTTACTTACATTGGAAAGGTCTGGTTGGGCGACATTCATTATCTCCTAGTGTTTACTGACATTGGGGAGGTCTGGCTGGGCTGCCTTCAATATTCCCTGCTGCTATGAGCAGACACAGATGGGAGAGCAAACACACGCACACAAACACACACAAAGTTGGCGCACTCTCCCTCTCTCCCCTAGTGTTTACTGACATCGGGGAGGTCTGGCTGGGCTGCCTTCAATATTCCCTGCTGCTATGAGCAGACACAGATGGGAGAGCACACTAAGTTAGGGAACCCCTCCACAGGCACAGACAATATACCTGAGGCAACAAAGCGTATGTTAATGTGTGTGTGTGTGAAAGAGAGCGTGTCATGCATTCAACTTTTGGTGGTCAGTGTCTGAAAGACCAATTTAGCTGTATTATACTATATGCACCCAACTGAGAAGTACAGAAAGTTAATCAGTTAGAACACACACAAACACAACAACAAGTATACAAATACTGCACACACGCATGCACACAAGTACACCTACACATACACACACACACGTGTGCATGCACGCGGACATTGGGTGCAGGATAATAAATTGAGAAGGAATTTCTGAGCTTGTTTATGCCCTGTTTGTGCTGTGGCCAGCATATTGATCATCGTGGTTCATGATCACTCACTCAGTCGCTAAGAATAAATCTGCTGTGAGGATAAATCACTGTGGCTTTAAGCATCCTTAATCACCAAACATTAGGAAAATGGCACACACACGCAGGCATGCACACACACACACACACACACACACACACACACACACACACACACACACACACACACACACACACACACACACACACACACACACACACACACACACACACACACACACACATACACACACTCCAGGAAGGGTGACAAATGTGAGTTATCTTGGTGGATATTTATAAAGCTACAGCCTTGATGGCACTGCAGTGGTCATTGTTTATGTGTTGGGGGAAATTATGTATATAAACCCTGATGCTATGTACCCATTGCTGATGCTATGTATTGGCCAATGAGAGGCTTTGAAGCCACCGGTTGGCCATATTGGCACTCCCCAGGAGAAGCAGTCCTCCACAGGAATTAATGTAATTCTACAGTATTTCAATTTAATGTTTCAAGGACAAAATTAAATGTATATAAGTATTTTTGTTGTTGTAGTGGGGACAGTAACATTAGAACTTTAAAAAAAATTCTACCTCAGGGGAATTTATATTTTTTCATAATATATTTTAAAATTATGCATTTTTTTACAATGGCGAAGGACTGCCAAGATGGAGGTGCGGTGGCTTCAAATCAGTGCTTCCTGTCAGAAATCTAGTGTATATATATCATTGGCTGGGGGTAGCAGGGGTTGGCCTCACTCACCCTGTCTTCCTCCTCCCTGAGGTCCGGCATGGTGCTGATGCACAGGCTTATTACGGTCACAGCCACCATCACCACCGACAGGCAGGCAAAGATCTTCCCTGGCAATCCAGACTGGGGGTTCTCCACCATATCCCTCAGCTGGTTCATGAACTTGCGGTAGCGAGTCTCCTCAACTGGGGGGCGCAGCAGGGCGTGCCTCTGCCTCTGCTCCTCCTCCTGCCTCTCGTGCTCATTCATTTCCTCGATGCGTGTGTACATCTTCCTCTTACAGCAGCGCTCCATGTAGGTCATCTCCACGCCCCAGTAGAGCAGCTCGTCTTGGAGCGACAGCACGCACATCTCCCTCAGCATGCGCAGCTTTCCTGCCGCCAGGAAGTTGAGGATGACGCGGAAGGCCGAGGGGCTGCGGTCAAAGAAGAACTCCCGCCGCGTCTCATCATAGTCGTCACACACACCGGCAATCTCCTCTGGGCTGCTGAGACCACAGAGCCGTCCCAGCCGGGTAAGGGGGAACTGCTCCAGCGTGCTCCAGGGGAAGGTGTATCGGTTGCCCCCCACGTTGATGACCGCTAGCAGGCCGTGGTCAACTGACAGCAGGTCCTCTGGTCGTCTAATGAACTGGGCCCTCTGATAGTAGACCCCCTTGACCGACTCCGTCTCTGGGATCTGGGTGAAGATGGCGTCGAGGCTGCTGTCATCGCTGGCCGAGAGGTTGCTGAAGTCGTGGTTTGCATTGCTGATGATGGGCATGGCGGCATCCGGGTGGGTGGCCGGCTGGGCTGGTCACATTGGGCGCTCAGTGGCTGGTCTGGGAGTTGGGCATCGGGGGGCTGGGGACAGGTGTGTCCCTTTAGGCTCTGCAGCAGGATCAAGGGGGTCCCAGGCTGGTGGCGTCATGCAGACACTGATAGGAGAGGGGAAGAAGAACATCAAACCTCAGTTAGACTGCAGTGGTATAGGCTTCTCCTTCTCTGCCGTACATTTCTAGTCCAGAGACTGACAGACACATCAGACAACAGACTCTGCAAGGCAGATGTGAGGATCAGTGAAGCTGAGGATTAAGCTTGAGATATTTGTGGCGCTCTCTGGTCATGTCTGTTTCAACCAGGGGCTGGAACAAAAATGATTTTCCAATCGTTTTTCGTTCTGAACAGAACCATTCTTTTTTTTGTTCCATTTCACTGTTCTGACCAGCAAAATAAAGTTCTGAACCGGTTCGAACCCAAAAAAAGTACTGGTTTATATTGTTCCTTTCTGTTCCTTTCTAAACCTTTCTAGCTAACAAGCTTGTACAGCAGCACTAGAATTAAAAACACGTCTTACCATTCTGTAGTTAGTTAATCCAATGTGAAACGTGATAACCATGGTATCCTTATTTAGTATTGAAAAAGACAATCCATTCTTCTCTAATTAAACATATCTCCATAATTTCAGAATTACGCTTGTAACGTTGTCAGTAGGCTACAGTAACCTATGCTTCGGACGGGAGGGGCAAGTATCCTACACACACACACCCACTGGCAACATTTCCAGCTGGCAGGCAGATGCTGGAATAAGTTTATTAGTGACAGAGTGAGAGCTTTGCACAGGCGCTTTGTTGCGATTTTTTTGGGACTGGAAAACAATTTGTGGAATGTAAAATAACACTATTAACAGGTTCTCATGCTTTAAAATAACGGTTCTGTTCCGGAACTGTCACGGATCCCTCCGGAACTGTCATTACGCACAACTGGTCCCTGTTCCCATTTGATTAGTAATTGTATAAGCGTGTCCTTTGTTACCATTGTCCTGTCGATTATTGTTCCAATGTCCGTTGGTCGTGCAAGTACCTGTCCTGTGTTGTTTTGACTTTTGTGCCACGTGTATTGTGCAGATGATTACGGGTCTCGTCCTGTGTGATAATCATTGTGCGATTGTGTATTTATTCGAGGTACTCCTCGCTTTTATGTTTGGGTCTCAACTCTGTTCGGTATACGTATTTGTTTGGTCTTCATCCCGGTGCCTTTACACAGCAATAATTTAGTTTAATCATTTGGGAAATAAAAACCCCTATTACGCATTCCTGCGCCTGTCTCCCGATTCCTTTATACCGACGTGACAGGAACAGTATAGATTACTTTAATTTTCGGTTTGGGTTCTGTTCTTCAAATAATTTCTTTACTTTCTGGTTTTAGGTTCTGATCTCTGAACCAGTTCCAACGCTGGACAGGGATTCTCTTTTCTCAAGATATTTATGAAACTGATCTGACTACTTTTTATATTTCCTGCACAGTGGGGTGCTTTCACGCCGCAACCACTGCAAATATTAATTGGGGTATAAAATTACACAATCAATTTAACCACAACAGGATCAGTGGGTCCCCCATGGGACAGTTTAGCTTATGTAGGCTAATGTTATTAGCAGGAGTTTGTAAGTAACAAGAACATTTCCAGGACATAGACATATCTGACATTGGCAGAAATCTTAAATTATTGTTACTCTAACTGTACTGTCCAATTTACAATAGCTATTACAGTGAAAGAATATCATGCTATTGCTTGAGGAGAGTGCACAGTTATGAACTTGAAAATGTATTAATAAACCAATTAGGCACATTTGGGCAGTCTTGATACAACATTTTGAACAGAAATGTGATGGTTCATTGGATCAGTCTAAAACTTTGCACATACACTGCTGCCATCTCGTGGCCAAAATATAAAATGTGCTGGGCTGGAATAATACATTATGGCCTTTCTCTTGTATTTCAAAGATACATTTATTTTCCTTTGTATTTTCTTTTACCAGATCTAATGTGTTATATTCTCCTACATTCATTTCACATTTCCACAAACTTCAAAGTGTTTCCTTTCAAATGGTATGAAGAATCTGAATTTCCTTGCTTCAGGTCCTGAGCTACAGGCAATTAGATTTGGGTATGTCATTTTAGGCAAAAATTGAAAAAAAGGGGCCGATCCTTACCATGCGGGGTAAGGCTATTAGCCAATTCCTTAGAGAACGTTAGGGACGTGAATAATAGTCTGTGGATAATAGTCCAAATCAGGGGTGGGCTACATAATGTACATCCTCTAGTTTTACATAGGGGATTCAGTGCTCGATTCAATCCACATCGCAAAAAGGTAAGTTCCGATTGAGCTGATATATGCAGCGTTTACCATGAATGCAGTCTCCACTAACGCTATAACAAATATGAATCGTGCTATAGCACTGAACTTCTGTGTTACGGATTGAATCGAGCCCTTAATAAATCACTGCTGTCAATGTGTTTCATTTTGATCGTGGTGGGGGAAGAGAGAATTATAAACTGTTTATTAATAGAATCACTGGTAATACAGTATTCCTGTCGGAGTGTTGGTTGCTTTACCTAGTGGAAAGTTAATTGAAGGAAGTGTTTTAGCGGCGCAGTGACATCAGCAGGAACATTCCCTCCACTGCTCTCACTAGTGACAGACAGGAGATACAGATATAGGATCTTAATTTGAGCCTGTTTGCTACAGCAGGAAAATAATCCTGCAGCAGGGTGACCAAATTAGGATCCTACATCTGTAAGTGCAATGAAGTTGCCATCCGCTGTTGGTCCACTACAAACCCTTTGCCTGCCATTTAATGAAACAGCTTCATGTAGAAGAATCATGTAGTCTTCGTAACACTCATTCACTCACTCACTCACTCACTCACTCACTCACTCACACACTCACACACACACACACACACACACACACACACACACACACACACACACACACACACACACACACACACACACACACACACACTATGGGTCATTTTGTATAAAAGTCTTCTTTAAAAAGGAAAGGAGTTTATGTCCAAACTAATCACAGGAAGGCAATACTAGGCTATTATAGACTACCATTATGAGTATTTTATGGAACACATAATAACCTTTAATGTTTTATTATAAAGCATACCAGTAGGCTATGTGATTAATCATTCCTTGTCTTGTTGTCTTCAACTTCCCACTAATGCATTGGCCATTACTGTACAATATGGTACACAATTCTAAACAGTGGAGACTGCTCTAACTATTCATTCAGATATATGGTTGCTGCTAGGAACAGCTCTAATAGCTGTTTTGGTTCTTCCAATTGATCAAATCTAGGCTTTATATCAAATCTAGGCTTTATATCAAATCTAGGCTACTTGCTATTCTATCACAATAATATCAATATATTCTAAATATTATGATCAGATTGGTAGTTGACATTAAACTTCAATAGAAGCGCAATGATCATGACGAATATAGGCCTACATTATTCGTTAGTGAACGTTGAATAATAAGAATGAAGACTACAGAAACTTGTCACGTACCATGTTAGTGAAGAGAGCAGCTGATCACCTCTCTAGCTGTCAGTCCGTCTGATCATTCAATATCAGTCACACAAGTCTCACCGAAATATATCAGCTGCCACATTTTGTACAGTGTCCCAACCTGTAAACTCGATTAAAAACTCTTCAAAATACGAAGAGAGAAAATTATTCGAGCTGAGTGTCCCGTTACAGATCCGTACTGCAGAGGCTGTGCGATGCGCGCGCGCTGCACAGATGTATTACGGGTAGGGTAGGGTACCTCAAGTTTGCGAAGAGTAAGCTAGGTGAGCATCGTGAGTAACGTAAGTGACTTTCCCTTACCAAGTCACCTAACAAAGCCTAACTTTGAGTAACAAATATTGCCTTTCCCTTTACTGCGAATTGCTACGGTAATACCACGGGAAAGATTCGATGCCCTCTGGTGCCACACAGCCCCAGCAAAAAAGAAAGTATGTAAACTATCCCAACGTATTGTTGCGTAATCAGATACAGTAGTTTTGTTCGACAGACAAACTATGGAGCCGAGTTAACCTTTAACATCCCGTAACCAGTAAGCTGCTCTGCTGCTTTTATACTCTTCAAACCTCCCAGCGGGGAGCGCGGATCATTTCGATCCCAATTATGTTTTTATGCCGCGGTGGATTACGGTCACAGTGGGGAATCAGCTACACAGTCTGATACTACTAGGCATGAGTCTAATATACACCTATAGGTATGCTCTTGTAAAATATAAGAGAAGTGTTATTATGATATGTTTAAACCATTCTAAAGGCTATGGTCAATGTGATGAATTCTGCTAAAGGGTTTCATCATGTCTTACCGCCAATATTTTAAGGCTTCCTGAAACATTTGTGATACTGAACATGGTCAATGTTGTGAATTTGGTAAAGGATTTGATCATGTCTAACCACTGATGTTTTAAGACATGTCTTTATTACAAACATCATGTAGTCACTAGTCAGTGTATCAGCACTGCTCCCTTACAGGGCCAACCTGAAAACTATTACCTATTGTACAGGAAACACTGCATGATCATTACCAAACAGCATGAAGTCAATAGTCTACCAATGATTTATTCACAGAAACATACACTGAGTGTACAAAACATTAGGAACACCTGCTCTTTCGTGATATAGACTGACCAGATGAATCCAGGTGAAAGCTATAATCCCTTATAAATGTCACCTGTTAAATTCACTTCAATCAGTGTAGATGAAGGGTAGGTATTTGTATTGTTGTATTTGTATTTATTATGGATCCCCATTAGCTGCTGCCATGGCAGCTGCTGCCTGCTCTTCCTGGGGTCCCGCAAAATTAAGGCAGCTATACAATTTGAAAACATTACAATACATTCATTAAAGAATTCACAACACACTAAGTGCCTCAGGCCCCTACTCCACTACCACATATCTACAACACAAAATCCATGTGTACGTGTGTATAGTGCGTATGTATGCATGTGTCTGTGCCTCTGTTTGTGTTGCTTCACAGTCCCTGCTGTTCAATAAGGTGTATTTTTATCTGTTTTTTAAATCTGATTCTACTGCTTGAAACAGTTACCTGATGTGGAATAGAGTACCATGTAGTTATGGCTCTATGTAGTACTGTTCGCCTCCCATAGTCTGTTCTGAACTTGGGGACTGTAAAGAGACTTCTGGTGGCATGTCTTGTGAGGTATGCATGAATGTCTGAGCTGTGTGCTAGTCATTTAAACAGACAGCTTGGTGCTTTCAACATGTCAATACCTCTCACAAATACAAGTAGAGAAAGGGGGAGACCTAGTCAGTTGTACAACTGGATACATCCAACTGAAATGTGTCTTCTGCATTTAACCCAACCCTTCCAAATCAGAGAGGTGCGGGGGGCTGCCATAATCAACATCCACGTCTTCGTCACACGGGGAAGGGTGCGTTAACTGCCTTGCTCGGGGGCAGAGCAACAGATTTTTACCTTGTCAGCTCTGGGATTCTTTCCAGCAACCTTTCGGTTACTGGCCCAATGCTCTAACCACTAGCCTACCTAGTGATGAAGTCAATCTATCCTCTACTTTGAGCCAGGAGAGATTGACATGCATACAGTATTATTAATGTTTGCTCTTTGCGTACATTCAAGGGCCAGCCGTGCTGCCCTGTTCTGAGCAAATTGGAATTTTCCTCTTTGTGGCACCTGCCCACACGACTGAACAGTAGTCCAGGTGCGACAAAACTAGAGCCTGTAGGACCTGCTTTGTTGATAGTGTTGCTAAGAAGGTAGAGCAATGCTTTATTATGCACAGACTTCTCCCCATCTTAGCTACTGTTGTATCAATATGTTTGACCATGACAGGTTACAATCCAGGGTTACTCCAAGCTGATCTGACCAATCGGAATCCGCCCTTCAAGATTGTTTTGATCACGCGGACTGGGACATGTTCCGGGTAGCCTCAGAGAATAATTGTGATTTATATGCTTATTCGGTGAGTGAGTTTATAAGGAAGTGCATAGGAGATGTTTTACCCACTGTGACTATTAAAACCTACCCGAAACAGAAACCGTCGATAGATGGCGGCATTCGCGCAAAACTGAAAGCGCGAACCACCGCATTTGACTGGGAATATGGCCGAATACAAACAGTGTAGTTTTTCCCTCCGCAAGGCAATCAAACAAGCAAAATGTCAGTATAGAGACAAAGTAGAGTCGGAATTCAGCGGCTTAGACACGAAACGTATGTGGCAGGGTCTACAGACAATCACGGACTACAAAAAGAAAACCAGCCACGTCACGGACACCAACGTCTTACTTCCAGACAAACTAAACACCTTCTTTGTCCGCTTTGAGAATAATGCAGTGTCACCGACGCGGCCCACTAGCAAGGATGGTGGGCTCTCCTTCTCCGTGGCCGACATGAGTAAGACAATTAAACGTATTAACCCAGCAAGGCTGCCGGCCCAGACGGCATTCCTAGCCGCGTCGTCAGAGCATGCGCAGACCAGCTGGCTGGTGTGTTTACGGACATATTCATCTCTCCCTATCCCAGTCTGCTGTCCCCACATGCTTCAAGATGGCCACCATTGTTCCTGTTTCCAAGAAGGCAAAGGTAACTGAACTAAATGACTATCGCCCCGTAGCACTCACTTCTGTCATCATGAAGTGCTTTGAGAGACTAGTCAAGGATCATATCACCTCCACTCTAGACCCACTTCAATTTGCGTACTGCCCCAATAGGTCCACAGACGACGCAATCGCCATCACACTGCACACTGCCCTATCCCACGTGGACAAGAGGAATACCTATGTAAGAATGTTGTTCATTGACTACAGCTCAGCATTCAACACCATAGTACATTCCAAGTTCCTCATTAAACTTGAGGCCCTGGGTCTCAACCCCGCCCTGTGCAGTTGGGTCCTAGACTTCCTGATGGGCCGCCCCCAGGTGATGAAGGTAGGAAACAACATCTCCACTTCGCTGATCCTCGACACTGGAGCCCCACAAGGGTGTATGCTCAGCCCCCTCCTGTACTCCCTGTTCCCCCGTGGCTGCGTGGCCATGCACGGCTCCAACTCAATCATGAAGTTTGCGAATGACACAACAGTAGTAGGCTTGATTACCAACAACGACGAGACAGCCTACAGGGAGGAGGTGTGGGCACTCGGTGTGTGGTGTCAGGAAAACAACCTCTCACTCAACAAAACAAAACAAAGGAGATGATGGTGGACTTCAGGAAACAGCAGAGGGAGCACCCCCCTATCCACATTGATGGAACAGCAGTGGAGAAGGTGGAAAGTTTTAAGTTCCTCGGCGTACATACCACGGACAAACTGAAATGGACAACCCACACAGAGTTATTTTTTATTTTACCTTTATTTAACTAGGCAAGTCAGTTAAGAACAAATTCTTATTTTCAACGACAGCCTAGGAACAGTGGGTTAACTGCCTTGTTCAGGGGCAGAACGACAGATTTGTACTTTGTCAGCTCAGGGATTCAATCTTGCAACCTTTTGGTTACTAGTCTAACACTCTAACCACTAGGCTACTAGGCTAACTGCTGCCCAGTGTGGTGAAGAAGGCGCAACAGTGCCTCTTCAATCTCAGGAGGCTGAAGAAATTTGGCTTGTCACCTAAAACCCTCACAGATGCAGAATTGAGAGCACCCTGTCGAGCTGACACACCACCATGGAATGGAAACTGCACCGCCCATATCCGCAGGGCTTTCTAGAGGGTGGTGCGGTCTGCACAACGCATCACCCGGGGAAAACTACCTGCCCTCCAGGACACCTACAGCACCCAATGTCACAGGAAGGCCAAAAAGATAATCAAGGACAACAACCATCCGAGCCACTGCCTGTTCACCCCGCTACCATCCAGGAGGCGAGGTTAGTACAGGTGCATCAAAGCTGGGACCGAGAGACTGAAAAATATAATCTCTTGGCCATCAGACTGTTAACCTGTTGGGGCTAGGGGGCAGTATTTTCACGGCTGGATAAAAAAACGTACCCGATTTAATCTGGTTACTAATCCTACCCAGTAACTAGAATATGCATATACTTATTATATATGGATAGAAAACACCCTAAAGTTTCTAAAACTGTTTGAATGGTGTCTGTGAGTATAACAGAACTCATTTGGCAGGCAAAACCCTGAGACAGATTCTGACAGGAAGTGGATATCTGATGTGTTGTATTACCTTTAAACCTATGCCATTGAAAAACACAGGGGCTGAGGAATATTTTGGCACTTCCTATTGCTTCCACTAGATGTCACCAGCCTTTACAAAGTGTTTTGAGTCTTTTACTGTGAGATCTGACCGAACAAGAGCCATGGAACGGTGATGGCCGATTAGACTCTGGCGCGCGAGTTCATGTTGGGTACCCTCGTTCCAATACGTTATAAAAGAGAATGCATTCGTCCACCTTGAATATTATTCATGTTCTGGTTAAAAAAGGCCCTAATGATTTATGCTATACAACGTTTGACATGTTTGAATGAACGTAAATATATTTTTTCCCCTCGTTCATGAAGTGAAGTCCGGCGGGCTTAGATCATGTGCTAACAAGACGGAGATTTTTGGACATAAATGATGAGCTTTTTTGAACAAAACTACATTCGTTATGGACCTGTGATACCTGGAAGTGACATCTGATGAAGAGAATCAAAGGTAATGGATTATTTACATAGTATTTTCGATTTTAGATCTCCCCAACATGGCGGCTAGTCTGTATCGCAACGCGTATTTTTCTGGGCGCAGTGCTCAGATTATTGCAAAGTGTGATTTCCCAGTAAGGTTATTTTTAAATCTGGCAAGTTGATTGCGTTCAAGAGATGTAAATCTATAATTCTTTAAATGACAATATAATATTTTACCAATGTTTTCTAATTTTAATTATTTAATTTGTGGTGCTGACTTGACTGCCGGTTATTGGAGGGAAACGATTTCCTCAACATCAATGCCATAGTAAAACGCTGTTTTTGGATATAAATATGAACTTGATAGAACTAAAAATGCATGCATTGTCTAACATAATGTCCTAGGAGTGTCATCTGATGGAGATTGTAAAAGGTTAGTGCATCATTTTAGCTGGTTTTATGGTTTTGGTGACCCTGTCTTTGAATTGACAAAACATTACACACAGCTATTGTCAATGTACTCTCCTAACATAATCTAACTTTATGCTTTCGCCGTAAAACCTTTTTGAAATCGGACAACGTGGTTAGATTAAGGAGATGTTTATCTTTCAAAGGGTGTAAGATAGTTGTATGTTTGAAAAATTTGAATTTTGACATTTATTTGGTTTCAAATTTGCAGCTCTTGAAATGCACCTGCTGTTGATGGAGTGCACCACGGGGGGGACGCTAGCGTCCCACCTAGCCCATAGAGGTTAAACAGCCATCACTAAAACAGTGAGGATGCTGCCTATATACAGACTTGAACTCATTGGCCACTTTAATAAATGGATCACTAGTCACTTTAATAATGACACTTTAATAATGTTTACATGTCTTGCATTACTCATCTCATATGTACAGTATATACTGTATTTTATACCATCTATTGCAACTTGCCTATGCCACTCGGTCATTGTCATCTATATATTCATGTGTATATATTCTTATTCCATTCCTTTACTTAGATTTGTTTGTATTAGGTAGTTGTTGTGGAATTGCTAGATTACTTGTTAGATATTGCTACACTGTCAGAACTAGAAGCACAAGCATTTTGCTACGCTCACAATAATATCTGCTAACCATGTGTATGTGACTAATAAAATTTGATTCGATTTGAAAGTCTGTTGTCAATTTGTTTACAGTAAAATAGCATTGTATCTGGTTAAGCACATTCTTTTCCAAAACTTTACTAAGGGTTGATAACAGGCTGTCGGCTATTTGAGCCAGTAAAGGGTCTTTACTATTTTTAGGTACCGTAATATCTTTTGCTTCCCTCCAGTCCTGAGGGCACACACTTTCTAGTAGGCTTAAATTGAAGATATGGCAAATAGGAATGGCAATATCGCCCTCTATTATTCTCAGTAATTTTCCATCCAAGTTTTCAGACCCCGGTGGCTTGTCATTGTTGATTTACGTAATTCTTTCAAAATTTGGTCACATATACTTGGATGTGTAGTGTCAGCATTTGTTTCTGGCATGTCATGCCTAAGTCTGCTAATCTTGCCAATTAAAAAAAGCATTAAAGTAGTTGGCAATATCAGTGGGTTTTGTAATGAATGAGCCGTCTGTTTCAATGAATGATGGAGCTGAGTTTGCCTTTTTCCCCAAAATGTCATTTAAGGTGCTCCAAAGCTTTTTACTATCATTTTTTATGTCATTTATCTTTGTTTCATAGTGTAGTTTCTTCTTCTTTTTATTCAGTTTAGTCACATGATTTCTCAATTTGCAGTAGCTAGACTTATTTGCCATTCCTTTTGCCTCATCCTTCTCAACCATACACTTTTTAAATTTCACATCAATCCATGAGTTTTGAACATTTTTTTACAGTCATTTTCTTAATGGGTTCATGCTTATTAGTAACTAGGATAAGCAATTTCATAAATGTGTCAAGTGCAACGTCTGTTTACTCCTTATTACACACCATGGACCAACAAATATTCTTTACATCAACAACATAGGAATCACTATGAAACTTCTTGCATGACCTCTTATACATTATATTAGGCCCAGCCTTTGGCACTTTGGTTTTCCTAGATATGGCTACTATATTGTGATCACTACATCCGATGGATCTGGATACTGCTTTCAAGCACATTTCTGCAGCATTAGTAAAGATGTGATCAATACATGTTGATGATTTCATTCCTGTCCTGTTTGTAACTACCCTGGTAGGTTGACTGATAACCTGAACCAGTTTGCAGGCACTGGTTACAGTTTGAAGATTTTTCTTGAGTGGGCAGCTTGATTAAAGCCAGTCAATATTTAAATCACCCAGAAAATATCTGTTCATATCACATACATTATCAAGCATTTAACACGTTATCCAGATACTGACTTTTAGCACTTGGTGGTCTATAGCAGCTTCCCACACGATTGGGCTTTAGGTGAAGCAGATGAACCTGTAGCCATATTACTTCATTACTATTTAATATGAGATCCTCTCTAATCTTTACAGGAATGTGGTCCTGAATCTAAACAGCAACACCTCCACCACTGACATTTCTGTCATTTCTGTTTTAACCTTCTATTGCTACCATCGTATCATCAAAGGTATTGTCTTAATTAGTTTCAGAGTCAGAATATGAATGTTATCTGTTATTAGCAGTTTATTAATTTTATGAACCTTGTTTCTTAAGCTACACATGTTAACGTGAGCTATTTTGAGCACTTTTCTGGGATGCTTTCTTGTTTTCATTGCTTTACTGGGAAGGTTAGCAGAAGTAGATATTCTCATGTTATTTATGTTAGTGCAGAGTGAGCTGCACATAGTGGACTTCCTACTAGGGCACACCGCCTCAGTGCTAACAGCATACATTTGGTTCATAGACATATGATTGCTGCATACAATAGCTGTAGGATCAGCAGAGGCATTCAGGTCAGTTTGAGGGACATACATTAGGTTACATATATTGTGTCTACCAATGCCCCTGGTACAATGTACATTTGCTAAAGCATTATGATGACTCAGCAACACAATGGTAGGGATTAACTGAGCTGGGCTTGGGTCATTGATAAGTCATTGTCTCAACAGAGCTTTATAATGCTGTGAAAGGATCCAGGAACCCAAATTGTTTGGTTGGACCCCATCCTCCTTATAAAAAGTGTTTTGTTTCCAAAAGGTATCGAAATTGTCAACAAAAGTTACACCCGTTGAGCTGCAATAATCACATAGCCAGTTGTGAAGAGAAAGAATCCTGCTAAAGCGTTCAATGCCACGATTCAGAGAGGACACAATGCCAGATATGATGGGTCTTTTATTAGTGTCTAGCAGAGAGTCAATCAGCTCTTTGAAATCCAGTTTCAACTGATTAGAGCTGCCCTTCATAATGTCATTAAAACCCACGTGGACTACGATAGAATCGATGTCCATGTCATGGCGTACTACATTCGGGAGCAGCTTAGTAATGTAATTTACTCAAGCTCCGGGATATGACATTGTTTTTGCACCAGGAACTGTCACATTTCTTACCATGGAGTCACATTTCTTCCACCCCCCTAAAAAAAGACGAGGAAATCTGCCCACTCCCACGCTTCCCAGGATGGTGCAGGTCTCCGACTGATGAAGAAGCCCCGCTCGATCCAGAGCAGGGACGGATGGTTGCCGATTTCGACTTTGAAATCGTAAGGGAAGGAGTAGGCACAGCGACCGCAGACACAGGTACCCCCAGCGACGAAGGTGCAGGAAGATCAGGCTCCAGGGCGGCAAAACTATTAATTGTTTGTATCTGCTCCATGCCTCTCGTTGGGAGGGTAGGCTGCTTTGCGGCAGGCCGCTGTCTTTCGGCTTCCACGGCTGGTGACATGCGACCATCGTTGATTGCCATGATCCTCTTGCTGTGCTCCTTCGACTCCGCTATCAGATGGGGGAGGAGAGGCAAGAGATAGCTCCCCTGGCGAATGAACTCCGGGCAACAACGGCCAGTCGAATAATGACAAATGACAAGACAGAGAAGCATCAAACATGCGCGAACGCCGTCCAGCCACTGGCGTAGAAAAGGTAAACATTCCACTCTGCTTTTTATTTAATTTTTTATTGAACCTTTATTTATTTTATTTAACCTTTGTTTTACCCAGTTTCTTACGTAGACTGACTACCTGCGTCATCAAGGAAGCCACCTCAAGCCTATAATCCTCGGCAAGCAAACAATTGCCGCATTTGAACTCTGTGTGATCTAGTTTGTCCCGAAACAAAGCGTAGTGGATACAGCTTCTACACCGCTGGAACTGTTCATTTACCTCTACAGACAAAGAGGGCTGCATTGGAAATCTCATCTGGGACTAACTCCGTTAGCTTGATGGCTAACGTTAGCAGCTTAGCTAAATAATTATTTTTAAGCCTTGAAACATTTAAGCCATTGATTGTGTATGTGTGGCATTCAGAGAGTGAATGGGCAAGACTAGATATTTAAGGGACTTTGAACGCGGTATGGTAGTAGGTGCCAGCCACACTGGTTTGAGTGTTTCAAGAACTGCAACGCTGCTGGGTTTCCCGAATGGTCCACCACCCAAAGGACATCCAGCCAACTTGACATAGTGAGAAGCATTGGAGTCAACATGGGCCAGCATCCTTGTGGAACACCTTTAACACCTATGTAGTCCATGCCCCAACTGAGGCTGTTCTGAGGAAAAAAAGGGTGAAAGTCAATAATAGGAAGGTCTTGTACACTCAGTGTATATTATGGATTGCTTAGCCTACTTACATCTAATACAGTGATCTCGCCAACCAAACACACCTCATCATGTTGCTATCATACACCTCAGAGTAATAACATCCAGACGCTCATTGTGATGTACAGTACACATCTTCAGATCAGATCACCTAATCAACAGTACATCGGCATCATGCAAACACTCGCATTATCCTCAACCACCAGACTCATGTAATATTCTATGCATGCACTAAGTGCAGTTTTACAAACAAAGTGTGGCAGAAAATATACCCACACCCACTTCATCCTTGCGAAAGTTTATTATCATCATTCTAAAACAAGCAAGCACTTATGTATCAATCCTTATGGTTGACAGGCTGAGTTGAGGAGTGGATACATTAGTGGGAGAGATGAGAAGTAAGAGTGGGCAAGACAGAGAGTGACCCAGGCACAGCTTATTGTACCCTCCGTCACTGTTTGCCTAGGGTTGTTCGTATAGGAAACATGAGATTAATCACACATACACAGTACATTTCATGTCAGCATTTTGTGACAAAGGGAAAGAGCGATGCAAACAACACAATTGAATAGATTATATGCATCACAATACCTCTCATTTTCATTCTGTCTGACCATTATGCAATCTCCACCACTCTACCCATCCACCAAACACAAACAGACTCATACGTGCTCAGCCACTCCTCTGGGTATGGCTCATAGAACTGGATGGTAGCTCCATACACCTGCAGAGAAAGAGATGTGGGCAAACACACACAAACATTTGTTTTACTAGATTTGTGGGGACCAAACAATTTATTCCCATTCAAAATCCTATTTTCCCTAACTCCTAAACCTAACCTTAACACTAACCTAAACACCTAACCCTAAACATAACCTTAACTTTAACCTAAACCCCTAAACCTAACCCTAACCCCAACCCTAATTCTAACCCTAACCCTAATTGTAACCCTTACCCTAAACCTAACCCCTAAGCCTTAAAAAGGTATTTTCCCTTGTGGGGACCAGAGAAATGTACCTACTTGTCCGAATTTTCCTTGATTTACTATCCTAATGAGGACTTCTGGTCCCAACAAGGATAGTAAAACCAAACACACACACACACCTAAATGATTATGTTCCACTGTGGCCCCCTGCTCTCTCAGCCGTGCACTGTGGGTGTCCTCATTAGAGGGACTGTAGCCGGTGACGCCGGCAGAACAGCGATCCTAGTTTTGATATAAAAAAATCATCCCAGGGATTAGGCCCTAATCCCCAGCATCGGGGAGATGAGATCTGAACAGTGAGCATGCTGGGACAGCAGGGGTCGGATGAGCCATGAGGCGCTGTGTACGAGTGCAGTCATCTCTGAAAAGCCCTTGGCAGCCCAAAGACCCAAACTCTGACTGACATACGTTTGATCCATCTCCAGATTATATCAGACTAATTGCCCTCAAAGCAGATGTGTGAATAGACAGATTAAGAGGATGGAGTCAGGCGGGCTACTGCAGGAGCCCTGCTAGCTGGAGGCCCTGTAATTGCCTTCTTCTATTAGCTCAGCCTGACTCAGAGAACAGATGATACAGTTCAAAGGGCCTCAGACAAATGTTACACAACATTGCGTGATAATCTGACAAATGGGACATGGCACTTGATCTAACTAATGCTATAGAAACAATGCTACTTAACAAAGGGTAATTATGAGTTAACTACAGTATTATGTTATTACCATATGGACATTTAATTAGCTCCCAGGTAAATAGCAGACCACGCCACCCATTATTTGAAAATCACGTGTATTATTCATAAATACTCATTCAGATCAGTGCTCCCAGGGGACATACAGTTGAAGTCGGAAGTTTACATACACCTTAGCCAACTACATTTAAACTCAGTTTTCTCAATTCCTGACAATTAATCCTAGTAAAAATACCCTGTTTTAGGTCAGTTAGGATCACCACTTTATTTTAAGAATGTGAAGTGTCAGAATAATAGTTGAGAGAATGATTTATTTCAGCTTTTATTTCTTTCATCACATTCCCAGTGGGTCAGAAGTTTACATACACTCAATTAGTTTTTGGTAGCATTGCCTTTAAATGGTTTAACTTGGGTCAAATGTTTCAGGTAGCCTTCCACAAGCTTCCCACAATAAGGTGGGTGAATTTTGGCCCATTCATCCTGACAGAGCTGGTGTAACTGAGTCAGGTTTGTAGGCCTCCTTGCTCGCACACGCTTTTTCAGTTCTGCACTCAAAGGTTCTATAGGATTGTCGTCAGGGCTTTGTGATGGCCACTCCAATACCTTGACTTTGTTGTCCATAAGCCATTTTGCCACAACTTCGGAAGTATGCTTAGGGTCATTGTCCATTTGGAAGACCCATTTGCGACCAAGCTTTAACTTCCTGACTGATGTCTTGAGATGTTGCTTCAATATATCCACATCATTTTCCCTCCTCATGATGCCATCTATTTTGTGAAGTACACCAGTCCCTCCTGAAGCAAAGCCCCCAACAAAATGATGCTGCCACCCCTGTGCTTCACGGTTGGGATGGTGGTCTTCAGCTTGCATGCCTCCCCCTTTTTCCTCCAAACATAACGATGGTTATTATGGCCAAACAGTTCTATTTTTCTTTCATCAGACCAGAGGACATTTCCCCAAAAAGTACAATCTTTGTCCCCATGTGCAGTTGCAAACCGTAGTCTGGCTTTTTTATGGTGGTTTTGGAGCAGTGGCTTCTTCCTTGCTGAGCAGCCTTTCAGGTTATGACGATATAGGACTCGTCTTACTGTGGATATAGATACTTTTGTACCTGTTTCCTCCAGCATATTCACAAGGTTCTTTGCTGTTGTTCTGGGATTGATTTTCACTTTTCGCACCAAAGTACGTTAATCTCTAGGAGACAGAACGCATCTCCTTCCTGAGCGGTATGACGGCTGCGTGGTCCCATGGTGTTTATACTTGCGTACTATTGTTTGTACAGATGAACGTGGTACCATCAGGCATTTGGAAATTTCTCCCAAGGATGAACCAGACTTGTGGAGGTCTACAATTTCTTTTCTGAGGTCTTGGCTGATTTCTTTTGATTTTCCCATGATGTCAAGATAAGAGGCACTGAGTTTGAAGGTAGGCCTTGAAATACATCCACAGGTACACCTCCAATTGAGTCAAATTATGTCAAACAGAAGCTTCTAAACCATGACATCATTTTCTGGAATTTTCCAAGCTGTTAAAAGGCACAGTCAACTTAGTGTATGTAAACTTCTGACCCACTGGAATTGTGATACAGTGAATTATAATCTGTCTGTAAACAATTGTTGGAAAAATGACTTGTGTCATGCACAAAGTAGATGTCCTAACCGACTTGCCAAAACTTAGTTTGTTAACAAGAAATTTGTGGTGGTTGAAAAACAAGTTTTAATGACTCCAACTTAAGTGTATGTAAACTTCCAACTTCAACTGTAGTTGCCAGTTACCAGAGACCTGAACCTGTAGTCAAAACCTGTCATCAAAATGTAAATCAGAAAAGCTTTTTGTTGGGGTGAAACAGGTAAACAGAAAAAGTCTGACACACTGCTCAGTGTGAAATATTGATATTGGAGGCTGAAGAGGCGCTATCAACAAGGCTCCCTGCTGACATCAAAATCTCTTTGAGTGTGAAAGGGAATACGATACGGGCCATGGCCTCGCTTGCTACACTGCAGCCTTAGCCTCAGTCTTAGCCCAGACCAATCCTTCCTGCCTCCCCACTTTCCTCTCCCTGTGTGCCTCTCAAGCGACTGGACCGGAAAGCCCTCCAACAGGATGGCTACAAATACCACCCATTTCTGATGCTAAATATACAGTCAGGCATCTGAGTCAGTTCCTCACAAATAGACTATCTTACACTCATCACATAGTATTCAAGGAGCACATCCTCATCATACTCACTAATCCTTCAATTACAGTGCCTTCAGAAATTATTCATACACCTTGACTTATTCCACATGATGTTATAGCTTGAATTCAAAATTGATGAAATATATTTTTCTCACCATCTACAGACACTACACTATTATGACAAAGTGAAACATGTTTTCAGAAATGTTTGCAAATGTATTGAAAATGGAATACAGAAATATCTAATTTACATAACTTTTCACAGCCCTGAGTTAGAATCAACTTTGGCAGTGATTACAGCTGTGAGTCTTTATGGATAAGTCTCTAAGAGCTTTGCACACTTGGATTCTACAATATTTGCACGTTATCATGTTTTAAGTGGCTCAGCTGTCTAAGGCACTGCATCTCAGTACTTGAGGCGTCACTACAGACACCCTGGTTCGAATCCAGGCTGTATCACAACCGGATGTTTTTTTGTGCCCATAGGGCGGTGCACAATTAGCCCAGCGTTGTCAGGGTTTGGCCTGTGTAGGGCGTCATTGTAAATAAGAATTTGTTCTTAAACCTCTACAGGATCAATTTCCCGTCCTCGGGATGGTTGAGCTAACATAGGCTAATGCGATTAGCATGAGGTTGTAAGAAACAAAAAAGATTCCCAGGACATAGGCATATCTGATATGGGCAAAAAGCTTAAATTCCTGTTAATCTAACTGTACTGTCCAATTTACAGTAGCTATTACACTAAAAGAGTACCATGCTATTGTTTGAGGAAAGTGCACAATTATGAACTTGAAAATGTATGAATAAACCAATTAGGCACATTTGGGAAGTCTTGATACAACATTTTGAATAGATATGCAATAGTTCATTGGATCAGTCTAAAACTTTGCATATACACTGCTGCCATCTAGTGTACAAAATATAAATTGCGCCTGGGCTAGAATAATTCATTATGGCCTTTCTCTTGCATTTAAAAAATGATGGTACAAAAAAAAACACGTTTTTTTTTTCTTTGTATTATCTTTTACCAGATCTAATGTGTTATATTCTCCTACATTAATTTCACATTTCTCCACAAACTTCAAAGTGTTTCCTTTGAAATGGTATCAAGAATATGTATTTCATTGCTTCAGGTCCTGAGCTACAGGCAGTCAGATTTGGGTATGTCATTTTAGGCGAAAATTGAAAAAAAAGGTGCGGATCCTTAACTGACATGCCGAGATAATGAAAGGTTAAATAAAACATAAATAATGTAAATTCATTCTTCAAGCTCTGTCAACTTGGTTGTTGATCATTGCTAGATAGCCATTTTCAAGTCTTGCCTTAGATTTTCAAGCCGACTTAAGTCAAAACTGTAAGGTTATTGTACTGCTGAAAGGTGAATTTATCTCCCAGTGTCTGTTGGGGAAGCAGACTGAAACAAGTTTTCCTCAAGGATTTAGCCTGTGCTTAGCTCTATTCCTTTTCCTTGTCGATGACAAGCATACCCATAACATTATGCAGCCACCACCATGCTTGGAAATATGGAGAGTGGTACTCAGTGATGTGTTGTGTTGGATTTGCCCCAAACATAACGCTTTGTATTCAAAACATAAAGATAATTTCTTTCCCATATTTTTCACAGTTTTACTTTACTTCCATATTGCAAACAGGATGCATATTTTGGAATATTTGTATTCTGTACAGGCTTCTTTCTTTTCACTCTGCCATTTAGGTTTGTATTGTGGAGTAAGTACAATTTTGTTGATTCATCCTCGGTTTTCTCCTATCACGGCCATTAAACTCTGTAACTGTTTTAAAATCTCTATTGGCCTCATGGTGAAATCAAAAAGCCGTTTCCTTCCTTTCCGGCAAATGAGTTAGGAAGGACGCCTGTATCTTTGTAGTGACTGGGTGTTTTGATAGATCATCAAATTGTAATTCATAACTTCACCATGCTCAAAGCAATATTCAAGGTCAGATTTGTTTTTGTTTTGTTATGGCAAGCCTCCCTGGCTTGCCATAACAAAGGGGTTGAATACTTATTGACTCATATGTATTAATTTGGGAAAATTTCTAAAAACATAACTCCACGTTGACATTATGGGGTATTGTGTGTAGGCCGGTGACACATAATGTAAATTTTATACATTTTAAATTCAGGCTGTAACACAACACAATTTGAAAAAAGTTGAGGTGTGTGAATACTTTCTGAAGGCACTGCATATATATAGGATTTATACTGATCATTTTACTGATCATATGCTTGAATCAGAAGGCAATAGAGGATCCTCTCAACAGGTTTAGATCTACAAGTCAATTAACGTAAATTAATGAGGAACATTCTCATGTGCTTGCTGTATAAGGTTAATGTACTCAGTGCTTTGTCTGTATCAAGACACTATTTTCATCCCCTAGCCTACTCCTGTGTCTAATGTTGCCTGTAATGAGATAGACACGCCTGAGTGAGAACCTGAGAGCGAAACATGAACTCTGTGGCTGATGGCTCATCTTCCAGTCGGCCAGCTAGTGTTTCCTGCCTCTCATCTCCTCAGGATCAAATCAGGGCAGTATATAAACAGTGCTAGAAATGATGATACTGTAATCAACCTAAAGGGGTTACTGAGTTTGATTCCACCACTCCACAATCTGCTTGCAGAAACTCATAACACTGATTTAAAAAAAATATATAATATTTCACCTTTATTTAACCAGGTAGGCCAATTGAGAACAAGTTCTCATTTATAATTGCGACCTGGCCGAGATAAAGCAAGCAGTGCGACAAAAACAACAACACAGAGTTACACATAAACAAACATACAGTCAATAACACAATAGAAAAATATATGTACAGTGTGTGAAAATGTAGAAGAGTATGGAGATAAGGTAATAAATAGGCAATAAAGGAGAAATAATTACAATTTAGCATTTACACGGGAGTGATAGATGTGCAGATGATGATGTGCAAGTAGAGATACTGGGGTGAAAAAGAGCAAGAGGATAAGTAATAATATGGGGATGAGGTAGTTGGGTGTGCTATTTACAGATTGGCTGTGGACAGGTACAGTGATCGGTAAGCTGCTCTGACAGCTGATGCTTAAAGTTAGAGGGAGATATAAGACTCCAGCTTCAGTGATTGTTGCAATTCGTTCCAGTCATTGGCAGCAGAGAACTGGAAGGAAAGGTGGAAGTGTTGGCTTTGGGGATGACCAGTACCATACCTCTTGGAGTGCGTACAATGGGTGGGTGTTATTATGGTGACCAGTGAGCTGAGATAAGGCGGAGCTTTACCTAGAAAAGACTTATAGATGACCTGGAGCCAGTGGGTTTGGCGACAAATATTTAGTGAGGGCCAGCCAACGAGAGAATACAGGTCACAGTGGTTGGTAGTATATGGGGCTTTGATGACAAAACGGATGGCACTGTGATAGACTACATCCAGTTTGCTGAGTAGAGTGTTGGAGGTTATTTTGTAAATGACATCGCTGATGTCAAGGATCAGTAGGATAGTCAGTTTTACGAGGGTGTGTTTGGCAGCATGAGTGAAGGAGGCTTTGTTGCGAAATAGGTAGCCGATTCTAGATTTAATTTTGGATTGGAGATGCTTAATGTGAGTCTGGAAGGAGAGTTTACAGTCTAACCAGACACCTAGGTATTTGTAGTTGTCCAGAACCATCTAGAGTAGTGATGCTGGTCGGGTGGGAGGGTGTGGGCAACAATCGGTTGAAGAGCATGCACTTAAGTTTTACTAGCATTTAAAAGCAGTTAGAGGCCACAGAAGGAGTGTTGTATGGCATTGAAGCTTGTTTGGAGGTTTGTTAGCACAGAATCCAAAGAAGGGCCAGATGTATACAGAATGGTGTCGTCTGCGTAGAGGTGGATCAGTGAATCACCAGAAGCAAGAGCGACATCATTGATGTATACAGAGAAAAGAGTCGGCCCGAGAATTGAACCCTGTGGCACCCCCATAGAGACTGCCAGAGGTCCGGACAACAGGCCCTCCGATTTGACACACTGAACTCTATCTGAGAAGTAGTTGGTGAACCAGGCTAGGCAGTCATTTGTGAAGCCAAGGCTATTGAGTCTGCCGATAAGAATGCGGTGATTGACAAAGTCGAAAGCCTTGGCCAGGTCGATGAAGACGGCTGCACAGTGCTGTCTTTTATCAATGGCGGCTATGATATCGTTTAGGACCTTGAGCATGGCTCAATGACCACCTCGGAAACCAGATTGCATAGTGGAGAAGGTACGGTGGGATTCGAAATTGTCAGTGATCTGTTTGTTAACTTGGCTTTCGAAGATTTTAGAAAGGCAGGGCAGGATGGATAAAGGTCTATAACAGTTTGGGTCTAGAGTTTATGACCACGGCAGCTTTCCAATCTTTGGGGATCTCAGACGATACAAAAAAGAGGTTGAATAGGCTAGTAGGGGTTGTAACAATTTCGGTGGATCATTTTAGAAAGAGAGGGTCCAGATTGCCTAGCCGAGCTGATTTCTAGGGATCCAGATTTTGCAGCTCTTTCAGAACATCAGCTGTCTGGATTTGGGTGAAGGAGAAGCGGGGGGGGGCTTGGTTTAAGTTGCTGCAGGGGGTGCTGAGATGTTTTGTTCGTGCGTTCAGATCACTATCCAAAGGCATAACGCGTGGGCGTATATCAGGACACGAAAAGTCAAAATGTTCCATTACCGGTCGTAGAAACATGTCAAACGTTGTTTACAATCAATCTTTAGGGTATTTTTAACGTAAAAATGCGCTAATATTCCAACAGTAGCGTATTCATTCAAGAAGAAAAAGAAGGAACGGCGCGCTCGCAGGTTTGCGCATAACCAAGCCCTTTGTCCATAGGCAGTCCACTCATTGACTGAGATACTATTCTCTGCCCAGTAACAGGAGAAGGAGGAAACAAGTTTCTAAAGGCTGCCAATGGAAGCCAATGGAAGCCTTAGGAAGTGCAACGTGACCCCACAGACACTGTAGTATCGATAGGGATTCAAAAGAAGAACTACAATTCTCAGATTTCCCACTTCCTGGTTGGATTTTTCTCAGGTTTTTGCCTGCCATATGAGTTCTGTTATACTCACAGACATAATTCAAACAGTTTTAGTAACTACTAATAATATGCAAACATTTGACTCTGGGCCCGAGTATTAGGCAGTTTACTCTGGGCACGCTTTTCATCTGAAATCAAAAATACTGCCCCCTATACCCTAAAAAGTTAATCTCTACATCACCAGAGGAACAGAGGAGGAGTAGGATAAGAGTACGGCTAAAGGCTATAAGAACTGGTCGTCTAGTGCGTTCGGAACAGAGAGTAAAAGGAGCTTATTTCTGGGTGCGGAAGAATAGATTCAAGGCATAATGTACAGACAAGGGTATGGTAGGATGTGAATACAGTGGAGGTAAACCTAGGCATTGAGTGACAATGAGAGAGGTTTTGTCTCTAGAGGCACAATTTAATCCAGGTGAAGTCACCGCATGTGTGGGCTAGCTAAGGCATATTGAGCAGGGCTGGAGGCTCTACAGTGAAATAAGACAATAATCACTAACCAAAACAGCAATGGACAAGGCATATTGACATTAGGGAGAAGCATGTGTAGCCGAGTAATCATAGGGTCCAGTGAGTAGCTAGGCGAGCTGGAGACACGGTGATTCAGACAGCTAGCGGGCCGGGGCTAGCAGGTTAGCAGATGGGCCTCTGGGGGACGTCAAAATGGAAGACCCTGTTGAACCCCCTCGGACGGTACGTCGGCAGACCAGTCGTGATGGATTGGCGGGGCTCCGTGTCTGCAGTAAAAGGGTCCAGGCCAATTGGCAAAAGAGGTATTGTAGCTGGGAAATGGACTTAGCTCGAGGCAAGCCGGGAGATGGGCCTATTTTGAGGCTAGCACCAGGCTAACTGGTGCTTGCTTTGGGACAGAGGCGTTAGCCAGGAGTAGCCACTCAGATAGCAGCTAGCTAGCTGCGATGATCCGGTGTAAAGGTTCCGAGCTTGCGGTACTAATCTGGAGATGTGGTAGAGAAAAAGCAGTTCAATATGCTCTGGGTTGATATTACGCTGTGCAGACTGGCAGGAATCGACCGGGCTGAGGCTGGCTGATGTCCGAGTTAACGGTGATGACCACTAGCAGTGGCTAACTGACTACTAGCTAGTAGCTAGTTAGCTGGCTAGCTGCTGATGGGGGTTCCGGTTAGTATAAAAAAGTATAGAAAATAGCAGATCCGTACCACATTGGGTGAGGCGGGTTGCAGGAGAGTATGTTCAGTCCGTAGATGGAAATTGAGATAAAAATGTATACGAAATATATCCTGTTGGGGCTAGGGGGCAGTATTGAGAATTCTGAAAAAAATATGTGCCCATTTTTAACTGCCTCCTACACCAACTCAGAAGCTAGAATATGCATATTATTGTTCAGGTTTGGATAGAAAACACTCTGAATTTTCTAAAACTGTTTGAATGGTGTCTGTAAGTATAACAGAACTCATATGGCAGTCAAAACCCTGAGACAAATTCTGACAGGAAGTGGATACCTGATGTGTTGAATTACCTTTAAGCCTATGCCATTGAAACACACAGGGGTTTATTAATCGTTGAGCACTTCCTATGGCTTCCACTAGATGTCACCAGTCTTTACAAAGTGTTTTGAGTCTTATACTGTGAGATCTGACCGAACAAGAGCCTTGGAACGGTGGTGGCCGATTAGACTCTGGCGCGCTAGTTCATGTTGGGTACTCTCGTTCCAATACGTTTTAAAAGAGAATGCAATCGTCCGCCTTGAATATTATTCATGTTCTGGTTAAAAAAGGCACTAATGATTTATGCTGTACAACGTTTGACATGTTTGAACGAACGTAAATATTTTTTTTCCCCTCGTTCATGAAGAGAAGTCCGGCGGACATAGATCATGTGCCAACAACACAGAGCTTTTTGGACATAAATTATGAGCTTTTTCGAAGAAAACTACATTTGTTATGGACCTGGGATTCCTGGAAGTGACATCTGATGAAGAGAATCAAAGGTAATGGATTATTTACATAGTATTTTCGATTTTAGATCTCTCCAACATGGCGGTTAGTCTGTATCGCAAAGCGTATTTTTCTGGGCGCAGTGCTCAGATTATTGCAAAGTGTGATTTCCCAGTAAGGTTATTTTTAAATCTGGCAATCCGGTTGCGTTCAAGAGATGTAAATCTATAATTCTTTAAATGACAATATAATATTTTACCAATGTTTTCGAATAGTAATTATTTAATTTGTTGTGCTGCTTGACTGGCGGTTATTGGAGGGAAACGATTTCCTCAACATCAACGCCATAGTAAAACGCTGTTTTTGGATATAAATATGAACTTGATAGAACAAAAAATGCATGTATTGTCTAACATAATGTCCTAGGAGTGTCATCTGATGGAGATTGTCAAAGGTTAGTGCATAATTTTAGCTGGTTTTCTGCTTTTGGTGACGCCTGTCTTTGAATTGACAAAACATTACACACAGCTATTGTCAATGTACTCTCCTAACATAATCTAACTTTATGCTTTCGCCGTAAAGCCTTTTTGAAATCGGACAACGTGGTTAGATTAAGGAGATGTTTATCTTTCAAACGGTGTAAGATAGTTGTTTGTTTGAGAAATTTGAATTATGACATTTAATTGTTTTCAAATTTGGTGCTCTTGATATTTCACCTGTTGTTGATCGGGTGTACCAGGGGTGGGACGCTTGCGTCCCACATAGCCCATAGAGGATATACGAAGAAAACGATATATACATGGGACGTGATCTGACAAGTCAAAACAGACGTCCGACTGCTACGACATCTTGGGGAAAAAAACGTATGTTATAATACTTTAAGGTGGTGGCGGACATCTAGATATACCAGGTGTATTTGATTACCATTCATCTCTAAATAGGAGTCAAGGGCATGGGGTATCCATCTGCATGTGTGTGTAAGAGAGAGAGAAGAGAGAGAGAGAGAGAGAGAGAGAGAGAGAGAGTGTATATATGTGTGTGCGGGTGTGGATGCTTGTGTGTGTATATGTTTGAGTGTGTGTGTGTGTTCACGTCTTTGCATGTTTTTACTGTATGCGCAGAGTCTGAGTCAGCCCAGATGTACCTGTTATTAATCAGAGCGTCCCTTTAAATCATGTTACTATGTTATACCACAAGCAGCATGATCGTTTTCTTACCCCACTAGCCTGAGGAAAAGGACTGGAGCTGAGCAGGCAATCAGCCCCACAGTAGCATACCATGGCCTCAGCTCTACTCAGAGAGAGAGAGGGAGATATTCCTATATTCCTATATAGAGGCATGGTACATTATTCATTATCCCTTACTCAAGCTGTAACTGTAACAATATATTACTCCCCATTGGATCATCATTACCATAACTACCAGCACTCATCAAAATGACATCACTACCTTCCCGTCACTCCTCAAGAGTCATCTATATGTCAAGGTTGTCATAAGGAGGAGCGGACCAAAGTGCAGCGTGTGTGTTGTTCCACATTTTATTTACACTGTGAAAATATGCAATACATATAAATAAACTGAATGACAAAAACAACAAACCGTGACGCAGAGTAAACATACACGTACTCAAAAATAATCTCCCACAAACCTAGGTGGAAAAAACCCAGACTTAAGTATGATCTCCAATTAGAGACAACGAGGACCAGCTGCCTCTAATTGGAGATCATCCCAAACAAAACCCCCAACATAGAAATACAAAACTAGACCCTAACAACATAGAAATAGAAAACATAGAAAAAAACCTGTCACGCCCATAGAAAATAACATCTTTCTATGGTCAGGACGTGACAGTACCCCCCCCCCCAAAGGTGCGGACTCCGACCGCACCTAAACAACAACAACCCCCCCACCAAAAAAAAGAAAAAAAAAAAAAAAGGGAGGGTAGGGTGGGTAACTACTGTCTATGGCGGCTCTGGTGCAGTACACATAACCTTCCCATCCCGGGGATCCTCCAACAGAGGAGGCGGCTCCGGTTCGGGGTGAAACCCCGCTCCGCCTGCTGATCCCTCTGCATCTGTGCCACCAGACCGTGGATCGTCGTCGTCGGAACCGGACTGTAGAGGTTCTGGGCTGCAGGCCGCCGCCGGAGGTTCTGGGCTGCAGGCCGCCGCCGGAGGTTCTGGGCTGCAGGCCGCCGCCGGAGGTTCTGGGCTGCAGCCCGTCGCCGGAGACTCTGGGCTGCAGCCCGTCGCCGTAGACTCTGGGCTGCAGCCCGTCGCCGGAGACTCTGGGCTGCAGGCCGTCGTTGAAGACTCTGGACTGCAAGTCGTCGCTGGAGGGTCCGGACTGGGGAACGTCGCTGGAGGGTCCGGACTGGGGAACGTCGCTGGAGGGTCTGGACTGTGGGCCGTCTCAGGAGGGTCCGGACTGTGGGCCGTCTCAGGAGGTTCCGGACTGTGGGCCGTCTCAGGAGGTTCCGGACTGTGGGCCGTCTCAGGAGGTTCCGGACTGTAGGCCGTCTCAGGAGGTTCCGGACTGTGGGCCGTCTTAGGAGGTTCCGGACTGTGGGCCGTCTCAGGAGGTTCCGGACTGTGGGCCGTCTCAGGAGGTTCCGGACTGTGGGCCGTCTCAGGAGGTTCCGGACTGTGGGCCATCTCAGGAGGTTCCGGACTGTGGGCCGTCTCAGGAGGTTCCGGACTGTGGGCCGTCTCAGGAGGTTCCGGACTGTAGGCCGTCTCAGGAGGTTCCGGACTGTAGGCCGTCTCAGGAGGTTCCGGACTGTAGGCCGTTTCAGGAGGTTCCGGACAATAAAACATCACCGGAAGCTCTGGACTGGGAGCTGTCGCCGGAAGCTCTGGACTGGGAACTGTCGCCAGAAGCTCTGGACTAGGAACTGTCGCCGGAAGCTCTAGACTGGGAACTGTCGCCGGAAGCTCTAGACTGGGAACTGTCGCCAGAAGCTCTGGACTGGGAATGCACACTGTAGGCCTGATGCGTGGGGCTGGCACAGGTGGCGCCAGACTAGTAACTCGCACCTCAGGGCGAGTGCGGGGAGCAGGAACAGGACACCCCAGACTGAGCAGGCGTACTGGAGCCCTGATGCGTGGGGCTGGCACAGATGGAGCCAGACTGGTAACACGCACCTCAGGGCAAGTGCGAGGAGCAGGCACAGGGCGTACCAGGCTGAATAGACTCACTGGAGGCCGGGTACGTGGTGCAGGCACAGGATTTACTGGGCCTTGGAGGCGCACTGGAGATCTCGAGCATAGAGCTGGCACAACCCACCCTGGCTGGATGCTTAACCTAGCTCGACAAATGCGGGGCGCAGGCACAGATCGCACCGGCCTGTGAATGCGTCCTGGTGACACAGTGCGCATCACCGCATAACAAGGTGCTTGCTTCGTCCCTCGCTCCCCATGGTAAGCATGGGGAGTTGGCTCAGGTCTCCAATTTGACTCTGCCAATCTCCCCGTGTGCCCCCCCCCAATTTTTTGGAGGGGCTGCCTCTTGCACTTGCCTCGTGGCTGGTATAGTGCCTCGTAATATCGCCGCTCCGCTTTAGCTGCCTCAATTTCCTCTTTCGGACGGCGATACTCCCCAGCCTGACTCCAGGGTCCTTTCCCGTCCAGAATTTCCTCCCAAGTCCATTTCTGTTTCTCCTGGGCACGCTGCTTGGTCCTTTGGTGGTGGGAGATTCTGTCACGGTTGTCGTAAGGAGGAGCGGACCAAAGTGCAGCGTGTGTGTCGTTCCACATTTTATTTACACTGTGAAACTATGCAATACATATAAATAAACTGAATGACAAAAACAACAAACCGTGACGCAGATTAAACATACACATACTCAAAAGTAATCTCACACAAACCCAGGTGGAAAAAAACCCTACTTAAGTATGATCTCCAATTAGAGACAACGAGGACCAGCTGACTCTAATTGGAGATCATCCCAAACAAAACCCCAACATAGAAATACAAAACTTGACCCTAACAACATAGAAATAGAAAACATAGAAGAAGAAAAAACCTGTCACGCCCTGACCTACTCTACCATAGAAAATAACATCTTTCTATGGTCAGGACGTGACACTATAATGTACTTTTCCCCCCTGCATATCCTGATAAACTTGTAACCACACTTTTGAGAAAATGGCCCTTGAATGTTTTGGTACACTGGACAGCTCTTCTTGGTTTACACCCCTTCAGCATCGTTCACACCCTCTTCAGCCTTAGCCCCATCCATCTCTTAAAGGATTCACATGTGAGGTCATGTGGTTAACACACGCTATATCAATTAAAATCTACTTTTATTTGTCACATGCAAAGTATACAGAAGGTGTAAACGGTACAGTGAAGTGGTTACTTGCATAGTAGCAATATCAAAAACAGTGTCCAGATAAAAATATTTTATAAATATTTTATCATTATTCGCTGACGCTTACTCTACACAAACTTGTCTAAATTGATGGGTCAAGTGAAGGAAATGCCATAACCAGTGGATGGGCCACTATTGTCTAGACATGTACACATGTTTATGAAATACAATAGATGGCCGTAATCACCCCCAGACACACCTGGCTAATTTGATGGGTCATGTAATAATCCGTCCGAAGTGGAGTATTTTGTTTAAGAATGTATGTAGCTAGGTAGCTAGCTAGCTAAACAATGAGCCGGCATTATACCAAATCATACTACTACCAATACAAATATTGTCATAGCTGTAGTATAAATCTGCAGGTAGCTAAAGCTAACAAACAAGGTTCAATGTTAGCTTGCTAACATTAGGCTATCACTAGCAATGCAAATGGATTTCTGATTCGAATAATATTACTACACAGATCATACATGTATTGTTAGCTAGCGAGCAAGGAAGATAGCGTTTGCTAGCTAACTAACAGTACGCTTTAACTTGCAATAAAAATGACTTTCTGAAAAATTAGAAACTTATATCTGAAAAGGTAGCTAGACTCTTACCCGTACATATGGATGAATGCTTCACGGCAGACTGAAACCTTTTACCTTTTAACTCTGTTTTGTTTGTAGCTACATCTTGTTTGGCCAGCATTGTGTCAAGTCACTCCGGTTCACACTGACCGTGGCGTGTGCAGAAAGTAACCCATCCCTTTTTCCAACTGATCTGTCGATAGTGCCTGTGAAATTCAGGGCATCAATGTTGTTGAGAAAAGTGGCAAAACCTTCGTACTTTTCGATGGCTAACGTTATATCTTTCAAAAATGATGCAGTAAAAAGGACTGTCAACAGATACTGAAAAGCTCACGTTATAGACAGAAATATGCTACTGTACATAGCAGACCAATCCAAACTCCAGCCCATCCATTATCTCAGCCAATCATGGCTAACAGGTAGGTTCCTGATTTTTTTCTTGGCTAAACCAACTGGGCTCGTAATTTAACAATTGTATTTGTATTTCTGGATCCAATACAAGTGTGTTATTAATGCACATGAAAGTTCAAATGTTCCAGAAGGCATTTCTGCCAAAAAAGAATTTTGATAAAAAAATTATGTTGACGTTCAAAGGCCGCTCCTGTGAAGTAGTGACGTGCGACATACGCCTAGTTTCCTGAAAGGAGTCACATATGTTCCCGGGTTGCCTCTGAGAATAACATTGACGTATACACTGAGACTGTGACTGAGTTCATCAAGAAGTGTATAGGGATGTTTTTCCCACTATGACTATTTAAATCTACCCAAACCAAAAACCGTGTATAGATGGCAGCATTTGTTCAAAACTGAAAGCGTGAACCACCGCATTTAACCACAGCAAGGTGACTAGGGATATGGTCAAATACAAACAGTGCAGTTACTGTATGTCCTCCATAAGGCAATCAAACAGGCAAAATGTCAGTACAGAGACAAAGTGGAGTTGCAATTCAAAAACTCAGACACAAGATGTATGTGGCAGGGACTCCAGACAATCACTGATTACAAAGGGTAAACCAGCCACGTCGCAGATACCGACGCCTTGCTCCCGGACAAACACCTTCTTTGCCCGCTTTGAAGATAACACAGTGCCACCGACGCGGGCCAGTTCCGAGGACTGTGAGCTCTCGTTCTCCGTAGCCGACTTGAGTAAGACATTTAGGCGTGTTAACCCTCGCAAGGCTGCCAGCCCAGACAGCATCCCTAGCAGCATCTTCAGAGCATGCGCAGACCAGCTGGCTGGAATGTTTACGGATATATTCAATCTCTCCCAATCCCAGTCTATTGTCCCCACTTGCTTCAAGATGTGAACAATTGTTCCTGTACCCAAGAAAGCAAAGGTAACTGAACTAAATGACTATCACCCCGTAGCACTCAGTTCTGTCATCATGTAGTGCTTTGAGTGGCTAGTTAAGGATCATATCCCCTCCACCTTACCTGACACCCTAGACCCACTGCAATTTGCATACAGCCCCAAAAGATCCACAGACGATGCAATTGCCATCGCACTGGACACTGCCCTATCCCATCTAGACAAGATGAATACCTATGTAAGAATGCTGTTCATTGACTTCAGCTCAGTCTTCAGCTCATCACCTCGTCCTGTGCAACCTGGTCTTGGACTTCCTGACGGGCCGCCCCGCAGGTAGTAAAGGTAGGAAACAACACCTCCACTACACTGATCCTCAAAACAGGGACCTCCATAAGGGTGCATGCTCAGCCCCCTCCTGTACTCCCTGTTCCCCCATGACTGCGTTGCCACACACGCCTCCAACTTAATCATCAGGTTTGTAGACTAAACAACAGTAGCAGGCCTGATTACCAACAATGATGAGACAGCCTACAGGGCGGAGGTGAGGGCCTTGGCAGAGTGGTGCCAGGAATAAACTCTCCCTCAAAGTCAACAAAATGAAGGAGCTGATTGGGCACATCAGGAGACAGCAAAGGGAGCACGCCCCATCCATATCGACGGGGCCGCAGTGGAGAAGGTGAAAAGCTTCAAGTTCCGCGGCATACACATCACTGACAATCTGTAATGGTCCAACCACACAGATAGCATGGTGAAGTAGGCACAACAGCGCCTGTTCAACCTCAGGAGGCTGAAGAAATTCAGCTTGGCCCAAAAGACCCTCACAACATTTTACAGATGCACCATTCTGAGCATCCTGTTGGGCTGTATCACCGCCTGGTATGGCAACTCCACCGCCCGTAACCGCAGGGCTCTCCAGAGGGCGGTGTGGTCTGCCCAACTGTCACACCCTGATTTGTTTCACCTGTCCTTGTTATTGTCTCCACCCCCTCCAGGTGTCGCTTGTTTTCCCCAGTGTATTTATCCCTGTGTTTCCTGTCTCTCTGTGCCAGTTCGTCTTGTATGTTTCCAAGTCAACCAGCGTTTTTCCCGTTCTCCTGCCTTTGCTATTCTCCTTTTTCTAGTCCTCCCAGTTTTGACGTTTGCCTGTTTATGGACTCTTTACCCGCCTGCCTGACCATTCTGTCTGTCTTGACCTCGAGCTTGTCTGCCACTCTTTACCTCCTGGACTCTGAACTGGTTTTCACCTTTTGCCTGTCCACGACCATTCTCTTGCCTACTCCTTTTGGATTATTAAACATCTTAAACTCCAACCATCTGCCTCCTGTGTCTGCATCTGGGTCTCGCCTTGTGTCATGATACCAATGCATCTCTGGGGGTACACTGCCTGCTCTCTAGGACATCTACAGCACCTGATGTAACAGGAAGGCCAAAAATATCATCAAGGACCTTATCCAGAAGGCGAGGTCAGTAAAGGTGCATCACAACTGGAACCGAGAGACTGAAAGATTGCTTCGATCTCAAGACCATCAGACCATTAAATAGCCATCACTAGCAGGCCTCCTCCCAGTACCCTGCCCTGAATTTAGTCACTGTCACTAGCCAGCTACCACCTGGCTACCACCTTAGAGGCTGCTGCCCAATGTACATAGACATGGAATCACTGGTCACTTTAATAATGGAACACTGGTCACTTTAATAAAGCCTGGCTACTTTGAAGAATCTCAAATATCAAATATATTTTGA
The DNA here is from genome assembly GCF_965601325.2 of Salmo salar. NCBI lineage: Eukaryota > Metazoa > Chordata > Actinopteri > Salmoniformes > Salmonidae > Salmo > Salmo salar. Next base: position 35,426,267 of record NC_138306.1, on the reverse strand, counting down.
TTTGTTAACCTGTTGTGGTATAGGGGGCAATATTTTCACGGCCAGATAAAAAACGTACCCGATTTAATCTTGTCACTACTCCTGCCCAGAAACTAGAATATGCATATAATTAGTAGATTTGGATAGAAAACACTCTAAAGTTTCTAAAACTGTTTGAATGGTGTCTGTGAGTATAACAGAACTCTTTTTCATTCTTTCTTTCTTTCTCTCGGAGGACCTGAGCCCTAGGACCATGCCTCAGGACTACCTGGCCTGATGACTTCTTGCTGTCCCCAGTCCACCTGGCCGTGCTGCTGCTCCAGTTTCAACTGTTCTGCCTGCGGCTATGGAACCTTGACCTGTTCACCGGACGTGCTACCTGTCCCAGACCTGCTGTTATTCAACTCTCTAGAGACAGCAAGAGCGGTAGAGATTCTCTGAATGATCGGCTATGAAAAGCCAACTGACATTTACTGCTGAGGTGCTGACCTGTTGCACCGTCTACAACAACTGTGATTATTATTATTTGACCATGCTGGTCATCTATGAACATTTGAACATCTTGGCCATGTTCTGTTATAATCTCTACCCGGCACAGCCAGAAGAGGACTGGCCACCCCTCATAGCCTGGTTCCTTTATAGATTTCTTCCTAGGTTCTGGCCTTTCTAGGAAGTTTTTCCTAGCCACAGTGCTTCTACACCTGCATTGCTTGCTGTTTGGGGTTTTAGGCTGGGTTTCTGTACAGCACTTTGTGACATCAGCTGATGTAAGAAGAGCTCTATAAATACATTTGATTGACTGTTCACAGGTAATGTAATTGAAAGGTGGCCCTGCCAAGACATGTAGCTTAACATCTCGTGTGTGTTATCTAGTTATGATGGGAGGAGTGTGTGTGTGTGTGTGTGTGTGTGTGTGTGTGTGTGTGTGTGTGTGTGTGTGTGTGTGTGTGTGTGTGTGTGTGTGTGTGTGTGTGTATATATATTCACATGCTTGTGTGTTTGGGTGTGTATTGTACACTTGTATTTATTAGGGATCCCCATTAGCAGCTGCCTTGGCACTTACGTTACACATAAAACAAAATATAAAACAGTACATCGTAAAACATTATTACACCACTTCATAACTACAATACAAAATCTATAATAACACCTTACAATAATATTACAATGTATGTGTGTGTGTGTGCCAGCGTTTGTGTGCGAATGCTTGTGTTTGTATCTGTGTGTGTGTCTTGTGGAAATTCTTACACAGGGACAGTCAAATTCAATCTTAAATGAATCATTGTTTATTGTCAGCGTGCTGGAGAGGTTCCAACAAATTTAATGCACCATAGTGAACGTCTGTCAGATGCTCTGTTGGGGCAGTCCCAGCAGTTGTCTTATATATGGCTACACACAGACAAGTTGTATTTGCATGATTTAGCATAATTCATTCATCTTTACCATTTTATTTCATTCATGTGACCGACCAATACTGGTTCATAACATGTGACAGACCAACACCTCACTAGGCCTCCTCTCTCCAAGCTGAGACTTTGAAACTGAGATAAGTTTCGCATTAACAAAGGTCTGGGCGTACTGCCAAATTGCAGCTACTGATAATGAGGATTCGTTTAGTCATTCATTTGCATGAACACAGAAATTGGTTTATAGAAAAGCACAAACATAGAACATAGAAATTGGTAAATAGAAAAGCACAAGTAAACTCAGCAAAAAAAGAAACGTCCCTTTTTCAGGACCCTGTCTTTCAAAGATAATTTGTAAAAATCCAAATAACTTCACAGATGTTCATTGTAAAGGGTTTAAACACTGTTTCCCATGCTTGTTCAATGAACCATAAACAATTAATGAACATGCACTTGTGGAACGGTCATTAAGACACTAAAAGCTTACAGACGGTAGGCAATTAAGGTCACAGTTATGAAAACTTAGGACACTAAAGAGGCCTTTCTACTGTCTCTGAAAAAAAACAAAAGAAAGATGCCCAGGGTCCCTGCTCATCTGCTTAAACGTGCCTTAGGCATGCTGCAAGGAGGCATGAGGACTGCAGATGTGGCCAGGGCAATAAATTGCAATGTCTGTACTGTGAGACGCCTAAGACAGCGCTACAGGGAGATAGGACAGACAGCTGATCGTCCTCGCAGCGGCAGACCACATGTAATGACACCTGCACAGGATCGGTACATCCGAACATCACACCTGCGGGACAGGTACAGGATGGCAACAACAACTGCCCGAGTTACACCAGGAACACACAATCCCTCCATCAGTGCTCAGACTGTCCGCAATAGGCTGAGAGAGGCTGGACTGAGGGCTTGTAGGCCTGTTGTAAGGCAGGTCCTCACCAGACATCACCGGCAACAAGGTAGCCTATGGGCACAAAGCCAACGCCGCTGGACCAGACAGGACTGGCAAAAAGTGTTCTTCACTGACGAGCAAAGGTTTTGTCTCACCAGACGTGATGGTAGGATTTGCGTTTATCGTCGAGGGAATTAGCGTTACACCTTACCCTGTACTCTGGAGCGGGATCGATTTGGAGGTGGAGGGTCCGTCATGGTCTAGGGCGGTGTGTCACAGCATCATCGACTGAGCTTGTTGTCATTGCAGGCAATGCTGTTCATTACAGGGAAGACATCCTCCTCCCTCATGTGGTACCCTTCCTGCAGACTCATCCTGACATGACCCTCCAGCAAGACAATGCCACCAGCCATACTGCTCATTCTGTGCGTGATTTCCTCAAGACAGAAATGTCAGTGTTCTGCCATGGCCAGCGAAGAGCCCGGATCTCAATCCCATTGAGCACGTCTGGGACCTGTTGGATCGGAGGGTGAGGGCTAGGGCCATTCCCCCCAGAAATGTCCGGGAACTTGCAGGTGCCTTGGTGGAAGAGTGGGGTAACATCTCACAGCAAGAACTGGCAAATCTGGTGCACTTCATGAGGAGATGCACTGCAGTACTTAATGGAGCTGGTGGCCACACCAGATACTGACTGTTACTTTTGATTTTGACCTCCCCTTTGTTCAGGGACACATTATTCCATTTCTGTTAGTCACATGTCTGTGGAACTTGTTCAGTTTATGTATCAGTTGTTGAATCTTGTTATGTTCATATAAATATTTACACATGTTAAGTTTGCTGAAAATAAACACAGTTGACAGTGAGAGGACATTTCTGTTTTTGCTGAGTTAACTTAGCAGATTTTATTGCGGGTGTAGGAAAATAAGCATTTTGCTATCTCCAACTGTCACGTCCTGACCAATATTTAGGTATTATTTGTATTATATTTGGTCAGGACGTGGCAGAGGTATACTTGTTTTGTATTATGGGGTTTTGTGTGTGGTGTAGTGGGGTGTGTTAGTTTTGGTATAGGTTCTAGGTTTGTTTTTCTATGTGTAGTGTTGGGTGCTGGACTCTCAATTGGAGGCAGGTGTTTCTAGTTGCCTCTGATTGGGAGTCCTATAAGTAGGTGTGTGTTTGTTTGGTTTTCATGGGTAGTTGTATTTGCACTGCGTTATGTTAGCCTGCAAATCTGTTAGCTGTCGTTCCTGTTTCTTGGTTTTTCCGTTACTCACTATATATAATTTATTAAAGTATGAGTATTCCGGTACCCGCTGCGCCTTGGTCTCATCTCTTCAACGACACTTGTGACACCAACAGTGCAGTAGTATCTAACAATTCACAACAATACACACACATCTAAAAGTAAAATAATGTAATTAAGAAACATATACATTTTAGATTGAGCAATGTCGGAGTGGCATTGACTAAAATACAGTAGAATAGAATACAGTATATCCATATGAGATGAGTAAAGCAGTATGTAAACACTATTAAAGTAACTAGTGTTCCATTATTAAAGTTGCCAGTGATTCACACAGTATATGTGTATAGGGCAGCAGCCTCTAAGGTGCAGGGTTGCGTAACTGGGTGGAAGCCGACTAGTGATGGGTATTTATCAGTCTAATTGCCTTGAGATAAACGCTGTTTTTCAGTCTCTTGGTCCCAGCTTTGATGCATCTGTACTGACCTCGCCTTCTGAATGATAGTGGGGTGAACAGGCCGTGGCGCAGGTGGTTGATGTCCTTGATAATCTTTTTGGCCTTCCTGTGACATCAGGTGCTGTATGTGTACTGGAGGGCAGGTAGTTAGCCGCCTGTGATGTGTTGGGCCCTCTGGAGAGCCCTGCGGTTGCGGGCGGTGCAGTTGCCGTACCAGGTGGTGATATAGCCCGAGAGGATGCTCTCAATTGTAAACATTTGTGAGGGTTTTAGGGGTAAAGCCAAATTTATTCAGCCTCCTGAGGTTGAAGAGGCACTGTTGCGCCTTCTTCACCACGTTATCTGTGTGGGTGGACCATTTCAGATCGTCGGTGATGTGTATGCCGAGGAGCTTGAAGCTTTCCACCTTCTCCACTGCGGTCCTGTCGATGTAGATAGGCGCATGCTCCCTTTGCTGTTTCCTGAAGTCCGCGATCAGCTCCTTTGTTTTGTTGATGTTGAGTGTGAGGTTATTTTCCTGGCACCACTCTCCCAAGGCCCTCACCTTGGGTAATCGGGCCTACTACTGTTGGGTCATCTGCAACTTGATGATTGAATTGGAGGCGTGCATGGCCATGCAGTCATGGGTGAACAGGTAGTACAGGAGGGGATGACAACGCACCCTTGTGGGGCCCCTGGGTTGAGGATCAGTGAAGTGGGGGGTGTTGCTTCCTATTTTCACCACCTGGGGGTGGCCCATCAGGAAGTCCAGGACCCAGTTGCACACGGCGGGGTTCAGACCCAGGGACTCAAGCTTAATGATGAGATTGGAGGATACTATGGTGTGGAAGGTGGACCTATAGTCAATGAACAGCATTCCTACATAGGTATTCCTCTTGTCCAGATGGGATAGAGCAGTGTGCAGTGTGATGACGATTGCATTGTCTGTGGATCTTTTGAGGTGGTAAGCAAATTGAAGTGTGTCTAGGGTGTCAGGTAAAGGTGATATGATTCTTAATTAGCCTCTCAAAGTACTTCATGATGACAGAAGTGAGTGCTACGGGGCGATAGTCATTTAGTTCAGTTACCTTTGATTTCTTGGGTACAAGAACAATGGTGGACATCTTGAAGCAAGTGGGGACAGCATACTGGGATAGGGAGAGTCCATAAACATTCCAGCCAGCTGGTCTCTGAAGACACAGCTAGGGATGCCATCTGGGCTGGCAGCCTTGCGAGGGTTAACACGCTTAAATGTCTTACTCAAGTTGGTCATGGAGAAGGAGAGCCCACCGCCCTTAGGCCGCGTCGGTGGCACTGTGTTATCCTCAAAGCAGGCGAAGAAGGTGTTAAGCTTGTCCGGAAGCAAGATGTCGGTATCTACGACATGGCTGGATTTCCCTTTGTAGTCCGTGATTGTCTGTAGACCCTGCCACATCTGTTGAATTGTGACTCTGTACTGACATTTTGCCTGTTTGATTGCCTTACGGAGGGAATAACTACACTGTTTGTATTCTGCCGTATTCCCAGTCACCTTGCCATGGTTAAATGCGGTGGTTCGCGCTTTCAGTTTTGTGCGAATGCTGCCATCTATTCACGGTTTCTGGTTTGGGTAGGTTCTAATAGACACATTGTGTACAACATCGCCTATACAATTCCTGGTGAACTCAGTCACCGTATCTGTGTATTCGTGGATGTTATTCTCAGAGGCTACCCAGAACATATCCCAGTCCGAGTGATCAAAACAATCTTGTTGCATGCATTCCGATTGGTCAGACCAGCGTTGAATAGACCTTAGCACGGGTACTTCCTGTTTGAGTTTCTGCCTATAGGACATGAGGAGCAAAATGGAATCGTGATCAGATTTGCCAAAGAGGGCGGGGGAGGGACTTGTAGGCATTTTGAAAAGTTGAGTGGCAGTGGTCCAATGTTTTTCCAGAGTGAGTACTACAGTCATTGTGTTGGTAGAACTTCGGTAGCTTTTTCCTCAAATTTGCTTTGTTAAAATCCCCAGCTACAATAAATGTGGCCTCGGGATATGTGGTTTTCAGTTTGCATAAAGTCCAGTGTAGTTTTTTGAGGGCCGTCGTGGTATAGGCTTGATGGGGAATATACACGGCTGTGACTATAACCCAAGAGAATTCACCTGGGAGGCAATACGGTCAGCATTTGATTGTGAGGTGTTCTAGGTTAGGTGAACAAAAGGACTTGAGTTTCTGTATGTTATCACAATCACACCATGAGTAGTTAATCATGAAACATACACCCCCGCCTTTCTTCTTCCCGGAGAGTTCTTAATTCCTGTCTGCGCAATGTACTGAGAAACCAGCTGGCTGTATGGACGGCGACAGTATATCCCGAGAGAGCCATGTTTTCGTGAAACAGAGTATGTTACAATCCCTGATGTCTCTCTGGAAGGAGATCCTCGCCCTGAGCTCGTCTATTTTATTATCCAGAGACTAAACATTAGTGAGTAATATACTCGAAAGCGGTGGATGGTGTGCACGCCTCATGAGTTGGACTAAAAGTCCACTCCGAATACCTCTTCTCCACCTGCTGTGTTTTGGAGCAGCCACTGGAATAAGTTAAATTGCCCTGGTGGTACAAACAAAGGATCCAATTCATAGAAGTCGTATTCTTTGTCGTAATGCTGGTAAGTTACCTCCGCTCTGATATATAAATGTTATTTCTGTCTGTATGTAAAAACACCCCAAAATTCTGGGCTAATATTGTAAGAGATGACACACAAAAAAACGAAATACTGTAAAGTTGCTTAGAGCTAGAAGCAGAGCTTCTATATCTGTCAGCGCCACCTTACATGCAATTTAGGGACTGTAGTGCCGACCTTGGTAATAGTGTTGTTAAGAAGGCAGAGCAGTGGTTTATTATTGACAGACTTCTCCCCATCTTAGCTACTGTTGTATCAATATGTTTTGACTATGATTGTTTACAACCCAGGGTTACTCCAAGCAGTTTAGTCACCTCAATTTGATTAATTTACACATAATTTATTACAATATTTAGTTTAGGTTTAAGGTATGGTGAATAATTTGTCCCAAATCCATTGCTTTTAGTTTTTGAAATATTTAGGACTAAATTATTCCTTACCACCCATTCTGAAACTAACTGCTTCACTTTGTTAAGTGTTGCTGTCATTTCAGTCGCTGTAGTAGCTGACGTGTACAGTGTTGAGTCATCCGCATACATAGTCAGACTGGATTTACTCAAATCCAGTGGCCTGTCATTAGTAAAGATTGAAAAGAGTAAGGGGCCTAGTCAGCTGCCCTGAACATGAACCCAGTTTGTCTCGTGCTGCATTGAGTGTTAAATGAGGAAGGGCATCAGAGAATGAGTAGCAGCTTGCTCCCTGTTTGGCCTGGCTGTATCATGGCAACACCATATGAATACTAATCAGCTTCACCAAAATACACAGTCTACCAAGCTATTATTGACATGTCCAAAACCTGAACTTGAACTGATCATTTGGGTGGTTTTGTGTTGTTTTGGGTACCTGTTTGTGGTTGTTTTGTTTACTTTGTGTACTTTTGTGTTGTTTGGGGTGATTGTTAGGACCCATAATGATTGCTACCTTTCCTTAGCCAGAGGCCAAATTAAATCAGCCACCACTCACCAATTAAATTTCTACCACCATTATCGATTTTAATATGGGGTGCAACAAATTCCTCTTGACAGGTGAACATGTGTAGGGTATTAGATTGGCTTGTTCAATAATTATTAAATTGGTATCTAATCTAATATTCTATTCAGAATATATTTTCTCTCTGCTAAGTTGATCGAAACCTGTTTAATTTCTTTCTCTACCCAACCATCATACTGCTGTTCACAATGAGGGAGCTGAGAGAGGAAACCAATAGGCATCTGTAGACCACCACACAACAGAAGACCACACAAACATAGCGACATGAGGCCCCTGACTGGAGCTACCTGGGGCAAGGAGTCAGTCAGTGAGCCAGGGCCTTGCAGCAGAGTCATGACCTCAAGTACTACAGAATGAGCCTCAGACAGAGCGCCAGAACTAAAAATAGGCTTTTACTACTGAAGGTAACCTGCCTAAACAATAGTTGACAATTGCTTGGGAATTGACAATTGCTGTCTGTGCTGACCCTGGTTTTGTTACCTGAGATTATCCAAGTTCAAGAATTCCTTTGCCTTGAGTTTTCTGATGGAATACCTGTGGGTAAAAGGAGTGCAGGTTTTTAACTGAGGTTATTCAGAGAGTGGATTATGGCGCACGGGGCACAAAACTTTTGCTTGGTCCTTTGCCCAGGACTTAAGCTGATCCCAGAGGATCAGATTAGTTATCCATCTCCACCTTGCTCCGATAGACCAGCGGAATATAAACTGCTTCTGCACATGAAAACTCACCACAGGCCATTGATGCTGTAGAGTTTTAGCCTACTTTTTTAGGACTATATCCAAGTTTTAGGACTACCTCAGAATTTGCAACCAATCCTGCATTTTATCATTTTAGTATTTACTTAGTACTCAGGAGGACTCACTCAAAAATATGATGTTACTATGAACAAAAAATGAAGTGGATAATGACTCAGAACACATCTCTAAAAGGGAGCATAATGATTGCTAATTTGTGCTTTGGTAAATGTCCAACCCCCTCTTGGTTCTTAATTGGCGGCTTCAAGATGTCCACTGTCATTCCCGTGCCCAAAAAAGGAAAGTAACTGAACTGAATGACTACCGACCCGTAGCACTCACTTCCGTCATCATGGATTGCTTCGAGAAGCTAGTCAAAGACCACATCACCTCCTCCCTCCCCGACACACTCGACCTTCTCCAATTCTCCTACCACCCTGACAGATTCATGGACGATGCAATTGCCTTTGCACTGCACACTGTCCTCACCCACCTGGACAAAAGGAATGCATATGTGAGGAAACTGTGTATCTACTACAGCTCGGCCTTCAATACCATAGTGCCCTCTAAGCTCACCACAAAGCTCACGACCCTAGGACTGAACTCCTCCCTATGCATCTGGGTCCTGGACTTCCTGATGGGCTGGCCCCAGGTGGTGAAGTAGGCAACATTACCTCCTCACACTGATCCTCAACAGGAGGGCCCCACAAGGGTGCATCCTCAGTCCCCTCCTGTACTCTCTGTATACCCACGACTGCATGGCCTCACAAAGTTCCAACTCCATCATCAAGTTCGCTGACGACACGACAGTAGTAGGCCTGATTTCCAACAACGACGAGACGGCCTACAGAGGGGAGGTAGGCACTCTGACTGCGAGGTGCCAGGTAAACAACCTCTCTCTCAACGTCAGCACAACAAAGGAGTTGATTGTGGACTTCAGGAAAAATCAGGTTGGGCACGCCCCCATCCTTATCAGCGGGGCCATCATGGAGTAGATAAAAAACGTCAAGTTCCTTGGTGTACACATCTCTGATGAGCTGAAATGGTCAAACTACATGGACACCTTGGTGAAGAAAGCACGGCAGCAACCCTTCAATCTTAAGAGGCTAAAGAAATGTGGCCTGTCCCCAAAGGCCCTCACAGGATTACCATCGAGAGCATACTGTCGAGCTGCATCATGGCCTAGTACGGCAATTCCACTGCCGCTGACCGTAAGGCTGTACAGAGGGTGGTACGCTCTGCCGAACGTACTATTTGGTACACACTGCCCACCCTCCAGGATACATACAACACCAGGTGTCGCAGCAAGGCCAAGAAGATCATCAAGGACCTCATCCACCCAAACCACAGCCTGTTCTCCCCGTTTCCATCACTCAGACGCAGGCAGTATAGGAGTATAATGGCATAAACTGTCAGACTGGCCAATAGTTTATACCTCCAGACCATCAGGCTGGCTGCTGAATAGCCACTAGGAAACAACCTTCTCCCCACCTCTGCTGCTCCCCCTATGAACATTTACCCTGCCCCCATCCCCCACTGGACATTTATCATTGTTACAGTTGTATGTGTATAATATTATTATATTCTGTATTATTGTCTCATTTCTCTTTTTTTTACCTGCTCTTTTGGAGCTCAGAGCATAAGAATTCACTGTACCCTGCAATTACATCTGCGACCCTGTGCATGTGACCAATAGCACCCCCGCCCCAAAACTACATCGCGTGGCTATGCTTGGCTCCTCTATGTGAATGTGATTAGTTGTCCCTCCCAATGTTAGAGTGACTGCCTGAGCAGTGGGAGAGTATGTGAGGTTGGGGGAGACTGTATGAGCAGTGGGAGGGGAGGTTAACAGTCAGATTAGAATGGGTAATGGGGATGTGGATGGTGAGGTGCCAGCGCTAAGTCTCCTCTGTATTGGCCTTAATCAGGGGCGGCGCGCCCGGCTCCCGGGGCCGGGCGAGCCGGGCGGCGTGGGCCTCCCTCTTTCCTCTCCTCCTCTCCCTCCCTCCCTGTCATCACCCACTCCTCTCCTCCCCCGGCTCTGATTCCCTCCCCAGCTCCAGCCAAGATGCTAATTAATTCCTATCCCAGAACACCGATCAGAGAATGGGAGGAGCGGGGAGCTGCACATGAAATAATAAGGGATCTGAGTCAAGGGGAGAAGAAAAGAGAAGAAAAGTGGAGGAAACACATGAAACACCACAGACTCTCCCCCTACAGTGGGTTTCCATGTTTCCCTGGCCCCACAGTGGGTCTGGTACGCTATGCTACTGTAGCTAGTGAGTCACCATGCGAAGTTCTGATCTCCTATCATACCCACAGCAACACAGAACTATTAGCACCAAAAACATCTGTATCATAAACAATGGGTCAAATTAAAACTTGTTTCTATATAAACAAATATTTATAAAGCAGACACTAAACCAAATATACAGTAGAGATAGGAAACACTTGATCTTGAACAGTATACACTACTGTTAAAAAATTTAGGGTCACTTAGAAATATCCTTGTTTTTTAAAGAAAAGCACAACTCTTAAGGATACGCCCCTTTTTTTCAATTTTCACCTAAAATGACATACCCAAATCTAACTGCCTGTACCTCAGGCCCTGAAGCAAAGATGATTTATGAAGAGGTTAATGGAATATCTACATAGGCGTACAGTGGCCTATTATCAGCAACCGTCACTCCTGTGTTCCAATGGCACGTTGTGTTAGCTAATCCAAGTTTATCATTTTAATAGGCTAATTGCTCATTAGAAAGAGGAGTGGAAGGCCCCGGTGCACAACTGAGCAAGAAGAGGTACATTGAAGAGGTGACTTCGGGATGCTGGATTTCTAGGCAGAGTTCCTCTGTCCAGTCTCTGTGCTCTTTTGCCAATTGTAATCTTTTATTTTTATTGGCCAGTCTGAGATATGTCTTTTTCTTTGCAACTCTGCCTAGAAGGCCAGCATCCCGGAGTCGCCTCTTTACTGTTGACATTGAGACTGGTGTTTTGTGTTTACTATTTAATGAAGCTGCCAGTTGAGGACTTGTGAGGCATCTGTTTCTCAAAGTAGACACTCTAATGTACTTGTCCTCTTGCTCAGTTGTGCACCGGGGCCTCCGACTCCTCTTTCTATTCTGGTTAGAGCCAGTTTTACACAGCGTTGTACGAGATCTTCAGTTTCTTGGCAATTTCTCGCATGGAATAACCTTCATTTTTCAGAACAAGAACAGATTGACGACTTTCAGAAGAAAATTCTTTGTTTCTGGCCATTTTGAGTGTGTAATCGAACCCAGAAATCAAATCAAATCAAATGTATTTATATAGCCCTACTTACATCAGCTGATATCTCAAAGTGCTGCACAAATGCTAATGCTCCAGATACTCAACTAGTCTAAAGAAGGCCAGCTTTATTACTTCTTTAATCTAACCACATTGTCCGATTTCAAAAAGGCTTTACAACGAAAGCAAAACATTAGATTATGTCAGGAGAGTACCCTGCCAAAAATAATCACACAGCCATTTTCAAAGCAAGCATATATGTCACAAAAACCAAAACCAGAGCTAAATGCAGCACTAACCTTTGATGATCTTCATCAGATGACACTCCTAGGACATTATGTTATACAATACATGCATGTTTTGTTCAATCAAGTTCATATTTATATCAAAAACCAGCTTTTTACATTAGCATGTGATGTTCAGAACTAGCATACCCACCGCAAACTTCCGGTGATTTTACTAAATTACTCATGATAAACGTTGACGAAATACATAACAATTATTTTAAGAATTATAGATACAGAACTTATTTATGCAAATGCTATGTCAGATTTTATAATAGCTTTTCGGCGAAAGGACATTTTGCAATATTCTGAGTACGTAGCTCGGCCATCACAGGCTAGCTAATTTGACACCCACCAAGTTTGGGGATCACTAAACTCAGAATTACTATTAGAAAAATTTGATTACCTTTGCTGTTCTTCGTCAGAATGCACTCCCAGGACTTCTACTTCAACAACAAATGTTGTTTTGGTTCCAAATAATCCATAGTTATATCCAAATACCTTCGTTTTGTTCATGCGTTCAGGTCACTATCCGAAGGGTAACGCGTGAGCACATTTCGTGACAAAAATTTTCAAAATATTCCATTACCGTACTTAGAAGCATGTCAAACGCTGTTTAAAATCAATTTTTATGCTATTTTTCTCATAAAATAGCGATAATATTCCAACCGGGCAACGTTGTATTCATTCAAAGGCTGAAAGAAAAAAAATTGAGAAGTCTCGTGAACGCGCATCTCAGTCTCACTGTCCCCAGGCTGACCACTTACAAACTCTGCTGCTGTACTTTGCCCAGAGACAGCAGACACCCATTCCACTTTCTGGCGGCTTCTGAGAGCCAATGGAAGCCTTAGAAAGTGTCACGTAACAGCACAGATGCTGTATTTTTTATAGAGATGCAACAGAAGGACAACAAATTGTCAGACAGGGCACTTCCTGTATGGAATCTTCTCAGGTTTTGGCCTGCCATATGAGTTCTGTTATACTCACAGACACCATTCAAACAGTTTTAGAAACTTTAGAGTGTTTTCTATCCAAATCTACTAATTATATGCATATTCTCGTTTCTGGGCAAGAGTAGTAACCAGTTTAAATCAGGTATGTTTTTTATCCGGCCGTGAAAATACTGCCCCCTAGCCCCAACAGGTTAATGAGAGTCTTGTCTTTAAAATGGTGTAAAATAATCATATGTTTGAGTAATTGAAGTTTCAGCATTTTTGAGGTCTTTGTATTTCGCACCACGCGATTCCACTGGCTGTTGACTAGGGTGGGACGCAAACGTCCCACCTAGCCCATAGAAGTTCATCAGAACAACAGTTTTCAGCTGTGCTAACATAATTTCAAAAGGGTTTTCTAATGATCAATTTAAAATTATAAACTTGGATTAGCTAACACAACGTGCCATTGGAACACTAATGGGCCTCTGTACGCCTACAGTATGTGGATATTCCATAAAAAATGTGCCGTTTCCAGCAACAAAAGTCATTTACAACATTAACAATGTCTACACTGTATTTCTGATAAATTTTATGTTATTTTAATGGACAAAAAAAAATGCTTTTCTTTTGAAAACAAGGACATTTCTAAGTGACCCCAAACTTTTGAACAGTGGTGTATACAGTGCATTCGGAAAGTATTCAAACCCTTCACTTTTTCTATATGTTATTATGCTGCAGTGTCACGGATGTCATAGGAAGGAACGGACCAAACTGCAGCGTGTGTGTCGTTCCACATTTTATTTACACTGTGAAACTATGCAATACATATAAATGAACTGAATAACAAAAACAACAAACCGTGACGCAGAGGTGAAACATACACATACTCAAAAAAATCTCCCACAAACCCAGGTGGAAGAAACCCCTACTTAAGTATGATCTCCAATTAGAGACAACGAGGACCAGCTGCCTCTAATTGGAGATCATCCCAAACAAAACCCAACATAGAAATACAAAACTAGAACCTGACAACAGAAAAACTACACTAGAAAACACCCGTCATGACCTGACCTACTCTACCATAGAAAATAACAGCTTTCTAAGGAAAGGACGTGACACCAGGATGCACCTGGGCTCAATTTCGAGTCTGAATAGTTACGTAAATAAGGTATTTCTGTTTTTCTTTTTTTTTTACAAATTTGCTAACATTTCTAAAAACCTGCTTTTGCTTTGTCATTATGGGGTATTGTGTGTAGATTGATGAGGACATTTTGTTTTATTAAATCCATCTTAGAACAAGGCTGTAACGTAACAAAATGTGGAAAAAGGGAGGGGTCTGAGTACTTTCCGAATGCACTGGATGTAACTGTTTCCTCCGCATGAGTAAGTGTAACAGTATTGCTTCAGTTCCTCTCCTTGCCCTGACCTGGGCTTGAACCAGGGTCCCTCTGAACACATCGACGTTGCTTGTGAGTTAGTGGCTTTGTTCCAGGGCGTCAGTGTGCTACGAATATACCAGTTGGTGCACTAGTTTTGGTCCAGTGCATCATGTTAACCACTGTTACTTGTACAGCTACCAGGTACACACTAGCTAGCTAGCACACACTTGCTAGCTAGCTTGTACACACTAGCCACTACACACTAGATAGCTAGTACACACTTGTTACCGAGCTAGTACACACTAGCTACTAGTACCTAGCATCTAATTCTAAATGTAATTTCACCACCCATGCGGTTGGTGGCGGTACTACACCATCTTCTCTGGCACCATTAAACCAGTCTGAGCTCATATCTCTCACAGCATCTGTGTTCTGAAAAGGTATCTGCTTGAGCCAGACCCTACAGAGTACCTCAGTATGAGTCATAATTCCCATAAAACCCTAGCGGTCAAACAGGGAAATGGTTCCAATGGTTTTTCCACCATTAATTTTTCCCTTAGGGGATTTTAGAAACACTTAAAATAAGGGCTGTGTTTCGTGAAGGCTTACCCTGGAGTGAATTTCTGATAACCGTGTATCTCTCGAGGACATGGTGACTTTTATCAATATATTTGCCTGTATTTACCCCCCTTAAATGAAATGCTAATTAGCTGCTAATGTGGTTAACATAAAGAACTACAAATGTCATGATGATCTGGACGAGACTGCCGAATCCAGGCAAAGGTAAGGATTTCTGGATGAACCATCTAATGTTAGCTAAATGTAGTAATGAGTAATTTGTCAAAAGTGTATTTAAATTGACGATTCTAGGAACTGTCTTGTGCAAGTTTTAAATTGACACAATACCTGTTAGCAAAAGTGTCTGCTAGAGATGATGTGCAGAAGCTTGCAGGGATTTGTAGTTTTGCATGATGTCAACAATGATGCTAATCAGCATTTTTGAATTAGAAAGTAAATAGAGTCGAATATATTGGTAAGTCACCTTGTCCGAGAGATTTACATTGTTATCAAAATGTCACACCAGGGTAAGTCTACACGAAACACAGCCCTTATTTGAAGTGTTTATAAAAAAACCCTGGGGAAAAATGAATGGTGGGAAAATGATTGAAACCATTACCTTGTTTGACCGTTAGGTTTTATGGGTATTATGACACCTCCACTGTGGGGCTCGAAAGAAACAACTACTTCAAGGTCTCAGAGCAAGTGACATCACCGATTAAAGAGTTACTAGCATGCACCAACAAGCTAGCCGTTACATAAGCAGCCATCTCCAATGTAATCCAGGACTTTCTTATACAGTACTGTACAGGCACTTACATAATAGAACAACAAGTCAGTGGTGATTTTTGTGTTATTCAGACAATGATTGGATCCAGTTGAATATTTCCAAGGACCTGTTTCACAATGGTTACTGTATAAATGCCCTTTTGTTATATGCATTATACTATGATTGTGTGTAATTACACATAGCACACAATCACTTAGTTAATAGAAGGGGACAATTGTCTTTTCTTTTTTAAGTGTATTCTTTTGACCCCAGGCATTTATAGCCACAGAGGAAATTATTTTCAAAGCAGAGCCCAGACCAATGTGAATAAATGAGGCATGACTGAAATTCAGTGCACAGGGACTCAGAGGGGAGGCTTGGAAGCTAGCCACACGTACCGCCATCTCTCTCTCTCTCTCTCTCTCTGTCTCTCTCTGTCTGTCTCTCTTTCTCTGTCTCTCTCTCTGTCTCTCACACTCACTTTATGCACATTCTATACACTCAGTCACTCAGTCAGTCAGTCAGTCAGTCAGTCAGTCAGTCAGTCAGTCAGTCAGTCAGTCAGTCACTCACTCACTCACTCACTCACTCACTCACTCACTCACTCACTCACTCACTCACTCACTCACTCACTCACTCACTCACTGACACCCCACACACACACACACACACACACACACACACACACACACACACACACACACACACACACACACACACACACACACACACACACACACACACACGTATATACACTTAATTTGCTCACACACACATAAAACGCACACACATTCATACTGACTCTACACACACACACACACACACTCACTCACGCAAAATCATCATATATGCTGCTGCTACTCTGTTTATCATACATCTTTATGCCTAGTCACCTTAACCCTATGCATATCTAACCCTACCAATTCAGTATCCCTGCATATTGTTATTGTGGTATTGGCAATGACCCTGTATATAGATTGCTTACTTTCTTGTGTTATTCATATTTCTATTTCTTGTGTTTTTGTTCTACTTGACTTAATCATTTTTTTTATAGTACCACTGCAATGTTGGGAAAGAGCAAGAAAGGTATTTCACTGTACTATTGAACGTAACAATAAAAACTTAAAACTTGAAACTCTCTTCACTTCTAACGTAACAGCCCCCATGTACTGTACACAAACACTATAGGGATGGATTTGCATTTCAGAAACCTATCTTTCTTTCACACTCTACTATTGTGGAAGGTAAAATGGATATTCACATTGTAGATACTGTACTCTAAATAGAGTGCTTTCATACCGTACACACAGAGAGATAAACATACAGTATGCTTGAACTATATACACTGAACAAAAATATAAATGCAACATGTAAAGTGCTGAGCTGAAACAGGTTTCATGAGCTGAAATAAAATATCCCCGAAATTGGGGTGTACAAAAATGTACAAAAAGTTTATTTCTCTCAAATGTTGTGCACAAATTTGTTTACATCCCTGTTAGTGAGCATTTTAACCTTTTATCCAAGATAATACATCCGCCTGACAGGTGTGGCATATCAAGTAGCTGATTACACAGCATGATCATTGCACAGGTGCACCTTGTGCTGGGGACAATAAAAGGCCACTCTAAATTGTGCAGTTTTGTCATGCAACACAATGCCACAGATGTCTCAAGTTTTGAGGGAGCGTGCAAATGGCGTGCTGACTGCAGGAATACCCACCAGCGCTGTTGCCAGATAATTGAATGTTATTTTCTCTACCGTAAGCCGCCTCCAACGTTGTTTTAGAAAATGTGGTTGTACGTCCAACCGGCCTCACAACCTCAGACTACGTATAAGCATGCCAGCCCAGGACCTTCATATACGGTTTCTTCACCTGCGGGACCAATTCACAGCCATGACAAAAATGTCATTACACATGGCCTCTCATGTATTATTTCTTAAATAATTTGTTTTCCACTTAAGTCGTCCACAGTTTCTCTCCCACTATTAATAAGGCATATCCCTATTTTTCTTACAGGCACATAATTTGTAAAAACAGAAATGGCAAAAAGTCAAAAAATGAATCATAACATATAAGGTTTTGAAGTGTCTGTCCTATATATAGGAGATATACGAAAGCTCAGGAAATATTGCACGGGTGCGTCAATAGACTCTCAAGGCCAAATATATGCCGGAGTTGCTTACCAAGATGACATTGAATGTTGCTTCGTTACAGTTTTGACTTTGGCAAGACTTGAAAATGGCTCTCTAGCAATGATCAATAACCAACTTGACTGATCTTGAAGAATTTTCAAAAGAATAATGCAAATATTGTACAATCCAGGTGTGCAAAGCTCTTAGAGACTTACCCAGAAAGACTCACAGCTGTAATCGCTGCCAAAGGTGCTTCTAACATGTATTAACCGAGATGTGTGAATACTTATGTAAATGAGATATGTCTGTTTTTCATTTTCAATACATTTGCAAAAATGTCTAAATACATGCTTTCACTTTGCCATTATGGGGTATTGTGTGTAGATGGGAGAGAATAATTTTTTATTTAATACATTTTTAATTCACGCTCTAACACAACAAGAACTCAAGCGGTATTAATTATTTCTGAAGGCATAAATAAATGTATAAATGTCATTAAGCCTCCTGAGTGGGGCAGTGGTCTAAGGCACTGCATCGCAGTGCTAGCTGTGCCACTAGAGATTCTGGGTTGGAGTCCAGGCTCTGTCGCAACTGGCCGCGACTGGGAGACCCATGGGGCGGCGCACAATTGGCCCTGCGTGGTCCGTGTTAGGGGACGGTTTGGCCGGCAGGGATGTCCTTGTCCCATCACGTACTAGCAACTCCTGTGGCGAGTCGGGCGCAGTGCACGCTTACACGGTCACCAGGTGTACAGTTTCCTCTGACACATAGTTGCGGCTGGCTTCTGGGTTAAATGGGCATTGTGTCAAGAAGCAGTTTGGCTTGGTTGGGTTGTGTTTCGGAGGAGGCACGGCTCTCGACCTTCACCTCTTTCTCATACGGGAGTTGCAGCAATGAGACAAGACTGTAACTACCAATTGGATACCACAAATTTGGGGAGAAAAAGCGGTAAAAAAATGTATACAAAATAATAAGAAAATACATTTAATTGTTATTAAGATGTGCTGATATTTGGAGAGTGACATTCAACATGCTTGACCCCAAAAAATGAATGTATTGCATCCCAAAGAAAAAACAATGATGAGCCTGCCTGGATACAAAACAACATCTCAAAACATGAAAACATGTTTTTAGAATTTTTGCAAATTGATTGAAAATGAAATACAGAAAAATGTAATTTACAGTTGAGGTCGGATGTTTACATAGACCTTAGCCAAATACAATTAAACTCACAATTCCTGACATTTAATCCTAGTAAAATGCCCTGTTTTAGGTCAGTTAGGATCACCACTTTATTTGAAGAATGTGAAATGTCAGAATAATAGTAGAGGGAATGATTTATTTCAGCTTTTATTTCTTTCATCACATTCCCAGTGGGTCAGAAGTTTACATACACTCAATTAGTATTTGTTTCCATTGCATTTAAATTGTTTAACTTAGGTCAAACATTTTGGGAAGCCTTCCACAAGCTTCCCACAATAAGTTGGGGGAATTTTGGCCCATTCATCCTGACAGAGCTGGTGTAACTGAGTCAGATTTGTAGGCCTCTTTTCCTCGCACACGCTTTTTCAGGTCTGCCCACAACTTTTCTATAGGTTTGAGGTCAGGGCTTTGTGATGGCCACTCCAATACCTTGACTTTGTTGACCTTAAGCCATTTTGCCACAACTCTGGAAGTCTGCTTTGGTCATTGTCCATTTGGAAGACCCATTTGCGGCCAAGCTTTTTAACTTCCTAACTGATGTCTTGAGATGTTGTTGCTTCAATAAAACCACATAATTTAACCTCCCTCATGATGGCATCTATTTTGTGAAGTGCCACAGTCCCTCCTGCAGCAAAGCACCCCCACAACATGATGCTGCCACCCCCGTGCTTCACGGTTGGGATGGTGTTCTTCAGCTTGCAAGCCTCCCTCTTTTTCCTCCAAACATAACGATGGTCATTATGATCAAACAGTTCTATGTTTGTTTCATCAGACCAGAGGACATTTCTCCAAAAAGTACGATCTTTGTCCCCATGTACAGCTGGCATTTTTATGGCGGTTTTGGAGCAGTGGCTTCTTCCTTGCTGAGCGGCCTTTCAGGTTACGTCGATAGAAGACTCGTTTTACTGTGGATATAGATACTTTTGTACCTGTTTCCTCCAGCATCTTCACAAGGTCCTTTGCTGTTGTTCTGGGATTGATTTGTACTTTTGCACCAAAGTACGTTCATCTCTAGGAGACAGAACGCGTCTCCTTCCTGGGCGGTATGATGGCTGCGTGGTCCCATGGTGTTTATACTTGCGTAGTATTGTTTGTACAGATGAACGTGGTACCTTCAGGCGTTTGGAAATTTCTCCCAAGGATGAACCAGACTTGTGGAGGTCTACAATTTTTTTCTGAGGTCTTGGCTGATTTCTTTTGATTTTCCAATGATGTCAAGCAAAGAGGCACTGAGTTTGAAGGTAGGCCTTGAAATACATCCACAGGTACACCTCCAATTGACTCAAATTATGTCAATTAGCCTATCAGAAGCTTGTAATATCATGACATAATTTTCTGGAATGTTCCAAGCTGTTTAAAGGCACAGTCAACTTAGTGTATGTAAACTTCTGACCCACTGGAATTGTGATACAGTGAATTATAAATGAAATAATCTGTCTGTAAACAATTGTTGGAAAAATGACTTGTGTCATGCACAAAGTAGATGTCCTAACCGACTTGCCAAAACTATAGTTTGTTAACAAGAAATTTGTGGAGTGGTTGAAAAACGAGGTTTACCACCTAAGTGTATGTAAACTTCCAACTTCAACTGTATGTCACTCCCTTTGGTTCCTTCCCGAGGCGTTATTGTTTCTGTTCCTGTGTCATGTCTATGCGTTGTTCGTGTTTCTTATTTTCTATTATGTTGTGTTTATTTATTACAACACTCACTCCCTGAGCTTGCTTTCTGACACTCAGCGCACATCGTTACAGGTGTTGGCAGAATGTTTTCTTATGCAATGACATTTGCGGTGTCTGACCATTTCTTAAAGACAACCACAATTGCAAATTGCTGTGGACCTGTAAACAGCCAACGAGAGCATACAGGTCGCAGTGGTGGGTAGTATATGGGGCTTTGGTGATAAAACGGATGGCACTGTGATAGACTACATCCAGTTTGGTGAGTAGAGTGTTTGGGGCTATGTTGTAAATGACATCGCTGAAGTCAAGGATCGGTAGGATAGTCAGTTTTATGAGGGTATGACTGAAGGAGGCTTTGTTGCACAATAGGGAGCCGATTCTAGATTTTGGATTGAAGACGCTTAATGTGAATCTGGAAGGAGAGTTTACAGTCTAACCAGACACCTAGGTATTTGTAGTTGTCCACATATTCTAAGTCAGAACCGTCCAGAGTAGTGATGCTAGTCAGGTGGGAGGGTGAGGGCAGCAATCGGTTGAAGAGCATGTACTTAGTTTTACTAGCATTTAAAAGCAGTTGGAGGCAACGGAAGGAGTGTTGTATGGCGTTGTAGCCTTGCAGTGGTAGCCTACACACTCCCTTTAGGATGTATAGTGTAAGTGGTGTGTAACTGGTGGCAGGGAAGTCAAACGCAGGAGAGCAGATCTTGGTGAATAGCTGGAGCAGTTTAATATATAAAACTAATGGGATACAAAATAACAAACACATGGGTACAAAACACGTAGCGCACCAGTAACACATAGCACAAGTACTTACAATAAACAATTCCCGACAAGGACATGGGGAAACAGAGGAAAAATATACAACATGTAATTAGGGAATTGAAACCAGGTGAGTGTGAAAACAAGAAAACAAATGGAACATGAAAAATGGATCGACGATGGCAAGAAGACTGGTGACGTCGACCTCCGAACACCGCCCGAACAAGGAGAGGAACTGACTTCTGTAGAAGTCGTGACAGTACCCCCCCCCCTTGACGCGCGGCTCCAGCAGCGCGCCAACACCGGCCTCAGGGACGACCCGGAGGGTGAGGTGCAGGGCGATCCAGACAGAGACGGTGGAAATCCCGCAGCATAGAAGGGTCCAACACGTCCTCCTCCGGAACCCAGCATCTCTCCTCCGGACCGTACCCCTCCCAGTCCATGAGGTACTGAAGGCCCCTCGCCCGACGTCTAGAATCCAGGATGGATCGCACGGAGTACGCCGGAGCCCCCTCGATGTCCAGAGGGGGCGGAGGAACCTCTCGCACCTCAGATTCCTGGAGCGGGCCAGCCACCACCGGCCTGAGGAGAGACACATGGAACGAGGGGTTAATGCGGTAATCGGGAAGCTGTAACCTATAACATACCTCGTTCACTCTCCTCAGGACTTTAACCTCTCTAGGCTAGGCGGGACGAATTCGTCCCACCTACGTAACAGCCACGGCTATCCTGTGGCGCGATTTTCAAAACCTTAAAAATCCTATTACTTCAATTTCTCAAACATATGACTATTTTACAGCCATTTAAAGATAAGACTCTCGTTAATCTAACCACACTGTCCGATTTCAGAAAGGCTTTACAACGAAAGCAAAACATTAGATTATGTCAGCAGAGTACCAAGCCAGAAATAATCAGACACCCATTTTTCAAGCCAGCATATAATGTCACCAAAACCCAGAAGACAGCTAAATGCAGCACTCACCTTTGATGATCTTCATCAGATGACAACCCTAGGACATTATGTTATACAATACATGCATGTTTTGTTCAATCAAGTTCATATTTATATCAAAAACCAGCTTTTTACATTAGCATGTGACGTTCAGAACTAGCATACCCCCCGCAAACTTCCGGGGAATTCGCTAACATTTTACTAAATTACTCACGATAAACGTTCACAAAAAGCATAACAATTATTTTAAGAATTATAGATACAGACCTCCTCTATGCACTCGATATGTCCGATTTTAAAATAGCTTTTTGGTGAAAGCACATTTTGCAATATTCTAAGTACATAGCCCAGGCATCACGGGCTCGCTATTTAGACACCCGGCAAGTTTAGCACTCACCATAATCATATTTACTATTATAAAAATTTCATTACCTTTTGTTGTCTTCGTCAGAATACACACCCAGGACAGCTACTTCAATAACAAATGTTGGTTTGGTCCAAAATAATCCATCGTTATATCCGAATAGCGGCGTTTTGTTCGTGCGTTCCAGACACTATCCGAAATAGTAAAGAAGTGTCACGCGCTTGGCGCAATTCGTGACAATAAAATTCTAAGTATTCCATTACCGTACTTCGAAGCATGTCAACCGCTGTTTAAAATCAATTTTTACGACATTTTTCTCGTAGAAAAGCGATAATATTCCGACAGGGAATCTCCTTTTCGGCAAACAGAGGAAAAAATCCCAAAGGCGGGGGCGGTCGGGGTCACGCGCATAAGCTAGTGTCTCTTGATCGGCCACTTGAGAAAGGCGATAATGTGTTTCAGCCTGGGGCTGGAATGACGACATTCTGTTTTTTCCCGGGCTCTGAGCGCCTATGGACGACGTGGGAAGTGTCACGTTAGAGCAGAGATCCTTAGTAAATGATAGAGATGGAAAAGAAGTTCAACAAATGGTCAGACAGGCCACTTCCTGTAAAGGAATCTCTCAGGTTTTGACCTGCCATTTGAGTTCTGTTATACTCACAGACACCATTCAAACAGTTTTAGAAAATGTAGGGTGTTTTCTATCCATATGTAATAAGTATATGCATATTCTAGTTACTGAGTAGGAGTGGTAACCAGATTAAATCGGGTATGTTTTTTATCCAGCCGTGTCAATGCTGCCCCCTAGCCCTAACAGGTTAAATGGCCCCACAAACTGCGGACCCAGCTTCCGACAGGGCAGGCAAAAGGGCAGGTTTCGGGTCGAGAGCCTCACTGCGGTGACGGTCTGCGCCAACTTTCTGGCGCAGCACGGCGCGCTGAAGATGGACATGGGTGGCGTCCCATGTTTCCTCCGCACCCCCCAGAACCAGTCATCCACCGCAGGAGTTTCGGTCTGACTCTGATGCCAAGGAGCCAGAACCGGCTGATACCCCAGTACACACTGGAAGGGAGAGAGGTTAGTGAAGGAGTGGCGGAGCGAGTTCTGGGCCATCTCTGCCCAGGGCACGAACGCTGCCTACTCCCCCGGCCAGTCCTGGCAATAAGACCTCAGAAACCTACCCACATCCTGGTTAACTCTCCCCAACTGCACGTTCCTCTCGGGGTGAAAACCTGAGGTAAGGCTGACCGAGACCCCCAGATGTTCCATGAACGCCCTCCAGACTCTCGACGTGAACTGGGGACCCCGATCAGACACTATATTCTCAGGCACCCCATAGTGCTGGAAGACGTGAGTAAACAGGTCCTCCGCAGTCTGTAGGGCCGTAGGGAGACAGAGCAAAGGGAGGAGATGACAGGACTTAGAAAAATGATCCACAACGACCAGGATCGTGGTGTTACCCTGTGAAGGTGGAAGATCGGTCATGAAATCCACCGACAGGTGCGACCACGGCCGTTGTGGAATGGGTAAGGGCTGTAACTTACCTCTGGGCAGGTGCCTAGGAGCCTTACACTGGGCGCATACCGAGCAGGAGGAAACATAAACCCTCACTCCTTAGCCAAAGTGGGCCACCAGTACTTCCCTCTAAGACAGCGCACCGTCCGACCGATCCCAGAGGAGGGTGACGTGTGGGCCCAATAGATCAGCCAGTCGTGGAGAGCAGACGGAACATACAGACGCCCAGCTGGACACTGAGGGGGACCGGGCTCTGCACGTGACACCGCTCAATGTCCGCATCCAGCTCCCACACTACTGGTGCCACCAAGCAAGAGGCGGGGAGTATGGGAGTGGGATCCATGGGCCACTCCTCTGTGTCATACTGCCGGGACAGTGCATCTGCCTTAACGTTCTGGGAACCTGGTCTGTACGAAAGGGTGAAAACAAAACGGGTAAAAAACATGGCCCACCTTGCCTGGCGAGGGTTCAGTGTCCTCGCTGCCCGGATGTACTCCAGATTGCGGTGGTCAGTGCGGATGAGAAAAGGGTGTTTAGCCCCCTCAAGCCAGTGTCTCCACGCCTTCAAGGCCTTGACGACAGCCAACAGCTCCCGGTCCCCCACATCATAGTTTTGCTCCGCCAGGCTGAGCTTCTTCGAGAAGAAGACACGGGGCGGAGCTTCAGTGGTGTAGCCGAGTGCTGAGAGAGCACCGCTCCTATCCCAGCCTCGGACGCGTCCACCTCCAGTATGAACGCCAAAGAGGGATCCGGATGGGCCAGCATGGGCGCCGAGGTAAACAGAGCCCTTAGTTGCCCAAAAGCCCTGTCCGCCTCAACTGACCACTGCAAATGTACAGGACCCCCCTTCAGCAGTGAGGTAATGGGAGCAGCCACCTGACCAAAACCCCAGATAAATCTCCGGTAGTAATTGGCAAACCCTAAAAATCGCTGCACCTCCTCTACCGTGGCGGGAGTCGGCCAATTACGCACGTCTGAAATGCGGTCACTCTCCATCTCCACCCCTGATGTGGAAATGCGATACCCTAGGAAGGAGACGGCTTGCTGAAAGAACAGACATTTCTCAACCTTGACGTACAGGTCATGCTCCAACAGTCGTCCAAGTACCCTGCGCACCAAAGACACATGTAGCGGTGTATATCAGAATGTCATCGATATACACCACTACCCCCTACCCGTGCAGGTCCCTGAAAATCTTGTCTACAAAGGATTGGAAGACTGATGGAGCATTCATCAACCCGTACGGCATGACGAGGTACTCATAATGCCCTGAGGTGGTCTTCCACTCGTCTCCCTCCCAGATACGCACCAGGTGGTATGCGCTCCTGAGATCCAGTTTTGTGAAGAAGCGCGCCCCGTGCATTGATTCAATCGCCGTGGCGATAAGAGGTAGCGGGTAACTGTACCTCACCGTGATTTTATTGAGACCTCGATAATCAATGCACGGGCGCAGACCTCCATCCTTCTTCTTCACAAAAAAGAAACTCGAGGATATGGGTGAAGTGGAGGACCGAATGTACCCCTGACGCAGGGATTCGGCAACATATGTCTCCGTAGCCACCGTCTCCGCTTGCGACAGGGGATACATGTGACTCCTGAGAAGTGCAGAGTCTACCAGGAGATTTATCGCACAATCCCCCCGTTGATGGGGTGGTAATTGAGTCGCCTTCTTTTTTACAGAAAGCGAGAGCCAAATCCGCATATTCGGGGGATGCGCACAGTGGAGACCTGGTCTGGACTTTCCACCGTAGTAGCACCAATGGAAACCCCTACACACCTCCCAGAGCACTCTCGCGAACACCCCGTGAGAGCCCTCTGTTGCCATGAAACGATGGGGTCATGACGAGCCAACCAGGGAAGGCCCAGTGCCACGGGAAACGCAGGAGAGTCAATGAAAAAGGGACTGATTCTCTCCTCGTGACTCCCCTGTGTCACCATGACCAGGGAGATAGTGGCTTCCCTGATTAGCCCGGACCCCAATAGTCGACTATCCAGAGCGTGTACTGGAAAAGGTCTAACCACGGGAATAATGGGGATCGCTAAACTAAGAGCGAGCGCTCTGTCAATAAATTTCTCAGCTGCTCCTGAATCGACGAGAGCCTTATGCTGGGAATGCGGGGAAAAATCTGGAAAACAAACAGGTACAAACAGTTGGACAACAGAGGACTCTGGATGAGAGTGGTGCAGACTCACCTGGGGTGACGCCAGAGTGCCCTGCCTGCTGCCTCGACTCCCAGAGGGACCAACCTGGCACCGACCGGCAGTGTGCCCTCTGCGGCCACAGATGGTGCACGAACTGGAACCCCCTCCGGTCTCCCTACGCACCGCCCCTCCCAGCTCCATAGATTCAGGAAAGGGGTGCGAGGGGATGGAACCACCTGACCCCGATCTGAACGTCCGCGGGTAGCCAACAGGTTGTCCAGCCGGATGGACAGGTCCACCAGCTGATCCAACGTGAGGGTGGTGTCTCTGCAGGCCAACTCCCGACGGACGTCCTCACGCAGACTGCAACGGTAGTGGTCGATCAGGGCCCTGTCGTTCCATCCCGCGCCGGCAGCCAGGGTCTTAAACTCCAGGGCAAACTCCTGGGCGCTCCTCGTCTCCTGCCTCAGCTGGAAGAGGTGCTCACCCGCCGCTCTACCCTCGGGCGGGTGAACTCTGTGAAGTCCTCCAACCCCGCATCTCCTTCACCCCACACGGTGTTGGCCCACTCCAGAGCTCTCCCTGAGAGGCACGACATGAGGGAGGACACCCTCTCCCTTCCCGAGGGAGCCGGGTAAACGGTGCCCAGGTATAAGCCCAACTGTAACAGGAAACCCTGGCACTGTGCCACCGTCCCATCATACTCCCTGGGAAGGGCATGACGCATCCCACTGGGGCCGGTTGCAGGAGGAGTGAGTAGTGGAGGTTCGGGTTGCGTTGTTGAAGGCGCTGGAGGACCTCCCTGTCTCTCCCAACGGTCCAGGGTCTGGATAACTTGATCCATGATGGCGCCGAGATGGTGGATTACTTTCGCTTGCTCCTGGATGCGCTCCTCGACCCCTATACAAGGGGTATCTGTTCCTGCTGACTCCAGTATTTATGCTGCAGTAGTTTATGTGTCGGGGGGCTAGGGTCAGTCTGTTATATCTGGAGTATTTCTCCTGTCTTATCCGGTGTCCTGTGTGAATTTAAGTATGCTCTCTCTAATTCTCTCTTTCTTTCTTTCTCTCTCTTGGAGGACCTGAGCCCTAGGACCATGCGTCAGGACTACCTGGCATGATGACTCCTTGCTGTCCCCAGTCCACCTGGCCGTGCTGCTGCTCCAGTTTCAACTGTTCTGCCTGCGGCTATGGAACCCTGACCTGTTCACCGGACGTGCTACCTGTCCCAGACCTGCTGTTTTCAACTCTCTAGAGACAGCAGGAGCATAAAGATACTCTCAATGATCGGCTATGAAAAGCCAACTGACATTTACTCTTGAGGTGCTGACTTGTTGCATCCTCGACAACTACTGTGATTATTATTATTTGACCATGCTGGTCATTTATAAACAGTTGAACATCTTGGCCATGTTCTGTTATAATCTCCACCCGGCACAGCCAGAAGAGGACTGGCCACCCCTCATAGCCTGGTTCCTCTCTAGGTTTCTTCCTAGGTTTTGGCCTTTCTAGGGAGTTTTTCCTTGCCACTGTGCTTCTACACCTGCATTACTTGCTGTTTGGGGTTTTAGGCTGGGTTTCTGTACAGCACTTTGAGATATCAGCTGATGAGAGAAGGGCTAAATAAATAAATTTGATTTGATTTGCATACGAGGTCGGGAATTCCGTAAGGGGTGCATAAATTAATTAATAAATTTGGCAGGGAAGTCAAACGCAGGAGAGCAGAACTTGGTGAATATCCGGAGCAGTTTAATATATAAAACTAACGGCATACAAAATAACAAACACATGGGTACAAAAACCCATAGCGCACCAGTAACACATAGCACAAGTACTTACTATAAACAATTCCCGACAAGGACATGGGGGAAACGGGGAAAATATACAACATGTAATTAGGGAATTGAAACCAGGTGAGTGTGAAAACAAGACAAAACAAATGGAACATGAAAAATGGATCGGCGATGGCTAGAAGATCGGTGACGTCGACCGCCGAAACACCCCCCGAACAAGGAGAGGAACCGACTTTGGCAGAAGTCGTGACACATAGAGCAGAAACTAGAAATTATAATAGCCTAAATGATTGTCCCAATTAAATGAGAGATGTGCAAGGCCACTTGGTGTATGGCTACTACGGAAATATAATCTCATCAAGGCCAGAAAAGGTGAGGAATTTATTTTTCAATAGTTATGATATGCTGTATGTATAATGTATTACGTTTATAAATTAAATATTGTCTATGCGAGAAATTTCACATTACAGTACTCAGACGTAGCCTACAAACATTTGACAGGTAAACTGCGCTTTGTGTCAGATCGCATAGAGTAAAATAGGCTGCATAAATTAACTTATCTACTGTATTTACTACTGTGAAGTGGGTCAAATTAAATGAGAGATGGGGCAAATGGTAATCTATCCTAACTTCTTGTAGGCCTATATGGTATTTAACGAGTAGCCTATGAAACCATCAGAGTCAGAAAAGGTGAGGAATTTATTCTGCAATTATCATGGAAAATAAATAAATAATAGGAAATATAGGTAAATAACAGCAAATGATTGCATCTTTTTATTATATTTAGCTAGGCCTACCTGTTTTTCTGTTATGATAAGAATTTCATCATATATTCCCATTTGCACTAGGGTCTTTTGCCTGCAAGACTTCAACCACTAGAAACTGTGCATACGGAAGCCACTCCTGAGAAAAAGGCTCATGGCAGTTTGCAAAAAAGGCACGTGAATGATGACGTGGTCTGATGAGATAAAAATGTTACTCTTTGATCTGAATGCAAAAGCACTTTGTCTGGAGAAAACCAGGCACAGCTCACCACCGAACACTAGCCCTACCGTGAAGCATGATGGTGGGAGTTTCATGCTATGGGGATGCTTTTCAGCAGCAGGTACTGGGAGACTGGTAAGGATAGAGGGAACAATGAATGGAGCCAAAACAGGCAAGTTCTTGACGAGAACCTGCTTCAGAGTGCAAACGACCTTAGACTTGGGGCGATCCAACAGGACAATGACCCCAATCTTACAGCCAAAGCAATGCTGGAATGGTTTCAGAACAAGAATGTGAAAGTCTTTGAGTGGCCAAGCCAAAGCCCAGACTTGAATCCCATTGAAAATCTGTGGAAAGATTACTGTTCACTGCCTCTCCACATCTAACTTAACAGAGCTTGAGAAAATCCCCAAAATCCAGATGTGCAAAGCTGACATAGACATACCCAAAATGACTCAAAGCTGTTATCGCCGCCAAAAGGGATTTTACAAAGTATTGACAGGGGTGTGAATACTTATGGATATTATATATTGTTTCAGGTTTCAAGTTTTAATTTCACATGCACAAATGTCTATTTTGCAAGCCCAACAATACAGTAATCAATAACAATGTAATACTAAAAATAACATAACGTAGAACAAAAACACTAAATAAAAATAAGAAGTAAGAAGAACACAAGAAAGTAAGTAAGCATACTATATGCAGGGTCAGTGAATGTAGCATTACGTTTTGTTGAAAAATGTATGGTTTAGGAAAGAATCTTGCTTTTTAATGCTGGTAACCATTGTTTAAAAGCAATAATACACTCGAGTCCATGTGTTATGATATTTTTTATCATGGCTGTGGTCATAGCCACGAGGCAAAGCAGAGTAATAAAAAAGTAATTATTGCTTTATACAATGGGTTGCCATTATTAAAAAGCAAGATTATTTTGCAAAACGCAATGCTACAGTCACTAACACTGGTTGTAAAGTGCAATTTTAAGGCGTTCTCTGGTCATTAGTTCTATTCATATTAACTGCCATGTACCGCAAAACTACCCAAGCGCTGATTGACAGTTCCAAACTTTTGCAGGTTGCTATGGAGGCTCTTCCCCCCTTGCTAGCAAGACAACTACACAGCTAACACAATAATTTCAGACTGAAGCTGGAAAGACAGCAAACTAGCTGCACTTCGTTTCATTTGAACTGTTTTTCTATACGTATATCCATAGAAATTATGCTGATTCATGATTTTGACTGGCTGAGAAAAGCTGTCTCGTCCCGACTCCAGACTCCAGACACGTTCATAGGACACAGTAGAGATCGAATTTCAATATAGCAACAATGTTGCAAATGTCAGAGATGATGTCTAGACAATTTATTTTAGACAGTGGATCTGTAAAAGTAGTAGTATTATTTCATTGCTAGGTAACGACGTAAACAATGGCACTTTTTATGAATGTGACCATGTGTATGTTGTCTAATATATCATGGGCAGGACAAACTTTAATGGGAATTGCAAACAACCAGTTGTGGTGCATTCGGAAAGTATTCAGGACCATTGACTTTTTCCACATTTTGTTACGTTACAGCCTTATTCTAAAATCAATTAAATAGTTTTTTTCCCTCATCAATCTATACACACCCCATAATGACAAAACAAAAACAGATTTTCTGAAATTATTGCAAATGTAAAAAAAAACTGGAAATATCACATTTACAAAAGAAGTCAGACCATTTACTCAGTATTTTGTTGAAGCACCTTTAGCAGCGATTATAGCCTCGAGTCTTCTTGGGTATGACACTACAAGCTTGGCACACTTGTATTTAGGGAGTTTCTCCTATTCTTCTCTGCAGATCCTCTCAAGCGCTGTCAGGTTGGATGGGGAGCGTTGCTGCACAGCTATTTTCAGGTCTCTCCAGAGATGTTTGATTAGTTTCAAGTCCGGGCTCTGGCTGGGACACTCAAGGACATTCAGAGACTTGTCCCGAAAGCCACTCCTGTGTTGTCTTGGCTATGTGCTTAGGGTTTTTGTCCTGTTGGAAGGTGAACCTTAGCCCCAGTCTGAGGTCCTGAGCGCTCTGGAGCAGGTTTTCATCAAGGATCTCTCTGTACTTGATCCATTCACCTTTCCCTCAATCCTGACTAGTCTCCCAGTCCCTGCCGCTGAAAAACATCCCCACAGCATGATGCTGCCACCACCATGCTTCACCGTAGGGATTGTGCCAGGTTTCCTCCAGACGTGACACTTGGCATTCAGGCAAAAGAATCAGACCAGAGAATCTTGGTGCTCTCCACTTTCTGGAGGACCGAGTTTTGAAATCAGTGGAATGCCCAGTGGAAGCAGAGTATGATAGTTAAGGAGATGGAGAAAATTCTGGTGTTTGATTGCAAATAATGTGGAGGGAGTTGGAAAGAGAACACACAGAAGAAAGCTGTTGTGTAAAACACCTATCCCTGGATTACATCTTCAACCTAAGGGCAACCATGGCATCCATGGCAGAGAAGGAGAAGCGTTCATCCATGTATATGGGTGAGAGAGTCTAGCTAGCTACATTTTCAGAAATGATATGTTTCTAATTTTGTCAGAAAGTAATTTTCATCGCAAGTGATAGTGTAATGTTAGATAGCTAGCTAACATTAGTTGGATGGCTCACTAGCTAATGTTACGTGGAGGATCTGTGTAGTAATATTATTCGTATCTCAGATACATTTGCATCTCTAGGTATCGCCTAATGTTAGCAAGCTAGCAAAAATTTTACCTAGCTAGTTTCATGCAGGGTAGTAATGTTATGGGTTTGGATTTTGGTTCATTGTTTAGCTAGATAGCTACATTTCGAAACAAAAGACTCCACTATGCAAGTAACCATTTCACTGTACCGTTTACACCTTCTGTATCCTGTGCACATGACAAATAAACTTCGATTTTATTTCATATAGTGTGTTTTTACCAGAGAAGGTAAAATGAAGAACAATATGACCTGCACCAAAGGCAAATTAGGATATAACGTTAGGCCAATGAGACAGTGTCCAAGTTCTAAAATTCTCTTTTATTTCGTGACACTCACAAACATAAGGAATTTTCTGTAATTAGCTCGCCATTAACTTGTGAATAATGATCTTGTTGTGAGTTTATTTTCCTGTAATAACAAATACAAATTAACTAAAGTTAAGATGTTGTCAGCTATATGATATGGTCATTATTTGAGCTGGCTAGCCAGCTAACTTAACATTATCTAGCTAGCTAACAAGCTAGAAACAAACCAAAACATTGTTTAGAAAGTTGCTTTTAGTTGCCTGGTTTGCTATGTTGACATATACTAAATCAATTTTTTAAACAGATATGCTTGTTGGTGTTAAAATATACCAGTTATGCTATTTTAGACCACCAGGTTTCTGATGTCATGCAACCTGTCATTTTTGTGTTTATACTTTTTCATAATGACAATGACAAGTTTGATGTCGGACGACAATAGAATGTTTATGATGTTACTGCAACAACTGTCTACAGACATTTCGATAGACATAGTATAAACCAGCCTTTAGTCTTGAAATCTTTGGTTGTTTAGTACACTACCGTACTCACTCTGTATAGCACATGGTCTTACATGTGAATCCTTAAAGAGATGGGTGGGGCTAAGGCTTAAGAGGATGTGAACAATGCTGAATGGGTGTAGACAAAGAAGAGCTCTCCAGTACCAAAACATTCAAGGGACATTTTCTCAAAAGTGTGGTAACAAGTTTATCATCTTTCAAAGCAGAATTACTTTCCCATTGTTCCTCAACAGTACTGTATGATATACCATTTTCTAGCTCTGAGTCTCTTCTTTTATCAAATGTAAAAAACAATATTTCAAATTTTGCTACATAAGACCGAATCAAGCCGGTCGGTCACATATAGAGTACATCATCAATCAACACATACATTCCTAAGTGAACTAAATCTGTCCAGTGTTTATACCACCTGACCTACTTAACGCACGTACATGTAAGCATACATGACCTTTGACCTTTATGTCATCAACATTTTGACATAAGCATGCCCATACTTAGTACTCACAATGCTGAAGGCAGGCTGCATGTGAAACAATGAGAGGAGAAGAGAAGAAAGGGGGAAAGGAGAAGAGAGGGATGGGAGTGCTTTAATGAGATATTTCATTTCACCAGCTCTTTTCCGGTAGGTTTTTAATCCATTCATTCATATTCACAGAAATAACCAAATAAAACCAATTTGCCTTTTTTTAGATCCAAATATACAGAATAAACAAAACCGAGGGAACAAATAGGACCGGAGAGAGTGAGTTGACTGTCTCATTTGTAACCCTGTGAGAGAGTTAAAGCTTAAAGCTTCTCAGTCTGAGAAACAATCAAAGGAGGGATATTTACAAACAGAACGTTTCCTCCAATAAACATCACATGTTGCTCCATCTAATTCAATGCTAATTCTGAATCTTAGTTCTCTCTATAACCCTATAGTGTTAAATGGGAGTAGGGAGTAGTAAACCATCACAGATGGGAGACAGGACACATGAATAGATTTCAGTTAATAGAAAGCTTATTTAGCGGACAGTTCACCATCTTCTAACTGCCAATTTAATCCCTGCACATCCCTCATGACTTCCCCTATAGAGTATTTCCAGCTATTCTTTCTCAACGAAATGAAATCTGCTATCATAGTACAAATCAAAAGTTGCTTTTCAAGCAACTACAAACAATACATGCATAGGAAACTGATCCATAATAATTGGATAATCAAATGATTTCCACACACTGAATCAGATCCGCCTGCAGTGTAAATGTGACGCTTGCACTTTGTGACCTCAGCACAAACATGGAGACTCTGTGAAGCCATTACAAGGCCGATACCAGTCCTTCCTCTGGTCCCCTGAACACGCACCTAGGATCACTTTCATTTCACTCTTTCCTGGCATCAGGTTCCCTCCTATTGGACAGAAACAAACAAGAGCAATCCCCTTTCCAGTAAGTACCAGTAACGCAGAGAACAGAATACCTGCACTTAATCAACACTGTCTACATAAACCACAGTAACATCAGAGTACTGTCATAGTCCCGCTGTACACCAACAGGCCTGCCTGTGAATATTTTATGACCTCTCCTAAACGGAATGTGAAGACCAGGCCTAAAAGGCAAATACAGTGCCTTCAGAAATTATTGACACCCCACGACAAAAATTCTTCAAACTCTGTCAAATTGGTTGCTGATCATTGCTAGACAACCCTTTTAAGGTTTTGCCATAGATTTTGAATTAGATTTAAGTCAAAACTGTAACTCAGACACTAAGGAACATTCACTGTCTTCTTGGTAAGACACTCAAGTGCAGTGGCATGTACTCATGGATGCTAGGCTTCCCCAAAAAATGTATGAAAAAAAAATACAAATGTGTATATTTTTCATCTCTTAGTTTTTTCATTATTTGCCTTCAATTCGCAAGAGGCTGAATGTATCGCACCGGAGAAAGCATCCGAGCGAAACAGCGCCCCTCTGTCTCAGTATGTGTAGTATATCTATCTGATGCTGTCTAGTCAGAAAGAGTATGACGTTGTTGCCGACGTACCACTAAATGCAATGGAAGCCAGCGGGTATTTGGCCTCCCTTGACATTCTGTTAAATAAAGTAACAGCCAATCAGCGTAGCGCCAAACTGAGTGAGATAAACTGTGAATGGTCCTGGCACACAAAAAAAAGTGTAAAGGGAAGCCAGTTTGGATTTGGCTTCACTCCAATCACATTACATCAAAAGCAGAATGAAATTTACAGAAAATACTTGAATTGTTGCATCTCGTGTCGTTATCCTCCGGTACCTAGCTAGCTAACTAAAATAGTCCCTTTCCTAAATTAGCCATGGATGGAGATAGTGATTTGGACTTCTGGTTTTATTTCATTCTGTCCAATGATTCTAATGGTGATTCTGATGCAACCATAAATTAATACATTGTGCCCCTGACCTGAGAGGATGGAAGTTCAATATGTAGCTAGATGTACACTGAACTGAAAAAATATAAACACAACATGCAACAATTTCAAAGATTTTACTAAGATACAGTTCATATAAGGAAATAAGTAAATTGAAAAAAAATATTTAGGCCCTAATCTATGGATTTCACATGACTGGGAATGCAGATATGTTAGTCACAGATACCTTAAAAAAAGGTAGGGGCATGGATCACAAACCCAGTCAGTATCTGGTGTGACCACCATTTGCCTCATGCAGCATGACACATCTCCTTCAAATCAGATAAAATGCTATTTGTCACATGCGCCGAATACAACAGGTGTAGACCTTACCGTGAAATGCTTACGAGCCCTTAACCAACAATGCAGTTCAATAAATATAGTTAAGAAAATAGTAAAAGATCAAATAAAAAATAACAATAACGAGTTAGTCGAGGTAATTTGTACATGTAGGTATAGGTAAAGTGACTATGCTTAGATAATAAACAGCTAGTAGCAGCAGTGTAAAAACAAAGGGGGGATGTCAATGTAAATAATCCTGGTGGCCATTTGATTAATTGTTCGGAATTTATGGCTTGGGGTAGAAGCTGTTAAGGAGCCTTTTGGACCTAGACTTGGCACACTGGTAATGCTTGCCATGCGGTAGCAGAGATAACAGTCTATGACTTGGGTGACTGGAGTCTTTGACCATTTTTTGGGCCTTCCTCTGACACTGCCCAGTTTATGGCTTGGGGTAGAAGTCCTGGATGGCAGGAAGTTTGGCCCCAGTGATGTACTGCGCCATATGCACTACCCTCTGTAGCGCCTTACGGTCGGATGCCGAGTAGTTGCCATACCAGGCGGTGATGCAACCGGTCAGGATGCTCTCGATGGTGCAGCTGTATAACTTTTTGTGGATCTGGGGACCAATGCCTAATCTTTTCGGTCTCCTGAGGGGGAAAAGGTGTTGTCAAGACCTCTTCACGACTGACTTGGTGTGTTTGGACCATGGTAGTTTGTTGGTGATGTGGACACCAAGGACCTTGAAAGTACACGCTCCACTACAGCCCCGTTGATGTGAATCGGGGCGCGTTTGGTTCTCCTTTTCCTGTAGTCCACGATCAGCTCCTTTGTCTTGCTCATGTTGAGGGAGAGGTTGTTGTCCTGGCCCCACACTGCCAGGTCTCTGACCTCTTCCCTACAGGATGTCTCATCGTTGTTGGTGATCAGGCCTACCACTGTTGTGGCAGATATGTTGTTGCCTACCCTTACCACCTGGGGGTGGCCCGTCAGGAAGTCCAGGATCCAGTCGCAGAGGTAGGTGTTTAGTCCCAGGTTCCTTAGCTTAGTGATGAGCTTTGTGGGCACTAAGGTGATGAATGCTGAGTTGTAGTCAATGAACAGCATTCTCACATATTTGTTCCTTTTGTCCAAGTGGGAAAGGGCAGTGTGGAGTACGATTGAGATTGTTTCATCTGTGGATCTGTTGGGGCGGTATGCAAATTTGGTTGGGTCTAGGTTTCCGGGATGATGGTGTTGATGTGAGCCACCAGCCTTTAAAAGCACTTCATGGCTAACGACGTGAGTGCTACAGGGCGATAGCCATTTAGGCAGGTTACCTTCGCTTTTTTGGGCACAGGGACTATGGTGGTCTGCTTGAAACATGTAGGTATCACAGAATCGGTCAGGGAGAGGTGGAAAATGCCAGTGAAAACACTTGCCAGTTGGTCCGCGCATGCTCTGAGTATACGTCCTGGTAATCTGTCTGGTGAATGTTGACCTGTTTAACCTGTTGGGGATAGGGGGCAGTATTTGCACGGCCGGATAAAAAACGTACCCGATTTAATCTGATTACTACTCCTGCCCAGTAACTAGAATATGCATATAATTGTTTGATTTGGATAGAAAACACCCTAAAGTTTCTAAAACTGTTTGAATGGTGTCTGTGAGTATAACAGAACTCATATGGCAGGCCAAAACCTGAGAAGATTCCAAACAGGAAGCGCCCTCTCTGACTATTTCTTGGCTTTCTTTGTCATCTCTATCCAAAACAAAGGATCTCTGCTGTAACGTGATATTTTCTAAGGCGCCCATAGGCTCTCAGAAGGCGCCAGAACATTGAATCATGACTCTGCAGTTACTGGCTGAAAAACAGTAGCGCATTTGGTAAGTGGTCGATCTGAGGACAATGAGACGGGCGCACGCGTGCACGTGAAGAGTCCATTTTCTTCTTTGAGTCTTTGAACGGAAGGGACGTCTCCCGGTCGGAATATTATCGCTATTTTACGAGAAAAATCGCATAAAAATGGATTTTAAACAGCGTTTGACATGCTTCGAAGTACGGTAGTGGAATATTTTGAATTATTTTGTCACGAAACGCGCCGGGCGCGTCACCCTTTGTTACCCTTCGGATAGTGTCTTGAACGCACGAACAAAACGCCGCTATTTGGATATAACTATGGATTATTTGGAACCAAACCAACATTTGTTGTTTAAGTAGAAGTCCTGGGAGTGCATTCTGACGAAGAACAGCAAAGGTAATCCAATTTTTCTTATAGTAAATCTGAGTTTGGTGAGTACCAAACTTGGTGGGTGTCAAAATAGCTAGCCTGTGATGGCCGGGCTATCTACTCAGAATATTGCAAAATGTGCTTTCACCGAAAAGCTATTTTAAAATCGGACACCGCGATTGCATAAAGGAGTTCTGTATCTATAATTCTTAAAATAATTGTTATGTTTTTTGTGAACGTTTATCGTGAGTAATTTAGTAAATTCACCGGAAGTGTTCGGTGGGAATGCTAGTCACATGCTAGTCACATGCTAATGTAAAAAGCTGGTTTTTGATATAAATATGAACTTGATTGAACAAAACATGCATGTATTGTATAACATAATGTCCTAGGAGTGTCATCTGATGAAGATCATCAAAGGCTAGTGCTGCATTTAGCTGTGGTTTTGGTTTTTGTGACATCATATGCTAGCTTGAAAAATGGGTGTCTGATTATTTCTGGCTGGGTACTCTGCTGACATAATCTAATGTTTTGCTTTCGTTGTAAAGCCTTTTTGAAATCGGACAGACACCATTCAAACAGTTTTAGAAACTTTGGAGTGTTTTCTATCCAAAGCTACTAATTATATGCATATTCTAGTTTCTGGGCAGGAGTAATAACCAGATTAAATCGGGTACGTTTTTTATCCGGCCGTGAAAATACTGCCCCCTATCCATAACAAGTTAACTTGAAATGAAAACGACTTGTAATATCTGAAAATGATGCCATGGTTGCCCTTAGTTTGAAGATGTATTCCGGAGAGAGGTGTTTTCTCCATCTCCTTAGCTATCACACTCTAATTCCACTGATTTCAAAACTCGGTCCTCCAGACAGTTTCAATACGCAATATATTTTTTAAAAAGCAGCGTTAAACAGGATTACCTACACATACTAACCAGCTCAAATAGACAGAAAAATCCTACCTGGAAGACCAATCAGAACTCATCTCTCGGCATGTCCAGCCCACTCATTATCTCAGCCTTACATGGCTAATGGGAAGGTTGCTGACTTTTTCTGTGGCTAAACCAACTAGGCTCATAATTTAACACTTATTTTTATTTACAGACGGCATACAAGTTTGTTATTAAGGCACATGAAAGTTCATATATTCCAGAAGGAATTTCTGTCAAAAAACACATTTTGATTTAGAATATTCTTACAAATGTAAACTTTTTTAAAGATAAATACACAACGCACTGAAGGTCAAAAGGGAATTAACAATCACTGGAAATAGCTGTTTTTCTGTAATAGGGAATTAATGATTAATCGGTCAGAGACACAGGAGGAATTTCAGTCCAGTACAACTATGATTTGTTCTCTTTGAATAAACCTATTTTTCTCCCCCTGATTTGCTTTGGTGTCTGTGTTATTGGAGAATAGGATCAACTGCTAACACATTCAAATGGCTCTCTTGTGAAGTAGCGATGCGCAACATACGCCTAGTTTCCTGAAACGAGTCACAAATACAGGATATTACCCTTCCACGACATAACCTTTGCTCCAAATCAAAACTCCAAAACTACAATCGGATTTTGGACAAAATAACCTGGGAGGATTCTTACTACTGTCACACCCTGATCTGTTTCACGTGTCTTGTGCTGGTCTCCACCCCCCACCATCTGCTTCATGTTCTGCTGCTGCAATGTTGTGTTGCTAAGATGTTGTTGTCATGTGGTGTTACTACCATGCTGTGTTGTCATGTGTTGCTGCAATGCTATGATGTTTTCTTAGGTCTCTCTTTATGTAGTGCTGTGGTGTCTCTCTTGCCGTAATGTATGTTTTGTCCTATATTACATTTTTTCATCCCAGCCTCCGTCCCAGCAGGAGGCCTTTTGCCTTTTGGTAGACCATCATTGTAAATACAAACTTGTTCTTAACTGACTTGCCTAGCTAAATAAAGGATCAAAAAATAAAAGTAGGATTCAATCTTAGTCCTGTATTGATGCTTCGCCTGTTTGATGGTTCATCTGAGGGTATAGCGGGATTTCTTAATAGCGTCCAGATTAGTGTCCCATTCCTTGAAAGCGGCAGGTCTAGCCTTTAGCACGGAGCGGATGTTGCCTGTAATCCATGGCTTCTGGTTGGGATATGTACGTACGGTCACTGTGGGGACAACGTCATCGATGCACTTATTGATAAAGCTGGTGACTGAGGTGGTATACTCCTCAATGCCATTGGATGAATCCTGGAACATATTCCAGTCTGTGCTTGCAAAACAGTCCTGTAGCATAGCATCCGTGTCGTTTGACCACTTCCATATTGAGCGAGTCACTGGTACTTCCTGCTTTAGTTTTTGCTTGTATTTAGGAATCAGGAGGATAGAATTATGGTCAGATTTGCCAAATGGAGGGCGGGGGAGAGCATTGTATGCATTTCTGTGTGTGGAGTAAAGGTGGCCTAGAGTTTTTTTCCCCTCTGGTTGCACATGCTGGTAGAAAGGAAGTTTGCCTGCATTAAAGTCTCCGGACACTAGGGGCGCCACTTCTGGATGAACATTTCCTTGTTTTCTTATGGCCTTATACAGCTCGTTGAGTGTGGTAATAGTGCCTGCATTAGTTTGATGGTAAATAGACAGCTACGAAAAATATAGATGAAAACTATCTTGGTACAAAGTGTGGTCTACAGTTTATCATAAGGTACTCTACCTCAGGTGAGCAATACCTCGAGACTTCCATAATATTAGATATCGCGCACCAGCTGTTATTGACAAATAGACACACACCCCCACCCCTCGTCTTACCAGACGTAGCTGTTCTGTCCTGCCGATGCAAGAAAAACCCAGCCAATTGTATATTATTCGTGTCGTCGTTCAGCCACGGCTAGGTGAAACAAAAGATATTACAGCTTTTAATGTCCCGTTAGTACGATAGTCTCGAACGGAAGATCATCCAGTTTATTTTCCAGTCATTGCACGTTGGCCAATAGAACGAATGGTAGAGGCGGGTTACCCACTCGCCAACGAATTCTAACAAGGCACCCAACCCCCTGTATTTCGGTCATAAGAGATGGTAGCAACAACATTATGTACAAAATAAGTTATAAACAATGCAAAAAAACACACAAAATTGCACAGTTGGTTTGGAGCCTGTAAAACGGTAGCCATCCCCTCTGGCGCCATTAGCCAGTTCACATAGGGTTGATCAGGCTGTGGATCAGGCGAGTGAGGCTTTTGGAATTTTGCCCCACTCTTCTTCAATGGCTGTTTGAAGTTGCTGGATATTGGCGGGAACTGGAACACGCTGTCGTACACGTCGAGCTAGAAAATCACAAACATGCTCAATGGGTGAAATGTCTCGTCAGTATGCAGGCCATGGAAGAACTGGACATTTTCAGCATCTAGGAATTGTTTACAGATCCTTGCAACATGTGGTTGTGCATTATCATGCAGAAACATGAGGTGATGGCGGCAGATGAATGGCACGGCAATGGGCCCTCAGGATCTCATCACGGAATCTGTGAGCATTTAAATTGTCATAGATAACCTGTTAGGGCTAGGGGGCAGTATTGACACGGCTGGATAAAAAACATACCCGATTTAATCTGGTTACCACTCCTACCCAGTAACTAGAATATGCATATACTTATTACATATGGATAGAAAACACCCTAAACTTTCTAAAACTGTTTGAATGGTGTCTGTGAGTATAACAGAACTCAAATGGCAGGTCAAAACCTGAGAGATTCCTTTACAGGAAGTGGCCTGTCTGACCATTTCTTGAACTTCTTTTCCATCTCTATCATTTACTAAGGATCTCTGCTCTAACGTGACACTTCCCACGTCGTCCATAGGCGCTCAGAGCCCGGGAAAAAACAGAATGTCGTCATTCCAGCCCCAGGCTGAAACACATTATCGCCTTTCTCAAGTGGCCGATCAAGGGACACTGGGCTTATGCGCGTGACCCGACCGCCCCCGCCTTTGGGATTTTTTCCTCTGTTTGCCGAAAAGGAGATTCCCTGTCGGAATATTATCGCTTTTCTACGAGAAAAATGTCGTAAAAATTGATTTTAAACAGCGGTTGACATGCTTCGAAGTACGGTAATGGAATATTTAGAATTTTATTGTCACGAATTGCGCCATGCGCGCGACACTTCTTTACTATTTCGGATAGTGTCTGGAACGCACGAACAAAACGCCGCTATTCGGATATAACGATGGATTATTTTGGACCAAACCAACATTTGTTATTGAAGTAGCAGTCCTGGGTGTGCATTCTGACGAAGACAACAAAA
Source organism: Salmo salar (assembly GCF_965601325.2). Classification (NCBI taxonomy): domain Eukaryota; kingdom Metazoa; phylum Chordata; class Actinopteri; order Salmoniformes; family Salmonidae; genus Salmo; species Salmo salar. Next base: position 35,384,493 of record NC_138306.1, on the reverse strand, counting down.
GGTAATCAAACTTTTATAATAGTAAATATGATTATGGTGAGTGCTAAACTTGCCGGGTGTCTAAATAGCGAGCCCGTGATGCCTGGGCTATGTACTTAGAATATTGCAAAATGTGCTTTCACCAAAAAGCTATTTTAAAATCGGACATATCGAGTGCATAGAGGAGGTCTGTATCTATAATTCTTAAAATAATTGTTATGCTTTTTGTGAACGTTTATCGTGAGTAATTTAGTAAAATGTTAGCGAATTCCCCGGAAGTTTGCGGGGGGTATGCTAGTTCTGAACGTCACATGCTAATGTAAAAAGCTGGTTTTTGATATAAATATGAACTAGATTGAACAAAACATGCATGTATTGTATAACATAATGTCCTAGGGTTGTCATCTGATGAAGATCATCAAAGGTGAGTGCTGCATTTAGCTGTCTTCTGGGTTTTGGTGACATTATATGCTGGCTTGAAAAATGGGTGTCTGATTATTTCTGGCTTGGTACTCTGCTGACATAATCTAATGTTTTGCTTTCGTTGTAAAGCCTTTTTGAAATCGGACAGTGTGGTTAGATTAACGAGAGTCTTGTCTTTAAATAGCTGTAAAATAGTCATATGTTTGAGAAATTGAAGTAATAGGATTTTTAAGGTTTTGAAAATCGCGCCACAGGCTGGCAGTGGCTGTTACGTAGGTGGGACGCAAGCGTCCCACCTAGCCCATAGAGGATAAAATGCAATTGTGTTAGGTGTCCATAGCTTATGCCTGCCCATACCATAACCTCACCACCACCATGGGGGACTCTGGCATCAAGCAAACTGCTCGCCCACACGACACCAAACTGCAGTCAGGTCAAAACCCTTGTGAGGACGACGAGCACGGAGATGAGCTTCCCTGAGACGGTTTATCAGGGAAGCTCATCTTCGGTTGTGCAAACCCACAGTTTCATCTGCTGTCCAGGTGGCTGGACTCACACGATTCCGCAGGTGAAGAAGCCGGATCTGGAGCTCCTGGGCTCGCATGGTTACATGTGGTTGTGAGGCCGGTTGGACGTAGTGCCAAATTCTCTAACATGACGCTGGAGGTGGTTTATGGTAGAAAAATTAACATTCAATTCTCTGACAACAGCTTTGGTGGACATTCCCTCAGTCAGCATGCCAATTGTACACGACCTCAATACTTGAGAGCTCTGTGGCATTGTTGTTTGTGACAAAACTGCACATTTTAGAGAGTCATTTTATTGTCCTTAGCACAAGGTATACCTGTGTAATGATCATGCTGTTTAATCAGCTTCTTGATATGCCACACCTGTCAGGTGGATGGATTATCTTGGCAAAGGAGAAATAAATGCTCACTAACAGGGATGTAAACACATTTGTGCCAAACATTTTAGACAAATATGCTTTTTGTGCGTCTGGAAAGTTTCTGGGATCTTTTATTTCAGCTCTTGAAACATGGGATCAACACTTAACATGTTGCATTTATATTTTTGTTCAGTGTAGTAACCAAATGTTAGCTGGCCTGGTGCATCATTGCCCATGAAAGGAAGTTAGGCTAGCGAGCAAGCATTTTAGCCAGGTAGCCTAGGACAACAAAACCTAAAAGCATGTAATGTATGACAGAGTCATAGACCGTTTCGGCAACATGAAAGAGAGGAGGATGGCATTGGGTTTTTCTACAAGTTGTGTGCGTCAACATGTTTTTTCTACTTGCACGCACACACACACACACACACACACACACACACACACACACACACACACACACACACACACACACACACACACACACACACACACCACACACACACACACACACACAAATCAGTACCATGGACAGCCACATCATATCCATATTACATTGATTGGACTAAATTGTTTTTGGTAGCTTTTAGTTGTCACTATTAAACTAAGCATAGGTGATTTGATGATGTTGAAATGTTAAAGTTGAAATGGTGCTGGAATAGTTGAGGCATTCCAGCTTTCTTTTCGATTTGCGGTAACTCCGTGATTCTAAAGCAATAGTTGTTTATTAGTCCGAAAATGTCGGAAACATAACTTGCTACATGAAAACTGTTTTGTGGACTTCACCAGACACATGTTGCTCTTTGGTTTTGTGATGAAACAAAGGTGTATTTATTCTGCCACTGTGTCTTCTTATTGTCTCGGGCTTAGGCCAATATAGTATAGTGGCAAGGCATATGAATAAACAGGTTCTAAAACAAACAGCGCAGTTATCACAACACATAGTGTGATTTTTTTCCCCCTGGCTTGGCTTCCCCAGTGAATTTACCTGCTGCTCCATTGTCTATTTGGAAAGGAAAGGGAAAGGGGCCTTGTGTTTTAGGTTATTGTCCTGCTGAAAGGTGAATTCATCTCCCAGTGTCTGGTGAAAAGGAGATTGAACCAGGTTTTCCGCTAAGATTTTGCTTGCACTTAGCTCCATTCTGTTAATTTTTTATCCTGAAAATCTCCCAGTCCTTAACAATTACAAACATACCCATACCATGATGCAGCCAATGCTATGCTTGAAAATATGGAGAGTGGTACTCAGTAATGTGTTGTATCGGATTTGCCCCTAACATAACACTTTGTATTCAGGACAAAAAGTGAATTGCCTTTCCACATTTTTTGCAGTATTACTTTAGTGACTTGTTGCAAAGGATGCATGTTTTGAAATATTTGTGTTCCGTACAGGCTTACTTCTTTTGACTCTGTCAATTAGGTTAGTATTGTGGAATAACTACAATGTCGTTGATCCATCCTCAGTTTTCTCCTATCACAGCCATTAAACTCTGTAACTGTTTTAAAGTCACCACTGGCCTCAGAGGGAAATCCCTGAGCAGTTTCTGTCCTCTCCGGCAACTGAGTTAGGAAGGATGCCTGTATCTTTGTAGTGCCTGGGAGTATTGATACACCATCCAAAGTGTCATTTATAACGTCACCATGTATAAAGGGATATTCAATGTCTGCTTTTTTTTTTACTCATCTACCAATAGGTGCCCTTCTTTGCGAGGCATTGGAAAACCTCATTGGTCTTTGTGATTGAATCTGTGTTTGAAATTCACTGCTCGACAGAGGGACCTCTGAGGGTACAGAGATGAGTTAGTCATTGTGGCGGATGAATCAGAATTAGTTGGGTAACATAGATAATTAAGATGTTTTATTTTCATAATATGCTTATGTGAGATACTTGTCATTAGAATGTATCCCTTTGGACTCTGGTGTTGGAAGCCTGACTTCTTCCCTTAGCTAGGGCTCAGTCACTTGGGGCCCAGAGAGGGGAGAGGTCAGGCTTGTCTTTTACATGTCCCTGGTGCTATGCAGAATACCAGAAAGGGAAGAGTACAGAATGGAACATTGTCTTCATATGTGAATGTGTCTTTACCTATTGTTAAACCATGTGAAGGGATGGCGTGATTAATGGGGAACCAATTACTTGTCTCCACAATGTCTGTGTGCAAGTCACTCCCTCCTTTGGCATTGGGGGAAGGTGTATGGCAGTGTCTGGACCATTGTATGTCCCTCTGATGTTGCACTTATCTTGGGATAGTGTATGACCTCGAGGCTCACTCCCCTCAGTGAGCTTGTCCAGGAGTGGAGTCAAGAGGGGGTTTACTTGAGATGGGATCTATCTAGAGTTCTAGAGTTGTGAATTGATTTATGCCATTGGATGAGCTAATGGTTCTGTTCTATACCGTACCAGGGTGAGACGGTTCCAGTTTGGAGTAGGAGGACCAGACACTGATCTATACAATGAAAACTGTTGACACAGCAGTTGCTGTCTGCTATGTTTTATAGATATCTTTCATACAAAACGTAACCTTGTGACCCATTCTATGTATCTGTGGTTTGTCATGTAGGTTGAGACGGGTGTATCTTGGCTATAAAATATCTTTGTACTTTTGTGTAATCACTTTTCAATGGTTCATTAGAGATGGCGCATCATTGAAAGTCAAGGTGCTTTTGCAAAATATCTTAATTATTAAAGATGTAGTTTAAGTATAACTCTGACTGGTGTGTGAAGTTTGTAACTCTCCTCATTTGGTAATGCAGAAATTAGCCACCACATCATTCAAAAATCATGTTGAGCACTATTATTTCACACAGAGTGAGTCCATGAAAGTTATTATGTGACTTGCTAAGCACATTTTTACTCCTGAACTTATTTAGGCTTTCCATAACAAAGGGGTTGAATACTTACTGACTCAAGACATATCAGCTTTTCATGTTTAATTCATTTTTTAAAAAAATCTAAAAACATAATTCCACTTTGGCCAATGACACAGAAACTCAATTGAATCAATTTTTTTAATTCAGGCTTTAACACAGCAAAATGTGGAAAAAGTCAAGGGGTGTGAATACTTTCTGAAGGCACTGTAGGCCCCAAAAACTTAACCATCTACAAAAGCTGTATATAGATGGACTTCTGACACATTAAAACAACAAATAAAGTTTCCTCTAAAACTGAAGAGAGTTGCACCATTGGAGCAGCATTGATTCCCTCTTTCCTGTGTGTGTCAGAGTGTTTAATAATTCACACTGGGGATGAAAGGTCCATAAAGGGTGAGTAATACTGGAGAAAATATGTCTCTTTTTAGCAAAACCTAGGTGAGGGGAGGAAAATCTCCTCCCACCTTCTGTCTAGTGTGTGTGTGTGTGTGTGTGTGTGTGTGTGTGCGTGTGTGCGTGTGTGTGTGTGTGTGTGTGTGTGTGTGTGTGTGTGTGTGTGTGTGTGTGTGTGTGTGTGTGTGTGTGTGTGTGTGTGTGTGCGTGTGTGTTGCATGCCCCACATGCATTCCCTGAAATGTATGTGTGTTGCAGTCATTCTAGCCTATCAAAAGAGGAGAACAGTCACACTGGGGATGAGATAGTGGAAAAAGAGAGTCTGACCGTTTAAAGAGAGAGTACTGCATAGATGGACATCAGGCATGTCTGATGTCGTAGCTAGCGGGAGGTTAGGTGGGGTAGGCAGGGATGGGGAGGGGTGTAAAATCCCTGGGCTAAAGCCCCTGTCTGGCCCGCCGTGATCAGCAGTTGTTAGGGAGCAGGTGGCCACCGATATGACAGGCGACCTGCTCCCTAAAGCAGGGCAGGGCCCTTCACCGGCATCCAGCAAACAGAGGAGAATAAAACCCTACATACAATAGCTGACTATTTCATCCTAAGGGTCCTGTCTGTCTGTGTGTGTTTCTACTGAATGTGTGTTCACAACCTTTTTGCTTTGTAAGACTGTATTTATTGTAAAAGATAAATGGAAAATATGTTGTGCCTGTCAGTTCTACAGTGTTGTGGTTGGGATTCAATCTAAAATTGATGCACCGCAGTCCTACTGTATAGTTTGGGTTTAGGGTGATGTGAGGTGAGGTGCTTTGTGACTGCAGTCACCCCAAACATGATTAGTAAAATAATGCAGTGGTGGTAGAGGGACAACCTAGACATCCCTCCTCTCTTCACTGATTGGCTGTTACTGTGACTTTGAGCCACAGTGCGAAGACACTGGATGATTAAGTCTGTGGATGGAGAGAGTGTGTTCAGACAACAAAATTTGTGTCAGGGAAGACTTCTGAGACATTATCTTTTCTAAAGGAGTACTATTTTTTTATATCAAAACACTATTTAGATAAAACAGAATTGTTTATTGAGATAATTAAATGTTTTGAGGCGATTTTATTTTCTTTCACTTTGAAAAAGAGGAGTTGTGTAGATCTACAGGAAAATGTGAAGAAGTGTGAAGACTTTCACTAGCGACCTTATGTAGGAGCATGCAATTGTAATCCCGCCCCCACGAAGGTAATTTCCATATTATTTTTTTATATAGATAATCCAATTATCATTATAAAAAATGTAAATTGTTGTTATCGATAAATACTTTTTTTTTTAAATGTGAAAATATCTAGAATTTTTCTTTCACTTTGGAAAAAATATATAATGTAATTACTTTTTAGATTACATTTTAAGGCAGCAAAATGTGAAGACTGCAAGGGGTGTGTAGACTTTCACTAGCGACTGTATGCTTAGTAAAATAATGCAGTGGTGGTAGAGGGAAAACCTAGACATCCCTCCTCTCCTCACTGATTGGCTGTTACTTGACTTTGAGCCACAGTGCGAAGACACTGGATGATTAAGTCTCTGGATGGAGAGAGTGTGTTCAGACAACAAAATTAGTGTCAGGGAAGACTTCTGAGACATTATCTTTTCTAAAGGAGTACTTGTGAGACATTTTTATATCAATATTATTTTGATTACATTTTAAGGCAGCTAAATGTGAAGACTGCAAGGGGTGTGTAGACCTTCACTAGCAACTGTATGTAGGAGCATGTAATCCCGCCCCCATGAAGGTCATTATCATATATTTTTTGTATCAAAAATTACATTTTTAAAATAAAAAATACAATTATTGATGTAAAAAAACTAAATGAATATATGTTAAAATGGCTATTCATACATAGCCGCAGTATACTGTACACAAAGTCCAACACTGAACTGTCACACACCTGTCACACTGTCACAGAGGACACACTCAAATATGATTCGATTGGAAGTCTGTCAGTAGTATTCAATTAATATTCTATTTCAATATATGATTAACTTGATGTAAGTTAAGAGCACAGAAATTAAATTGCCTATCCATCGTTACTAACAAACATGCTTCCAATGCATTCACTACAAAGGACCTGCTCTAAAGAACCTAATCATGTTAACTACATCTTAGCATGTTTCCTCTTGGGACCAGAAACATCGGAGGGAAGAGTGAAGGGGGAACCGCCTTTTTAATACAAATGACACACAGTATGCCATAATTATTGACATGTCATTGTTACAGAGGTTAAAGCAAGGCAGTGTGTGTGTGTGTGTGTGTGTGTGTGTGTGTGTGTGTGTGTGTGTGTGTGTGTGTGTGTGTGTGTGTGTGTGTGTGTGTGTTAGATAGGTAGCATGTGCAATGACTCTCCATTAGTGAGAGGTGTATAAGGGGGTAAAAAGACCACATTGGCATTGGGCACATGGAGAGTTCAGGAGTTTTCCCAGCAAGCCCTTGACACCATCCCATCCCAGTTTCTCAGGGGAGGGGAAGAGAGGACATCTCAAGAGCATCACCAACATTTGTGCATCACATCCTGGCACTGGCAGAAACCTACTGAGCAAACCCAAAATACACAGCGGTAAATTATCAGACAAAAATTCACAGCCAACCCTTCTGTTCCTTTACCTCCCTGGTCCCACAGATCCACAGTAAGGGTGTTCGGATCCTATTGACTGTGACAGCCATGACTCTCAGGAATTTCCCTGCTTCCCGTATGAGTGAAATACTCACAGCCTGGTGATGGTTATGACCCATATCAGTCACATTGATATATGCATCACTACCACGCTCAAATTCCTAAACTGCTCTTTTTTTATTACAGGGGGAGAATGGTGCTGCATCATAAACTTATAAAGTGCATGAATGGGGGTTATAATTACCTGAGAGCAGAAATAGCTCCTGTACCAGATTAATAGTCCGCACATCACAATGTAGTCACAGTGGTATGTTTAACCGCCCGATTAGAGGTTGTTTAATTTGAATTTGAATTGATGAAAAATAATTGGAATCGGTGGGAGAGAAATTGGAATTGATTAAAATGTTACACAAAAACTGAAACACAATGGAATGGAGTCTACTGGGAATCACTGAAATTGACCTCAATCTAATTCAGGGCTAATTGCTTAGGGGATGCATTTATGAGGCGGTGACATGGCGTATGAAGGAGAAAAGCCTTGGTGGTCTCTCCTCTTCAGGGAAAAGCTCTACTGAGCAGATGAAGGAGTGGAGCACAGTGTGAGGGTTTCAGCAAGAGCAACTTCCCTGTCTGCTGAGATTGCTGCTCTACTTTGTCTTTGCAGGGAGAAACAGCTGGTGTGCGTGGATCGACGCGTGACCTTTCATACCAACGAGGAAAAAAGAGCAGCGAAAGCTAAAGTAATAAGGAGAAAAATGCATGGCTTCCACCTCCCCTTGAATCCTGGAAACATATGGGAAACAACCCCAACGTTCCAGTCAGGCGAGCAGCTGCAGTCCAGTGACAGGGCAGATATTTCACCCTCTCTCTCCCAGCCTCTCGCATGGCCCTTCTCATTACACTAACATATTGAGTCATTTAGCCTGGGCCCAGAGAGAGGGGCACTTAGGAAGGTTTAAATATATGACTCCTGTGCCTTTCTACCTCCCCACATCCACTGTGTCTGCCCACGTCATTCATTACCCAGGGTCAGGCAGTAATGGGTTATTAAGGGGTGGTTGGTCTGGTAAATAAATGGTAGATGGTGGGATCTTCAGGTTATTACAGAGTTGTTAACATGCCTGGAGGAGTGAACTTGAAATGGGGAACGGCGATGGAGAAGACAGCCTTGTTCGTCACATAACTTCACAGACAATTTGATTTGAGTTGATGGCCTGGAGAAAGTCACCTGCAGAATGTGTTGCATGACAAAATACTTCAACATTATCCTGATGACTCAAACTAAATTGTTCCGCTGCTCTGTCATTCGCTACATACTTTAGTCTGAGACTGCCATCATTGAAGTCGTTTGTTATGATGAGGTTCACTAGGGTCACTGTACGAAACAAAGTAATCTCTAACCAATCAGAGTATCAAAGCCAATTTTCAAACCGCCACTTTACCAACATGTGTTCTGGCTCTGGCCCAACCCATCAGTTTCTGTACCAATCAGACGTCCCCGAATGTGTTTACATTCGGTGAAGGTTCGGGTAGGTACTCAAATCTAGACTCATTCTGGAGAGGAAACTAATGTTGAGGGCGTGGCGCAGCGTTTGGCCTGAGCAAGGAGTCTGGGTAGCCAGGCAACTACTACATTTCACTTCCCATATCTAGTGTTGAGTTAATCTCTAAGTCCTTGATTTCCTTTCAGAGTAGAAAGAGCAGTATCTTAGCCCCAAGCCCCATCTCTCTAATCAAAAAACCACATCCACCCGTCACTAAGTCTTTGTTGTTGCTTAGCTGTTTACTTCCATCTTGCTTACTGACTCGGACATAACAGCAATGTCCTCTTGAAATATGACACATCTAGCCTTTTCCTGTAATAAATACACACTGCACTCTGGGAGCCTACGTTTCCTGTGGGACACCACCTGTAACAGCCAGTTAATACAAACATAAATCTCTACACAGAAGATTATTTTTCCACTCCAAACTTAATCTCAGACGGGAAAAATAGTAGTGAATGGGTGGCCAGAAATAAACTGGTCCTGAACATCTCTAAAACTAAAAGCATTGTATTTGGGACAAATCATTCCTTAAGTTCTAGACCTCAGCTGAATCTGGTAATGAATGGTGTCGCTGTTGAACAAGTTGAGGAGACTAAATTACTTGGCCTTACCTTAGATTGTAAACTGTCATGGTCAAAACATACAGATTCAATGGTTTTAAAGATGGGGAGAGGTCTGGCCGGAATAAAGAGATGCTCAGATTTTTTGACACCACACTCCAAAAAGCAACTTCTGCAGACTCTAGTTTTGTCTATTCTTGATTAATGTCCAGTCGTGTGGTCCAGTGCAGCAAGGAAAGACATAGTTAAGCTGCAGCTGGCCCAGAACAGAGCGGCACGTTTTGCTCTTCATTGTAATCAGAGGGCCGATATAAATAATATGCATGCCAGTCTCTCTTGGCTAAGACTTGAGGAGAGACTGACTGCATTACTTCTTCTTTTTATGAGAAACATTTATTTGTTGAAAATTCCAAATTGTTTGCATAATCAACATGCACACAGCTCTGACACACACACTTATCCCACCAGACATACCACCACGGTGTAACGGCCGTCGTCAAAATGAGACCAAGGTGCAGCGGAGGATGTGTTCATCTTAAATGAATTTAATGGACCGAATGAACACTATACAAAAATAAACCAAAAAACGACCAGCAACAGTTCTGTCAGGATACAAAACTAAACAGGAAAATATTCACCCACAAACCCCAAAGGAAAAACAGGCTGCCTATGTATGACTCTCAATCAGCAACAACGATCTACAGCTGTTCCTGATTGAGAGCCATACACGGCCGAAACAAAGTAATACACCAACATAGAAAAAGGAACATAGAACGCCCACCCTAGTCACACCCTGGCCTAACCAAAAACAGAGAACCAAAACCCTCTCAATGGCCAGGGCGTGACACACGGGTCTTTTCACAGTCCCCAAATCCAGAACAAATTGAAAGCATACAGTGTTATATAGAGCCCTTATTGCATGGAACTTCCTTCCATCTCATATTGCTCAAATAAACAGTAAACCTGGTTTCAAAAAACAGATAAAGCAACACCTCACGGCAAACGTCTCTCCCGTTTGACCTAAATAGTTGGTGTGTATGCACTGATATGTAGGCTACGTGTGCCTTATAAAAATGTCTGTAGTTCTGTCCTTGAGCTGTTCTTGTCTATTGATGTTCTGTATTATGCCATTCTGTATTATGTTTCATGTCTTTTGTGGACCCTAGGAAGAGTAGCTGCTGCTTTTGCAACAGCTGATGGGGATCCTAAGAAAATACCCTCAAAAAAGCGAAGGACAACAGTTTCATAAATCTTGCCACAGAAAACCAATTTGAGATGGGAGGGTTGCTCAGTCAGTTGACTCCCAAAATACTGTGAAGTAGGTGAAATTACCAACCATAATGCCTTTAGGTTTCCTACTATTCCATTATATTTTTAGGTGAGCTCAGCTGTTTTCTTGGCCTAGACTATATGTTAGGTCAGAGTTACAGTATGTGCTTTAAGGTGAACAGTAACGTGCTCTGCCAAGCTCTCAGTCACAGGGCTACCTGTTGAGGCCACAGTCAGAGCCAGATGAGGTCATCCATCATGGGGAAGGGCTGTGTGGCTGCCTGGACTCGGCCTGTCCTGCTCCCAGCATGGAACACCACTTCTTCATCTCTAAAACTAAGAGCATTGTATTTGGTACATATCATTCCCTAAGTTCTAGACGTCAGCTGAATCTGGTAATGAATGATGTGGCTGTTGAACAAGTTGAGGAGACTAAATTACTTGGTGTTACCTTAGATTGTAAACTGTCATGGCCAAAACATATACTGTAGAGTCAATGGTTGTAAAGATGGGGAGAGATCTTTCCGTAATAAAGAGAGGCTCTGCTTTTTTGACATCACACTCCAAAAAGCAAGTCCTGCAGGTTCTAGTTTGTCTAATCTTGATTATTGTCCAGTCGTGTGGTTGAGTGCTGCAAGGAAAGACCTAGTTAAGCTGCATCTGGCCCAGAACAGAGGGCACGTCTTGCTCATCATTGTAATCCGAGGGCTAATATAAATACTATGCATGCCAGTCTCTCTTGGTTAAAAGTTGAGGAGAGACTGATTGCATCACTTATTTTTATAAGAAACTTTAATGGGTTGAAAATCACAAATTGTTTGCATAGTCAACTTACACACAGCTCTGACACACACACATTTACCCTACCAGACAAGCCACCAGGGGTCTTTTCACAATCCCCAAATCCATAACAAATTCAATAATGCATACAGTATTATATAGAGACATTATTGCATATTGCTCAAATGAGCAGCAAACCTGGTTTAAAAAACAGATAAAGCAACACCCCTATTTGACCTTCATAGTTTGTGTGTATGTATTGATATTTAGGCTACGTGTGCCTTTTTAAAATTGATATAGTTCTGTTCTAGAGCTGTTCTTGTCTATTAATGCTCTGTATTATGTCATGTTTCATGTTTTATGTGGACCCCAGGAAGAGTAGCTGCTGCTTTTGTAAAGCTAATGGGGATCCTAATAAAATATCAAATACCCCTATCCCACCCTGCACACCTCGGCCCAGAGTCAAGGATGATTACCCAGCATTGACAATGTGACACAGCATCATTAATGGCTGGGCCTGTCTAGAAGTGCGGAACATGTAGAATATTAGAGAGGAGAGACATATCTCATCTATAATCTAGAGACCGTCCCTCCCTCAGGTTTTAATATTTCATGTTCTACCAATCTCCTCCTGGACATACCGTCCCCCTGGACCTCCTCTACATAGACCTATAGGGAGCTATGGTAATACATTACCCAGGAGTGGAGAAGAAGCTTCTTAATGAATATTCATCTCCCAGTTCATCTGCACCATGACAGGGAGAAGAGGCTTGGAATATAGGATTTGAACAGTGTTTCACAGGCAGGGTATTCCTACTCTCATCAAACCGACACAAATAAATACTTGGCGGTCGCCTCACTCTGTACACACATCACCTTACAGAAATATGAAAAATGACCAGGTGTTGCTATGAATGGTTTATAAGAATGAATGTTTGGGTAAATACAAGCATTTCCTAGATACACACTTTAATTTTATTTCCTACAACAGACTTTGGTAAATTTGACCACTTGGACAGTAACTGATCTTACAACAAAACACATTTATATATTATTTCCTATGTAGTTTAGCTTTGGCATAGCTCACAATTTTGAAAGTACATCTTTTGATGTTAAAACAGTGTTTATCCACGCAGATATCTCATCTCTAAATCATTTTTTACAACCAAACTGTAATTACAGCACCGTTTGGTAAAAGTCTTGAGATGTGACTTTTTTGGGAACATTTTGACAGTAGCAGACATCCACACAAAGCACATAGTTTATGTGGACATATCCCAAACACATATCTAAAAACAATGAATATACTTTCAGTATGTTTGAAGTTTAAAGGCAAAAACATATACTCTATAAAGAGTTGGTATAAAGAGTTGGTTGATAGATTGTCATTGGAAGGGTTATCCTAATTTCCTGGGGAATAAAAGGCTGGCTAGCCAGACCCAGTATATTAAACATAGGGAGGAACACATTAACACACAGACAATCTGAGTTTATGGGAAAACATCACAAGAAGGCAACTGATAGGATACAGACGCAATAAGAAAACAACACAAGAAGCCTTCTTGTACCAACTGACTATAATATGGCAATATAAGAATGATGATAAATAATGTCATTGTTTTTGCCAAGTATACTTTAAAACAATAAAACCATGTGAACATACAGTTCATAAAAATGCAGAATCAAATAATTTGGGGATTGGGGGTAGGTTTTGGTTGTGTTCCCCTGCTTAGATATTGAATGCATCAACCAGTGTTTTCATGCCACGTCATTGACTGTGTCATTGACTGACAGATTGCTATAATATATGATGTGGTTAGCTGATACGTATAATACCTTTCCAGGCGTTGTAAGATCTGGCGGCGTCAGCAAGGGATGCACCCATTAGTTAGATTTGAGTATGGTCCTTCCAGCTACCTAACTTAACACCTCTTGAAATGAATAGAATTCAAGTCAAGCCTACATTTATTTTCTTTATGTGGAGGATGGCATCACACACTTTTTACAGGCAATCTACAGGTAACTGCCAAAATAATGGAAACACTTGAGTAAATGAGGGATACAAAGTATATTGAAAGCAGGTGCCTAAACACAGGTGTGGGTCATGTATAGAAATGCTGGGCAGGCTATTATTTTGGCTACCATGGCTATTCTCACTTAGGATGACAATGCCCCCATCCACAGTGCACAAGTGGTCACTGAATGGTTTGATGAGCATGAAAACTATGTAAGCCATATGCCGTGGACATCTCAGTCCCCAGATCTCAACCCACTTATGGGAGATTCTGGAGCAGTGCCTGAGACAGCATTTTCCACCACCATCAAAACACCAAATTACGGAATTTCTCGAGGAAAAATGGTGTCGCATCCCTCCAGTAGAGTTCAAGACACTTGTCGAATCTATGCCAAGGTGCATTGAAGCTGTTCTGGCTCGTGGTGGCCCAACGCCCTATTAAGACACTTTTTGTTGTGTTTCCTTTATTTTGGCAGTTACCTGTATCTGCCCTGGTTTTCAGCTTCACACTGCCAGGCAGAGGCAGGAAGGGCTGTCAGCTACTGATGGGAAACCTAACGGGACGGGGGTCTTTCTGCATGCTGTGCAAACATTAGCCATGCAAATTATTGTCACAGTCTCAGCACTGGGAGGCCACAGCCACATACAGACTGGCCATGGATAAAGGTCACATCTGAGGAAGACAGGCAGGCAGGCACAGACGTTCATTCAGCTGATCATCCATCTCTCTCTCTCCTCATTCCAGCAGGGTGTCTATAGCGTTAAACCATTTAGGAGGACTGTGATGGTCATGACTGGCGTCAAATGAGAGAAAACTAAATGTCCCTCTGATGACAATCAAGCTGTTCCCAACCAGAAAGACACAGCTCAGTCTTCTCAGATAGCGCTCAGTAAAACTAAACAGCATGAAATTGACGACCGACACTGATGTGACCACAGACTAAATGAGCCGGGAAGTCTCCATTATTTTCTCTCTAAATCACCAGACTCAGAACACCATAACAATTTATTCTACAATGTTCCCTCACAACTGACCATTGAAACGTCTTCAGTATGGCAGGAGTACTCGTTAGCAAAGCTTGAAGGAAAAATCCAAGACTAACACTATGTTTTAATGGATCCTTATATAATTGTGCTGTATGTGGGTGATAAGACGGAATGGAGAATTGTTGATTTAGATAGCTGTGATACCAAGTATCAATTTTTGCAATACAGTTCATTCTCCTTTCCCTCTGAGTCAAAGGCAGTTCTTCCTGGTGAGTAGAAACCTCCCGTCTGTGATAGTAAGACAAAGCATATATAAACTGTCCAGAAATAGCTGTTTTAGAGAGATGAATGTGGCCCATGCTTCCTGTAGATATACTGTAATGTGTACATTCTGTGGCGTTGCCCTGCACCTAAGTGCCACGAATGCCCATGGCGCCACACACTAACAAACACATACATATGTCTATATTTAATCTTAAAAACACAATGAAGGAGTCACCCACACACACAAAATGTCCCCACTTGTCCAAATTATTTCTTTGTTTTACTATCCTTGTTAGAACTTCTGGTCCCCACAAGGATAGTAAAAGCAAAAACACATATACACGCACACAAACACACAGTGCCTGGCTGCTCTGCTACCATTCAGTTACTACCACAAAAAATTACCCATGAAAACAAATAAATAGCCTCAAAGACAAAAACATACACTCTCTGGTATTCTCTATCTAATTAAAAAAATAGACATGGTAAGGCACAAGTTTGATTAAGAGCATGGGTGTATGAGAAGGTTATGAGGGTTCAGCCCAGTTTGACTCCGATGTCCTGTCCATAGTAAAGCACCTGCAGCAGGATGGCTACGTCGATAAGGATCTGGACCGCCCCACACACCCAGAACTGAAACGGGCTGTCGTTCATCACAAAGTATGCTGTCTTGAAGATGTCTCCAGCAGTCCACAGCAGCACCATCTTCACACTATTACAAGAGAGATAAGGAGAGAGAAAGAGGTAAATCCATATGAACTCAATCACTTTTTGACAGCATCCCTCCTTTTGATTTAAAAACCCTGTATTCAAGAGCATGTTGTGTCTCAACCGATGGCATGCACAACACAACAACTTCTGATTATATAAAATAGGGTTTAAGCTACAACATATGCGAATATTTAAAACATTTTGATCATTGACGTTTAAGGTTAAAACCTTTTTTTTTCAATTCAAAAGATAGTTCAACAACCCTGTTTGTAAGCTTTTTAATTAGATCAATGTCAACCGTCTATCATTTCCAGTGATGAAGACATGGATGTCTCATGGTATGGTGAGTATGCAAAATAGGTCAACTTTGAGCACCTTCATTTCTTGTTTTGGCATTCAGGTCCAAAAAGTCACTCTCTGAGCACTTCTACAATGGGCAAATATGTATGGAAGGTTTCATTCAAATCAAAAGGGGTGCTGTCAGAAAGTGATTGAATTCAAATGGATTTACCCAAAGAGGAAATATGTAGCAAGGTATGCAAAAGAGACATTTTATTTTCCAAGATCCACATTTGGGAAAACCATATCTGTTGTATACACGTACAGACAGGCACAGCAACAAGCTGATACCAGGACTCAACAGTATCACTGTTTCTTAAGTACAGTCTGAAATCAGTATACAACAAAGTCTGAGAGTAGGAAAAGAGAACAGAAGATAAACAATCAATAAACAGAGTAAATCGGCCAGCATAACAATGATTGATCAGGCAGAGCGCTGCCTAGACATCTGCAGTGCAGGTTAATACCCTCAAGAGGAGCACAGTAGCCATCTCCATATGAGTTTAGAGCTCAGCCAATAGTCTAACTTACCTAAAGTTAGAGCAAAACTTTTTAAAGAATATTTTGAGTGAGAATGATTACCATCGTAACAGAGAATGTGACAGGGTTGAACTGAAGACAGACTGCTGAACAGCTTTCCCCCCTCCACCTCCTCCTCTCTCTCTCTCCCTTTCCTCAGGCCATTTCCATCCCACCGGTATTCATGCAAAAATGTGTTTATTCATTTCATTTGAGCCGGGCAGAGTAGAGGAGAGCAGAGCAGGAGAGGCCTGGGAATGGGTGTGGGACTATCAGTCAACCGTCAGTTCTGAGGATAACACAGAGAACAACTCCACACGTCATTAAGGTCAGAGTGGCCAATGAGTCTATCACAGGACAGAACAACTCGAATGAACACAGGGAATGGCTGCCACGCTATCCTTGAGCTCTCCTTGCCCATGTCAACTCATCTCTCTTCCCATGAGCCCCAGTGTAACGAATGATCCATTATCACTGAACAATACTACGTTGGCAATTGGTACAGCCCGGTGACATGATACAAACACATTATTATGACTGGGGTACAGCGAGGACAAGGTGAGGCTGCAGCTTCTACTGGCCAATCACTGGGTTGTTATAGAGCTGTATATGGTGAGTACATGTGTATGTTCACATGAGGTGTGTATGGGGTGAAATAAGGATGAGTGCATGTGTATGTGTACACATCTATAGCATGCACATATGATGTGTTTGTATACAGACCAGGAAGAAAACCTTCACTGTGTAATAAGGTGTACAGTAGGTCAGCATACGTCAGTCTTCACTTTAGAGGTAGTTGTATGAGTGTGAGGAGAAACTCATATCTTGCTACATTAATGGACAAAGGATGACTCGAATGTCCTCCATAACCAATTCAAGTCACATTTTACTGACATACAGTATATGTGAATAGTACACTCTTAGACACTCTTAGAAAAAAGGGTTCCAAAATGCGACTGTCCCCATTTTGGTTCCAGGTAAAAACCTTTTTGGTTCCAGGTAGAACCATTTTGGGTTCCATGTAGAACCCTCAGTGGAAAGGGTTCTACATGGAACCCAAAACAATTATACTTGGAACTAACAAGGGTTCTTCAAAGGGTTCTCCTATGCGGACAGCCCAAAAAAACTTTTAGGTTCCAGATATAACCTCTCTTTTTAAGAATGTACATGTGCTTTTGAACAAAGAAGGAATGGGAGCTATGCTCAATGATGGACATGATCTCTCTCTCTCTGAGCTGCTATTCCACAGGGAAATCCAGTACTTTTGATTGACTAAAACATTCCTGTTTGAAGCCATTTTCAGAATGTGTCCTCTACCGCACAAGAGAGAGCTCTCCAGCAGAACCCCTCCCACTAATCCCAAGCACTTTAATGTTTGCTTTTTACCATTTCCCCCTCTTTTTTTTCTCCTGCCTGCCCCAAGTCCTCTGCTAATTTCGTTGCTCCAGAGACTGCAAACATCATTAACGAGGATGAGTCATTAACGAAGTAATTAACAGGGGCAGGTCATCTGTACAAGTGCAGCCCCAACAGCAGCGCATCAGAATGGAGACAAAATGGCACTTTAAAGGTCGTTAATCTCATGCACAAAACACACCTCCACTTAAACTCAAGCTGTCACACACTAGCACACCATTCAACTTCTGGGCTGCGTTCAGTACGTTTTTACATTCTGGAACATTTCATTGAAAAAAGGGAGGGGTTGGGTTGTGAGTTGGGGAATACTGTCAGCATGGCCACTGCTCTTTAAATAAGTCACTCATTGCTTCAAGCCACACCTTTCCACACCCACCAAACGGGAGTAAACATACCTCAAAGTCTGTTCAAGAACGTAAAAGAAAGTTTGGGGGAAATGTATCATTCAGTACAAAAAAATCCACAACATAGCAAACATTCAAGCGAACTGAACGCACTTCTGGTCTCCATCCCTCTCGCTCATGACTCTACCTTTCTCCCCCCCTCTCTCTCACATGCACACACACACACACCACACACACTCTTACACATGTCATTTGTTTGGTGAATCAACAGGAGATGAAGGAAATACTGAGTAAACAATTGAGCGGGTCTTGGGTGGCCTTTGTAGGGAGGAGAAGTAATTATGGCATCGATTAGAAAAACTGATATGCTGTTTCTCGACCTGGGCCCCCCACTAATGCTCTCCAACGTGAGTCCTGACAAGTCCCCTATTGATCCCATCTAACCTGACACCTTCATCTACCCTAAGTCGCAGAGCATAGCAGAGGGAACAGAGAGTGAAGGAAGGACAAACAGAGAGAAAATGTGTGTGAGAGAGAGTGAGATTATCTCTTATTAGACACCTAATCTTTATCATCTCAAAAATATGTATTCATCTCAGGCAAACACACAATTTACAAACACAGAGCGTCAGCAAATCACCCTATACACCACTTCACCAGAGGCAGAGG
The DNA here is from genome assembly GCF_965601325.2 of Salmo salar. Classification (NCBI taxonomy): domain Eukaryota; kingdom Metazoa; phylum Chordata; class Actinopteri; order Salmoniformes; family Salmonidae; genus Salmo; species Salmo salar. The sequence goes on along the minus strand of NC_138306.1, from coordinate 35,365,871 downwards.
GAACAGGAGGATATACTGTAGTGGTGCAGATGCCAGGGAGGATAGTTGCAGAATAAAAAGTGACAGAGAGCCAGTTGGAGGGAGCGTGTGAATGAGGTGAGGATGGGTGTACTGATAGGTATCTGGCTCCGGCAGTGATTGTGCTCTGTATTGAGCGAGAGCTGTCAGGCCTCCATTTAGCTTTTCTTACAGAGGCATGGAACACAGATGGAGCATCTGAAAGGTTGCTGACTGCGAGTGCAGAAAGTTACATTTACAGTGAACTCCTCCTGAACTTAGACCACCTGAACATTAATCCCCTCAGTTCCTCCCCTTCATCACTACTCTCCTCCATTCTTCTCTTCTTCTCTCCCGCCCTGCATCATTTGTTTTATGTGGTTCGGGGTGGTGGTTTATTTAGTAGGGCGTTTGATTTATTATTTTCCGGGGTTTTGGGTAATGTTCTATGTTTGTATTTCTATGTGGTCTCTGGTCTTTTGTATTTCTATGTCTGGTTTATTGGGGTTGGACTCTCAATTGGAGGCAGGTGTTTTCTCGTTGCCTCTGATTGAGAGTCCTATATATGGGTAATTGTTTGGTGTAGTGTTTGTGGGAGATTGTTTCTTGTTTTGCCTGTGTGAGCATGACAAGACTGTTTTGTTGTTTGTGTGTTTTTTTGGTTTGTTATTTTGGTGTTCTCTTTATTTAAAAATAAATGACAAGATGAGCATCCACATTCCTGCTGCGTTTTGGTCCTCTATTCCCGACGACAACCGTTACAGAATCTCCCACCACAAATGGACCAAGCAGCAGAGTAAGGAGCAAAGGGATTTCGACATGGACTGGCGGGAGAAATGGACGTGGGAGCAGATTCTGGCCGGAGAGGGCCCATGGAGGAAGTCGGGTAAGGACCGGGAACGCTACCGAGGAACACGACTGGCGTTTAAGCCCGAGAGGCAGCCCCAATAATTTTTTTGGGGGGGTCACATGGGTAGTTTGGCTGGGCAAGGAGTGAGCCCCAGGCCAAATCCCCGTACCTTTTCTGGGCAACCAGTGAATGGACAGGTCCCGTGCTTCGGGGTAATGGGTACTGTGGCGAGGCCAAGTATTTTTAGGCCGGGAACGCGCTATACCAGCGCCCCGCATTTGCCAGGGGGTAGTGGGCATCCAGCCAGTAAAAGCGATGCCAGTTCTGCGCTTGAGACTGCCAGTACGCCTCTACGGTCCAGTGCGTCAACCCAGTCCGACTCGGCCTGTTCCCGCTCCCCGCACCAGCCCTGAGGTGCGTGTTCCCAGGCTGATACCTCCAGCACCACGCATCAGGCTTCCAGTGCGTCAGCCCAGTCCGACTCGTCCTGTTCCCGCTCCCCGCACTAGCCCTGAGGTGCGTGTTCCCAGGCTGATACCTCCAGTACCAGCACCACGCATCAGGCTTCCAGTGCGTCAACCTAGTCCGACTCGGCCTGTTCCCGTTCCCCGCACTAGCCCTGAGATGCGTGTCCCCAGACTGGCACATCCAGTACCAGTACCACGCATCAGGCTTCCAGTGCGTCAGCCCAGCCTCGAGAGTTCGGCAACAGTGTGCAGTCCAGAGTATCCGGCAACAGTGTGCAGTCCAGAGTATCCGGCAACAGTGTGCAGTCCAGAGTATCCGGCAACAGTGTGCAGTCCAGAGAATCCGGCAACAGTGTCTAGTCCGGAACCGAGGGAGACTGCCTGTGACCCGGAACCGAAGGGGTCTGCCTGTGACCCGGAACCGAAGGGGTCTGCCTGTGACCCGGAACCGAAGGGGTCTGCCTGTGACCCAGAACCGAAGGGGTCTGCCTGTGACCCAGAACCGGGTGAGTCTGCCTATGACCCGGAACCAAGGGAGTCTATCAGCAACCCGGAACTGAGTAAGTCTATTGACAATCCAGAACTAAATATGAGTAACGGTGTATCAAATAAGTCTGCCTACAGTGTGGAACGGAAGAGGTCTGCCTACGATCCGGAATGAGGGGAGTCTGCCTACGGCCCGAAACTGATCAAGTCTGTTTGCATTTGGGAGGACAGTAGGCCGGAGCCAGAACCACCTCCTGTATAGGTGGGTTGGGGAGGGGGGGTGTAGCACAAGTTCCGTCGGTGACAGCAGCCACCCTCCCTTCCCTCCCTTTAGTTTAGGAGGATAAAAAAAAAAAAAATGTTTTTAAATGTTTTTATTTATGAGGTGCATCCGGGGTCTGCACCTTTAGGGGGGGGTACTGTCACGTCCTGACCAGTATAAGGGTTATTTGTTATTGTAGTTTGGTCAGGACGTGGCAGAGGGTATTTGTTTTGTGGTTCGGGGTGGTGGTTTATTTAGTAGGGCGTTTGATTTATTATTTTCCAGGGTTTTGGGTAATGTTCTATGTTTGTATTTCTATGTGGTCTCTAGTCTTTTGTATTTCTATGTCTGGTTTATTGGGGTTGGACTCTCAATTGGAGGCAGGTGTTTTCTCGTTGCCTCTGATTGAGAGTCCTATATATGGGTAATTGTTTGTGGGAGATTGTTTCTTGTTTTGCCTGTGTGAGCCTGACAAGACTGTTTTGTTATTTGTGCGTTTTTCGGTTTGTTATTTTGGTGTTCTCTTTATTTAAAAATAAATGACAAGATGAGCATCCACATTCCTGCTGCGTTTTGGTCCTCTATTCCCGACGACAACCGTTACAGTGGAAGAAAGGACAGGAGGGAAAGGGAAGAGCGGGAGAGGGAGAGGAGAGGAGAGAAGGGGAATGGGAGAGGATGAGACATTAACACTCCTCACCTAAGGGACCCCATGTGGAGGATTCTGGGTGGGATACTATTAAGGCATCTGCATACTAGTTTCGGTTTTCTCCTAGCAGAACTCACCTAGGCGACGCGAACTTCAGTGCCTCGCATAATCAAGAATTCTGTCATTAATGTTGACGTCTTAGTCTGAGATGTTTGATGCAGTATTTCTCAAGTGAAAAACTGTGCATGAAAACAAGTCGTCTGCCGTTGAATGACGACAAACACTTCATTAAAGAATCCATACTGTTGACCAATCACAGACGAAGGGGCGTAGATTTCGGCTACTGAACTTTAGGCAGCGGGCCGTAGCGAGCTATCTGATTTAGTTGAATTGATGATTGATCTCTGTTTTATATTTATTTCACTTTTTTTTACCAGGTAGGCCAGTTGAGGTCAAATTCTCATTTACAACTGTGACCTGGACAAGATAAAGCAAAGCAGTGCGACACAAACAACAGAGCTACACATGGAATAAACAAACATACAGTCAATAATACAATAGAAAAAGTCTATATACAGGGTATGCAAATGAGGTAGGATAAGGGAGGTAAGGCACTAAATAAGGAGAAATAATTACAATATAGCAATTAAATACTGGAATGATAGATGTGCAGAAGATGAGTGCGCACGTAGAGATACTGCACGTACATCAAAGTTGGATCAGCCTGTAGTGTGGTTTTCCATTTTAATTTTGAGTGTGACTCCAAATCCAGACCTCCATGGGTTGATAAATTGGATTTCCATTGATTATTTTTGTGTGATTTTGTTGTCAGCACATTCAACTATGTAAATAAAGTATTTAATAAGATTATTTCTTTCATTCAGATCTAGGATGTGTTGTTTAAGTGTTCCCTTTATTTTTTTGAGCAGTATATTTAAAAACAATAACATGGAGAGTGTGTGTGTGTGTGCGTGTGTGTGCATCCATCAGTTACACATACATGTCAGTACATACACACAAGTAGAGGGAGAGGCATTGTGCAGTGAGGTGCTGCTTTATTAAAAAAAAAAAGAACTTGTGCTATATAAGATGGAAGGGAGTTCCATGCCCTCATGGCTCTGGATAATACTGTACATTTCTTTGAGTTTGTTCTGGACCTGGGGACTGTGAAAAGACCCCTGGTGGCATATCTGGTGGGATGTGTGTTTGTGTCAGTACTGTGTGTAAGTTGACTATGCAAACAATTTGGAATTTCCAACACATTGTTTCTTACAAAAACAAGAAGTGAGTCTTTCCTCAACTCTCAGCCAAGAGAATAGTATGAATAGTATTAATATTTGCCCTCTGATTACAATGAAGAGCAAGACGTGCCACTCTGTTTTGGGCCAGCTGCAGCTTAACTATTTCTTTCTTTGCATCACTGGACCATATGACTGGACAATAATCAATATAAGATAAAACTACAGCCTGCAGGACTTGCTTTGTGGAGTGTGGTGTCAAAAAATCAGAGTATCTCTTTATTACTGACAGACATCTCCCCATCTTTACAACCATTGGATCTATATGTTTTGACCATGACTGTTTACAATCTAAGGTAACACCAAGTCATTTAGTATCCTCAACTTGTTCAACAGCTACACCATTCATTACCAGATTCAGCTGAGGTCTAGAAGTAAGGGAATGATTTGAACCAAATACAATGCTCTTGGTTTTAGAGATGTTCAGGACCAGTTAATTACTGGTCACTCATTCCAAAACAGACACTTTGTTAAGGGTTTCAGTGACTTCATTAACTGTGGTTGCTGATGCATATATGGTTGAATCATCAGCATACAGTGGTTCCTCTTTAAAAGTTGTGAGCTTACACTGCGGGACTTAGAGGTACCCAGCGTCACGGCTTCATTGCTCCAGACCACCACAAGGGGGAGTTTAGAGCACTCATTATGCATTTGGGTCCCAAGGTTTTTATATGACCAATCATATCGAGCAGTTCCAATGTCGAATTTGTCACGAGCCACCCGTCCCTGGTGACTTTCTTCAGCAAAGATGGCTGACAAAACATTACAGTGGAAGCTAATTTAAGTAATTATAACATCATAACGAGTCAAGCAAAACATTTACAGTTGAGAGGAATATGTTAGTTAATGTAGAGACATACGAAAATCGCTATTTAGCAAGTTTGTTTCAGTCATATTCAATGCCAGGTGTATCAAACTCCATTCTTTGAATGATGATGTGTCTGCATGTATGTATTACAATTATACACTTCAACAGTTTTTACCACTCCTGCTCCTGGGACATCAATGATTACACATTGTAAATTTGCAATAGACTAGAAACATGATTTAAGTAAAGGCTGATTTGTAATTCATATATACAGAATAAAAACAGTACATCCTGCCAGCACGCCCACAAGCGAGCCACTCAGGCGGAGAATGACACGTGGAAGAGAGCAGGAACGAGATGGGAGTAACAATCCAGGCTATTTGCTCTGAGACCGGCATAATAATGTAATGAAACAAGCAGGGAGCAGGTTTCGAACCCTCAACATTCTAGCCCGAAGTCCAGCACGCTATCGACTGTGCCCAAATGTATTAATTGGGGTTGGGGCCGATTGTGGCTAAAAACACTTTATCAATTGGAATCTTTAACATGTGGAAAGGGGAAAAAGTATTATTACTAGTTTTTCACAAGCGTAGCAAGATGGGCTGTTAGCTGAACAATAGATTATTCAACCTTTACTAAAGACTTGTCTCATAGCTGAGCTAGGTGTGAACCCCACCCCCTTTCCCAACTTGCAACAAATCTTTCCACATCTACCTACACACGGTTAATGTTCTGAAAAAAAATATCTATATCTATATATATATTGGTCATGGCTCCCAAGTGGGGCAGCGGTCTAAGGCACTGCATCTCGGTGCAAGAGGCTTTACTACAGTCCCTGGTTCGAATTCAGGCTTTATCACATCCGACAGTGATTGGGAGTGCCATCGGGTGGGGCACAATTGGGCCAGCGTTATCCGGGTTTTGCCGGGGGAAAGGCCTTCATTGTAAATAAGAATTTGTTCTTACCAGACTTGCCTAGTTAAATAAAGGTTACATTTTAAAAAACAACTGGTGGCAACCACAGCGCATTCAATAGGAGGTGAACAGTGGCTAGTGCTGAAAATATAGCTAACTTGTTATGCAAGTGTTGCACACCAACAGATGGAGAAAACCTACACCAGTCAAGCAATTCATTTCAACAATAATCTTCATTTTAATTTGACTTTACAAACAACAAGAGGGCTTAATTGAAGTCTATTTCTTTGGAGCCTAGACCTATATAAAATAACTTAACTGGCTGAGGTAGGCTATGAGGCTTAACAGCCTAATAGAAGTAGGATTCTTTTTATTAGGCCTACTTACAATTGTAACCGGTCTCCCTTAAGCACGACAAAGGGATTCTTTAGCTAAAGAGCCCAATACTGTACTGCCGACTGTACTGTACAGCCCAATACTGTACTGTACAGCCCAATACTGTACTGCCGACTGTCACGTTGTACAGCTCTATATCTTCCGTTCCATTCTAATGGAAACCCAGAGGGTTTTTCATTTTTCTTCATTTTTCAAATAAATTAACCTGTTAGGGCTAGGGGGCAGCATTGACACGGCTGGATAAAAAACATACCCGATTTAATCTGGTTACCACTCCTACTCAGTAACTAGAATATGCATATACTTATTACATATGGATAGAAAACACCCTAAATTTTCTAAAACTGTTTGAATGGTGTCTGTGAGTATAACAGAACTCAAATGGCAGGTCAAAACCTGAGAGATTCCTTTACAGGAAGTGGCCTGTCTGACCATTTGTTGAACTTCTTTTCCATCTCTATCATTTACTAAGGATCTCTGCTCTAACGTGACACTTCCCACGTCGTCCATAGGCGCTCAGAGCCCGGGAAAAAACAGAATGTCGTCATTCCAGCCCCAGGCTGAAACACATTATCGCCTTTCTCAAGTGGCCGATCAAGAGACACTAGCTTATGCGCGTGACCCCGACCGCCCCCGCCTTTGGGATTTTTTCCTCTGCTTGCCGAAAAGGAGATTCCCTGTCGGAATATTATCGCTTTTCTACGAGAAAAATGTCGTAAAAATTGATTTTAAACATCGGTTGACATGCTTCGAAGTACGGTAATGGAATACTTAGAATTTTATTGTCACGAATTGCGCCAAGCGCGTGACACTTCTTTACTATTTCGGATAGTGTCTGGAACGCACGAACAAAACGCCGCTATTCGGATATAACGATGGATTATTTTGGACCAAACCAACATTTGTTATTGAAGTAGCTGTCCTGGGTGTGTATTCTGACGAAGACAACAAAAGGTAATGAAATTTTTATAATAGTAAATATGATTATGGTGAGTGCTAAACTTGCCGGGTGTCTAAATAGCGAGCCCGTGATGCCCGGGCTATGTACTTAGAATATTGCAAAATGTGCTTTCACCAAAAAGCTATTTTAAAATCGGACATATCGAGTGCATAGAGGAGGTCTGTATCTATAATTCTTAAAATAATTGTTATGCTTTTTGTGAACGTTTATCGTGAGTAATTTAGTAAAATGTTAGCGAATTCCCCGGAAGTTTGCGGGGGGTATGCTAGTTCTGAACGTCACATGCTAATGTAAAAAGCTGGTTTTTGATATAAATATGAACTTGATTGAACAAAACATGCATGTATTGTATAACATAATGTCCTAGGGTTGTCATCTGATGAAGATCATCAAAGGTGAGTGCTGCATTTAGCTGTCTTCTGGGTTTTGGTGACATTATATGCTGGCTTGAAAAATGGGTGTCTGATTATTTCTGGCTTGGTACTCTGCTGACATAATCTAATGTTTTGCTTTCGTTGTAAAGCCTTTTTGAAATCGGACAGTGTGGTTAGATTAACGAGAGTCTTATCTTTAAATGGCTGTAAAATAGTCATATGTTTGAGAAATTGAAGTAATAGGATTTTTAAGGTTTTGAAAATCGCGCCACAGGATAGCCGTGGCTGTTACGTAGGTGGGACGAATTCGTCCCGCCTAGCCTAAGCTAGTACCAGTTAAAAGTTTGGACACACCTACCATTTCCAGGATTTTTCTTTATTTTTACTATTTTCTACATTGTAGAATAACAGTGAAGACATCACAACTTTGAATAACACCACTCTCCCGTGTGCTCTGCATTCTGTAGTACAGACATGGCCTGCTCTCCCCTTATGTAAGGAATTTGGCACTTTCCCATGTTTATTACAGTATCTTTTTATTTATTTATTTATTTATTTCACCTTTATTTAACCAGGTAGGCTAGTTGAGAACAAGTTCTCATTTGCAACTGCGACCTGGCCAAGATAAAGCATAGCAATTCGACACATACAACAACACAGAGTTACACATGGAATAAACAAAACATACAGTCAATAATACAGTAGAACAAAAGAAAACAAAAAGTCTATATACAGTGAGTGCAAATGAGGTAAGTTAAGGCAATAAATAGGCCATGGTGCGAAGTAATTACAATATAGCAATTAAACACTGGAATGGTAGATGTGCAGAAGATGAATGAGCAAGTAGAGATACTGGGGTGCAAAGGAGCAAGATAAATAAATAAATACAGTATGGGGATGAGGTAGGTAGATAGATGGGCTTTTACAGATGGGCTATGTACAGGTGCAGTGATCTGTGAGCTGCTCTGACAGCTGGTGCTTAAAGATAGTGAGGGAGATATGAGTCTCCAGCTTCAGAGATTTTTGCAGTTCGTTCCAGTCATTGGCAGCAGAGAACTGGAAGGAAAGGTGGCCAAAGGTAGGATTTTGCTTTGGGGATGACCAGTGAGATATACCTGCTGGAGCGCATGCTACGAGTGGGTGCTGCTATGGTGACCAGTGATCTGAGATAAGGCGGGGCTTTACCTAGCAGAGACTTGTAGATAACCTGTAGCCAGTGGGTTTGGCGATGAGTATGAAGCGAGGGCCAACCAACGAGAGAGTACAGGTCGCAATGGTGGGTAGTGTATGGGGCTTTGGTGACAAAACGGATGGCACTGTGATAGACTGCATCCAGTTTGTTGAGTGGGGTGTTGGAGGCTATTTTATAGATGACATCACCGAAGTCGAGGATCGGTAGGATGGTCAGTTTTACGAGGGTGTGTTTGGCAGCATGAGTGAAGGATGCTTTGTTGCGATATAGGAAGACGATTCTAGATTTAATTTTGGATTGAAGATGCTTAACCTGTTGGGTCTAGGGGGCAGCATTTGCACGTCTGGATAAAAAAAATGTACCCGATTTAATCTGGTTACTAATCCTACCCAGTAACTAGAATATGCATATACTTATTATATATGGATAGAAAACACTCTAAAGTTTCCAAAACTGTTTGAATGGTGTCTGTGAGTATAACAGAACTCATTTGGCAGGCAAAACCCTGAGACATTTTCTGACAGGAAGTGGATACCTGATGTGTTGTATTGAGTTTAAACCTATCCCATTGAAAAACACAGGGGTTTAGGAATATTTTGGCACTTCCTATTGCTTCCACTAGATGTCACCAGCCTTTACAAAGTGTTTTGAGTCTTCTGGAGGGAGATCTGACCGAACAAGAGCCATGGAACGGTGATGTCCCATTAGACACCTGGCGCGCTACTTCATGTTGGGTACCCTCGTTCCAATACGTTATAAAAGGCTATGCATTCGTCCACCTTGAATATTATTCATGTTCTGGTTAAAAAAGGCCCTAATGATTTATGCTATACAACGTTTGACATGTTTGAACGAACGGAAATATATTTTTTCCCCTCGTTCATGACGAGAAGTCCGGCTGGCTTACATCATGTGCTAACGAGACGGAGATTTTTGGACATAAATGATGAGCTTTTTTGAACAAAACTACATTCGTTATGGACCTGTGATACCTGGAAGTGACATCTGATGAAGAGAATCAAAGGTAATGGATTATTTACATAGTATTTTCGATTTTAGATCTCCCCAACATGACGTCTAGTCTGTATCGCAACGCGTATTTTTCTGGGCACAGTGCTCAGATTATTGCAAAGTGTGATTTCCCAGTAAGGTTATTTTTAAATCTGGCAAGTTGATTGCGTTCAAAAGATGTAAATCTATAATTCTTTAAATGACAATATAATATTTTACCAATGTTTTCTAATTTTAATTATTTAATTTGTGACGCTGACTTGACTGCCGGTTATTGGAGGGAAACGATTTCCTCAACATCAATGCCATAGTAAAACGCTGTTTTTGTATATAAATATGAACTTGATAGAACTAAAAATGCATGCATTGTCTAACATAATGTCCTAGGAGTGTCATCTGATGGAGATTGTAAAAGGTTAGTGTATCATTTTAGCTGGTTTTATGGTTTTGGTGACCCTGTCTTTGACTTGACAAAACATTACACACAACTCTTGTAAATGTACTGTCCTAACATACTCTAAATTTATGCTTTCGCCGTAAAACCTTTTTGAAATCGTAAAACGTGGTTAGATTAAGGAGATGTTTATCTTTCAAATGGTGTAACATAGTTGTATTTTTGAAAAATTTGAATTTTGACATTTATTTGGATTCAAATTTGCCGCTCTTGAAATGCACCTGCTGTTGATGGAGTGCACCACGGGTGGCACGCTAGCGTCCCACCTAGCCCCAAGAGGTTAATGTGAGTCTGGAAGGAGAGTTTACAGTCTAACCAGACACCCAGGTATTTGTAGTTGTTCACATATTCTAAGTCAGAGCCGTCCAGAGTAGTGATGCTGGACGGGCAAGCAGGTGCGGGCAGTGATCGATTGAATAACATGCATTTAGTTTTACTTGCGTTTAAGAGCAGTTGGAGGCCACAGAAGGAGAGTTGTATGACATTGAAGCTCATCTGGAGGTTAGTTAACACAGTGTCCAAAGAGGGGCCAGAAGTATACAGAATGGTGTCGTCTCCGTAGAGGTGGATCAGAGAATCACAAGCAGCAAGCACAACATCATTGATGTATACAGAGAAGAGAGTCGACCCGAGAATTGAACCCTGTGGCACACCCATAGAGACTGCCAGAGGTCCGGATAACAGGCCCTCCGATTTGACACACTGAACTCTATCAGAGAAGTAGTTGGTAAACCAGGCGAGGCAATCATTTGAGAAACCAAGGCTGTCGAGTCCGACAATAAGAATGTGGTGATTGACAGAGTCGAAAGCCTTGGCCAGGTCGATGAATACGGCTGCACAGTAATATCTCTTATCGATGGCGGTTATGATGTCGTTTACGACCTTGAGCGTGGCTGAGGTGCACCCATGACCAGCTCTGAAACCAGATTGCATAGCGGGGAAGGTACGGTGGGATTCAAAATGGTTGGTAATCTGTTTGTTAACTTGGCTTTCGAAGACCATAGAAAGACAGGGTAGGATAGATATAGGTCTGTAGCAGTTTGGGTCTAGAGTGTCACCCCCTTTGAAGAGGGGGATGACCGCAGCAGCTTTCCAATCTTTGGGATCTCAGACGATACGAAAGAGAGGTTGAACAGGCTAGTAATGGGGGTTGCAACAATTTCGGCAGATCATTTTAGAAAGAGAGGGTCCAGATTGATTTGTATGGGTCCAGATTTTGCAGCTCTTTCAGAACATCAGCTATCTGGATTTGGGTGAAGGAGAAATGGTGGGGGCTTTGGCAGGTTGCTGTGGAGGGTGCCGGGCAGTTGACCGGGGTAGGGGTAGCCAGGTGGAAAGCATGGCCAGCCGTAGAGAAATGCTTATTGAAATTCTCAATTATAGTGGATTTATCAGTGTTTCCTAGCCTCAGAGCTGTGGGCAGCTGGGAGGAGGTGCTCTTATTCTCCATGGACTTTACAGTGTCCCAGAACTTTTTTGAGTTAGTACTACAGGATGCAAATTTCTGTTTGAAAAATCTAGCCTTAGCTTTTCAAACTGCCTGTGTATATTTGTTCCTAACTTTCCTGAAAAGTTGCATATCACGGGGGCTATTCGATGCTAATGCAGAACGCCACAGGATGTTTTTGAGCTGGTCAAGGGCAGACAGGTCTGGAGTAAACCAAGGACTATATCTATTCCTAGTTCTAAATTTTTTGAGTGGGGCATGCTTATTTAAGATGGTGAGGAAGGCACTTTTAAAGAATAGCCAGGCATCATCTACTGACAGGATGATGTCAATGTCATTCCAGGATACCCCGGCCAGGTCGATTAGAAAGGCCTGCTCGCTGAAGTGTTTTAGGGAGCGTTTGACAGTGATGAGGGGTGGTCGTTTGCAGTAGATTGCAACACCGCCCCATTTGGCAGTTCTATCTTGGCGGAAAATGTTATAGTTAGCGATGGAGATTTCAGGGTTTTTGGTTGTTTTCCTAAACCAGGACTCAGACACGGCTAAGACATCCGGGTTGACAGAGTGTGCTAAAGCAATGAGTAAAACAAACTTAGGGAGTAGGCTTCTAATGTTAACATGCATGAAACCAAGGCCTTTACGGTTACAGAAGTCAACAAATGAGAGCACCTGGGGAGTGGGAGTGGAGCTAGGCATTACAGGACCTGGATTAACCTCCGCATCACCAGAGGAACAGAGGAGAAGTAGGATAAGGGTACAGCTAAAGGCTATACGAACTGGCCGTCTAGCACGTTTGGAACAGAGAGTAAAAGGAGCAGGTTTCTGGGCACGATAGCATAGATTCGAGGCATAGTGTACAGACAAAGGTAGGATGTGAGTACATTGGAGGTAAACCTAGGCATTGAGTAATGATGAGAGAAATATAGTCTCTAGAGACGTTTAAACCAGGTGATGTCATCGCATATGTAGGAGGTGGAACAACATGGTTGGTTAAGGCATATTGAGCAGGGCTAGAGGCACTATGAGTGAAATAAGACAGTAATCACTAACCAGGACAGTAATGGATGAGGCATATTGATATTAGAGAGAGGCATGCGTAGCCAAGTGAACATATGGGTCCAGTGATTGGTTGGGCTGACTGGGGACACGGCGATTCAGACAGTTAGCAGGCCAATGCTAACAAGCTAACAGTTAGTAGGCCGGGGCTAAACAAGTTAGCAATTAGCAGACAGGGGCTGGCAAGCTAGCAGTTAGCAGACCGGGTTAGCAAGCAAGCAGTAGGCAGACCGGGGCTAGCAGTTAGCAGACTGGAGCAGGCAAGCTAGCAGTTCGCAGACCGGGGCTAGCAAGTTAGCCTTTGGGAGACGTCGCGATGGGGGTAAGTCTGTTTTTGCCTCTTCGTGCGGTGACGTCGATAGACCAGTCGTGGAATTAGTAGGGTTCCAAGTAGCTCTAGATAGCTAGCAGGCTGGTTATCAGAATGGGCCTTCAGCGGACGTCGCGCCTGAGGGGCCTGTTGGAATCCTCGGGCAGATTATGTCGGTATTCCAGTCGTAGAGGATCGGCGGGGTTCCATGCCCCGTACCGGCAGTAGAAGGAGTCCGGATATTGTAGCCCAGGAGTGGGCTTCGGTGGTAGCACAGGAGCCCTGGCCGAGCTAGCTTCAGGCTAATTGGTGCTTGCTCCGGGATGGAAACGCTAGCCAGGAGTAGTCACCTGGGATTGCGGTTAGCTAGTTGCGAAGATCCAGTTGAAAATGTTCAGAGTTTGCGGTTGGAATCCGGGGATATGGAAAAAAAATCAAAAAAAAAATAAAAAAAAATATATATATATATATATATATATATATATATATATATATATATATATATATAAAATTATAATAGGTCCGTTATGCTCTGGTTTGAGTCACGTTGTTCGAACTGGCGAGAGCTTTCCGAGCTAAAGGTTAGCTGATGACCGCTAGCAATGGTTTGATGACTGATAGCTGGTAGGTAGTTAGCTGGCTAGCTTCAGTTGAGGGATTCCAGATCCGAAGTAAATAGAAATAATATAGAAAAAAATCAGATTCACGCCACATTGGGTGAGGTGGGTTGCAGGAGACTATTTAGAAGTTGAGGTTTAGGAAAATATGTTAAAAAGATATGCGAAGAAAAGGATGTAAAAAGATATATACAAGGGACACAACAGGACAAAGACGTCTGACTGCTATGCCATCTTGGAAGAAGCCCAAGTTTTGTGGACTGCACAGTAGCCTATTAACCTGTTTAGGATAGGGGGCAGTATTGACACGGCTGGATAAAAAACATACCCGATTTAATCTGGTTACCACTCCTACCCAGTAACTAGAATATGCATATACTTATTACATATGGATAGAAAACACCCTAAATTTTCTAAAACTGTTTGAATGGTGTCTGTGAGTATAACAGAACTCAAATGGCAGGTCAAAACCTGAGAGATTCCTTTACAGGAAGTGGCCTGTCTGACCATTTCTTGAACTTGTTTTCCATCTCTATCATTTACTAAGGATCTCTGCTCTAACGTGACACTTCCCACGTCTTCCATAGGCTCTCAGAGCCCGGGAAAAAACAGAATGTCGTCATTCCAGCCCCAGGCTGAAACACATTATCGCCTTTCTCAAGTGGCCGATCAAGGGACACTGGCTTATGCGCGTGACCCCGACCGCCCCCGCCTTTGGGATTTTTTCCTCTGTTTGCCGAAAAGGAGATTCCCTGTCGGAATATTATCGCTTTTCTACGAGAAAAATGTCGTAAAAATTGATTTTAAACAGCGGTTGACATGCTTCGAAGTACGGTAATGGAATACTTAGAATTTTATTGTCACGAATTGCGCCATGCGCGCGACACTTCTTTACTATTTCGGATAGTGTCTGGAACGCACGAACAAAACGCCGCTATTCGGATATAACGATGGATTATTTTGGACCAAACCAACATTTGTTATTGAAGTAGCAGTCCTGGGTGTGTATTCTGACGAAGACAACAAAAGGTAATCAAACTTTTATAATAGTAAATATGATTATGGTGAGTGCTAAACTTGCCGGGTGTCTAAATAGCGAGCCCGTGATGCCTGGGCTATGTACTTAGAATATTGCAAAATGTGCTTTCACCAAAAAGCTATTTTAAAATCGGACATATCGAGTGCATAGAGGAGGTCTGTATCTATAATTCTTAAAATAATTGTTATGCTTTTTGTGAACGTTTATCGTGAGTAATTTTGTAAAATGTTAGCGAATTCCCCGGAAGTTTGCGGGGGGTATGCTAGTTCTGAACGTCACATGCTAATGTAAAAAGCTGGTTTTTGATATAAATATGAACTTGATTGAACAAAACATGCATGTATTGTATAACATAATGTCCTAGGGTTGTCATCTGATGAAGATCATCAAAGGTGAGTGCTGCATTTAGCTGTCTTCTGGGTTTTGGTGACATTATATGGTGGCTTGAAAAATGGGTGTCTGATTATTTCTGGCTTGGTACTCTGCTGACATAATCTAATGTTTTGCTTTCGTTGTAAAGCCTTTTTGAAATCGGACAGTGTGGTTAGATTAACGAGAGTCTTGTCTTTAAATGGCTGTAAAATAGTCATATGTTTGAGAAATTGAAGTAATAGGATTTTTAAGGTTTTGAAAATCGCGCCACAGGATAGCAGTGGCTGTTACGTAGGTGGGACGAATTCGTCCCGCCTAGCCTAGAGAGCTTAAACATATAAACACATTTGGTTAATAAAATAATGATAAAATTACTCTTTCAAAATGCAGATTTGGATTTAGCTGTAGATCCATAACGAATTACTATGGGAATAAATATCACTGATTTACAGAAATATTGGAACAAAGTTGTCTAATGAAGGCAAACAATTTACAATCCTCCAATCCTGTAGCCTACTCCCGACCGTCACGTTGTACAGTGCCATATTTTCCACTCCATACTTACGGAAACCCTGAGGGTTTATTTTTAATTTTTTCTCTGAATAAAAAAACTATAACATTAATCAAATTATTTAAGACAAATTTCTTAAAATCAATCCCATATACTATGTTATTATAAAAAAGGTTTTAAATTCTCTGGTAATGACAATACGGAATGCTTCTCAAAGATGCAATCTGGTGGTCAAACTAGCAATAACTTGCATTAACAGAAAAAATGGCTGACAAATAGATAACGTGCCACAGAATGCTGCAGCAGCCCGCAAGGTTTGCCGCAGCATGACACAACTTTTACAGGAGGAACCACTGTACATGGGCACAAATGCTTTGTTTAACCTGTTGGGTCTAGGGGGCAGCATTTGCACGTCTGGATAAAAAAAATGTACCCGATTTAATCTGGTTACTAATCCTACCCAGTAACTAGAATATGCATATACTTATTATATATGGATAGAAAACACTCTAAAGTTTCTAAAACTGTTTGAATGGTGTCTGTGAGTATAACAGAACTCATTTGGCAGGCAAAACCCTGAGACATTTTCTGACAGGAAGTGGATACCTGATGTGTTGTATTGACTTTAAACCTATCCCATTGAAAAACACAGGGGCTTAGGAATATTTTGGCACTTCCTATTGCTTCCACTAGATGTCACCAGCCTTTACAAAGTGTTTTGAGTCTTCTGGAGGGAGATCTGACTGAACAAGAGCCATGGAACGATGATGTCCCATTAGACACCTGGCGCGCGAGTTCATGTTGGGTACCCTCGTTCCAATACGTTATAAAAGAGTATGCATTCGTCCACCTTGAATATTATTCATGTTCTGGTTAAAAAAGGCCCTAATGATTTATGCTATACAACGTTTGACATGTTTGAACGAACGGAAATATATTTTTTCCCCTCGTTCATGACGAGAAGTCCGGCTGGCTTACATCATGTGCTAACGAGACGGAGATTTTTGGACATAAATGATGAGCTTTTTTGAACAAAACTACATTCGTTATGGACCTGTGATACCTGGAAGTGACATCTGATGAAGAGAATCAAAGGTAATGGATTATTTACATAGTATTTTCGATTTTAGATCTCCCCAACATGACGTCTAGTCTGTATCGCAACGCGTATTTTTCTGGGCGCAGTGCTCAGATTATTGCAAAGTGTGATTTCCCAGTAAGGTTATTTTTAAATCTGGCAAGTTGATTGCGTTCAAGAGATGTAAATCTATAATTCTTTAAATGACAATATAATATTTTACCAATGTTTTCTAATTTTAATTATTTAATTTGTGACGCTGACTTGACTGCCGGTTATTGGAGGGAAACGATTTCCTCAACATCAATGCCATAGTAAAACGCTGTTTTTGGATATAAATATGAACTTGATAGAACTAAAAATGCATGCATTGTCTAACATAATGTCCTAGGAGTGTCATCTGATGGAGATTGTAAAAGGTTAGTGCATCATTTTAGCTGGTTTTATGGTTTTGGTGACCCTGTCTTTGACTTGACAAAACATTACACACAACTCTTGTAAATGTACTGTCCTAACATACTCTAAATTTATGCTTTCGCCGTAAAACCTTTTTGAAATCGTAAAACGTGGTTAGATTAAGGAGATGTTTATCTTTCAAATGGTGTAAAATAGTTGTATTTTTGAAAAATTTGAATTTTGACATTTATTTGGATTCAAATTTGCCGCTCTTGAAATGCACCTGCTGTTGATGGAGTGCACCACGGGTGGCACGCTAGCGTCCCACCTAGCCCCAAGAGGTTAATGCCAGTGGCAGGAAATTGATAAAAGAAAGTAAAGGGCCTAGAGAGCTGCCCTGCAGTACACCACACTTTACATGTTGGACATTAGAGAAGCTTCCATTAAAGAAAACCCTCTGAATTAAATTAGATAGATAGCTCTGAATCCACAATATGACAGAGGTTAAAAAGCCATAACATAAGTTTTCTAAACAACAGTACAGGCTGCACTAAAATCAAAGGCTGCACTGAAATCTAACAGTACAGCTCCCACAATCTTCTTATTATGAATATCTTTCAACCAATAATCAGTCATTTGTGTCAGTGCAGTACATGCTGAGTGCCCTTCTCTATAAGCATGCTGAAAATCTGTTGTTAATTTGTTTAAAGATAAATAGCATTGTATTTGGTCACAAACATACTTTTTTCCAACAGTTTGCTAAGAGCTGGCAGCAAGCTGATAGGTCTGCTTGCGGAATGACTTTGGCTTCCCTCCAGGCCTGAGGACAAAGACTAAAAAAAGATATGAAGATATGAAAGGTAGGAGTGGATATAGAGTCAGCTTCCATCTTCAGTAGTTTTCCATCTAAGTTGTCAACGCCAGGTTTATCATTATTGGTTTGTCATTATTGATCATGTGGACCTTTACTCTGGAACTTGTATGAATTTCGACCTTGCTATTTTATTGTAGATTATGTATTGTAGTTTAGGCCTATTTGTGATTAGTGTGCAACCTCATAGGCCTATTATAAACAAACATATTGCTGTTGCTATTGTCTACCCTTACACTTAGGATGATGCATTTAGGGCCCGATACCTCTTAAATGCAGAGAACTTTAAGTGTTTTCCCATGTTGTGTCCTGGAAGAAAAACTACCCTTGCCCCGCTATTGCACTGGAGAACTCTACGAGTTTTCCATATTCGACATGGGAGAAACCGCACGCATGTCTCAATTGTTTCCATGTCTCGGTTGTTCTTTCGGTATTTAACCATGTCTCTGGACTGTACGCACCTTCTAATATACATTGTGTTAAAGACTGGTTCCTCTGGACTATGGTTCTAGTATTGTTTGTGAATCCAAATGCTGTAAAATCCGATCTAGATCTATTATTTTGCTGCTTTTACTGTCAGGAAATGGGCAATCTAACCAAGGTCCTGATATTTCTACCTCATCTGAATTGAAATGTCAAAATGGTCTGAAGTTTCTGCACTTAAATGTAAGAAGTCTTCTACAGAATCTTGATTTTGGTAATATTTGGATAAAAACCATACACCCAAATGTATTTATGCTTTCTGAAATTTGGCTCAAAAATCTATCAATGACAAAGTCATTGGCATTGATGGTTATAATGTTTTTCGGACAGATCGCAACCGAAATGTGGTGGTGTTGCTATATACATAAAAGACAAGTTCTCGGTGACCATTCTGACTTTTGTTACCAAGCCCAATTTGACAGTAGATCTGTCTTTGAATATAAATCTCTGTGCATCCTATTCCTATTGTTATAGACCCCCATTTGCTATTGCCGGCTCTCTGTGATAACAATTCAAAAATACAATTCAATGTCAAATCTGAATTCATGCTTATGTGTGACTTGAACCTAGACTGGTTGACATCCAACTCTGATCTACTCAATAATCTATGTAACACCTATAATCTTACTCAGATTGTCAACAGTGTAACAAGGTTGCATAAAAAGTGTCCTCAAATCCTCTTTGATTGATCTTAATTTAACTAACACTCCTCATCATTTTAATGCTTCTGGTGTTTATGCAAATTATATAAGTTATCACTGTGTATTTGACTGGCTTCATCAATGGGTGTATCGATGACATCGTCCCGGGGGTGGCCATGCGTGCATACCCCGACCAGGGGCCATGGATTGCAGGCAACATCCGCACTGAGCTAAAGGGTAGAGCCGCTTTCAAGGAGCGGGACTCCAACTCGGATGCTTAAAAGAAATCCTGCTATGCCCTCAGAAGGACCATCAAACAGGCAAAGCGTCAATACAGGACTAAGATTGAATCTTACTACACTAGCTCTGACGCTCGTCGCATGTGGCAGGGCTTGCAAACTATTACAGACTACAAAGGGAAGCACGAGCGTACCAGACGAGCTAAATTACTTCTATGCTCGCTTCGAGGCAAGAAACACTGAATCATGCATGAGAGCATCAGCTGTTCTGGACGACTGTGTGATCACGCTCTCCGTAGCTGATGAGTAAGACCTTTAAAAAGGTCAACATTCACAAGGCCAATTACCAGGATGTGGACTCTGAGCATGAGCTGACTGACTGGCAAGTGTCTTCACTGACATTTTCAACATGTCCCTGACTGAGTCTGTAATACCAACATGTTTCAAGCAGAACCACCATAGTCCCTGTGCCCAAGAACAATAAGGTAATCTGCCTAAATGACTACCGACCTCTATCACTTACGTCTGTAGCCATCAAGTGCTTTGAGGGGCTGGTCATGGCTCAAATCAACGCCATTAGCCCAGAAACCCTGGACCTGCTCCGGTTTGCCTCCCGCCCCAGTGCATCCACAGATGATGCAATCTCTATTGCACTCCGCACTGCCCTTTCCCACCTGGACAAAAGGAACACCTACGTGAGAAGGCTATTCATTAACAACACCTCAGCATTCAGCACCATAGTGCCCTCAAAGCTCATCACTAAGCTAAGGACCCTGGAACTAAACACCTCCCTCTGCAACTGGATCCTAGACTTCCTGACGGCCGCCCCCAGGTGATAAGTGTAGGTAACAACACATCTGCCACGCTGATCCTCAACACGGGGGCCCCTCAGGGGTGCGTGCTCAGTCCCCTCCTGTACTCCCTGTTCAACCATGACTGCATGGCCAGCCACAACTCCAACACCATCATTAAGTTTGCCGACGACTCAACAGTGGTAGGCCTGATCACCGACAATGATGCAGCCTATAGGGAAGAGGTCAGAGCCCTGGCCGTGTGGTGCCAGGATAACAACCTATCCCTCAACGTGATCAAGACAAAGGAGAGGACCGAGCACTCCCCCATTCTTATCGACAGGGCTGTAGTGGAGCAGGTTGAGAGCTTCAAGTTTGTTGATGTCCACATCACCAACAAACTATCATGGTCCAAACATGCCAAGACAGTCGTGAAGAGGGCATGACAAAGCCTATTCCCTCTCAGGAGACTGAAAAGATTTGGCATGGGTCCTCAGATCTTCAAAAAGTTCTACAGCTGCACCATCGAGAGCATCCTGACCAGTTGTTTCACTGCCTGGTATGGCAACTGCTCGGCCTCCGACAGCAAGGCACTACAGAGGGTGGAGCGTATGGCCCAGTACATCACAGGGACCAAGCTTCCTGCCATCCAGGACCTCTATAGTAGGCGGTGTCAGAGGAAGGCCCAAAAAATTGTCGAAGACTCCAGCCACCGTAGTCATAGACTGTTCTCTCTGCTAGCGCACAGCAAGTGGTACCGGAGCGCCAAATCTAGGTCCAAAAGGCTCCTACCCCCAAGCCACAAGACTCCTGAACAGCTAATCAAATGGCTACCCAGACTATTTGCATTGTCCCCACCCCCTCTTTTATGCTGCTGCTACTCTCTGGTTATTATCTATGCACAGTCACTTTACCTTCATGTAAATATTACCTCAATTACCTCGACTAACCTGTGCCCCTGTATATTGACTCTGTATCGGTACACCCTGTGTATAGCCTTGTTACTGTTATTTTACTGCTGCTCTTTAATTATTTCTTATTGATCTATTATTTATCTAACATCTATTTTCTTAAAACTGCATTGTTGGTTAAGAGCCTTTAAGTAAGCATTTCACTGTAAGGTCTACATCTGTTGTATTCGGCATGTGACAAATAACATTTGATTTTATTTTATTTGTAAGGGGTGGTATATTTCCTAAATTACCTCCACCATTCACCATGAAAAGATTCAGGGTTTTTTACATTGTTTTTAACATTGCCCGGAATAGAGTTGAATACATCACTGATGTTGAATTAGCCTTTTCTTACTTCCACAAAGCACTCCAGGATGTATGCAACAAGCAGTCCCTTTCAAACGATACAGAATTAAGGGCAGAGACAACCCTTGGTTCTCAGATGAACTAGATGAAATCATGAGGAAACGGAATGCTGTGTGGGCTAAAACAAGAAGGTCTGATTTGGCTGATGATTGGATGGCTTTTAAACGCCTTCGGAATCAGGATGTGGCTATGACCCAAAACCCGAAAGCAGAACACTACCTCAAATATACACCTGATAATCTGAATAATCCTTCCAAATTTTGGCAAGTAGTGAAAAGTTTAGAGTGCAAAAAAACATGCACAGCTTCCTAAACAATTACTGGTAGACTCACAGGTGATAACTGAGAAAAACTCTATTCTGAACCCTTTTTAATTAGCATTTTCTTGATGCAGGCTAAATATTTGATAGGGTTAAAGGTCAAAATGAGCCCCATGTGAAATCAAATCAAATGTTATTTGCCACATGCACATTTTATTTCTCACAGGTGTAGACGTTACTGTGCAATGCTTACTTACGAGCCCTTAATCAATAATGCAGAGTTATAAAAAAGTAAGGAAAATGTGCTAAATAACCTAAAGGAAAAATAATAACACAATAAAATCACAATAACAAAGCTATATACAAGCGTTTCCAGTACTGAGTCAATGTGCAGGAGTACAGGTTAGTCGAGATAATGGAGGTATTATGTTCATGTAGGTAGAGGTAAAGTGACTATGTATAGTGTCACACCCTGTCTTTCTGATTGTCTCCACCCCCCTCCAGGAGTCGCCCATCTTCCCCATTATCCCCTGTGTATTTATACCTGTTTTCTCTGTTTGTCTGTTGCCAGTTTGTTTTGTTTCCAGCGGTTTCCCCTCTGTTCCTGTCTCTCGATTGTTCCTGTTTTCTAGTTTTCCCGGTGTTGACCTTTTCTGCCTGCCCTGACCCTGCCTGCTGTCCTGTACCTTTTGTTGTTACTTCGACGTTGTCTGCATCTGGGTCTTACCTTAAACGTGATAAATAGATAATAAACACAGAGTAGCAGCACTGTATGTGAAGAGTGTGAATGTATGTGTGTGTGTGGCGTCAATATCCGTGTGTGTGTGTGCGTGTTGGAGTATCAGTGTAGTATATGTGAGTGTGTAGTTAGAGTCCAGTGATTGTAACCCGATACCCCTGTCCACTTCTTCTCCAGGTTCTCCTTCTCACCATTCTCTGTCTCAGAGGTGTGTAGAGCTCTGTAAGCAATTGATTTAAAGAAAATCCCCTGATCCTGATGGTCTAGACCCCCAACCTATTACAATCAGCTGCAGACATAATTTTTCCACCTTTAACATGCATTTTTAACCTCACCCTAAAATGTAATCAAATCCCCAAGTTGTGGAAATCAGCATTTGTCCTACCTCTTTTGAAAGGAGGTGAGCTCCCTCTACTAAAAAACGATTGGTGAAAATTGTCAAAAGTATTGGAGTCCCTAGTCAATAAGCAGCCTACCTCCAGGTCTACCTCTAGGAAAACAATATTTTGAGTGGTATGCAATCAGGTTTCAGGTCAAGCCACAGTGCTGTTACAGCAACATTGAAGGTTTTGGATGATATTCACTGTGCTCTGGATCAGAAGTTGCATTGTGTATCTCTGTTCATACAGTTGAAGTCGGAAGATTACATACACTTAGGTTGGAGTCACTAAAACTCGTTTTTCAACCACTCCACAAATTTCTTGTTAACAAACTATAGTTTTGGCAAGTCGGTTATCACATCTACTTTGTGCATGACACAAGTCATTTTTCCGACAATTGTTTACAGACAGATTATTTCACTTATAATTCACTGTATCACAATTCCAGTGGGTCAGAAGTTTACATACACTAAGTTGACTGTGCCTTTAAACAGCTTGGAAAATTCCAGAAAATGATTTCATGGCTTTAGAAGCCTCTGATAGGCTAATTGACATCATTTGAGTCAATTGGAGGTGTACCTATGGATGAATTTCAAGGCCTACCTTCAAACTCAGTGCCTCTTTGCTTGACATCATGGGAAAATGAAAATAAATCAACCAAGACATCAGAAAAAAGTCTGGTTCATCCTTGGGAGCAATTTCCAAACGCCTGAAGGTACCACGTTCATCTGTACAAACAATACTACGCAAGTATAAACACCATGGGACCACGCAGCCAGCATACCGCTCAAGAAGGAGAGACGTTCTGTCTCCTAGAGATTAACGTACTTTGGTGCGAAAAGTGTAAATCAATCCCAGAACAACAGCAAAGGACCTTGT
The DNA here is from genome assembly GCF_965601325.2 of Salmo salar. Taxonomy (NCBI): domain Eukaryota; kingdom Metazoa; phylum Chordata; class Actinopteri; order Salmoniformes; family Salmonidae; genus Salmo; species Salmo salar. The sequence goes on along the minus strand of NC_138306.1, from coordinate 35,342,324 downwards.
GAAGATGCTGGAGGAAACAGGTACAAAAGTATCTATATCCACAGTAAAATGAGGCCTATGTCGACATAACCTGAAAGGCCGCTCAGCAAGGAAGAAGCCACTGCTCCAAAACCGCCATAAAAAAGCCAGACTACGGTTTGCAACTGCACATGGGGACAAAGATCGTACTGGAGAAATGTCCTCTGGTCTGATGAAACAAAAATAGAACTGTTTGGCCATATTGACCATCGTTATGTTTGGAGGAAAAAGGGGGAGGCTTGCAAGCCAAAGAACATCATCCCAACCGTGAAGCACAGGGGTGGCAGCATCATGTTGTGGGGGTGCTTTGCTGCAGGAGGGACTGGTGTACTTCACAAAATAGATGGCATCATGAGGATGGGAAATGATGTGGATATATTGAAGCAACATCTCAAGGCATCAGTCAGGAAGTTAAAGCTTGGTCGCAAAAGGTTCTTCCAAATGGACAATGACCCCAATCATACTTCCAAAGTTGTGGCAAAATGGCTTAAGGACAACAAAGGCAAGGTATTGGAGTAGCTATCACAAAGCCCTGACCTCAATCCTATAGAAATTTGTGGGCAGAACTGAAAAAGCGTGTGCGAGGCAAAGAGGCCTACAAACCTGACTCAGTTACACCAGCTCTGTCAGGAGGAATGGGCCAAAATTCACCCAACTTATTGTGGGAAGCTTGTGGAAGGTTACCTGAAATGTTTTAACCAAGTTAAACAATTTAAAGGCAATGGTACTAATTGAGTGTATGTAAACTTCTGACCAATGGGAATGTGATGAAAGAAATAAAAGCTGAAATAAATAATTATTTATATTATTATTCTGACATTTCACATTCTTAAAATAAAGTGGTGATCCTAACTGACCTAAGACAGGGAATTTCTACTAGGATTAAATGTCAGAAATTGTGAAAAACTGAGTTTAAATGTATTTGGCTTATGTAAACTTCCAACTTCAACTGTAGATTTCTCAAAGGCATTTGACACTGTGGACCATATTTCTTTAACCATTATTTTACCAGGTAGGTTGACTGAGAACACATTCTCATTTACAGCAACAACCTGGGCAATAGGTAGAGGAGGGAGATGAATGAGCCAATTGTAAGCTGGCAATGATCAGGTGACCATGATGGTATAAGGGACAGCTTGGGAATTTAGCCAGGACACCAGGGTTAACACCCCTACTCTTACAATAAGTGCCATGGGATCTTTAATAACCTCAAAGAGTCAGGACACCCATTTAACATCCCATCCGAAAGACAGCTCCCTACACAGAGCAGTGTCCACAATCACTGCCTTGGGGAATTGGGATATTCGTTAGACCAGAGGAAAGAGTGCCTCCTACTGGCCCTCCAACACCACTTCCAGCAGCATCTGGTCTCCCATCCAGGGACCAACCAGGACCAACCCTGCTTAGCTTCAGAAGCAAGCCAGCAGTGGGATGCAGGGTAGTATGCTACTGTATTGATGCAGAGACTGAAGTGTTTTGGGATTACTGGGCATGCTCTAAAGTGGTTTGTGAACTACCTGTCAAATAGAACCCAGTGTGTTAAGGCAGATGGTTGCACTGTAAGTCTGATATCATAGAGATGCACTCAGGTGTGCCTCAAGGATCCATTTGAGTTACACTGTTGTTTATTATCTATGTCACCAACATTGGGAGACATATTGAGACAGCTAAAGTCAATTTTTATGCAGATGACACTTTTCTGTTCAAGTGGCAACAATTTGACTTTGGCTTTTGAAAAAGCTCGACCAGCTTTTAACATCATTCAACAGAATCTTGTGGGTTCGATTCCCACGGGGGGCCAGTACAATTATTATTTTTTAAATGCATGAAATGAAATGTATGAAATGTATGCATTCACTACTGTAAGTCGCTCTGGATAAGAGTGTCTGCTAAATGACTAAAATGTAAAATGTAGAATCTGTACGATTTGAAGCTTGTTCTGAATATCTCCAACACAAAATACATTTCAAAATACAAAAATTGCATTTTAAAATAATAAGCACTCTGAAAACCATGTCATTACTACTTTTGTAGGAAATTCCATAGAGCAAGTCAAGACATACAAATATCTGGGAGTTTGGATGGATGACAAGCTGAACTTCACTAATCATGTTGACAACCTGGTAAAGAAGATCAAGTTGAGAATAGGTTTTTATTACCGGCATAAGTCTTGTTTTTATTTGGTAGGCCATAAAAGAGCTGGTACGGTGTACATTCCTGTCTGTCTTGGACTACAGTAATTTAATTTATAGGTTTATACCAACCAAATACGTCTGACACACCACTGTGATCTCTATAGTGCTGTTGGCAGTCTTTGTTGACTACATAGGCTTAAACATAGGGATACTATCACCCCTTGACTTTTTCCACATTTTGTTACGTTACAGCAATCTACACATCATCAGCAATCTACACACAATACCCCATAATGACAAAGTGAAAAAACAAAAATACCTTATTTGCATAAGTATTCAGACCCTTTGCTATGAGACTCGCAATTGAGCTCAGGTGCATCCTGCTTCCATTGATCATCCTTGAGATGTTTCTACAACTTGATTGGGGTCCACCTGTGATAAATTCAATTGATTGGGCACACAGCTGTCTATGTAAGGTCCCACAGTTGACAGTGCATGTCAGAGCAAAAACCAAGCCATGAGGTTGAAGAAATTGTCCAACAGGATTGTGTTGAGGCAGAGATCTGGGGAAGTGTACCAAAACATTTCTGCAGCATTGAAGGCCCCCAAGAACACAGTGGCCTCCATCATTCTTAAATGGAAGAAGTTTGGAACCACCAAGACTCTCCATAGAGCTCATCGCCCGGCCAAACTGAGCAATTGAGGGAGAAAGGCCTTGGTCAGGGAGGTTACCAAAACCCGATGGTCACTCTGACAGAGTTCCTCTGTGGAGTTGGGGGAACCTTCCAGAAGCACAACCATCTCTGCAGCACTCCACCAATCAGGCCTGTATGGTAGAGTACACAGACGGAAGCCATTCCATAAAAATTATGGCATATCTTATCACAGCATAAGTTTGCCAGTGTTGAAATATACTTTTTTTTCTGAGAAAATGTGCAAGAATTGAAGGTGCTAACCAATTTTACAGTAATCATAAGAATATACCAAAAACAGCTCCTCTCTCGATGTAGATCAATCAACTTCACTGTTTTCGGCATTGACCCACCACCCACATCAGCTTGCCTCAAGAAAACATTTGGTGAGCTCGAACAGCTGAAAAAAACCCTGCCGAGCGCTGCCAAACACCAAAACGAACAAAACATCACAAAATGTCGTCATAATATGTGTGCGAACTGTTTCAACTGGGACGCATAAGATAAGCTTTAGAGTAGCTCTGTCCAACCCACTGCGGTCACATTGAGACGGGTACCTCATTCCCCTGCTCTCCCTCTCTTTCTCCTTCACCCTCTCTCTGTGCCCCTCTGACGGAGTGTGCTGCTCATGAAGACATGACTGACATACAGCAGTCTAATGTGGGCAGAGATATACAGTGCTGCCTCAGGGAGGTCAACCCAGTGAGACTCAGTCTGGACACTCATAACACTCCCACTCACACTGGTCACTCATAGGGCAGAGGTCACTGGCAGTGCAGACAGTGGTTTACATGTCATGTGTCCTTGACTCCATGCTCTTCTGCTCCGACTCACCTTCTAGCCCCACTGTAATCTGTGCTGTGGAAGATAATAGACAGCAAACAGTAGGCTGCTGCTTTAATGCCGTCTGTAGTGTTACCATTGAGAATTCAGACACTTAAACAAAAAAAATATGAAATTCAATAACTAACACAACTGCTGCTTCTGTGGACACAAAGACTCCCCCTGAGTGAGTCTAGAATGTTTCTGTTAATTGGGTCATATTAATAATGCTAGCTAGCTAACTTACTACAGTGCTGTTTCTCTGAGTCAGACTTGGCTCAGCACTAGATTCTGGTGTGAAAACCCAGAGAGAGAGGCCTTCAGTTGAGACAGTGTTACATCTCTACTTGGTGGGTGATTTCACAACGGGACCGTACACATCCACACCGTTTTCCCAGTGGGGTGATAGAGGAGATTTAAAAAGTCTGCTCATAACCCAAAGGATGAAATATGCATAGCTATCGATCGTCAAGAAGCAAACACTTTATCTGGCAAACTGCCAGAGAAAGATGGATCTGCTTTCCCAAACGAAGGAGAGGGGAGAGTTTGCCTACAGACATTTCACATTGTTTACAAGAAAGTAAATAAGTCCTCATTCAAGTGAGACAGCCAAAAAGGGACCCTCGACTGTGCAAAGGTTCATCCATAAAAAGCCCAGATTTATATAAAACTGCAGTCATTTTTCTTCCCGGGCCAGACTAGGGGAAACACTTGCATATGCATGTAGGCTCTGACGTGTTCTAATTCATAGCTTTAATGTAACTTCTGTTTTCAAAGGCCCCCGTGAGAACCATGGGTCAAACTGGAAGACGAGGACAAGGAGGATGAATACTGATACAGGAGATGTACAGATTACAGGTAACATGAGCGGAATAAAAAGTGTTTCACATTAAACATATAACCATGAAAATAGTATTACCTCAATGATTAAATTCACAATGCAAAAAGCGAACAGCAGTGTTGTTCTTGAATTGCGGTGGCATTTGGGCATGGCATTATAGTTATATGACAATAGCATTCTTTTTAAATGAAATGTATTTGGGTACATCTTCACCAGTGGAGGCTCCTCAGAGGAGGAAGGGGAGGACCATCCTCCTCAGTGAAATTTCATACAAATAAAAATGGTGAAACATTAAAAAAGTTATCCTTTTAAGATAAAACTATACTAAATATATTCATATTGTCACCAAATAATTGGTTAAAATACACTGTTTGCAATGAAGGTCTACAGTAACTTCAACAGCACTGTCTGGGCTAGCACCAAGGTTTAGCCGGAAGACAGCTAGCTTCCGTCCTCCTCTGGCTACATTGACTTCAATACAAAACCTAGGAGGCGGGTAGGCCTCACCCCCTTCCATAGACATACATGGTAATTATGACCACTTCCGGAGGACGTCCTCCAACCAATCAAAGCTTTTGCAGTATGAACTGACATGTTGTCCATCCAATCATTGATATAGGATCAGAGAATGAACCTAGTGGGATTGGGATTGTGCCTCAGAGCATTATGGGTGTTATGTGTGGTTGGATAGAGATTAAGAGTGAAGAGTGATAGTTGAGAATTTTTGGTACATTATTCAATTCAAATTCGTTTTTTAATTACAGGAGATGGAGGTATATTATAAATTGTTTTCTTGGGTTTAGAACTTTATTTTTGTGTCCAGTTAGTGCAATGTATTTACATTTGCCTAGCTAACTTCTTTAGCTAGCTAGTCACCAGCGCGAGTGTGCAGTTTTCTCCGCCCGAATGGTAGAATGGCCAATGCTGCCAAAAATGTTGTGGACGTTTTGTTGAAGAACCCCTTTCATTCTCTGGGGTACACGGAAAAGTTGCAAATTAAAAGCGAGGGTCAACCTCTGCTTGAGATCAGTTTCATGAAGAAGGATGAAAAGGTGAGGGCATTCAATACCAACTGGTATCAAATGTATAGCCTATCATCAAACCGCTTGTAATTGCACATTACGATGCTTTACATGCGGAACATATTTTCTGGGATGTTGAAAGCAATTCCGAATGATTTGATAGCTTCCATCGCATCATCCATTAAAAGTTAGATTAGAGAGGTTGATGTAGCACATTTTTTAGCGTGCGTTCAAGTAGGCTTTGCACTTTCCTCCGGTATTTATTTAGCAAAGATGATGACACATAATCACTCCGGACAGACACAAGCAAAAACTCATTAAATAAATGTTGCAGCAGCCTAGGCTACACCTAAACATTAAAATTCTGACATGCTGTATGGGATGAAAATGAGACTATTTTTCCGTCTGATCAACTGTAGGCTACTAATAAGAGCAGCTGCATTCAGCCTACGCGCCCTGTCCATCTGGTCAGAGTAAAGAAATTGGTTGTGTACAGTGATGTAAAGGCTCAATATAGTTCCATTAGACTTAGATAAACTTAAATAAGTGTAATTTCATTCATGGTTTAATTTTGGTAGATGTTATTTACAATAATCTTTAAGGCTGCCATTAATTATGAAAACTTGATTTTGGTGAAATGTATTTTGTATTAAATAATTGCATGATTTTGGTTAGTTCCATTGAAACATTAATAAAGTACAATATTTCTCACATGTTGGTATTTTATCTCTATAATTATGTTGTTTGTGCATTGCCAGTCAGGGGTGCCAGTAATTTTGGAGCCCACTGTATTTATAGTCCATTTGTGTGTCAGGAGAAAATGTGAATGTGATCAAATTCAGATTATATTCAACATTGGGCTGGCTAGGCTGCCTATATACTTTTAATCCAAAATCATTAACTGGAATGAATCAATCAACATAATAGTGATGGCAGATGTGTAATCTTTTTTACAAGGTCATTTCTTTTACAAGGCATAGTTGCATAGGCCTGCATGATGCAAACACGCATTAAGCAAGCTCAGCCCTGTGAGTTCTATTGTCTATCAGTTGTTGTCTATGTGTCTGGGTAGAGGAAATCCCCCTCCTAATCTTGTCTAAATATAATGTATATGAACAAATATAAGGTAGCTGCAGTTTGAGGGGGTTTTCATCCTCCCCAGAGCCAGTTTTTTAAAACCATGTGACTTGATTATGAAAAACTGGTCCCATCATAGCCCATATAAACCCTTTTTAGAAATGATTAATCACCTTATAGGGTACAGAGTTTCCTAGTTTGGTTAACATATAAGGAAAAACTCCAGGCCCCAGGGGGTAAAAATTGCCCCACCGCTCTGGGACCTATGTTGCCACCAGTCTGCTTGCAGTTGTCAGTTATCGTCAGGTATGTGGATGATCAGGGCTTTATTCAGGAACGTTTCTTGGGCTACTTTGATGTGTCAAGTGGGCAAGATGCGCAGTTTGTGTTTGACTGTATGAATTTTGAGATGTCTGAGTTTAACTTTATAGAGAAACTCATTGTCCAAACCTACGATGGCGCAGCTGTAAAGGAATGTATCTGCTATTTGTATTTACAGCTAAGTCCCCCCTGATTAAGAGGCGATGACTACTCCACTCCACTACCATTGTCAACTTCCGCGTTACATGAACTGAAGCCACGACATCTCATGTGCCCACTCATTCCCCACTGGCACATTGAATGTTTCCCTTCCAAGTACTTTGAGTACTCCTATCAATTTTCTCTCATTACTGTATGTAGAGTCAATCACATACACAATCACATTATTACACATCAACAATTTTACTCCTTGCTTGGACTAACTCAATCTTAGCTCTTTTGTCTAACTGTGTACTGTAGTGACTTGTGTTATTGTTTTTTGTCTTCCCAGTAAAATCCTGTCCTGCACTGGTCAAGCCTCTGAACACCTGAACTCATGCCTCATACCCTCATTTAATCACTGCTGTGATCCCTTTCCAACACTGTAAGTATTAAATGCTTTAGGTTAAAATAATTCGTCTTTGAGGATTTTTGAAACACACTTTGTGGTCTCCGTGCGTTCTGCACCTATATCGTGAGTCTCCCATCCTCCTAAATGTTTCAAGTCACCAGCCTCCACTGATCTTCACATTCTAAATCAACTAACATGTCAGCTTAATGACTTTAAATCATTTTTACCATTATGATAACTGTGGCAGACCAGGGGGTTTGATCAAGACGTTACACAGATCAGACACAAGTGTGATACCTCAGTTTCAAGGGTGTTTATTTAAAACAACAAAGAAAAAGAAAAGAAACCGGTCTCCAGGGGACCTCTTCCGGGTTACCGCCTTCTGGGCTCCGGGGAATGCTGTCTCCTCTGGGGTAGAACACTTAGTCCTGTCGGGGAGGGGCTGGTCGTCAGTGCGATGTACGTCTCCCTTCTTGATAGGGCATCCGCGTTCCCATGCTTCGCCCCTGACCTGTGCACAACAGAAAAAGAGAAGCGTTGAAGGGACAAGAACCACCTGGTGACTCGATCGTTCGTGTCCTTTCCCCTGGCCATCCAGACCAGGGGAGCATGGTCTGTGACCAGGCTGAATTTACTGCGTGTCTCCGGGGCCCGCTGATAGCACCGACTCCTCTCAACCCGGGCAATTCTATGCGAGGTGTACCCGGGCGCCACACTAAAAACACCTCCTTTGGTCTTCATCCACTTGGGGTTGTCGGCGGCGGGTAGACTCTCCCCCGGCTGTCTCTCTGCGGGTCTGCATTCCTTTAGTCCGGCTGACTGTCGGATTGGGGAATACGGTGGTGGGGTTGTCTTTCCGTCCCCTCCAACAGCTCCTGGACGTGGCCTGTGTCCCCTTCAGCAGGGCCTCTGTATTCTGGTGCATCTCCACGGCTCCCAAGAGGTCCTCCAAGATCTAGGGCGCGCGTAGGCCCGCCCTATTCATATCGTGAGGTAGCGCCCGTAAGAAGCAATCCATGACCACTTTGTCGATAACGGGGAGGGTGGCTACGTCGGTTAGGAGCTATGCCCTGGTGATGATCAGGTAGGTTGCTCATCTGGGCTCAGTGGGAACCGTCGGCCACAAACCTATAGTTGTGGACCAGTTGGGCCCGACGGGCCAGGCTGTAACCATAGTGGCTGAGTACCTCCTTCTTGAGACAGTCGTAGTTAGCTGTCCGTTCGAACATGCAGAGGTTGATCTCGATGACGTCATCCTCCGTTAGCTTACTTAAAAACTGATTGGGATGTGATTTGGGCTGCATTTCTCCTCGCAGCTCCTGACTTCCTCAAGCAGGCAGACATTCTATAGACGCTGTTCTTCCAGCGTTGGTTCCTGAATGTCCTGTTGCGCTTGTTGGGCCCGAACAAACTGAGCTATCAACTCGTCCATGCTGATACTGCGTAAACGTCAACGCTGGTCTGATCATGTTGTCAGACTTGACCGCATTCTCCACCACTTGTGGCAGACCAGGGGGTTTGATCAAGACATTTACACAGATCAGACACAAGTGTGATACCTCAGTTTCAAGGGTGTTTATTTAAAATAATAAAGAAAAAGAAAAGAAACCGGTCTTCTCCATGAGACCTCTTCCGGGTTACCACCTTCTGGGAATGTTGTCTCCTCTGGGGTAGAACACAGAGCCCCTCAGTTCTAGCAGACTGTGAGGATGTCTATCCAGTAGCAACCTTTCACTCCTTCCAAACCTCCCGTGTGCTGCCTTCCTAGAAGCTTTATGGGCCTCGTACGGCTGGTGAGCAATCAACCCCTTGATTACACACCAGCCTCAATTAGACCCAATTATTCCTGTCCGGAGGACCCGTCGAGACCTGGCACGTCCAGCAGAGGTAGCCACCACCGCGTGATGTAGACGCTGTCTGTCACCAGGCCTCAACGAGTCTCTCCCTGGTGGCTTGTCTGCGGTACGCCACATGACATTGTGCCTCCAGTAGGAGTAGTAACAGGTAACACCTATGAGACATTTTAGGTTATTAAGGTCCAAGGCAGCCATTTTTATGTCAATATCAAATAATTTCTGGGTAACAATTAAGTACCTTATTGTGATTGTTTTCAATTGAAATGGTCAAAAAGAAACAAAAATAGCTTATTTTTGCACATAATGTTATTTCCCTTAATTTAAATTGAATAACACCAAGTGACACTTTAGATTTGTTCAAAAAAGTTCTCAAATTGATGACATACTACAAACATACATATTTCAACATGTATAGCACTTTTCAAAGAATCTCAAAGCGCATCAAAATTAAAACGATGATAAAAAATGCTTTCATGATGGAGATTCAAAGTCTCAGTTGGCTTGGTGATGAAGTTGAGGCAGTTTGGGCTAGAAAAGCAGTGGAGGTTCAGTGGAGGGGGCATCAAAAAAAAGGGTGTGATTAGCTAATCATTTTATTTAATATTTTCCCGTCCCTGATAACAGATTGCCACTGTAGGGAATGCTCAAGGTCCTTGTATACTGTATCTTTGTAATGAGTGATTTTCAAGGCGTTAACACCAATAATCGTGTTTCCAGTCACAGTTTTTATGCGAGTAAAAAGAAATACAGACAGCGGTGATGGAAACAGGAAGTTTTGGTACAATTTTATAAATGCCGGCAGATAATTTGTTTGTTAAACACGGTGGGATCTTTTTGTGTCTGTAAAATTAATTATGTGAGAAATGGTAGTGGAAACACCTTTCATGAGCAAATATTGATATAATAACCATCATATGAAAGGAAACTTGGAGTCACGCGATGATATTGTGTGTGGTCGTCCCACTACAACTCAGGAAATCATGCAGTTCATTAGCCTACAGATGAAATAAGTTATGAACTTCAGAGGGTCATGAAAGTGCACAGTGATTAGCTTGATGATCATTTCAAATAAATATTGAGGGTCTTATTCTGGTGACATGATGATCAATGCTTGTTTGACAAATACAAATATTCTCCCTCTTATCCATAATAATCTCATCATGTAGACTAGCCTACCCGCACTCTATCTGCGAGCTGTTGGCTAGAGTGCATGTGCCAAGACCATTGCTATTTAATGTAACAGTTTTTGTGACAAAACTATACGTAGGTATAGTTGAAAATGCAATGGAAACATATTGAAGTTTAGATTTTTACTTAAGAGGAAAAGTACATTGTGTGCACTACTTCATCATGCAGCGATTCTATTCCCAAAACAAGTCAGTTTGGTGGAAACACACCACTGGTGGGAAAATGTGTATATTTTCTTTATGCAGATTTTAGAATATTCACATGAAAATCTGTCGCCAATTGGATGGAAACCTAACTATGGACATAAAACCGAGGGACAGACATTATACTAGTATTTCAAAAGCCTTCTTTGTTTTTATTGATTTATACAATATATTATGTACTTTTGTTCACTTTCTAGCTTTCAAAATAATAGATCTTAAACAAAGCATTAATATACTTTTTCAGTATAAAGGACTTGCATTATGCTTTATCCTTAATAAAAAGTTAAATATTAACAAAAACATGTAACTATTTTTAATTTTAAACTGTTGGGGCTAGGGGGCAGTATTTTCACGGCCGGATAAAAAACGTACCCGAATTAAACTGGTTACTACTCTTGCCCAGAAACGAGAATATGCATATAATTAGTAGATTTTGATAGAAAACACTCTAAAGTTTCTAAAACTGTTTGAATGGTGTCTGTGAGTATAATAGAAGTCATATGGCAGGCCAAAACCTGAGAAGATTCCATGCAGGAAGTGCCCTGTCTGACAATTTGTTGTCCTTCTGTTGCATCTCTCTCAAAATTACAGCATCTGTGCTGTTACGTGACACTTTCTAAGGCTTCCATTGGCTCTCTAAAGCGTTCAGAAAGTGGAATGACGCGTCTCCTGTCTCTGGGCAAAGTACAGCAGCAGAGTTTGTAAGTGGCCTGCTGGGAACAGTGAGACTGAGATGTGCGTTCAAGAGACTTCTCCATTTTTTTCTTTCAGTCTTTGAATGAATACAATGTTGTCCGGTTGGAATATTATCGTTATTTTACGAGAAAAATAGCATAAAAATAGATTTTAAACAGCGTTTGACATTTTTCTAAGTACGGTAATGGAATATTTTGAAATTTTTTGTCACGAAATGCGCTCGCACGTTACCCTTCGGATAGTGACCTGAACGCACAAACAAAACGGAGGTATTTGGATATAACTATGGATTATTTGGAACCAAAACAACATTTGTTGTTGAAGTGGAAGTCCTGGGAGTGCATTCTGATGAAGAACAGCAAAGGTAATCCAGTTTTTCTAATAGTAATTCTGAGTTTAGGTTGCCCCAAACTTGGTGGGTGTCAAATTAGCTAGCCTGTGATGGCCGAGCTATGTACTCAGAATATTGCAAAATGTGCTTTCGCCGAAAAGCTATTTTAAAAACGGGCATAGCGATTGCATAAATGAGTTCTGTATCTATAATTCTTAAAATAATAATGTATTTTGTCAACGTTTAATCATGAGTAATTTAGTAAATTCACCGGAAGTTTTCGGTGGGTATGCTAGTTCTGAACGTCACATGCTAATGTAAAAAGCTGGTTTTTGATATAAATATGAACTTGATTGAACAAAACATGCATGTATTGTATAACATAATGTCCTAGGAGTGTCATCTGATGAAGATCATCAAAGGTTAGTGCTGCATTTAGCTGTGGTTTTGGTTTTTGTGACATATATGCTTGCTTTGAAAATGGCTGTGTGATTATTTTTCGCAGGGTACTCTCCTGACATAATCTAATGTTTTGCTTTCGCTGTAAAGCCTTTTTGAAATCGGACAACGTGGTTGGATTAACGAGAGTCTTATCTTTCAAATGGTGTAAAATAGTCATATGTTTGAGAAATTGAAGTTATAGCATTTTTGAGGTATTTGTATTTTGCGCCACGTGATTCCATTGGCTGTTGACTAGGGTGGGACGCTAACGTCCCACTGGCCCAGAGAGGTTAAAGTGTTTTTCATGGATGCGAAGTCGAGGTGCGCAAATGCCAACACAATTCAAGAACGACCCACCAAGCAAAAAGTTTTTAAAAAGTGCATGGGCAAACTGTCACGACATACAGGTGGAGATTGTAGCCATTTCGATACTTCACAAGCAGCTGTCAGTCAGGGAAATGGCTGGAGAAGACTCTCTTAACTCCATGAGCAGGTTCTCTGCTAACCTGATGAGCTCTCCCCTGCTTTTTCATTTCCCCTCTCCTTCTCCTCCTCTCCTGTGCTGGCCTGGAGGGGATATGAATAATTCTGTCTGGTTTCCGGTACAGGAGCTGTGCAACGGCAGGCAGGGCCTCTAATTCAATCATGCACCTTGGTTTGATCAATGGATCTTCAGCAGCTGCAGCACCAGCCTCTCAGCCTCTCTCCCCTGCTAACCCACATTCTAGTATTCTCCCCTGGTTAACTCCCTCAAAACTCCCATCACCAGTCGGAAGCTGACCATGACACTCTGCAAGCAGTTCTCCAACAGGTGCAAATACACTAATTCACCTGGAACTGAAAACAGATATAAACTCACAGAGGCAGGGGCAAGAATGTTCAAATTGCACACTCCAGTGAGACCTACACAATATAAAGACAACTTAGTTTGACCAGAACACTCACATCTTTAAAGAAATTCAATGACCTTGCTAAGCTTGTCCTTTATTTCATGGACAATAATTGAAAGGGAAGTATGGAGGTGTGTGTGTGTGTGTATGTTAGAGAAAAATAAATTACCACACACACACATGCACGCGTGCAGTTTCTTCCTGTCATTATTCACTCAGTTTAAGGCAGTTGCTCTGGGCTAGGATTTTTCCCAGTAAACACCTGTGAGCAGATGAGAGTTTCATGATGTGTGTGTGTGTGTGATTCCTCTTTCAGGTCATACAGAGGGGAGGAGAGGACTGGGAGCACCTATGGGACAGACAGGATGGATTCACAGGTCACAGCTAGCGCACACACACACACACACACACACACACACACACACACACACACACACACACACACACACACACACACACACACACACACACACCCCCGGTTCCATGATAAAACAAAACAACCTAATAAGAATGCTAGCCTCGTGTCTCGATGAGGTAGATTCCCCAGGTCCTCTACGGTGAGTAATCTCCACACGGCCACTCAGCACTTGGTTATTTTTATAAATCAGGAAACTTTTCTTTCTGCCTGGGCCTCCCTTGGGTAATCAGCTATGGTACGGGCTGGGTGTCTCTAGCGATGGCCCATGGAGAAGCAACCTCCCCAGGTGGCCCCATGGGAGGGAGGTGTCTACGTGTCCCTGCTTGTTTCAAAGACAGATTTGTTTTCTCAGCTCCGCTGCACAGCAGGAACCAGCCACTAACTATCTAATTGACTTAACTCTATGGATCCCACGATATCACAGGCCCATATTTAGTGATTCTTATATTAATAAATGTATGAAAAACTCACCAATTGCGCTGAAAATCTGTGATCTGATAGTCCCATCAATTCTGAACACTGCCCTATACTACACTGCCCTTCATTCCTCACCCGTTTTGCTTGTTTACGTAAGGGTAGCACAGATTCTTGCTCCCGCCATGGAGGGTTGACCACTGACAAACCCGTGCGGTAGTCATCCCAGTGTCACATCGGGAATAAACCAATAGCGCTTCTATCATTGTTTGATGGATTGACCAATTGACCAATCTCGTTGAAAGGTGAGCCGATAGTGCAGTCTTTCGTGACATAAACTTGTTTTTCGCCAGTGGCTTTCCTATTATTCATTCGCCGTTCCTCTTCAGAAGTCGGCGCCGGCGTCTCATCATTGAATAATGGACTGAGTATCTGCTGCAGGACAGAAGTATATTTATTGTGAAAACATGGCTCCAAAAAAAGCAACAGAGAAAACAGACAAGAAAAGGCCTATGACAGATGAACAAGCGACTACCAAGTTGTTTTCCTATGATTTCTCTTACGAGGATATAGGGTCAGGAGTGGAAAGTTCATTGTCAGGAGACGACCACCATTTTGTTTTGGAAGAGATCCCGTGGAGACCTAAGCTGTGTTCGAATACCCATACTAGCATACTGTATACTTAATGAGTATATACTACATACTATTAGTTAATTTTAGTATACTGTAAACAAACGGTATCGTCTCAGTTGAGCGTACTAGAGCTTCGCCTGTCTACCGGATGTTGAGGCTGTTGCTATGAAACCTCTTGCTAGCTTGTTAGCATAACAAATAACTAGCTAAACATTTTACGATTTCGGGTGTGTTTGAAAATCTGGAGGGCCAGAGTGTGCTCCGGGCATTTGTAAATCCAGCTCATTGTCAGATTGTCATTTCGTAAATTCATAGCATTTCGCTTTCGGAGCGCACACTGGACACTCTGGGCTCGGGCCGAGGAGTAGCCTGTAGGGTTGATCCGAGCGTTCAACGGCAGTCAAGAACCCAAGCTAACTGGCTAACGTTGGCTAGCTACTTCCAGACACAAATGAGAGAACACCTCACTGACCATTTTACTCTCCCTAGCAGAGCTGGTTAGGCTGTTTACATGTTATCCAGAGTGTTCGACAATCAATGCAGCAGCTGGGAACAGAGATGGGGAACTGACAAATATAAGGGAGGTAATAAACATAACCGCTACACACAGCCTACGTCGTTGTCACCATATTAGCTAACGTCATAGTCAACATAGCTACTATAACCAATTTGTTAATAAACCCGCTACAATCACGCAGTATAGTGTACAGCAAGCAGTTTAGCAGTTACACCGGCAGGTCCCAGTGGCAATAAATTAATACAGACATCTGTGGCATTGTGTTGTGTGACAAAACTGCACATTTTAGAGTGGTCTTTTGTTGTCCCCCAGCATAAGGTGCACCTGTGTAATGATCATGCTGTTTAATCAGCTTCTTGATATGTCACACCTGCCAGGTGGATGGAGTATCTTGGCAAAGGAGAAAGGTTCACTAACAGGGATGTAAAAAAATGTGTGCACAACATTTGAGAGAAAGCTTCTTGTGTGAATGGAAAAATGTAGGGATATTTTATTTCAGCTCATTAAACATGGGACCAACACTTTACATGTTGCGTATATATTTCTGTTCAGTATAAATAGCATTCCTCTCTATTTGAGACGGGTGTTTGAGTAGGCTAAATTAGCTAGCTGCATTAACTAAGTGAAAGTTAAAAAAAATACAATGAAATATAACTAGTTATCTCTCTCTCTCTGCTGCTGCTCCATAATTTTTTAAGAAAAACATTTGTTCAAAACTGTTCAATTATTTTCTTTCTCTGAGTCAACTACTCACCACATTTTATGCACTGCAATGCTATTTGGCTGTAGCTTATGCTTTCAGTACTAGATTTATTCTCTGATCATTTGATAGGATGGGCAACATGTCAGTTCATGCTGCAAGAGCTCTGACAGGTTGGAGGACGTCCTCCAGAAGTTGTCATAATTACTGTGTAAGTCTATTTATGGGGGTGAGAACCATGAGCCTCCACGGTTTTGTATTGAAGTTAATGTACACCAGAGGAGGGTGGAAAATAACTGTCCTCCGGCTACACCATGTTGCTTCCCCATAGAATGCTGTTGAGGCTACTGTAGACCTTCCTTGCAAAACAGTTTTTAAATCAGTTACTTAGTGACATGAATATATTTAGTATAGTTTTGTCTAAAAAATACAACTTTTTTATGTTTCACTATTTTTATGAAATTCACTGAGTAGAATGGTCCTCCCCTTCGTCCTCTGAGAAGCCGCCACTGCTGTATACTGCACCACATTACATGAGCTACAGTACCAATCAAACGTTTGGACACACCGACTCATTCAAGGGTAGGATAATAGGATAATAGTGAAGACATTAAAACTATGAAATAACACATATGGAATGATGTAGTAACCAAAAAAGTGTTAAACACACCAAATATATTTTAGATTTGTGACTCACTACCTGGATTCCGTCTTATGTACAGTGGGAAAGTAATTCTGCTTTGAAAGTTGATCAACTTGTAAACTCATTTTGAGAAAACCGTATTTCAATGTGTTGGTAGTACTATTGAAGATCCCTTCTTTGTCTACACCCATTCAGCATTGTTCACACCCTCTTAAGCCTTAGCCCCAACCATCTCGTTAAGGGTTGATCTGAGCGTTCTGTACTAACTTGCCAGCTAATTCCAGACATTTAAGAGAGAGAGAGAGAGAACAGCTCACTGAACATTACTCGCCCTAGCAGAGCTGGTTAGGCTGTTATGTTATCCAGAGCACTGCCGACTGCAACTGTGCTGTCAGATTGTCCGTTTGTAAATGCAAAGTGTTTCGCATTCATATCGCACACTGGACGCTTTGGCCAATAAGTAGGGTTGATCCGAAAGCTCTGACCTCACAACGACAGTCAAGCACCCAAGCTAACTGGCTAACATTGGCTAGCTACTTCCAGACACATAATGAGAGAACACCCCACTCTGACCATTTTACTCACCCTAGCAGAGCTGGTTAGGATGTTTTCATTTTATCTGGAGCGTTGGTAACAGTAACTGTGCTGCTGCCAACAATTGAATTACGCTTTATTGCCAACGTTTACTAACACAGGACATATTCAATGGCTGTTGAGCGTAAATAAATGAATCAGTTATTCTGCGCTCTGGCACACTAAAATGAGAGTGTTTTGTTAAAAAAATAAGCTAGATAGCTAGCTAGATAAACAACGAATTAGAAACGCGTAATATCTGAAAATGTAGCTAGCTACACTATCTTACCTGTGGTCTGAATTCGGAGTAGATTGCCAGCTAATACGTCTTAACAGTTGCAGTGACATTCTATTGAAATGGATACTTGCATAGTGGAGTCTTTTGTTAAGACATGTAGCTAGCTAGCTAAACAATGGACCATAATCACAACTCATGACGTTACTACCCTGCATGAATCTGCAGGTAGCTAACCAACCAGGTTCTATGACTATAACTAGTCAAGCAAATGTGTCTGATATACGAAGAATAAGATGATACACATAACGTCAGCCAGCTAACGTTAGCTAGCTAACAGTACAATTGAAATGAAACCCCTTTCTGTCAAAATTAGAAATGTGTAATATCTGAAAATGTAGCTAGCTAGACTATCTTACCCGTACACATCATGGTTGGACACGTCTCCTGCCTGATGCCATGCATGGTTGCCCTTAGTTTGAAGATGTAATCCATCTCCTTAGCTATCATACTCAAATTCCACTGATTTCAAAACTTGGTCCTCCAGAAAAGGGAGACCATACACATAACGTTAGCTATCTCACAGTACACTTTAAATTGACGTTAGGTTATTGCAGTTTTACTACGCGATACATTTTTTTTAAATCCACGTTCGACACGATTACCTAGACATACTGACCAGCTCCAATAGACAGATGCATGCTGTATGGCAGACCAATCCAAACTCATCTCTCGGCATGTCCAGCCCACTCATTATCTCAGCCAATCATGACTAGCGGGAAGGTTGCTCCCTTTGTCTGTGGCTAAACCAACTAGGCTCATAATTTAACAACTTTATTCGTATTTACAGATGGCATACACGTTTTATATTAAGGCACATGAAAGTTCACATGTTCGAGAAGGCATTTCTGCCAAAAAAAACGCATTTTGATAAAACATATTTTTTACGGTCAAACGGCTCTCCTGTGAAGTCGTGACTTGCGACATACGCCTAGATTCCTGAATCGGGTCACATTTGAGATTCTTCAAAGTAGCCACTCTTTGCCATGATGACAGCTTTGCACACTCTTGGCATTCTCTCAACCAGCTTAACCTGGAATGTTTTTCCAACAGCCTTGAAGGAGTTTCCACATATGCTGAGAACTTGTTGGCTGATTTTCCTTCACTCTGCACTCCTTCACTCTGCACACTAAAACATATTTTGATTCGTTTAACACTTCCTTGGTTACTACATGATTCCATATGTGCTATTTCATAATTTTGATGTCTTCACAAAACCCTGGAATGAGTAGGTGTGTCCAAACTTTTCACTGCTACTGTATATAGTATGTAATCGATTGGATTTCCAGTATGATGGCCTGGAAATGTCAACAACAAAAAAAAGGTTGTTGAAACACTGTAGCTTCATATATGTCACCATCTAGAAGCTGTAATAGGAGAGGAATTGTGTCTATCTCTCCATAGATGGTACAGTGTGTGAAGCCTGAATCCCTCTCTCTCTCCATCTCTGGAGGGTCACAATCCTCACTCACTCATCACATGAATGTGTTTATATTCCAAAGCAGCTCTGTGGTGGCCTACTCTCATTCTCATTCTCATCACCAGCACACAAACACTCCATCACCAGCCCCACCACCAGCACACAAACACTCCACCACCAGCCCCACCACCAGCACACAAACACTCCACCACCAGCACACAAACACTCCACCACCAGCCCCACCACCAGCACACAATCACTCCACCACCAGCCCCACCATCAGCACACAAACACTCCACCACCAGCACACAAACACTCCACCACCAGCACACAAACACTCCATCACCAGCACACAAACACTCCATCACCAGCCCCACCACCAGCACACAAACACTCCACCACCAGTCCCACAACCAGCACACAAACACTCCATCACCAGCCCCACCACCAGCACACAAACACTCCACCACCAGCACACAAACACTCCACCACCAGCACACAATCACTCCACCACCAGCCCCACCATCAGCACACAAACACTCCACCACCAGCACACAAACACTCCACCACCAGCACACAAACACTCCATCACCAGCACACAAACACTCCATCACCAGCCCCACCACCAGCACACAAACACTCCACCACCAGTCCCACAACCAGCACACAAACACTCCACCACCAGCCCCACCACCAGCGCACAAACACTCTATCACTAGCACACAAACACTCCACCACCAGCACACAAACACTCCATCACCAGCACACAAACACTCCATCACCAGCCCCACCACCAGCACACAAACACTCCACCACCAGTCCCACAACCAGCACACAAACACTCCACCACCAGCCCCACCACCAGCGCACAAACACTCTATCACTAGCACACAAACACTCCACCACCAGCACACAAACACTCCACCACCAGCACACAAACACTCCACCACCAGCACACAAACACTCCACCACCAGCACACAAACACTCCACCACCAGCACACAAACACTCCACCACCAGCGCCCAAACACTCCATCACCAGCACACAAACACTCCATCACAGCACACAAACACTCCACCACCAGCACACAAACACTCCACCACCAGCCCCACCACCTGCACACAAACACTCCACCACCAGCCCCATCACCAGCACACAAACACTCTACCACCAGCCCTATCACCAGCACACAAACACTCCACCACCAGCACACAAACACCCCACCAGCAGCTCACAAACACCCCACCAGCAGCTCCAGCTGAGACCTGAGAGTTTCTCTCTCTCCACTAGTCACCTGCTGCTGTGGCAGAGACACTGTCTGATGGACTGTATACACTATGTACCACTGACCACAGGAATACATTTCAGTCTAGTCAGATTTACACAAACTAAAGACAATCATATTAATTCAATGCAATGCAGATAATGCACTGT
Organism: Salmo salar; assembly: GCF_965601325.2. Lineage (NCBI taxonomy): Eukaryota > Metazoa > Chordata > Actinopteri > Salmoniformes > Salmonidae > Salmo > Salmo salar. Next base: position 35,322,194 of record NC_138306.1, on the reverse strand, counting down.
ATGTTATTATGCAAGAACATAAAAAAGCCTTTTTAGTACATGGCCTTAAGCCAAGGTAAAAATGATATAGGGAGTCCACTTTTATAGGGAGTCCACTTTTATGAATATAGACGGATTATCAGGATATGGTAATTCTGATAATCAGTCTATATTCACAAATGTAATATATACTGTATATATATTCATAAATGTAAAATATAAATATTCACAAATTCAAAATATATGTTTTTACTCTAGGATACTGTAAGATTACAGCTATGAGACTATATCTGTGCGAGAGGAAAATGCTATAATCACACTACCAAATCCCAGGGGTGGAAGCCTATCTGCAAAGAGGGGAAACACTTCAAACACTTGCAAAAATCAATTTCAAGAGAAACGAAAAAGAGGGTTGGCCTCAAACTTAGCAGACCTGCTTGCCATAGAAAAACAGTGGATCCTCCTGGGGTTGGAATGATCGTACTGTGACTGTGAGGTGCTGGGAGCTCAGTGCATTGCTGCCTGTCACTGTCTCAGGGAATGGGACACAATAGCCTGGTCTCATAGACTAGATGTAGCATAGCAAACGAAAATCCGGGACACAAATTAGTATGATGTTACGTTTGGTATGGTTACATTAGACAGAAGGCCAGGCACCACACCCTGATAGGGTAATTGTTTTCTCTTAATCATATCACTGGTTGAATGTGGACACAGATAATACTTTTTTGCATAATTTCCCCATGAAATTTGGTAATATATGTGCCAAAAATATGTGCATATTTGCATATCACACAAATACACTTATCTGGAGACTGGATGAAGTCAGCCTAAATATTTTGGTTTTATTTTGTTAAGAGACTCCAAGACTGGAAGTATACATAGCATATTGTGGATAAATATTTGTTGTTATCTTTATATCTGTAAAATACTAAAGAAAGGTATGTAAAATTAAGTTTTTGCTAATTTTTCAGAAGAAAATGTAATCTAGAATGGAAATTTCACAACAAATCAACAATTACCTACGTTTAAGTCTCGAGAATACATCTAGGGATAACCATACAAAATGTGTGGAATGCAGATGCTTCTGACCATGAGAAAAATTAGTTGGGGTGTAGGAAGAGTCTGACTTTCAGGAAATGGCAGTTAAAAACACTAAATTTAAACTACCAAACACCAATTTAGACCCAATCACCATCTCTTCATAGTAAGTTACTACATATAGTCCAGTTTGTAAAATTCTCTATGAAATGGGCTTTTAAATTGTGTGATTCAATGTAGTGAGCTTTGAAATTATGGACGTACAGAATGTCCATTTAAAAGTGGTTACAATTCATGAAATTTTGATGATGGTAGTATGATAAACTAATGCAAATATAATTGTTTTATCTAATTAGCAACTACTTGCAACTTTTTAGTTACTTTGCAACTACTTAGCATGTTAGCTAACCATTCCCCTAACCTTAACCCTTTAACCTAATGGAGGAGGTGAGGGCACTCGGAGTATGGTGTCAGGAAAACAACCTCTCACTCATCGTCAACAAAACAAACGAGGTGATCGTGGACTTCAGGAGGAAACAGCAGAGGGAGCACCCCCCTATCCACATCGACGGGACAGCAATGGAGAAAGTGGAAAGTTCCTCTGCATACACATCACAGACAAACTGAAATGGTCCACCCACACAGACAATGTAGCGAAGAAGGCATAACAGCGCCTGTTCAACGCCTGTTTAAATTTGGGTTGTCACCAAAAACACTCACAAACTTTTACAGATGCACAATTGAGAGCATCTGGATCGCCCACAACCGCAGGGCTCTCCAGAAGGTGGTGCGGTCTGCACAACACATCACCGGGGGCAAACTACCTGTCCTCCAGGACACCTACAGCACCGGTTGTCACAGGAAGGCCAAAAACATCATCAAGGACAACAACCACCCGAGCCACTGCCTGTTCACCCTGCTATCATCCAGAAGGCGAGGTCAGTACAGGTGCATCAAAGCTGGGACCGAGAGACTGAAAAATTGCTTCTTCTATCACATGGCCATCAGACTGTTAAACAGCCGTTACTAAAACAGAGAGGCTGCTGTTTACATACAGACTTGAAATCATTGGCCACTTTAATAAATAGATCACTAGTCACTTTACTAATGCCACTTTAATAATGTTTACATATCTTGCATTACTCATCCCATATGTATATACTGTACTGTATTTCTATACCATCCATTGCTTCTTGCCTATGCTGCTCGGTCATCACTCATCCATATATTTATATGTATATATTCTTATTCCATCCCTTTACTTAGATGTGTGTGTATTAGGTAGTTGTTGTGGAATTGTTAGGTTACTTGTTAGATATTATTGCACTGTCAAAACTAGAAGCACAAGCATTTCGCTACATTCACAATAACATCTACTAACCATGTGTATGTGACCAGTACAATTTGTATTGATAACTCATAATCTTAACTCTAACCTTAACCCCTAGCCTAGATAACGTTAGCCACCAAGCTGAAATTAGCCACAACAAATTGGAATCTGTAACATATTGTACATATTGCAAATTTGGAACAAATTGTAGGAATTTAAATGTGTAACTTATCATACAAAATGGATGATGGACATACCAAATGTAACATATCATACTAATTTGAGTGTTCCAGATTTTAGTTTACTATGTTACGTCTATCCCTGAGTCCAGGTTGGACAGAATGGCACAGGAAAATACTACACATGACACACTGGTATATTTATACCTCCCTCCCTCTCTGGGAGTGTTTTGTGTTTCCATTGTACCATTTGTTTTTATGCTTTGGGGATGTAGCCTAACACAGTAGATTGAATGAAATATTGAAGGACAGACACAGTCTAATAGAAAACATTGTCAGACAGGAAGCGAGGATAATAAGATGAAGAGAGATGGACGTAGAAGTAGTGAGCAAGCAGTTACAGTATGTCCTAAAGGTACTGTGAATCTGAGTTATTGCTAGACTTCTGTCTCGCCTCACATTCTCTAATGCAACACAGCTGATCTGTCCAATAAATAAATAAATATCTCTCTCTCTCTCTCTCTCCCTCTCTCGGCTGCCTGCTGCTGTAGACCTAGACATATTCATACAACATACTTACTCTCACAAAGAACGAGAATGTACTACCAGAATGTCCCACCAGTTCCACACATGCAAGTATGGAGCATCCCTAGTTTTATAACCAAAGACCTGTATCTCTATAGGACAACTCTGGGGCCTGTGGGGATTGATGCGGAATGCTGATCCCCTAGGGAGTTCCTCAATGATGCTATGAGGTTATCACAGCATGGGAAGGTGAAACTCCTACCCAGTGCTGCAGTTTTGGCACTGACCACCCCAGGGACATGACAACTAATGAGGAAATGATCATAATTAGTATTAGCCTAAATATAATTACTTGGATAATTGATGTTACAGCCTCTATATTAAAAGACCTTTTTATAATATCATGACCACAGAGACATTATTGAGCTCTGACTTGACCTTGGGTCAGAGTACAGTACAGCAGTCTGAATACAATCAGCTACATTTGTCCTCAGGACAGAATAACCACACTATGAGACAGCTCAGTACAGTAACAGAAGCAATCCTTCTTGTTCTGTCCTCAGTTCCATGCAGATACAGTTGAAGTCAGAAGTTTACATACACCTTTGCCAAATACATTTAAACTCAGTTTTTCACAATTCCTGACATTTAATCCTAGTAAAAATACCCTGTCTTAGGTCAGTTAGGATCACCACTTTATTTTAAGAATGTGAAATGTCAGAATAACAGTAGAAATAATTATTTATTTCAGATTTTATTTCTTTCATCACATTTCCAGCAGTCAGAAGTTTACATACACTCATTTAGTATTTGGTAGAATTGCCTTTAAATTGTCTAACTTTAACTGCTTAACTGCACTAGCATCGAATAGTCCCCACGATATGCAACTTTTCAGGGAAGTCAGGAACCAATTCATGCAGTCAGTCAAGAAAGCAAAGGCTAGCTTTTTCAAACTGAAATTTGCATCCTGCAGCTCTATCTCCAAAAAGTTTTGGGACACTGTAAAGTCCATGGAGAATAAGAGCACCTCCTCCCAGCTGCCAACTGCACTGAGGCTAGAAAACACTGTCACCACCGATAAATCCACGATAATCGAGAATTTCAATAAACATTTCTCTACAGCTGGCCATGCTTTCCTCCTGGCTACCCCAACCCCGGCCAACTGCTCCGCACCCCCCGCAGCTACTGTCGTGGACGAATCAGAATTAGTTGGGTAACATAGATAATTAAGATGTTTTATTAGTATAATATGCTTATTTGAGGTACTTGTCATTAGAAAGTGTCCATTGGACTCTGGTGTCTTTTCAGTTGCACGTCTCCCTTAGCTGGGGCTCAGACACTTGGGGCCCAGAGAGAGGAGAGGTCAGACTTGTCGTCATGGGAATGTGTCTTTACCTATTTCTTAAACCATGTGAAGGGATGGCGTGATTAATGGGGAACCAATGACTTGTCTCCACAATGTCTGTGAGCAAGTCACTCCCTCCTTTTCTTTATTGTGGGGAGGATTATGGCAGTAAATGGACCCTTGTATGTCCTCTGTTAGATCTCGCACTTATCCTGTGATAATATATGGCCTAGAGGCTCACTCCCCAGTGAGCCTGTCCAGGAGTAGGGTCAAGAGGGGGTTTGCTTGAGATGGGAGTATCTAGAGTTGACAATTGATATATGCCATTGGATGAAATGGTGTTTTTGTTCAATACCGTACCAGGGAGGGACAGATACTGGGCTATATAATGAACCCTGTTGACATAGCAGTTACTGCCTGCTGTGTTTTATGGATGTCTGTCATACAAAACTTAACCTTTGTGAACTGTTACTAAGTATCTGTGGTTTGTCAATGTACGTTGAAGGGGGTGTATCGTTGCTATAAAAGATCCCTGTAGCCATTGTGTAATCACCTTCCTGGTTCATTCGAGAGAGTGCATTATTGAAGGTCAAGAACTTTTGCAAAAGTATCTTAAGTATTAAAGATGTAGTTTAACTCGGACTGGTGTGTTTGTAACTCTTCTCATTTGGTAATGTGGAAATTAGCCACGACACTACTTGCCCAAGCCTCCCCAGCTTCTCCTTCACCCAAATCCAGATAGCAGTTCTGAAAGAGCTGCAAAACCTGGACCTGTACAAATCAGCTGGGCTAGACAATCTGGACCCTCTCTTTCAAAAATGATCTGCCGCCTTTGTTGCGACCCCTATTACCAGTCTGTTCAACCTCTCGTATCGTCCGAGATCCCCAAAGATTGGAATGCTGCCGCGGGTCATCCCCCTCTTCAAAGGGGGTGACACTCTAGACCCAAACTGTTACAGACCTATATCCATCCTGCCCTGCCTTTCTAAAGTCTTCGAAAGTCAATAAGGTCAATAAACAGATCACCGACCATTTCGAATCCCACCGTACCTTCTCCTCTGTGCATTCCGGTGTCCGAGCTGGTCATGGGTGCACCTCAGCCACGCTCAAGGTGCTAAACGATATCAAGACCGCCATCGATAAAAGACAGTACTGTGCAGCCATCTTCATCGATCTGGCCAAGGCTTTTGACTCTGTCAATCACCGTATTCTTATCTGCTGACTCAACAGCCTTGGTTTCTCAAATGACTGCCTCGCCTGGTTCACCAACTAGTTCTCAGTCAGAGTTCAGTGTGTCAAATCGGAGGGCCTGTTGTCCGGACCTCTGGCAGTCGCTATGCGGGTACCACAGGGTTCAATGATGTCGCTCTTGCTGCGGGTGATTCCCCGATCCACCTCTACGCAGACGATACCATTCTGTATACATCTGGCCCTTCTTTGGACACTGTGTTAACAAACCTCCAAACGAGGTTCAATGCCATACAACACTCCTTCCGTGGCCTCCAACTGCTCTTAACCTGTTATGGCTAGGGGGCAGTATTTTCACGGCTGGATAAAAAACGTACCCGATTTAATATGATTATTACTCCTGCCCAGAAACTAGAATATGCATATAATTATTAGCTTTGGATAGAAAACACTCCAAAGTTTCTAAAACTGTTTGAATGGTGTCTGTGAGTATAACAGAACTCATTTGGCAGGCCAAAACCTGAGAAGATTCTGTACAGGAAGTACCCTGTCTGACCATTTCTTGCCCTTCTTTATAATCTCTATCCATTACAAAGGATCTCTGCTGTTACGTGACACTTCCTACGGCTCCAATGGGCTCTCAGAGCCCGGGAAAAAGCTGAATGACGTAATTCAAAGCCCTGGCTGAAACACATTATCGCGTTTGTCAAGTGGCCGATCAGGGGACAGTGGGCTTAGGCGCGTGCACTGGCCGCCCCCGTCTTTCTGTTTTTCCCTCTATTTACCGAAACTCAGATTCCCGGTCGGAATATTATCGCTTTTATACAAGAAAAATGGCATAAAAATTGATTTTAAACAGCGGTTGACATGCTTCGAAGTACGGTAATGGAATATTTAGAAATCTTTTGTCACGAATTGCGCCATGCTCGTAACCCTGATTTACCATTTCGGATGGTGTCTAGAACGCACAAACAAAATGCCGCTATTTGGATATAACGATGGATTATTTTGGACCAAACCAACATTTGATATTGAAGTAGCAGTCCTGGGAGTGCATTCTGACGAAGACAACAAAGGTAATCAAACTTTTGTAATAGTAAATCAGAGTTTGGTCAGGGCTAAACTTGGTCGGTGTCTAAATGGCTAGCCGTGATGGCTGGGCTATCTACTGAGAATATTGCAAAATGTGCTTTCACCGAAAAGCTATTTTAAAATCGGACATATCGAGTGCATAGAGGAGTTCTGTATCTATAATTCTTAAAATAATTGTTATGTTTTTTGTGAACGTTTATCGTGAGTAATTTAGTAAATTCACCGGATGTTTGCGGGGGGTATGCTAGTTCTGAACGTCACATGCTAATGTAAAAAAGCTGGTTTTTGATATAAATATGAACTTGATTGAACAAAACATGCATGCATTGTATAACATAATGTCCTAGGGTTGTCATCTGATGAAGATCATCAAAGGTTAGTGCTGCATTTAGCTGTGGTTTGGGTTTTTGTGACATTATATGCTAGCTTGAAAAATGGGTGTCTGATTATTTCTGGCTGGGTACTCTGCTGACATAATCTAATGTTTTGCTTTCGCTGTAAAGCCTTTTTGAAATCGGACAGTGTGGTTAGATAAAGGAGAGTCTTGTCTTTAAAATGCTGTAAAATAGTCATATGTTTGAAAAATTGAAGTTTTTGTATTTTTGAGGAATTTGTAATTCGCGCCACGCCTATCATTGGATATTGGAGCAGGTGTTCCGCTAGCGGAACGTCTAGATGTAAGAGGTTAAACGCTAGTAAAACTAAATGCATGCTTTTCAACCGTTCGCTGCCCGTACCAGCCCGCCCGACTAGCATCACTACTCTGGAGGGTTCCGACTTAGAATATGTGGACAACTACAAATACCTAGGGGTCTGGCTAGACTGTAAACTCTCCTTCCAGACTCATATTAAACATCTCCAATCCAAAATTAAATCTTGAATCGGCTTCCTATTTCTCAACAAAGCCTCCTTCACTCACGCCGCCAAACATACCCTGTCACCAAAGCCCCATACACCACCCACCACTGCGACCTGTCTGCTCTCGTCGGCTGGCCCTCACTACATATTCGTCGCCAGACCCACTGGCTCCAGGTCATCTATAAGTCTTTGCTAGGTAAAGCTCCACCTTATCTCAGTTCACTGGTCACGATAACAACACCCACCAGCAGCACGCGCTCCAGCAGGTATATCTCACTGGTCATCCCCAATGCCAACACCTCATTTGGCTGCCTTTCCTTCCAGTTCTCTGCTGCCAATGACTGGAACGAATTGCAAAAATCGCTGAAGCTGGAGACTTAAATTTCCCTCACTAACTTTAAACATCAGCTATCTGAGCAGCTAACCGATCGCTACAGCTGTACATAACCCATCTGTAAATAGCCCATCCAATCTACCTACCTCAACCCCATATTGTTTATTATTTACTTTTCTGCTCTTTTGCACACCAGTATTTCTACTTGCACATCATCATCTGCACATCTATCACTCCAGTGTTAATTTGCTAAATTGTAATTACTTCGCTACCTTGGCCTATTTATTGCCTTACCTCCTCATGCCATTTGCGCACACTGTACATAGACTTTCTTTTTTCTATTGTGTTATTGACTGTATGCTTGTTTATTCCATGTGTAACTCTGTGTTGTTTGTGTCGCACTGCTATGCTATATCTTGGCCAGGTCACAGTTGTAAATGAGAACCTGTTCTCAACTAGCCTACCTGGTTAAATAAAGGTGAAATAAAAATAAAATAAAATAAAAACTTGGATAAAACGTTTCAGGTAGCCTTCCACAAGCTTCCCACAATAAGTTGGGAGAATTTTGGCCCATTCCTCCTGACAGAGCTGGTGTAACTGAGTTAGGTTTGTAGGCCTCCTTGCTCACACAAGCTTTTTCAGTTCAGCCCACAAATGTTCTATAGTATTGAGATCAGGGCTTTGTGATGGCCACTCTAATACCTTGACTTTGTTTTCCTTGGAAGTATGCTTGGGGTCATTGTCCATTTGGAAGACCCATTTACGACCAACCTTTATTAACTTCCTGACTGATGTCTTGAGATGTTGCTTCAATATATCCACATAATTTCCCCCCCTCATGATGCCATCTATTTTGTAAAGTGCACCAGTCCCTCCTGCAGCAAAGCACCCCCACAACATGATGCTGCCACCCCCGTGCTTCACAGTTGGGATGGTGTTCTTCGGCTTGCAAGCTTCCCCTTTTTTCCTCGAAACATAACGATGGTCATTATGGCCAAACAGTTCTATTTTTGTTTCATCAGACCAGAGGACATTTCTCCAAAAAGTATGATCTTTGTCCCCATGTGCAATTGCAAACCGTAGTCTAGCTTTTTTATGGCGGTTTTGGAGCAGTGGCTTCTTCCTTGCTGAGCGGCCTTTCAGGTTATGTCAATATAGGACTTGTTTTACTGTGGATATACAGTGGGGGAAAAAAGTAGTTGATCCCCTGCTGATTTTGTACATTTGCCCACTTACAAAGAAATGATCAGTGTATCATTTTAATGGTAGGTTTATTTGAACAGTGAGAGACAGAATAACAACAACAAAAATCCATAAAAACGCATGTCAAAATGTTATAAAATGATTTGCATTTTAATGAGGGAAATAAGTATTTATTTTTCTAGAATATGCATATAAGGACTTAATTCTTCCAGCTGCCGGGGATATGGCTGGGACAATGCTGGGGGAAAAGGACAAAAAAACTATACAGACAATAACTTCTTCAAACAACACTGTTTCACGGCGCATCAGTGATATGGCAGGAGATGTTTTGAAACAATTACTTCTTCGCATACAAGCCAGTGAATTCTATGCGTTACAGCTGGATGAGTCAACAGACGTGGCGGGCTTGGCACAGCTCCTGGTATATGTCCATTACGTTTATGGGGGGTCAATTAAGGAAGACATCCTCTTCTGCAAACCACTGGAAACCAGGGCAACAGGAGATGATATTTTTGTCACAGCTTTGTGACATTAAATGGACTTTGGTTGTCAAGATGTGTTGGTATCTGTACTGATAGCTTTTGTGCCATGACAGGGAGACATAGTGGAGTGGAAACGCAAGCAGTTGGTCCCGACGCAACTTGGGTACACTGCAGCATCCACCAAGAGGCTCTTGCTGCCAAAGGAATACCTGACAGCTTGAAAGACGTTTTGAACACTACAGTGAAAATGGCTAACTTTGTTAAAGCAAGGCCCCTGAACTCTCTTGTATTTTCTGCACTATGCAATGATATGGGCAGTGACCATGTAACGCTTTTTCAACATACATGTGCTGGTTATCAATGGGCAAAGTATTGACACGATTTTTTAAATTGAGAGACGAGCTTAAAGTTTTCTTTACTGACCATAATTTTCACTTGACTGACCGCTTGCATTATGACGAGTTTCTCACACGACTGGCCTATCTGGGTGATGTTTTTTTTCGCCTGAATTATCTGAATCTAGGATTACAGGGACTCTCCGCAACTATGTGCAATGTGCAGGACAAAATTGAGGCTATGATTAAGAAGTTGGGGATCTTCTCTGTCTGCATTAACAAGGACAACACACAGGTCTTTCCATCATTGTATGATTTTTTGTGTGCAAATGAACTCAAGCTTATGGACAATGTCAAATGTGATATAGCGAAGCACCTGAGTAAGTTGGGTGTGCAATTACGCAGGTACTTTCCCGAAATGGACAACACAAACAACTGGATTCGTTATCCCTTTAATTCCTGCCTCCAGTCCACTTACCGATATCTGAACAAGAGAGCCTCATCGAAATTGCAACAAGGGGTTCTATGAACATTTTATTTAATCAGAAGTCACTGCCAGATTTCTGGATAGGGCTGCGCCCTCTTCGCAACTGTCTTGGTGTGTTTGGACCATGATAGTTTGTTGGTGATGTGGACACCAAGGAACTTGAAACACGCGACCCGCTCCAATTCAGTCCCGTCGATGTTAATGGGGACCAGTACTGCCCTCCTTGTCCTATAGTCCACGATCAGCTCCTTTGTCTTACTCACATTGAGAGAGAGGTTGTTGTCCTGGCACCACACAGCCAGGTCTCTGACCTCCTCCCTATAGGCGGTCTCATCATTGTCGGTGATCAGGCCTACCACTGTTGTGTCATCAGCAAACTTTATGATGGTGTTGGAGTCGTGCTTGGCCACGCAGTCGTGGGTGAACAGGGAGTACAGGAGGGGACTAAGCACGCACCAATGAGGGGCCACAGTGTTTAGGATCAGTGTGGTAGATGTGTTGTTGCCTACCCTTACCACCTGGGGACGACCCGTCAGAAAGTCCAGGATCCAGTTGCAGAGGGAGGTGTTTAGTCCCAGGGTCTTTAGCTTAGTGATGAGCTTTGTGTGCACTATGGTGTTGAACGCTGAGCTGTAGTCAATGAACAGCATTCTCACACAGGTGTTCCTTTTGTTCAAGTGGGAATGGGCAGTGTGGAGTGCAATTGAGATTGCATCATGGGTGGATCTGTTGGGGCGGTCTGCAAATTGGAGTGGGTCTAGGGTTTCTGGCATGATGGTGTTGATGTGAGCCATGATCAGCCTTTCAAAGCACTTCATGGCTACTGACGTGAGTGCTACGAGGCGGTAATGATTTAGACAGATTACCATCGCTATCTTGGGCACAGGGACTATGGTGGTCTGTTTGAAACATGTTGGTATAACAGACTCGGGCCAGGGAGAGGTTGAAAATGTCAGTGAAGACACTTGCCAGTTGGTCCGCGCATACGTTGAGTACACGTCCTTGTAATCTGTCTGGCCCCGCGGCTTTGTGAATGTTGACCTGTGTAAAGGTTTTGCTCACATCGGCTACAGAGAGCGTGATCACACAGTCATCTGGAACAGCTGGTGCTCTCATGCATGCTTCAGTGTTTCTTGCCTCAAAGCGAGCATAAAAGATATTTAGCTTGTCTGGTAGGCTCACGTCACTGGGCAGCTCGCGGCCGGGTTTACCTTTGTAGTCCGTAATAGTTTGCGAGCCCTGCCACATCCGACAAGTATCAGAGCTGGTGTAGTAGGATTCAATTTTAGTCCTGTATTGATGCTTTGCCTGTTTGATGGTTTGTCTGAGGGCATAGCGGGATTTCTTTTAAGTGTCTGGGTTAGTGTCCCGCTCCTTGAAAGCGGAAGCTCTAGCCTTTAGCTCGGTGCGGATGTTGCCTGTAATCCATGGCTTCTGGTTGGGGTATGTAAGTACGGTCACTGTGGGGACGATGTCGTCGATGCACTTATTGATGAAGCTGGTGACTGAGGTGGTATACTCCTCAATGCCATTGGATGAATCCCGGAACATATTACAGTCTGTGCTAGCAAAACAGTCCTGTACCGTTGTGTCCGTGTCATCTGACCACTTCTGTATTATCTGTAGTATCTTACCAGACGTAGCTGCTCTGTCCTGCCGAAAAACAGAGAAGCCAGCCAGCTCTATATTATCCGCGTCGTCGTTCAGCTAAGTCTCGGTGAAACGTAAGATATTACAGTTTTTAATGTCCAGTTGGTAGGACTGTCTTAATCGTAGATCGTCCAGTTTGTTTTCCAATAATTGCACATTGGCCAAAAATGCGGAGGGCAGTGGTGGTCTACTCACTTGGCGACGAATTCTCACAAGGCACCCAGACCTCCGCCCCCTGTATTTCTGTCTTTTCTTCACGCGAATGGCGGGGATTTGGGCATTGTCTTCACAAAGCAGTGTATCCTTCACATCGGACCCATTAAAGAGAAAATCTTCGTCCAGTTCGAGATGAGTAATTGCTGTTCTGATGTTCAGAAGCTCTTTTTGGTCATAAGAGACGGTAGCAGTAACGGTAGCAGCAACATTATGTCCAAAATTTGTTACAAAAAAATGCTAAAAAACCAACAAAATTTCAGAGTTGGTTAGAAGCCTGTAAAAAGGCAGCCATTCCCTCCGGCAACCATCCCCTCCTCAGCATTTCTGAGAGAGCAGTGTGTGTGTGTGTGTGTGTGTTTGTGTGTACCACATTGGGTTTAGTGAGTGAGTGAGTGTGAGTGTGTATATACACTACCGTTCAAAAGTTTGGGGTCACTTAGAAATGTCCTTGTTTTTGAAAGAAAAGCACATTTTTTGTCCACTAAAATAACATCAAATTGATCAGAAATACAGTGTAGACATTGTTAATGTTGTATGGAATATTGTTTTATGGAATATCTACATAGGCGTACAGAGGCCTATTATCAGCAACCATCACTCCTGTGTTCCAATGGCATGTTGTGTTAGCTAATCCATGTTTATAATTTTAAAAGGCTAATTGATCATTAGAAAACCTTTTGCAATTATGTCAACACAGCTGAAAACTGTTGTCTAATTAAAAAAGCAATAAAACTGACCTTCTTTAGACTAGTTGAGTATCTGAAGCATCAGCATTTGTGGGTTCGATTACAGGCTCAAAATGGACAGAAACAAAGAACTTTCTTCTGAAACTCATCAGTCTATTCTTGTTTTGAGAAATGAAGGCTATTCCATGCGAGAAATTGCCAAGAAACTGAAGATCTCGTACAACGCTGTGTACTACTCCCTTCACAGAACAGTGCAAACTGGCTCTAATTAGAATAGAAAGAGGAGTGGGAGGCCCCAGTGCACAACTGAGCAAGAGGACAAGTACATTAGAGTGTCTAGTTTGAGAAACAGATGCCTCACAAGTCCACAACTGGCAGCTTCATTAAATAGTACCTGCAAAACACCAGTGTCAAAGTCAACAGTGAAGATGCGACTCCGGGATGCTGGCCTTGTACATGTGTTTGCATCCTCAGCACCATGCATCCCACTGGATCTGGCATGTGAGCTACGTAAGAACCTCACAAAGAAATAAGCTACAAGATCAAGTTGGCAGGTACACACGAAACGAGGCCCATGAAAACTGTGCAGTGCAACCAATTTGTTTGTGGACCCGAAGCATAAAGAGAAGACGCCATTGATTAATGTGTAAAGGCACGGAAATAATAGCACAATACAGTGTCTGATACAATCAACAAATGACTGTTTTTAAATCTTGTCATGAATATTTCCACAAATATTTCTTTATGCAATTAATTGTTTAGAATTGTTCATGGACTGGTGCTTTTGTTTAGGAATACAGCAAATAATTTCACCTGCACACCTGGATGGTTATATTATTATTATTCTCATCTTTTTTGTTTCTAATTTGTTAAAAGAAGCTGTAACTGGACTTTATTAATTACTATAACTCTATTACTAATCAAATCTACAAATAAAGTTGATCAAATGGATTACACTGTAGTGTTTTATTGTAAGGGAAATTAAAATAGGCTATAGGCCTACGTTTTTTCTAGGACTTTGTAGAATTATACAAAACATATCCTTGACTCTATCTATCTCTATTGTTGTTATTTTTGTTTGTTTGCGCGCCTTGCAGGTTGAGAGCATCTGATGCATATGCTAAAGGGGACGCCCAGCAAATGTCTCTAGCTGGTACTTATTTTCTAAAAGACCAGGTGGTTCTAGTTTTAATGCATTCAATATATTATTATTCCAGTCTTTTACCGTTCTGATTGTTGGAGTAGACACGTTGTTTGCATAGCACACAACCTATGCTACACTTGTGAGAAACAAGTTTTGGTTCATTTCATTGCATTTAAGAGTTTTGTCAATTTCGTCACTATCTTTTGTTTGGAGCGCTCCTGTCAATGTTGAGTAAGGATGCGCAACTGATTACACATAGAAGTAGGCCTATAAACTAGCTGACCTGCGCAGAAATATATGAATATATGTGTCCATTTGGGGATATGATAGTATTTCTGGTTGGCTTAATGCACACCACGACTAGTGAGCTGTGGAGCTTCTCAATGTAATGTTGTCTTCACCTCATACAGCAAGAAAATGAAGTCTGCTTCTACATCCATTGAGAATGACAATAACTCCTCAATGTATCTGAAAAAATCTTTCCAGCTCTCTCCCTTTCGATAACCACTCAGCATGAAGGAAAAAATGTCATACTCTGACCCAGTGGAAACGTCATAAAATAGGCCTACCCAAATACTTCTTATCCCTTGAGCAAATAGTCTACAGCGGTGTCTGTCCCGAGCTCACTGGTGCAGGAAACGCTGAGGGCCCAGAATATGTTATACAATGTTGCTAGGAGCTTCTGCAAAGACCCAAGTTAATAGTTGATTCAAAGTTTCAAGTGCGTTGCAGACAGGCCATGCGTAGCCAATGTGTCAGGATATTTTCTACCTGCAGATTGCAATGTTTTCATTTGTTGGCTTTATAGGCAATTTTTACATAGTTGTCAATGGCAATAGAAGTAACTTTTTAGGTTTGTACCATTTTCATTTAGATTTGGATAGAATTTTGATTAACCACATGACAATGATTTTGAGATACGAAGACATTATTATAAATGAAATGAAACTGTTCCACGAAAATGTGCATTTGAAAACCCTAACTGGCACGCAGATTGGTAAAAATTGTAAGATAAATTGGCACTCCTCGTGCAGCCTATAACCGGCAACTTCAGGAGAGTAACTGCAAAATCTTCGAAAGCCAGTAGGCGTGGGAGGAGGATGGTCGGGACAGGTTACGTTTTATTTTCTTCTGGTTATCTTGATCTCTGGCTCCCTCTTGAGTAATTTGTGTCTTATTTCATCAAACATTGAGCTTAAAGCATCCGACAAGCTCAATGCATATATAGTTGATTTTATTAAAACACATAGCGTGTGTCTATATATGGAAAAATACAAGTTTAAAAATGTCGACCAATCGATTGGTTGAAAGAACAGATTACTTTCGGTTGGCCAACGGACAGCCCTAAACCATATACAATATATACAATGTACAATGTCTTAGAGTGATGGACTGTGCCATCCCAGCGGCCTCGGCAATGATTAGTCCACTGAGAAGGCGCGAATCAGACAGGTGTGAATCAGACTTGTGTGCCATTAAAAATCTAAATACATTTCCGACCGCTCAAGAAAAAAAACCTCTGTCGACCAACAGCCTATTGACATACAGTATACACCACATAGGGTTCATGGAGTGTGTTCCAGCTAGGCCACTCACTCACCTCATGCCGCGGGTAGAGTGGTTGTGGAAGTTCTGCAGCAGCTGTGGCACCCCCAGGATGGCATCGAACAGCATAGCCAGGGAGCCTAGGCCCTCCACGAACAGCACAGAGTCCAGCAGGAGCAGGGTGAGGAAGGCACACAGCACCGTGAAGGCAAAGCAGAACAGCAGGTAGTCCTCAAACGCACTCCAGCTCCAGAAGTAGCGCAGGTCCAGATCTGAGAGGGGTGAGGGAGGGAGAGAGGAGGGAGAGAGGAGGGAGAGAGAGAAGGAGAGAGATGGGGAGGAAAGGTGAGGGGGGTGGGGGTGGAGGAGGGAAAGACAGGAGAGAAAGAGAGGGAGATAGATAAGAGAGGGAAAGATGTGGAGAGAGATTCCTTCATTAGAAAATGCAGACATTCATTGAACACAGCACATAAATCAATAGAGTGCAGCTAAGAGAATGAACCGTTGGAGAGACATTTTTTTAAAGCTTTTCACATTTACATAATATCTGGCTCTGGATCCTGCAAGCGTCATCACTGAGCCCATTCCACCACATAGCGCCAATACAGAGCTACAGTACATAGAGCTATTCTAATAACTCATTCAACCAGATTTTTTAAAAATTAAAAATTAGATTAAAAGTACAGAGTGAAGTAAAATTTTGCCGCAGAGACTAAGCCTACACTCTGACCAATGAGAAAGAGAGATGCAATGTGGCAACTAAAACAAAATGTGGTCAGACAGAGCTCCTCTCTCACTAACAAATATTAATTATTCAGATATTTTAAGACTATTTCAACTGTTTGCACTGGCAATAGGGTAGGCTTACTGTATATAGTAGCAGAGCCCAGGAGAGGAGACAAACCGTTCACAGAGAGGCATGTAAATATACAGTTCCAGATCTGCTTCACTGGCATTTATTGCCATTGTTCATCGCATTATAGTCTAATGGATATATGGATATAAAAACCTAAAAGGAGAGAGGAGGAAGGCAGCGTGACATCAAAGCTAAGAGAAATCAGAAATAGAAATACCTAGTCAGTTGTACAACTGAAAGCATTCAACTGAAATGTGTCTTCCGCATTTAATGCATTTAACCCAACCCTGAGTACTAAAAGAGAGCCCTGGGGGTCACAAGCTGAGATAAGGGTCTAGCTGAGTGTGATACCTAAAATCCAGACACAACCACGCATATTGAGCGCCAGAGGTTCTCGGTTTGGTAATGGTATGTATAGGACCAATCAGCTACTCACAAGACAGTAATCCCACATGATCAATGGCCTCGTATTCCTTTGAAATTACTAGAGAGGGGGAATTGAACGAGCTGACATCAGCTGAATGGAATTGATAGCTAAATAAGAGCCCATTTGTAAGTGAACCGACTGGTCTGTGACGTTCCATGTAGGAAGTGGCCGTGTTCCGCGTATTGTCAATAGGTTCTGCGTTCTGAGCGTCTGCAAAGAACACTTGGCAACACCTGTCAGGGGGAATCGTGATGACGATGGTACACCCCCGTCAGGAACACAGCATGCTAAACGCCACCACTGGGCTCACGAAATTGTGGGAGAGGCAGAGTGAGACATCTCATAGCGAGAAGAATGCATGATTAATGTCCTTATCATGGGACACCTCCTACAGATCCAATACAGAGATAGAACAGGAGATAGGATCTGAGGGGGACAGGACACAGGCACGAGCGCTGAAACATGCGCGCACACACACACAGTCGCGTCCGTCCTTGTAGTGAGGGCCGGTGCGGTGCCCAGGCTGTCTCAGCACATGAATAATGTCTGTAGAGTCAGACGCTGACACTGATAGCTTCTGAACAGGGCCTGGCAGAGAGGCCTCATTCAAAGAATCCTCTGAGGACTTCATTTTTCACCTGTGAATAAAATCCGATTGATTTTACCCCCCCCCCCCACCCCCTTATTCTAGTGTGCTGGCAGCGGCAGGGGCAAGCTCTGCCATTTGTCAGGAACATGAAAGCTCTTCTCTCCTTTAAATAAGGCAGGCAACGCTGCTGAGAGCAGCAGAACTACTGGCACTCCTAAAGCTTGACCTGTTTTCCAAACTGCGGTCTGTTTTGTCTAAATACAGTATATTGTAGCTCCCTCTCTCTATTCACCCCTCCTTCTCTCCATCCACTCCCCTTCTCCTTTTAATAAAGCCTGGTAGTTTTATTTGCACAATCATAAAAACACCTAGAGCAAATTGTTAAGTAAAACATAATGAAGAAACATAACCAATGGATCTGCATCACATCCAAAAGAACAAATTCGTAAATCTACCCCTCTCATCTCTGCCCCTCTCTCCCTCCCTTGTCATCCTTCTCTTTCGCTCTCGCTCATCCAGGCTGCTGCACCATCTGAGGCAGGCTGGCCTTACCAGTGAGATCCCTGTCAGTGTTGTGCTTACCTTAGCCAGTCTGGAGAGCAGAGCATTAGTGATGTGCAGGTCAGCTGTTTGTTCACCTGCACCTGCCCGCAATTGCTAGCAACCCATCCCCAACAGCCTGGGGATGGGTAACTAGGATGGGTAAGCATTTCACTGTAAGGTCTACACCTGTTGTATTCGGCGCATGAGACTTGATAAAGACAGCACCTTTACAGACAGTCCTCCACTCCTGTTCCCAAGTCAAAATGTACATTTGGTGTATCATTTTACTACAAGAACTGCTTAATTCTGTAGGAGTTAATATTATGTAAGGCTATGTGAGAGGTTATAGACCTACAGTCAGTGTTCTCACTTCAGTTACTATTCCATTTAACCCATCCGAATGGGAAAGTTCCCTTCACATGCCATATTTGAAGTCTTGTAACTGTAGAATTTGTTCAGTGCCTCACAATCATCACACATAACATCTCTCCCAAACATTAGGCTACAGTTCTGGCCCTCCCTTCTCTTTTAAACCCACTCCGACATTGTCCTTTTTGCCTCAGTGGATCGATGTTACATTTTTCTGCCTAAATTCCCAAAAGCATTTGGAAATATCTGTGAATTTGGCGGCAGGCGTACAGTTAAAGCTTAGGCTTACACACTAACGTCAGATAACAAGAATGAAAGAAAAACCTCAATGTAGCCTATAGATCTTTATTGCACAAGAATGATACATTTACCGAATCTTTTATGATTTTTAAAAATCTTTATTTAACATCACCGCCACCCACCAAGCCTTCATCCACACAATATTTTATTACGTTAAACCCGGTTGCCCGCCCGCCCTGCGGATATAACTGCGGGGACTGACGAGCCGCACTTCAAAAGACACACACAAGAGGCAGGGGAGGTGAGGTGCACTTATTTTTTCCCCCAGCTCTTCAGATCAAACATTTTAATTACTAAAACAGAAGAAAAACTCAAAGCACTCAATGGAAATTCTTCACACATCCATGTGACAGTGTCGGTAACCCAGGGCCAGTAGGTCTACAGCGGAGTCCAGCTCAACCACATCTAGAATGCCAGAGGGTTTACATTCTGCCAGTCATCTGTAAGACAGTCAGCTCAGCAGCACTAACAGCTGCTAGTGTTAGCAATAGAGGTCTTCACGGGTCCGTTCCGAAATGGACCTTGGGATTTTCCATCCGGACCCGATATACATAAATCTTTTTTTTTAATATAGCGACCCGTTCCAAACTGACCCGAGGACAACTAGACCCATTGTCCCTTAACCTGCAGGGTCACCATGGCCAAACCAGCCATCCTGTCTCTGTCTGTCAGCTGAGCCCATAACTCTGGGACAGGTCAACCATGGGCACAGAGATGCTGCCCTTTCAGCTAACAGTACGCCCATGAGTATTGATTGTTCAAAGGGAACATATAACACAAGCTAGGTTGGATCCAGAATAATAAACCATTAAATCAGACCTGCCTGACAAACCAATAGAAAAACAGGAAGTTGGCTAGGCCTACATAAGGTCAGTGTGGTCTGCACATATTTTACTCAACATCACTCAGACTGACTGGTGAGGGGACTCCTACAGTACCTCACCATTAGCAGTCATAACAACATGGCACCTATGCCCAGGTGGCATGGCCTATGGGCAGAGAGCTGGCTGTGTGAGAGGGCATCTGGCAGGGCAGGAGGAGGTTTGTGGGTTGTGTACACGTTTTAATGAAGGCAGCAGACACAGGGGCCTGGTTTTTGTACTCCCTCAGTCAGCAGTGGGTCTCATTTGAATAATGCAAGAGCTTCAGAAATAGTGGACTGATTAGCCTCTCATTAAGAAACACTGGACCACTGTCCTTTCTCATATTGCACAAGTAGGCATGTAAGTGCACATACTCACATGGAAAGAAAACATACAAGTGCGCACATGCACACACACATAAGCATGGACACATGTTCCACCTTCAAGCTTCACCTCTCTGTCATGTCACAGTTTACATAGGAACACAGCAGACCAAAAGTGTCATTAAAATCTTGCCCCAGGTCAAGAAGTAGGATTTGTAATTTATCAAGTCAAATTTAAATGAACTTGATAAGGGGTTTCGATTACAGCTGTATTACAGCATCTGAGACTGACTGGGTACCAGACAGACTGACCTGGACATGACTGCTGATCAGAGAGCAATAATGTGGGTCTGAATGTGGATCCATTCAAACTCTACACTAGAAAGAAAATGTACTGTACCCCTCTCATAAGCTCTTTGAATATTTTTGAACAAGGACAAAGACTGTGCCGATATAGCTAAGTCATTAAGTTCATATTCAATGAGGCAGCTCTAAGTTCACAAATTAAATTGAAATAAAATATACTTTCTAAGTCATTTAGCCATTCAGGCATGTCCATATTTGCATTTAGCTTTATATAGTAGATGACTGCAGTACTATTCTATTGTCTTGTGGCCCTGCTGCAGTGTTCTGTCTTATAGGTTGACCCTTCATCAACCCCTGCCTCTGTGTTTAATGAATATGCATTCAAAAAAATGATAAGAGGACTGATTTGCATATACTGTACATAACATTATAATATTCCGATGCATAGTAGTATCACGCTATTTTATCCTGGAAGATTATTTCACAGGCAGCACAAACCAAGGCAATCACATCCCTGAATGCTCACTAAAGCAGGTCATGTTAGGTAAGCCTTTTCAAGGTACTTTCCATAATAATCTAAGACAGGGTTCCCCAACTAGCAGCCTGCGGGATGGTTTTATTTGTCATTGTTGGACATAAGACTGTAAAAACACCAAGGAAATCAGCTCCAAGTTATTTTAATTTTGCAAATCTGTTCCCAAGTATTCCCATGCATAATAGAGAGACACATGATCGTATACAAATGTAAGCAAGGTTTGAAATGATTATGTTTAAGTCAAATATTATATCTGTTTGGGCGACTTGCGGTCAATTTGACCATCCACTCAAGAAGAAATCGGCCCACGGCTGAATATAGTTGATGATCCTTTATATATGGGGCGGCAAGTAGCCTAGTGGTTACAGCGTTGGACTAGTAACAGAAAGGTTGCAAGATCAAATCCCCGAGCTGACAAGGTAAAAATCTGTCGTTCTGCCCCTACCCACTGTTCCTAGGTCATCATTGAAAATAAGAATTTGTTCTTAACTGACTTGCCTAGTAAAATAAAAGGTAAAATTAAAAAAAAAAAAAAATTAATCCCTGATCAAAGAGAACAAACTAAACTTTGCAGAAGACTTGAGTTTAAGATGAGCGAGGTTATCTCAAACTTTAGCATGACATCAAGTCTGCCATTGATTTAACTTAGATTAATCTCTTATACAATGGTTTAAAGTTATGTACAGCAACCCCAGGTGTAAAATAGTAAATAATGATTACTTCTAAGAAAGTATTGAGCTTTTAAGAGGAGTAAAACATGGCTGTCCGTTGTCTCCATATCTATGTATTATGGCCATCGAAATGCTAGCTATTAAAATCCAACAAGAACATCAAGGGGTTAGAAATCCAGAGATGTCAATGTAAGCAGATTACTCAAGTGTTTTCTTAAATCCGCAATCCGGATCCCTTCACAGTCTCATTGAAGATCTTGATCACTTTTCTAGCCTCTCTGGACTAAAACCCAATTATGTCAAGTATACCATATTACTTATTGGATCATTTAAAGACACAATGTTTAAACTACCTTGTAGTTTACCAATAAAATGGGCAGATGGTGAAGTAGAAAATATAAATTAACTTCCCACAACCAATTTCAACTGAAAGTTTGCAAAAATAGATAAGATAGTGCAACAATGGAGAGGTAAATACTTGTGTATAAATGGAAATATCACATTGATTAACTCTTAGGTCCTATCACAGTCTACTTACTTACTAATGGTGCTGCCTACTCCAGACAACTCATTTTTTTTAATCACATGAGCAAAAAATATTTTACTTTATTTGGAATGCAAAAACAGACTAAGACAAAATTAAAAGTGCCTGTTATATAATGAATATGAGTTTGGGGGGGCTCAAATTATTAAATATTAAAGCATTTAACCACTCAATAAAAGCTTCACTCAAACATAAGTTATACTTAAACCCGAATTGGTTCTCCAGTAGATTATTAAGAAAGGCTCATCCTTTGTTAAATTTTTTTTTTGCCTTTATACAGATTACAATTTCTAATTTCCGACTAATGGAAAATGTGTTTAAAGTATGGCCCTTTCTTCAACAAGCCATACAAAGCTGGTTACAATTAAAAATGTATCCTCCAGAAAAGATAGAACAAATATTACAACAAATAATATAGTTCATCTCAAATATATTGATTGATAAAGAAAACTGTGGTATTATACAGTACCAGTCAAACGTTTGGACACACCTACTCATTCAAGGGTTTTTCTATGTTTTGACTATTTTCTACATTGTAGAATAATAGTGAAGACATCAAAACCATGAAAGAACACATTTTGAATCATGTATTAACCAAAAAAGTGTTAAACAAATCAAAATATATTTTATATTTGAGATTATTCAAAGTAGCCACCCTTTGCCTTGATGACAGCTTTGCACACTCTTGACATTCTCTCAACCAGCTTCATGATGTAGTCACCTGGAATGCATTTCAATTAACAGGTGTGCCTTGTTAAAAGCAAATTTGTTGAATTTCTTTCCTTAATGGGTTTGAGCCAGTCAGTTGTGTTGTGACAAGGTAGGGGTGGTATACAGAAGATAGCCCTATTTGGTAAAAGACGAAGTCCATATTATGGAAAGAACAGCTCAAATAATTGTATTTTTATTGAACCTTTATTTAACTTGGTAAGTCAGTTAAGAACAAATTCTTATTCATCATGACGGCCTACCCCGGCCAAACCATAACCCGGACAACGCTGGGCCAATTGTGCACCGCCCTATGGGACTTCCAATCACAGCCGGTTGTGATACAGCCTGGAATCTAACCAGGGTCTGTAGTGATTCATATAGCACTGAGATGCAGTGCCTTAGACTGCTGCGCCACTCGGGAGCACCGAGTGGGGGCAAAGAGAAACGACAGTCCATCACTACTTTAAGACATGAAGGTCAGTCAATCTGGAAAATGTCAAGATCTTTGGTAAGTTTCTTCAAGTGCAGTATCAAAAACCATCAAGCGCTATGATTAAATTGGCTCTCATGAGGACTGCCACAGGAAAGGAAGAAGTTACCTCTGCTGCAGAGGATATGTTTAATAGAATTAACTGCACCTCAGATTGCAGCCCAAATAAATGCTTCACAGAGTTCAAGTAACAGACACATCTCAACATCAACTGTTCAGAGGAGACTGCATGAATTGCTGCAAAGAAACCACTACTAAACGACACCAATAAGAAGAACAGACTTGCTTGGACCAAGAAACAGGAGCAATGGACATTAGACCGGTGGAGTCCAAATTTTGAGATTTTTGTCTTGGACCGCCATGTCTTTGTGAGATGCAGAGTAGGTGAATGGAGATCTCAGCATGTGTGGTTCCCACCGTGAAGCATGGAGGAGGAGATGTGATGGTGTGGGGGTGCTTTGCTGGTGACACTGTCAGTGATTTAATTAGAATTCAAGGCACACTTAAACTGCATGGCTACCGCAGCGATACACCTTACATTTACATTTTAGTCATTTAGCAGACGCTCTTATCCAGAGCAACTTACAGTAGTGAATGCATACATTTCATACATTTTTTCTCCGTACTGGTCCCCCGTGGGAATCGAACCCACAACCCTGGCGTTGCAAACACCATGCTCTACCAACTGAGCCACACGGGACCACCTTCCTGCCTTCCCATCTGGTTTGCGCTTAGTGGGACTATCATTTGTTTTTCAACAGGACAATGACCTAACACACGTCCAGGCTGTGTAAGGGCTATTTGACCAAGATGGAGAGTGATGGAGTGATGCATCAGATGAACTGGCCTCCACAATCACCAAACCTCAACCCAATTAATATGGTTTGGGATGAGTTGGACTGCAGAATGAAGAAAAAGCAGCCAACAAGTGCTCAGCATATGTGAGTCTCCTTCAAGACTGTTGGAAAAGCATTCCAGGTGAAGCTGGTTGAGAGAATGCCAAGAGTGTGCAAAGCTGTCATCAAAGCAAAGGGTGGCTACTTTGAAGAATCTCAAATATAAAATATATTTAGATTTGTTTAACACTTTTTGGTTGCTACATTATTACATATGTGTTATTTCATGGTTTTGATGTCTTCACTATTATTGTTTGTTTGCCATATACACTATTACTAAACTTGTTTGTTTGCCATATATTAAAGATACAAATAGTCTGAAAATGATCGGCATAAATAGAAAAATATACCAGTTTCATTTGAGGACAAAAATGTGGACAGCTGTGCCATACAGGTTGCTAAATAAATGGAAAGAGATTTCCTAGATTTTGTTTATACCGTGCCTTTGGAAAGTATTCAGACACCTTGACTTTTTCCACATTTTGTTACGTTACAGCCTTATTCTAAAATGGATTAAAGAAAACAATTTCCTCAGCAATCTACACAAAATACCCCATAATGACAAAGTGAAAACAGGTTTTAATCAATTTTAGCTAATTTATTTTTATTTGTTTTATATTTTTATAATACCTTATTTACATAAGTATTCAGACCCTTTGCTATGTGACTCAAAATTGAGCTCAGGTGCATCCTGTTTCCATTGATCATCCTTGAGATGTTTCTGGGAAAGGATGCCAAAACATTTCTGCAGCATTGAAGGTTCCCAAGAACACAGTGGCCTCAATCATTCTTAAATGGAAGAAGTCTGGAACCACCAAGACTCTTCCTAGAGATGGCTGCACAGCCAAACTGAGCAATCGGGGGAGAAGGGCTTTGGTCAGGTAGGGGACCAAGAACCCGATGGTCACTCTGATAAAGCTCTAGTTCCTCTGTGGAGATGTGAGAACCTTCCAGAAGGACAACCATAGCTGCAGCACTCCACCAATTAGGACTTTATGATAGAGTCCCCAGACAGAAGCCACTCCTCAGTTAAAGGCACATGATAGCCCACTTGGAGTTTGCCAAACGGCACCTAAAGGACTCTCAGACCATGAGAAACAAGATTCTCTGGTCTGATGAAACCAAGATTGAACTCTTTGGCCTGAATGCCAAGCATCACGTCTGGAGGAAACCTTGCATCATCCCTACGGTGAAGCATGGTGGTGCCAGCATCATGCTGTGGGGATGTTTTTCAGTGGCAGGGACTGGGACACTATTCAGGATAGAGGGAAAGATGAACTGAGCAAAGTACAGAGAAATCCTTGATGAAAACCTGCTCCAGAGCACTCAGGACCTCAGACTGGGGCGAAAGTTCACCTTCCAACAGGACAACAACCCTAAGCACACAGCCAAGACAACGCAGGAGTGGCTTAGGGACAAGTCTCTGAATGTCCTTGAGTGTCCCAGCCAGATCCCGAACCTGATCGATTATCTCTGGAGAGACCAAAAAATAGCTGTGCAGCAACGCTCTCCACCCAACCACACAGAGCTTGAGAGAATCTGCAGAGAAAAATGTGAGAAACTCACCAAATACAGGTGTGCCAAGCTTGGAGCGTCATACCCAAGAAGACTCAAGGCTGTAATCGCTGCCAAAGGTGCTTCAACAAAGTACTGAGTAAAGGGTCTGAATACTTATGTAAATGTGATACTTCACTTAGATTGATGAGGGGGAAAAAACAATTTAATCCATTTTAGAATTAGGCTGTGATGTAACAAAATATGGAAAAAGTCAAGGGGTCTGAATACTTTCCGAATGCACTGTATATCTAAAAAACTTGATTGTTGACATGCAAAACATTGTGGGACTATATCAACAATGGACTAATGAAACAAATACCGAAAGATAGTTTTGGGGTGGAATATTCCTTTAATGTAGGTAGAATCAGGACAAGACAAGGACAGAGCCAATAAAAGGCTGCGTTTTATCTCTTGTACTCTGAGTTAAATGGAAGTTACAAGGCGGGATTAAGACTGTAGGACAGGATAATGATAGTGTGTGAGAGAGATAGAGAGAGACACAGAGAGATTGAATAAATAAAACAAAGCAGCTCTGATAAAAGTTACATAAGAACCAACCATGCAAGCCAGAGAGAGGGAGAGAGAAAGAGTGGCATGGTGTCAAGGGCAGAGTGACAGTAACGCACGCACTACAGCAGGGTTTCAGCAGGGTTCCCCACAGCAGCATGCTGATGATGCCAGTCTCCAGGCTCTACTCTACACAATGCCAAGTGACACACCTGACTGGGATCCATTTAGGACCAACTAACTAACTGACTAACTCATTCATGTCTCAAATATACTGCAGTAGCAATGTTAAATGGCTAGTTGATTTGGGAGAGAGGGAGGGATAGAGAGGGTTGGGGAATGAGTGAAAAATGAAAGATTTAAGGAGAGAACAATGACAGGATAGGACAGAAATGAAGTATAATAGACATTACATTAGACAGGGAGAGAGACAACAGTATATGCCAACTACTTTGAACCTACTTCAAAGTCAGTCTAAAATGAACAATAAAATAAATAAAGATGCCCAGAGCATCTATCTTCCTATCAGAGAGCCCGGTGTGGGACAGTGGGGGTCACAGTGGTTAGGCCTCCCTCCCAGGGCTACCATGGAGCAATGAGGCAGCAAGGACAAGCTGGATGACGAAGAAGGGGAGCGTTTTCTGACTTGGGAAGATCACATCATCAAGACATATTGATAGGGGGACAACTTTGGTTATAGAACTGGTGGGGACAAAAAAAGTATTATTATTATTAATATTTTTTTATCCAGTCGGATAAACACTTCAAACAGCCTACCCGACCGCTCGGAGGTGTCCGCATGGTCCTAAAGCACAACGTTGCCTTGTTTTGTATCACATTCCAATGATAAAACTGGGGGACAAAAACACAATTTCAGAACGTGGGGAGGACATGTCCCTCCTGTCCCCAGTGAAAGTTGCGCCCCTGCATATTGAGGACAGTGGGGTCAGTGTATTCTGATGAATGTGGAGGGCATCATGACCATGTCCTTTTTACTATTCCCCTTTGTAGCAAGGCAAATCCTAAGTAACTTCCTCAACCTCGTCAGCCTTGCTGTCTGAATCTCTCTTTAAGTCCACCGAAATGGAGCCTCCCGAGTGGCGCAGTGGTATAAGGCACTGCGAGAGGCGTCACTACAGAGCTGGGTTCGATCCCAGGCTGTGTCACAACTGGCCGTGACCGGGAGTCCCATAGGGCGATGCACAATTGGCCCATCATCGTCTGGGTTAGGGGAGGGTTTGGCCGGGGGGGCTTTACTTGGCTCATCGTGCTCTAGTGACTCCTTGTGGAGGGCCGGGCGCCTGCAGGATGACTTTGGTCGTCAGTTGAACAGTGTTTCCTCCGACACATTGGTGCAGCTGGCTTCCAGGTTAATTGGGCGGGTGTTAAGAGGCGCAGTTTGGCGGGTCATGTTTCGGAGGACACATGACTCAACCTTCATCTGTCCTGAGCCCGTTGGGGAGTTGCAGCAATGAGACAAGATTGTAATTGGATATCACAAAATTGGGGAGAAAAAGTGGGCAAAATACAAAATATATATATTAATAATAAGTCCACCAAAATGTATCTTTTTCACTCCTTTAGTCCCCTTTTCACTGATTTGCTCGCCTGTCCTCTGGCATTTGCCCTCCTCTCTCCTTTAATAGGGGTTGAACAGGATAGACAATAGGTTCTTCCTTTCATGTCTGAATAGGTTTGTGAAGTTCTGTGCATTCTCCGTTCAGTCTTTGTCAGCTTTGGCATATATTATTCTTCCTTTGATCTGAAACAACATTCTGAGAGAGCAAAAAATCCATTGTTGCAACACAGCGGTCAGAGTTCAGGCAATTGATGCGTAGAGAGAGAGACTGTATGCGTTGGATCATTATTGCCAATATAGCTAATTAATAAGATCTTGTCAGGGTCAAGGGGCTGGAGGCACCAGACTACTCTGTCTAATCACACCCTTACTGGGTAGCACAGCATGCAGCCACACAATCAATGAGGGGTATCAGCGCCAACGGGGAATCAGCCCCAAGGTTAGAGCAGCAGCACACTTTTTAATGGAAGACTGGCGTTACACTAAACCAGAGCTGGTTTCTCTTGGTGTGACATAAACTGGTGCTGTGTTTGGAAGGCAGGGTTTGGGGCTATGAGAACAGTGTGAGACGAGGTGGAGGAGACTGGAGCCTGCCTCTGGGAGAGCCCTGGGCACAAACAGGGCCGGAAGATCTGCAGCCCATGTTTGCGTCACAACCAGAACTCTGGAGGCTAAGAGTACACTCAACAACAAACACACAAAAACAGTCACCAGACATCTTGCATGCACACACATGCACACACACAAATGTGCGCACACACACCCCTTCACTGTGTCACAGCTCTTTTGTCGGACATATCACAGCATATCACAGAGTAACACTGCACAGGTTTTTATGTGCAATCTAATGAAATAGGGGAGATATTTTAATTTGCTTTTGATAGGTGCTGGTGTAGTCTTTAATGGGTCCATATGGTGAGAGAAGCGGTTCATAATGCAAGGAGCCTGACACTGTGTGTGTGTGTGTGTGTGTGTGTGTGTGTGTGTGTGGTGTGTGTGTGTGTGTGTGTGTGTGTGTGTGTGTGTGTGTGTGTGTGTGTGTGTGTGTGCGTGTGCGTGTGTGTGTGCATCTCTCTCTGTCTTCAAGTTGGAGATGTCTATTGCCAGTCTCGGATCTGTGGAAAATGGGAGTGAGAGGTGGGGAGGGGAGAAGAGGAGGAAGAGAGCGGAAGGGATAGGAGAGCAGCGGAGAGAAGTGGAGGAGAGAGGAGTGGAGAGCAGGGGAGTGGAGAGGAGGAGAGAGCAGCGTGGTGCTGCAGGATAGGTCTCGGCAGGTGTCCAGGGGCTCCCTGTGTGTGATGTGTGATGAGGTTATTTTAATGAGGCAGCCAGAGAGGTGAGGGTTCAGCCTGTAGACATACACTAGGATCAGAACAGACCAGGGAAACACTAGAAAATACTTCAAGAACCGATCAGAACCTGTGGTTTGGCAGTCTTGGCCTCTGAACACCACATTATATTCTATATTCTTTGATAGACCGTGAAGTTTGGCTCAACACTGACCCTGGGTAAACTAATGTCAGCCATGCTTTGCCTCGTTCACTGTTTCAGATGGTAGAGGAATATGCCTTTCGGGAGCCATCATCAGCAACCGTCTGTCTGCCACACCATTCACTTGTCATCCTCTCACTCGCAGGAGGGAGAGAGCGGGAATGACGGAGGGGGGAGACAAAAGACTGGAGACAAGAGGGAAGGCAGGGGGAAATTAATGGGACAGTGGTGGAAAGACAAACATGGCTGCTAAGAGGGGATTGAGATATACTGTTGTTAACAGGGAGATGATCTCTAGCCTTGCCTATCAATAGTCTGGTAGAAAGCACAACACATATAGACACTCTGTCTGTCTGCTCTGGATTGACACTACTGTTGGAGTGATGAGAGAACTAGTGATCAATGGTGTTGGTGGAATAGGTCATCTTTTCTCATCTTACACTGATGTGACCAGGGGGGAAGATGGACAGAACCAGAGCACTTAGGTCAAAGATGAACTCATGAATATATAAATCTATCTATAAATAACCAATGGTATTCAGACAGGCCCATAGTGCAGCAACTGTCAATGTGTAGTGGGGACAGGAGCCACCATGATTTGGAATTCTACTCTGCACAATGTCAATTTGACATTTTTAAGGGTGCCACAAAAATGTCCATTAAAAACATCCCCGCAAATTCATACAATATAATACAAACAAAGCAGACACAGGCACACTTTTTCCACTCTCTAACTCACAGGTCAGTCTGCTGGGTATCTGCTGTATTTCTTGGAATTTTAATAATTCATATGACCCCGTGGGAGTAGCCACTGTCAGTAGTCTGACTCAACCTTTCCTAGAAAAGGACTGAGCACTCTTCTTGTTTAAGAGGGCCAACACTTAACCAGAGACAGAGCTTATGCAAACTTTCCCATGGGAATGATTCTAAAACAAGCACAAAATCAGAGACAACGACAAACACAAAACATATCACAAAACTAACTCTGAAGGAAAACTGAAGTGTTGGCTAATGTGTAAATGTTGCTTATGTTACAAACTGTACTCTACTCACTCATATACACCTGCCTAGCTTCATTTGACTTGTTAATTAGATGTCTGTTATCTAGGCTTCAATTAAAGTGTACACCTCTATATGTAAATGCGGGGGAGTAATAAACTCTGTCTGTGCTGAGAGCGGTCACACCTGATTCGCCTCGCTGCAATGCTGCACGCTGCAGATAACGCCACCTGAGTGGCAGACAGACTGGCAGTCACATCCCACACTGCAGTAGAGACCCTACACTGACTCAGCACAATGAAACCCACCCAAAAAAACACACACAGACCACTCTACTAAGGCACCTGGCATAGGTACTCTCTGTACACTGTCACATCACTACACAAGGAAGTCTACCTCTGGGTCAACAACACATCAGTCCATTCCCTTCACTTTCAACACAGGTATTGTATGATAAAGAGATATGAACAGACAGGGTCCAGTTATGACCAGTAGAGGGCTCTGTTGTTTCATTAGAACAACATACTATACGTGAGACTCAATTATTAAACAATTATACATGACCTTCACTCACATTTGAGTGTTGCAGAAGTATTTGTAATGAGGTGTGATATGTGCTGTTGAACTACTAAAGCAGATACAAGGCATCATCATTGGTGCTCATTGATTTCTCTATTCTTGAGGTTGGAAGGGAGGCTCTTATTTAATGCTACACCAGGACAGAGACACAACTTATCCACTAACAATTTAGCAAATAAAAAGCTTAGGATGGGTGAGGTTAACATACAACACATTGTTCAAAAGAGTTGTCACTGTAGCTCAGCCAAAGCCAACACTGGCTTTAACAGCAGTATAGAGCAATACAGTATCCAACCTCTGCTAAGCTGTAAAGGAACTCTAAGCCACAAGGTCTTCACCCGAGGAACATACCTGGGGCCTCATTTACAAACGTTGTGTACGCACAAAAGATGCGCCAAATTATGCGTGCACCAGTTTTCACGGAACAGTTGACCTTTATAAAAACTTGACGTGAGAATGTGCTTATCATCCAACAAGCACAGCTTCTAGAGGTTGAAGTATTGCATTGCAGAAAGACAAAAGTAGTAGCCTTGTGAAAATGGGGAATATATGACACTCTTATTTATAACACAATAACAGGTAGCCTAGCTACACTACCGGTCAAACGTTTTAGAACACCTACTCATTCAAGGGTTTTTATTTATTTTTACTATTTCCTAACTTAAGAATAATAGTGAAGACATCAAAACTATGAAATAACACATATGGAATCATGTAAGATGGTCCTAACCAACAGTGCAATTTTGTTAGTTTGTTTGTTTTATTTGTAACTTATTTTGTACATAATGTTGCTGCTACCGTCTATTACGACCAAAAATAACTTCTGCACATCAGAAAAGCGACTACTCACCGCGAACTGGAAGAAGATTTTTCCTTTAACGAGTAACGAGTAGGATATACTGCTTTCCCGGGAACAGGCTCAAATCCCCGTCATTTGCGTGAAGAAAAGGCGGAGGAAAAGGGGGCGCAGTTTGGGCTGCCTTCTGAGAATCCGTAGGCGAGCGAGTAAACTCCCACTGCAATCCGTCCTACTGTCTAACGTGCAATCATTGGAAAATAAAATTGATGACGTTCGATTAAGATTATGCTACAAACGGGACATTAAAAACTGTAATATCTTATGTTTTACAGAGTCGTGGCTGAACGGCGACACTGATAATATAGAGCTGGCGCGATTTACCATGCACCGGCAGAACAGAGAAGCTAAGACGAGGGGTGGGGGTGTGTGTCTATTTGTCAATAACAGCTGGTGTGCGATGTCTAATATTAAAGAGGTCTCAAGGTATTGCTCGCCTGAGGTAGAGTACTTTATGATAATCTGTAGACCACACTATCTACCAAGAGAGTTCTCATCCATATTATTCGTAGCCATCTATTTACCACCACAGACCGATGCTGGCACTAAGACCACACTCAACCAACTCTATAAGGCCATAAGCAAACAAGAAAATGCTCATCCAGAAGCGGCGCTTCTAGTGGCCGAGGACTTTAATGCAGGCAAACTTAAATCAGTTTTACCATATTTTTACCAGCATGTCACATGTGCAACGAGAGGGGAAAAAAATTCTAGACCACCTTTAATCCACACACAGAGATGCATACAAAGCTCTCCCCTGCCATCCATTTGGCAAATCTGACCATAATTATATCCTCCTGATTCCTGCTTACAAGCAAAAACTAAAGCAGGAAGTACCAGTGACTCGCTTAATACGGAAGTGGTCAGATGACGCGGATGCTATGCTACAGGACTGTTTTGCTAGCACAGACTGGAATATGTTCCAGGATTCATCCAATGGCATTGAGGAGTATACCACCTCAGGAGTATACCACCTTCATCAATAAGTGCATCGACAACGTCGTCCCCACATATCCCAACCAGAAGCCATGGATTACAGGCAACATCCACAACGAGCTAAAGGCTAGAGCTGCCACTTTCAAGGAGCGGGACACTAATCCGGACGCTTATAAGAAATTGCGGTATGCCCTCAGACGAACCATCAAATAAGCAAAGCGTCAATAGAGGATTAAGATTGAATCCTATTACAGCAGGCTCTGACGCTCGACGAATGTGGCAGGGCTTGAAAACTATTACAGTCTACAAAGGGAAACCCAGTCGTGAGCTGCCCAGTGACACGAGCCTACCAGACGAGCTAAATGCTTTTTATGCTCGCTTCGAGGCAAGCAACACTGGAGCATGCATGAGAGCACCAGCTGTTTCGGATGACTGTGTGATAACGCTCTCGGTAGCCAATGTGAGTAAGACCTTTAAACAGGTCAGCATTCACAAAGCCGCGGGGCCAGACGGATTACCAGGACGTGTACTCAAAGCATGTGCGGACCAACTGGTAAGTGTCTTCACTGACATTTTCAACCTCTCCCTGACCGAGTCTGTAATACCTACATGTTTCAAGCAGACCACCATAGTCCCTATGCCCAAGAAAGCAAAGGTAACCTGACTAAATTATTACCTCCCCGTAGCACTCACATCGGTAGCCACGAAGTGCTTTGAAAGGCTGGTCATAGCTCACAGCAACAGCATCCTCCAGGACATCCTAGAACCACTCTAATTCGCATACCGCCCCAACAGATCCACAGATGACGCAATCTCGATCGCATTCCACACTGCCTTCTCCCACCTGGACAAAAGGAACACCTATGTGAGAATGCTGTTCATTGACTACAGATTCTTCAAATAGCCATCCTTTACCTTGATGACAGCTTTGCATACTCTTGGCATTCTCTCAACCAGCTTCATGAGGTAGTCACCTGGAATGCATTTGAATTAACAGGTGTGCCTTCTTAAAAGTTAATTTGGGGAATTTCTTACCTTCTTAATGTGTTTGAGCCAATCAGTTGTGTTGTGACAAGGTAGGGGGGTATTCAGAAGATAGCCCTATTTGGTAAAAGACCAAGTCCATATTATGCCAAGAACAGCTAAAATAAGCAAAGAGAAATGACAGTCCATCATTACTTTATGACATGAAGGTCAGTCAATACAGAAAATGTCAAGAACTTTGAAAGTTTCTTCAAGTGCAGTTGCAAAAAACATCAAGCGCTATGATCAAACTGTCTCTCATGAGGACCGCCACAGGAAAGGAAGACCCAGAGTTAGTTTGCTGCAGAGGATAAGTTCATTAGAGTTTCCAGCCTCAGAATTTGCAGCCCTAATAAATGTTTCAAGGAGTTCAAGTAACAGACACATCTCAACATCAACTGTTCAGAGGAGACTGTGTGATTCAGGCTTTCATAGTCGAATTGCTGCAAAGAAACCACTACTAAAGGACACCAATAAGAAGAAAAGGCTTGCTTGTGCCAAGAAACACAAGCAATGGACATTAGACCGGTGGAAATGTGTCCTTTGGTCTGGAGTCCAAATTGGAGATTTTTGTTCCTTACAGCCGTGTCTTTGTGACAAGCGGTGTGGGTGAACGGATGATCTCCACATGTGTTTTTCCCACCTTAAAGCATGGAGGATGTGTTATGGTGCTTTGCTGGTGACACTGACTGTGATTTATTTAGAATTCAAGGCACACTTAACCAGCACGGCTACCACAGCATTCTGCAGCGATACGCCTTCCCATCTGGTTTGGGCTTAGTGGGACTTGTTTTTCAACAGGACAATGACCCAACACACCTCCAGGCTGTGTAAGGGCTATTTTACCATGAAGGAGAGTGATGGAGTGCTGCATCAAATGACCTGGCCTCCACAATCTCCAGATCTCAACCAACTTGAGATGGTTTGGGATGAGTCGGACCGCAGAGTGAAGGAAAAGCAGCCAACAAGTGCTCAGCATATGTGGGAACTCCTTCAAGACTTTTGGAAAATCATTCCAGGTGAAGCTGGTTGAGAGAATGCCAAGAGTGTGCAAAGCTGTCATCAAGACATTTCACCGATAGTGTAAATATAATAACAATATGCAAACATTTGCCATTAGTGATAAGAGCGAGAAAATAAATGTTTCTTATCTTTGCATTCTAAAATAGAAATACGCATATATTTCATACTATTTATTTCATTTCCATGATCATTGCAGAATAAATCTCTCACCTTTTCTGACTGTGATAGTTTCATAGGCTGCTTGTGTCGCAAAATAGCCTACAGGCCGACAACAAGTTAGTATCGGCTACCATTTGTCCCGTCTCTCATTTAATTGGACCCATTAAACAGTAATAATTAGATAAACTATTTCAAATATTTTGATCTAGGTATTTTGGTCTTTCCGAAACTGTCAGATACAGCAAATGTCACTGCAAAAGGAAACATTCTGCCAACACCTCCAAAGACATCTGATCAAGTTTGCCAAGCATTGCTATTTCCTTTTGATACTGTCTTGGCCTAATTCCAATACTTCCAATGTATACAGCAAATAAGGGTGTTATTGTCACTATAAAAGGTGAATGATGGGTGTTTTTCAGGCAAAGTTATAATGCTCGTTCACGTGTGCACAGTTTTAAGAAGTCTGATTTATAACTGGAAACATTGAGGCCCATGAGCTTTCTGAGGTAAACTGTGGAGAGAATGTGAATCACCTTTTGCCACTCTAGACATGATGTTGACTTTCAATGACAATAGACCACATCAACCTTTCTTTAGGGCGAGGAGAAATGCTAATTTCATTCCATCTATTCCCCCCTCCATTAGAACAGTGAGCCTCACACTTCCTAGTTTGTCATTCCTGAAACACCCTCTATGCATCTTCTGTGCTCTATGCAGCATGCAGCATGAAAAAACTAAGTTGGTAAAAGGTCACAATAGCATATCTATGTATTTTAATCCCCCCCATATACTACTTACTGACCTCAGACAATCTCTAATAAAGGAAGCTAAATGTTATCCGAAAGCTGGTACTTGTCGGCATGTGTGTTTATGGTTGTGAATGTTTATTATTGTTTGTGCATGTATGTGTGGTTGTGAACGTTTATTGTTGTTTGTGCATGGGTGTGTGGTTGTGAGCATTTATTGTTGTTTGTGCATGTGTGTGTGGTTGTGAAAGTTTACTGCTGTGTGTGCATGTGTGTGTAGTTGTGTTGTGTAAGTATGTGGTAGGGTTAGATGGGGACAGGTGCTGCTGTGCTGGCTGTCATAGAGCAGGATGTTCCTGAGGTAAGTACAGTAAAGTAATGATTGGGGAGGAAGTTAGGTCTATTCTGAGCCTGGACCATCACACCCCTCCATCCCCTCTGAAATCAGACAGCTGACCTGCCCTTCAGCGGAAATAAAAGGCCTGGAGTGATGATCTGTTGTCCTGTAGTGTCTGTGGCAGGGTGATTAAGGGCACTCAAAACAGTTCAGAGTTCTCTAATGGTTTGGTTGCTGAGCTCCTATCATACAGTACTGACAATCGATGTGAGTAAAGATGGACTGAGGACTCTCCAGCTCCCAACAGGGGAAAACAGAATCAGTCTGGAACCCAGTGTCTCAGCAGACAACAATACCACAGTCTCTCTCACACATATCCAATGCCCAAACAAGGATTATCTACAGTATAACACAATCTCAGACTCGTGCATGGGTACATAGCACACATACACACATACATATATACACACAAACCCACAATAACTCACCGATATCTACAGCATGAATAACTTAGCATCTATTCACTAATCAATCAACATGACAGATACATTATTAGGGCCGAGGAGTTAGGGATCTAATAACACACAACACACTCTTTGAAATATCGTAATATTACAAGATTTAATTTTGTTCCCAGTCAGACTAATAAAAAGCTGACCTAAGATTGGCTCTGTAAATGTAATGAAAGAGATTTAATCAACCTGTAGTTCTGTGAAAACACAATTATCCATAAATTCTCTCTCTCTCTCTCTCTCTCTCTCTCACACACACACACACATAGAGCAGACCCCCTGTCACTGGCCACACACACTCTCACACCCAGAGCTGAAATTATCTCTTCTATGTGAAAGCCCAGTGACACTATACAAACACCATTTCCACGTTATTCTCACACACACC
The DNA here is from genome assembly GCF_965601325.2 of Salmo salar. Lineage (NCBI taxonomy): Eukaryota > Metazoa > Chordata > Actinopteri > Salmoniformes > Salmonidae > Salmo > Salmo salar. The sequence continues at coordinate 35,285,460 of NC_138306.1, read as the reverse complement.
AATCCCCATAATTACATCCACAAGATCATCACTCAACTCAAAGGACCTCAGGACCGCATATCAGCCCTGCAACAAAAGGACCAGCTGACATCATGTCAGTGATTCTCTCGTTAACACAGGTGTGAGTGTTGACGAGGACAAGGCTGGAGATCACTCTGTCATGCTGATTGAGTTCAAATAACAGACTGGAAGCTTCAAAAGGAGGGTGGTGCTTGGAATCATTGTTCTTCCCCTGTCAACCATGGTTACCTGCAAGGAAACACGTGCCGTCATCATTGCTTTGCACAAAAGGGCTTCACAGGCAAGGATATTGCTGCCAGTAAGATTGCACCTAAATCAACTATTTATTGGATCATCAAGAACTTCAAGGAGAGTGGTTCAATTGTTGTGAAGAAGGCTTCAGGGCGCCCAAGAAAGTCCAGCAAGCGACAGGACCGTCTCTTAAAGTTGATTCAGCTGCGGGATTGGGGCACCACCAGTACAGAGCTTGCTCAGGAATGGCAGCAGGCAGGTGTGAGTGCATCTGCACGCACAGTGAGGCAAAGACATTTGGTGGATTGCCTGGTGTCAAGAAGGGCAGCAAAGAAGCCACTTCTCTCCAGGAAAAACATCAGGGACAGACTGATATTCTGCAAAAGGTACAGGGATTCGACTGCTGAGGACTGGGGTAAAGTCATTTTCTCTGATGAATCCCCTTTCCAATTGTTTGGGGCATCCGGAATAAAGCTTGTCCGGAGAAGACAAGGTGAGCGCTACCATCAGTCCTGTGTCATGCCAACAGTAAAGCATCCTGAGTCCATTCATGTGTGGGGTTGCTTCTCAGCCAAGGGAGTGGGCTCACTCACAATTTTGCCTAAGAACACAGACATGAATAAAGCATGGTACCAACACATCATCCGAGAGCAACTTCTCCCAACCATCCAGGAACAGTTTGGTGACGAACAATGCCTTTTCCAGCATGATGGAGCACCTTGCCATAAGGCAAAAGTGATAACTAAGTGGCTCGGGGAACAAAACATCGATATTTTGGGTCCATGGCCAGGAAACTCCCCAGACCTTAATCCCATTGAGAACTTGTGGTCAATCCTCAAGAGGCGGGTGACAAACAAAACCCCACAAATTCTGACAAACTCCAAGCATTGATTATGCAAGAAAGACCTGCCATCAGTCAGGATGTGGCCCAGAAGTTAATTGACAGCATGCCAGGGCAGATTGCAGAGGTCTTGAAAAAGAAGGGTCAACACTGCAAATATTGACTATGCATCAACTTCATGTAATTGTCAATAAAAGCCTTTGACACTTATGAAATGCTTGTAATTACACTTCAATATTCCATAGTAACATCTGACAAAAATATCTAAAGACACTGAAGCAGCAAACTTTGTGAAAATTAATATTTGTGTCATTCTCAAAACTTTGGCCACGACTGTACTATAACTGTGTGTTCATTTTTCAAATGTGATGAGTGGTCAAGTTAAGTACATGCATTATAATACAATTGAAATAGGGCTATTTGCCTGATGTGTTTATGGTTTGGTTGGCTTACCTGTGAAATGGCGCTGTTTGGTGCTGACGCGGTTGGTGTGCTGGATGTTGCAGCAGAGATGGAGCATAGCCAGCATGGTAATGATCATGACGACACTCTGGAGGAGCAGAGTCAGTTCAAACTGCTTCCCTATCCTGTAGGTAGACAACATTACAGTGGTTAATCAAATTACAATGTCAGCGCAGACAATGCTTCTCACTTCCTCTAACCACTTCTCAATCCATGTTTCAAGGAAACAAAACAAACCTGCACTGTTGTATGCTCACAAGTGAATTGTTTCATTAGGTCATGATGTGAGCATACTGTACAATAATTTATAGGTTTCTTCTGTTTACATTGAACTGTTTTCTCTACACAGCACCTGGCAGTTTCACTGGATGTGTACACTGTGCATATACCCAATGTAATCGGTCCCCAGTGAACCCTCTCTACCCTGGACTCACCAGAAGAAGATCCGTAGGATGTTGGCGATGAGCAGAAGCAGACAGACGCAGGTGGAGAATCCCTCAGTGATGCTGCTCCTCTGGATCTCCTGGTACTGAGGCACGTAGGGCAGGGATCCTCCAAACACCATCACACAGGAGGCCAGCCACGACAGCAGGGTCCACGAGCCCTCCATGTCCTCCTCCTGGATGCCCACCTCAATGTCCATCTCTAGCTAGGGCCTCAGATAGCAGCCTGGTCTCACAGTCACACCCAGCACCGTGGAGTAGACAAATAGACACTCCTGATCATGACTGGAAGCATAGAAAACAAATAACGAACTCTAACTGCTGCTCCCTCTCTCATGCTTTGTTAGAGAACTCACCCTGTCATACTTACAAAACTAAAGATACCAACACATGCACCATCTCCCACTACAGCAAAATACTAAAACTAACTATCAGTTATCACCGTAACGCAACAACAATTCGTAAAGCATGAGTCACCTTGCTACCCACGCCCATTCTCTCACACCCCTATCTGAATTAAGGATATCCAAAATAGCCATCCAGTAATATGCCAATGTTTCAAGCCTGCAAGAGACCCCAAAGTTTTCTTCTTAGTAACTTAGCTCTACCATAACCCAACAAGTCCAAGTCCAAATGCAGAAACCTAAACATAAAATGTAATACATACACAAACATCTGCCACAATAATCATATTACTTGTATTTTTTTAAAACAAGCACCTTATAAAACTGTACAAGCACCAAAAACACTGTTGTTTTGACAAGTAGCAATAAATCACTGATATCACTGATATCACACACTTACAAAATATGGTCTCTGTCTCTCTTTAATGGAATTCAGAATTGATGCAAAATATTCTAGAGCATTGAGAATGCAAATAGTTATGGAACTGTCTATGAGCTGTTACCAGAGACATGCATTTAGAGAGTTGGGCCAACTTTTAGAATTGTGAATATTGTTCCAATTCCTTCTGTTACATTGTATTATTTAAATATTCCCCCTGCAATGTTAATGGGGGGCTGCAACTGCTGCCATAAAATGTTGTCATGTAAATGCACCATAATGCTCATTCTAGACTTTATATACCCATTGTAATGTTAATGGTCGCTAACAAGGCTGCCATAAAATGTTGTAGTGTCATACAAATGCATCAGAATGCAGAAACCGCAATGGCCCAACTTTCTGAATACATTGCTCTGGCGTATTCTATTCTAGCCTATGTGAACATTACTACTATCCATACCACTACATTAAAGTTCTTGCCTTTTTCCATGGAGGGTAGGAAAATTCAGGAAGGGATAACATAGACATGAAGTTGATATAATGCTCTTTCTCTTACGAGTCTCCCCTCTACTCTGTTACATAAAATGCAACACGTGGTCTTAATATTTGCAGAAGCTTTGCCAAATATTGAGTGATTCTAAATATAGTCCATACAGAACTGCCAGTATTTACATAGGGGGAAACATTCTTCTTTTTCCAGTTTTCCCTCTCTTTGGCCCAATCTCAAAAATGACTCTTTAGCAGTACAGTAATACAGAGTCTCACTTTTCCCCCCTAGACAGCCAGGGGAAGAATATTGAAACAATGAAATGTAACACTGCTCCTTCTGTAAAAAGAGCTCTTTAGGGTGTGCTGAATAAAATATGTCCTTCGTGCATTACCAGTGAGGCACTTCAACATTGTACACACCCATAGGAGTTACTTCAGGGCATTGTTTCCTGTGTGGAAACTGGAAGGTTGGTATGCAAGACACTCTATGAACAGAGTGTGTGTGTGTGTGTGTGTGTGTGTGTGTGTGTGTGTGTGTGGGGGGGGGGGGGGGGGGGGGGGGGGGGGGGGGGAGTCAGCTGAAGGCTGTCAATTCAAAATTATATTTAACAAGTAAAATAACTTGACCAAGAAGTATTTTCAAAACAATATGTGTCTGTGACTGCTAATATATAAAAGTGTTGGGTAAACTCAAGGCTGTTGAAATGTTCAAGCACTACAGACCACAGGCTCATATTGGAGGAATGTTCACAGTTGGCTTAGTAACACTTCCTCAATAAACAGAGATACTTAATTACCTTGACATATTTTTTGCTCTGCATAACTCAGCTCTAATTGTCATTCAGGATGACACGGTTTCTACCACCACAGGATTCCTCTCAATGAAACTTTTAGTAGGAGGACAGCAGGCAGTAAAGAAAGACAAAACTGGGAATGTTGAAAGAGTGGGTGACATTTCACAGGAAATAGATACTTTGGTGACATTCAAAGTCTGTCAGTGAACATACACGTGTTGTCATTTCTAGTATATAATAGTTCATTAGACTGCATAGAGCAGCATGTGAAATGTGACAGTTAAAGAACCCTGGCCTAGAGTGTCCTTTGAAAAACAATCCATCACATTAAAACTAAAGGTCACTAGAAGTTGAACGTTTTTTTTTATTACTTTTTCAGCTGAACATTAAGCTACAGTGAATAACTTGGATAGCCTATCCAATAATACCCAACAGAAAATGTTCCTTTGTTTTCTCCACAATATGCTTTTAGGCTAAAGAGTTTAGGTGGGCTGTCATTCAATGTCTGTATTATACTAGGCTAACTGTATTTGGATGATGTGGGGAAAACAGAAGGAAAAAAAACACTTATGTAAACAAAGCATGAAGGGGTTGGGCTACAACATGCCCCAACATAGAGTAGGTTATTTTAACTGAAAAAGTACAACTACTCCAAAAATACTGCTAGTTCTTCTGCCCAAAATCTGTACTTTTTGTTGGTTGTATATAAAGTAAAGAACCCAGATTGTGTATTGAGGAGTAAAGAACTTCTCCCAGCAATGGATTCCCCATCTAAGAATAGTATCTCAATTGAAATCCCTTTGGTACATGGACTAACCACCTGGCAGAAACTGTCCTTGAGATAATATCCCCGGGGCGATAGAGTAGGCTAAACTGTAAATAGACAGGGTAATAAACGTGTAAAACGGTGAAATAAAAATGTAACAAAGAATACAAGAGTATTGGAAACAAAACAATAACATTGCAGCGTGCCTCAGGAGCCCAAGGGGTGCACTTTTTGGTTTTTTCCCTAACGTTGCTTGATGATGAGTTGATTATTTGAATCAGCTGTGTAGCTCTAGGGCAAAAACCAAAACGTGCACCGAGTTTGGTAAACCCTGGGACAGGCAGAGGGATCTATATACACTACCAACGTTACCATGGTCGGTCACGCGTATGGTCTTCGAATATCCTGAACAAAATTATCCTGGAAAGTGAGTAAAAATGTACTTATATTGCGGTTGCGGTGTTCCCACTGGTGATTTGAATTTACCTCTTCCTTTTACGCGCAAATTCATTGACTACTCCCCAAGAACGCGCTCCAATTTATTCATAGACGAGATCTATCTACTACTTACAGTAATACTACAGTCTTTACAATTTGACTTCTTCAACCAGTGCAACTACTATTGGCTATGGGGGAATATATGGGAGTCACCGCATGACATGCATGATGACACACACAATGATGATTCGTTTCTCAAATATGGTGTCTTTGTTATTGTCACATTACAGTGTAGTTATTAAGAATTCTGAGTTTTTTCCCTAATAGTTTTAATTTGGACACTCCTGGAAGTCAGTCTCCCTAGACAGTGGTGTAAAGTACTTACGACTCCATACATTTCCCCTGCCCCCCAAAAGTACTCGTTACATTTTGAATGTTTAACAGGACAACAAAATGGTCCAATTCACACACTTACCAGGAGAACTTCCCTATTGCCTCTGATCTGGCAGACACACTAAACACATGCTTAATTTGTAAATTATGTCTGAGTGTTGGAGTGTGCCCTTGACTAGCCGTAATAGAAATCGTTTGAAATAATTTTTTACTTTTGATACTTAAGTATATTTTTGCAATTACATTTACTTTTATAATTAAGTATATTTAAAATCGAATTATTTTTTAATTTTACTCAAGTAGTATTTTACTGGGTGACTTTCACTTTTTATATTAATGTATCTTTACTTTTACTCAAGTATGACAATTGGGTACTTTTTCCACCACTGTCCACAGACAGACTTGTTGTCTCCCACAATGTATCAATGCTAGTCACTTTGCATAGGGTCGGGTTTACGAGACTATGAAAACTGCGGGATTAAAATCATCGAATATAGCCAAATCGAGGCTCTGCATACCAAAAAACTAAACGTTCCACATTCCGTTGGGTTTCTGCTTCAGTGTTCTCGCGATACAACGTGTTTTGCAAAAACAGCTGACTGACATATCTGGATTTACGGGGTAGAGCTAGGGATCCTCTATTTATTTTAGCTCACGGTAGCTAATTTAGCTAGAGTTCATTTTACACCACTTCATAACACGCGTGTCGTGCAGAGGGAAAATATGGCAGAAACTGATCCAAAGTCAGTTCAGGACCTTACCAATGTGGTGAGTATATGACATTGAAGCTAGCTAAATTAGCTAGCCAGCCAACATTCACCCAGGCCTGGTGAATGGATATGTTTCGATTTACATTAGCCAATCATTTCAATAGCCTATGTAACTAGCTAGCTAAGAAATTGGATCGTACGAAATGACTGTAAAAGTAGAATATCAAACTCTAGAACGGTAAGAAATTATCATGGCTCCAATTGCTGTAGTGCCAAAGATGTTTTTTATAACTAACCCAAGATAGACCACAGTCTGTAGGCAGAACAAGCAAAGAGGTGGGCAGACCAAGCACGATTTAGCGAGATCCTATTGGCGCGTTCTCGCACGTATTTTTATACGTCATTAGGGAAAGAGTACCCTGTGAAATGCGTGTTGGCAATAATTACATTGGCTCTTGCACTCTTACTAAACACCGCAATTTAAAAAAAAACTTTGGCAAAGGGTAAAGTCTACAAAACATAATCTACTCTATTCGTAACATATTGTAGTTGGTAACAAATCTGTATTGAGATCAAATGTTTATTGATGATACAATTTGCAGAATGTCGGCCAAAATCCATCTCGCGCCATCTTCTCCCATTGCTGGCCACTGGCCTCCCACTCATCACCATATTTGGTGGGGTGGAAATGCCAATCGGATGTTTCAGATGTATACGTTCAGTGAAACATCTGGCTCATTGTTCTATCTGTGGTAATGCTGTGGCTACATCTCCCATAATCTGGATTTCACTGACTGAAAAAGGAACGCCTTCTCTTTTTATCCATGATCATGCTCTGTATAGCTTGCTTATATAAATAAACAATCACGATATAAAAAGGGCCAATACATTTTGATGTGGTTTGAATCCTGCTAAATTAAAGTTTACAAAATTATTCTGAATTGACCACAAACCATCTTTGCTGTATTTTTTTTCTCTACTTCCCCCCCCCCCCACCCCTTTCTTTATTTCTATCCTCCAGTTTGCCTTTTGGATTTTCATAAATTGCTTGCAAGATGGGTCACATTTGGTCATTGAATACAATAGATCATATCAGCCTGTGTTATGGTACACCTGTTACTGCTCTCTAAAAGGTCCAGACGCTGCTGCAACAGATGCAGGACAAGTTCCAGACCATGTCAGACCAGATCATCGGAAGAAATATCCTCAACATGTTTAGGTAACTTGGTATGGGCCTAGATCTTTCAAGTCATTATACATCTTTTATAAATGGGGGTGTCATACGGTCACATCCCCATTAGTTCATTTCCAAACATAATGGTCTTTAGTCCAATTTGATGTTTATTTTACATAAGCTAATTTTTCAAAGATTTCTGGTAGCACTTTATATTACAGCACAGAAAGAAGCAGTAATTGTTATAGTATTGTTATAGTATAGTAGTGCATAGGAATACATTAGATATGTCTTACCAGTTGGAGTCAGAATATTGGTTGGGGTGTGTCTGTTAGTAATCATCATTAATGTTATAATGGAGAGGTATTCCAGCCAGCACATCCCATCCGTCAGCGTTATCCACAAGTCCATTGTCTTCCTTAACCATGTTCACTTGATGAGATGAGCACCCGCATCGATGACCTGGAGAAGAACATTGCTGACCTCATGACCCAGGCAGGCGTGGAGGAGATTGAGGGGGTCAAAGAACCGCAAGTCAAAGAAGGACAAGGTTCATGAAGGTAATATAACGGCACTTTACTAAATGTTTTCTATTTCTGTATGATACTCATCGGTCCCCGGTTAAAATGTTTAAGATACGAGTGCATCGGTCTGCAGACCACAAAAAGATCAAAATGAGGCATGCATTGGTAAGAAAATCTATTCAAATATTTCGAATCGCTGGTTCCCAAAAACCATTCTCATATTACTTTCTACCTTATCTTTTGTGACAAATGATGTGTCCTCTCCTTCACTGTCAAACTAAGCATGTAACTGTGTTGACAGTCATTGATCTACAAGTAATTTTGCATGGCGAACAACCCCAGGCAATATCAGTAGCCTAGTCAAACTGCGCAATGTGCGCAGCTTCACGTGTTGACCAACGAGGTAGGCCCCTTATCTTGCACATCTGTGTGCCTTCAGCGTAAAAAATAAATAAATGCTTGTGCAATATTTGGCTTTATTAGTTGAGTGACAACCAATGTAATTGCTAGGTTATTGTTATGAAATGTACTGTTGAAAATAGTGTTTTACCAGATTAAAGTAAGCTACCGGAGACACAACTAATCTGGCTATAGCCTACCTGCTGATCGGGGCATAGCCTACATTAGATTTTATTTCAATTGTTCAGGTTCACCATCAGCAATAGTTTTAGTAGTTTTGCTTTAAGCAATCAGTGTATATGGTCAAGTGTAGATATGCAGGGTTGGTTGATCATTTCATAAAGAGGACAGCAATCACTTTTGTAAACCGCACTGCATGGTCGAAGCAAGGAAAATAAAAATGACTAGTTAATTAGTGGGTGATGGTGATTTCAGATCAAAACTGTGGCCAAAATGTAGCTCACTATACCATTGCTTCCCCTAATCTGAGCGCCATACAGCCGCCATTTTGTAAGCTCTGACCCAAATGTACTATTTTGTGATTCTTTTGTCATTTAAACTCAGCCAAAAAAAGACTGTCACTGTCAACTGTGTTTATTTTCAGCAAACTTAACATGTGTATGTTAATATTTGTATGAACATAACAAGATTCAATAACTGAGACATAAAGTGAACAAGTTCCACAGACTTGACTAACAAAAATGGAATAATGTATCCCTGAACAATGGGGGGGTCAAAATCAAAAGTAATTGTCAGTATCTGGTGTGGCCACCAGCTGCATTAAGTACTGCAGTGCATCTCCTCCTCATGGACTGCACCAGATTTGCCAGTTCTTGCTGTGAGATGTTATCCCACTCTTCCACCAAGGCACCTGCAAGTTCCCGGACATTTCTGGAGGGAATGGCCCTAGCCCTCACCCTCCGATCCAACAGGTCCCAGACGTGCTCAATGGGATTGAGATCTGGGCTCTTCGTTGGCCATGGCAGAACACACACAGAACGAGCAGTATGGCTAGTGGCATTGTCATGCTGGAGGATCATGTCAGGATTAGCCTGCAGGAAGGGTACCACATGAGGGAGGAGGATGTCTTCCCTGTTAACGCACAGCGTTGAGATTGCGTGCAATGACAACAAGCTAAGTCCGTTAATGCTGTGACACACCGCCCCAGACCATGACGGACCCTCCACCTCCAAATCGATTCCCGCTCCAGAGTACAGGCCTCAGTGTAACGCTCATTCCTTCGACGAAAAACGTGAATCCGACCATCACCCCTGTTGAGACAAAACCGGTGATGTCTGGTGAGGACCTGCCTTACAACAGGCCTACAAGCCCTCAGTCCAGCCTCTCTCAGCCTATTGCGGACAGTCTGAGCACTGATGGAGGGATTGTGCGTTCCTGGTGTAACTCGGGCAGTTGTTGTTGCCATTCTGTACCTGTCCCGCAGGTGTTATGTTCGGATGTATCGATCCTGTGCAAGTGTCGTTACACATGGTCTGCCGCTGCGAGGATGATCAGCTGTCCGTCATGTCTCCCTGTTGTGCTGTCTTAGGCGTCTCACAGTACGGACATTGTAATTTATTGCCCTGGCCACATCTGCAGTCCTCATGCCTCCTTGCAGCATGCCTAAGGCACGTTTACGCAGATGAGCAGGGAGACTGGGCATTTTTCTTTTGGTGTTTTTCAGAGACAGTAGAAAGGCCTCTTTAGTGTCATAAGTTTTCATTACTGTGACCTTAATTGCCTACCGTCTGTAAGATGTTAGTGTCTTAACGACCGTTCCACAGGTGCATGTTCATTAATTGTTTATGGTTCATTAACAAGCATGGGAAACAGTGTTTAAACCCTTTACAATGAAGATCTGTGAAGTTATTTGGATTTTTACGAATTATCTTTAAAGACGGTCCTGAAAAAGGGACGTTTCTGTTTTTGCTGAGTTTATTTTCACTTTTATTTTTTCAGTGTAGCTGCTATCAATTTCTTACAACCGACATGAACTTTTGACCATCAGATCGGAAGTTACTTACCTCAATTCCGGTTTTGACTTTGACTCATCTACCCTTGGCTCTTTCTGTAATTCCAACCCAATTTTCGGGCTACCCAAGAGGAAATGCAGACGTTAGAGGCAAGAGAGGGGGATCCTGGTGAGATTAAAGTAAAGGGAGAACCGGCCACCTCTTCCCTCCATTCTACTGGCCAATGTGGATGAGGGAGATGTTGTTTTTCCGGTCCCACACTGCCAGGTCTTCTTTTCTACCAAAGGGACTTTCGAAACTGCAATATTTTCTGCTTTTCTGAAACATGGCTCTCGGACAAGATACCTGCCGTTTGCTATCCAACTCGATGGATTCTCCATTCACCGTGCCCCAGTGGAGTTAGGGAAATCGAGGGGGGAGGGGTTTGCCTCTTCATCAACAACAACTGGTGTGCTGACTCAAAGCCTATGGATGAATCGACCCCATTGTTTACCAGTCTTGGAATACCTCATGGTCAAATGCCGACCCTTTTACCTCCTGAGGGAGTTTTCAGCTGTTATCGTGACTGTTGTATACATTTCACCTCAGGACAAGAAAAATAACAAGCTGGCACATAAACTGTACAAGGCTATAACCAAGCAGAAGAACGTACATCCAGAGGCTGCTTTCCTGGTTGCCAGCAATTTTAATTCCACATCATTAAGCCACGTGATGCCTAACTTCCATCAACACGTCTCCCTCGCCAGTAGGGGTGATAAGTCCTAGACCACTGTTATTCTAGTCACAAGCAAGTATACAAGGCCCTCCCTCATCCTCCATTGAGCAAATCAGATCATGACTCCGTACTCCTGCTTCCTGTTTACAAGCAGAAGCTTAAACAGGAATTACCTGTGACTCGCTGTGTTGAGAAATGGTATCCATAATCAGAGTTTGTGCTACAGGACTGCTTTGCTAGCATTGATTGAAATATGTTTCGTGATTCCGCTGATAACATCGACGAGCTAACCACCTCAGTCATTGGCTTCATTAGAAAATGCATTGGCGACATTGTCCCCACAGTTTAGGTTCGCTGCTTTCCCATTTAAAAGCCCTGGATTAACAGAGGTTGGCGCTAAACTAAAGGATAGGTCTACCGCACACAGGGCTATCGCAGACAACCCTGAGGCTATGGCTGAAGACAGGAACAAGTACAAGAAATCCCACAATGACCTCCGCAGAGTCATCAAACGATTCCTATTTATAGGAATAAAGTGGAATCATATTACATGCCACATGTGGCAGGGGCTACAATCCATTAAGGATTACAAAGGAAGACCCGGCCGGGATCTGCCCAACAATGTGAGGGTAACCACCGACCCAGAAAATTGGGTGATCTAGCTCTCTGACGTGAGTAAAGTCTAAATCGAGTCAAGGCCACAGAGTCCGATTAGTATTCCAGGGCGCGTTCTCACAGCATATGCAGAACAGCTGGCAGGTACACTACATGACCAAAAGTATGTGGACACCTGCTTGTCGAACATCTCATTCCAAAATCATGGGCATTAATATGGAGTCGTCGTCCTCCCCCCCCCCCCCCCCCCCCCCCCCCTGCTGCTATAACAGCCTCCACTCTTCTGGGAAGGCATTCCACTAGATGCCGGAACATGCTTTGGGGACTTCCTTCCATTCAGCCACGAGCATTAGTGAGGTCAGGCACTGATTTTGGCTGATTAGGCCTGGCTTGCAGTCGGAGTTCCAATTCATCCCAAAGGTGTTGGATGGAGTTGAGGTCAGGGCTCTGTGCAGGCCAGTAAAGTTCTTCCACACCGATCTTGACAAACCATTTCTGTATGGACCTCGCTTTGTGCACTAGGGCATTGTTATGCTGAAACAAGAAAGGGCCTTCCCCAATCTGTTGCCACAGTCAGAAACACAGATTGTCTAGAATGTCATTGTATGCTGTAGCGTTAAGATTTCACTGAAACTAAGGGGCCCGAACCAGGAAAAACAGCCCCAGACCATTCCTCCTCCACCAAACTTAATAGTTGGCACTATGCGTTGGGGCAGGTAGCGTTAACCTGGCATTCGCCAAAACTAGATTTGTCCGTCAGACTGACAAATGGTGAAGCGTGATTCATCACTCCAGAGAATGCGTTTCCACTGCTCCAGAGTCCAATGGCAACGAGCTTTACGCCACTCCAGCTGACGCTTGGCATTGCGCATGGTGATATTAAGGCTTATTTGCGGCTGCTCAGCAATGGAAACCCATTTCATGAAGCTCCCAACTAACCATTATTGTGCTGACGTTGCTTCCAGAGGCAGTTTGGAACTCTATAGTGAGTGTTACAACCAAGGACAGATGAGTCACTATCGCTTTATTGATCCACTATCCCTGCACATTGTAAATATGGTACTGGAACTGACCCTGAGTGTATATAGTATGCTTACTTTATCATGTTCTTCTTATTTTTATATATTGTGTATTTTTGTTCTACCCTCTTATTGATTAATGTATTGTTGGGGTTAGAACTTGCAAAAGGCATTTCACTGTATTTGTGGATGTGACATTAACTTGAATCTAGATGCCCCATCTCCCTTATTGCTCAGCTCAGGTGCTTGCATATGGTACACCATAGATATACAGTACCAGTCAAAGGTTTGGACACACCTACTCATTCCAGGGTTTTTCTTTATTTTTACTATTTTCTACATTGTAGAATAATGGTGAAAACATCAACACTATGAAATAACACATGGAATCATGTAGTAACCAAAAAAGTGTTAAACAAATCTAAATATATTTTAGATTGTTCAAAGTAGCCACCCTTTGCCTTAATGACAGCGTGTCACACTCTTGGCATTCTCACAACCAGCTACACCTGGAATGCTTTTCCAACAGTCTTGAAGGAGTTCCCAAATATGCTGAGCACTTGTTGGCTGCTTTTCCTTCACTCTGCAGGTCTTCCTTTCCATCTGATGCAGCACTCCATCACTCTCCTTCTTGGTCAAATAGCCCTTACACAGCCTGGAGGTATGTTGAGTCATTGTCCTGTTGAAAAACAAATGGAGCGATAGTGGCTGCCAATGACTGGAACGAATTGCAAAAATCACTGAAGCTGGAGACTTATATCTCCCTCTCTAAGTATGAGCTGTCAGAGCAGCCAATCTGTAAATAGCACACCCAACTACCTCATCCCCATATTGTTATTTATCTTCTTGCTCTTTTGCACCCCAGTATCTACTTGCACATCCTCATCAGCACATCTATCACTCCAGTGTTAATGCTAAATTGTAATTATTTTGCCTCTATGGCCTATTTATTGCCTTACCTCCCTACTCTTCAACATTTGCGCACACACTGTACATATATTTTTCTATTGTGTTATTGACTGTACGTTTGTTTATGTGTAACTCTGTTGTCGTGTCTCTGGCTATGCCGGATTAAGTGATATGACATGCTATTCTATAAAATAATTTCTCTGTAATTAATATTACCTGATTAAGCTAATCGGGTTAATGTAATTGACTAGAAAGTCGGGGCACCACGAAATAATGTTTATAGAGCTGTTATCTCCCGAATACACTCTTAAAGACCTGGTAATCTTTTACATCAATAGCAGTCAATGTTTAATCGTCACTTTATTCAGTCTCATCTAAAAGTTGTAAATTCTTGGTTATCTTCACAAACCCTGGCTTACAAGTTGAATCAGTAATACAAAATTTGGTTTAATTATTTATTTACTAAATACCTAACTAATCACTCAGAATTACATCTACACAGAATGGATCATACATTGATTACAAGTTATGTCATAAAGAAAACGTCCCTGGTGGACGGAACATATACGACGGCTGGTTACACCAAGAGAGGGGGTTGGGTTTGAGTGAAAGAGCGGGAAGACTGAGTAACAAAGGGAGAAGCTATGCTATCGTAAATACAGAATCTTTTGCATTCTAAATAACCGCCCATTTGAAAAAGGAAAATGCAATAAATACTTACTCTAAGCTGCGCTTCGGTAGATTGGTCGTAGATGGTAGGCCGGGTTGTCCTTTGAAGAATGTCTGGTGGTAGAACAGATACTTTGTAGTATCGTTGTGTTAGACTGGATACGTTGTCCGTCCTTTCCTAGCCCACGTTTACAGCGACTGCTGCTAACTCAACGGCTAGAAGGTATCACTTCTGGAGTGAATAAGAGTGAAAAGTTCATACCAAGTTGCCATACTTTTAAGTAGAGGTCGACCAATTATGATTTTTCAACACCGATACTGATTATTGGAGGACCAAAAAAAAGCCGATGCCGATTTCTTTTCTTTTTTTCTTTATTTGTAATAATGACAATTACAACAATACTGAATGAACACTTATTTTAACTTAATATAATACATCAATAAAATCAATTTAGCCTCAAATAAATAATGAAACATGTTCAATTTGGTTTAAATAATGCAGAAACAAAGTGTTGGAGAAGAAAGTAAAAGTGCAATATGTGCCATGTAAAAAAGCTAACGTTTAAGTTCCTTGCTCAGAACATGAGAACATATGAAAGCTGGTGGTTCCTTTTAACATGAGTCTTCAATATTCCCAGGTAAGATGTTTTGGGTTGTAGTTATTATAGGAATTATATAACTATTTCTCTCTATACGATGTATATTTCATATACCTTTGACTATTGGATGTTCTTATAGGCACTTTAGTATTGCCAGTGTGACAGTATAGCTTCCGTCCCTCTCCTCGCTCCTACCTGGGCTCAAACCAGGAACACATCGACAACAGCCACCCTCGAAGCAGCGCTACCCATGTAGAGCAAGGGAAACAACTACTCCAAGTCTCAGAGCGAGTGACGTTTGAAACGTTATTAGCACGCACCCGGCTAACTAGCTAGCCATTTCACATCGGTTACACCAGCCTCATCTTGGGAGTTGACAGGCTTGAAGTCATAAACAGCGCAATGCATTGCAAAGGGCTGTTTGAATGAATGCTTACCAGCCTGCTGCTGCCTACCATCGCTCAGTCAGACTGCTCTATCAAATCATAGACTTAATTATAACATAATAACACACAAATACGAGCCTTAGGTCATTAATATGGTCGAATCCGGAAACTATCATCTCGAAAACAAAACGTTATTCCTGTTACATTGCACAATCGTCAATGTTATGTCATAATTACGTAAAATTCTGGCAAATTAGTTCGCAACAAGCCAGGCGGCCCAAACTGTTGCATATACCCTGACTGCGTGCAATGAACGCAAAATGACACAATTTCACCTGGTTAATATTGCCTGCTAACCTGGATTTCTTTTAGCTAAATATGCAGGTTTAAAAATATATACTTCTGTGTATTGATTTTAAGAAAGGCGTTGATGTTTATGGTTAGGTACAGTCGTCCAACGATTGTGCTTTTTTCGCAAATGAACGCTTTTGTTAAATCATCCCATGTTTGGCCAAGTCGGCTGTCTTTTGTTAGGAAGAAATAGTCTTCACAGTTCGCAACGAGCCAGGCGGCCCAAACTGCTGACTCTGTTTGCAAGAGAAGTGACACATTTTCCCTAGTTAAAATAAATTCATGTTAGCAGGCAATATTAACTAAATATGCAGGTTTAAAAATATATACTTGTGTATTGATTTTAAGAAGGGCATTGATGTTTATGGTTGGAGCAACGTGTACCTAAGCGATTATATGCAACGCAGGACAGGCTAGATAAACTAGTAATATCATCAACCATGTGTAGTTAACTAGTGATTATGATTGATTGATTGTTTTTTTATAAGATAAGTTTCATGCTAGCTAGCAACTTACCTTGGCTTCTTACTGCATTCGCGTAACAGGCAGGCTCCTCGTGGAGTGCAATTTAAAGCAGGTGGTTAGAGCGTTGGACTAGTTAACGTAAGGTTGCAAGATTGAATCCCTGAGCTGACAAGGTAAAAATCTGTCGTTCTGCCCCTGAACAAGGCAGTTAACCCACCGTTCCTAGGCCGTCATTGAAAATAAGAATGTGTTCTTAACTGACTTGCCTAGTTAAAGGTCTAAAAAAATAAAAATCGGCCAAATCGGCATCCAAAAATACCAATTTCCGATTGTTATGAAAACTTGAAATCGGCCCTAATTAATCGGCCATTCCGATTAATCGGTCGACCTCTACTTTTAAGCTCATGTTATTCTGGCTGGTGTAGTCGAAATTCATCCTTTTGTCGTGTAGGTCGTCACCTTCACATTGAAATTCGATGCCAATTGCATAGGTTCTTGATGATGTTGGCGTAGTTCTGTAGGTGGTCTTTGTCCTTTCAACTTATATAGGATTGGTAGAGAGGGCCGTGTTTCATAGTTTACAACCACTGTCTGTTCACATGGGCGGGGCCACTGAGTTGGCAGAGTTTACTCTATGACAAACTGTTCTCTCATTAAAGGTAAACTTCTCCTTAATGCAACCACTGTGTCAGATTTCAAAAAAGCTTTACGGCGAAAGCACACCATGCGATAATCTGAGTACAGCGCTCAGCCACCAAAACAAGCCATACAGATACCCGCCATGTTGTGGAGTCAACAAAAGTCAGAAATGGCGTTATAAATATTCACTTACCTTTGATCTTCATCGGAATGCACTCCCAGGAAAATGATCGTCCCAATAAGTGCAAACCAGAAGGGATGGTGTATCGCTGCAGAATGCTGTAGTTGCCATTCTGGTTTAGTGTGCCTTGAATTCTAAATAAACCACAGACCGTGTCACCAGCAAAGCAACCCTACACCATCACACCTCCTCCTCCATGCTTCACGGTGGGAACCACACATGCAGAGATCATCCGTTCACCTACTCTGCATCTCACAAAGACACAGCAGTTGGAACCAAAAATCTCACATTTGGACTCATCAGACCAAAGGACAGATTTTCACCGTTCTAATGTCCATTGCTCGTGTGTCTTGGCCCAAGCAAATCTCTTTTTGGTGTCCTTTAGTAGTGGTTTCTTAGTAGCAATTTGACCTTGAAGGCCTGATTTTCACACAGTGTCCTCTGAACAGTTGATGTTTAGATGTGTCTGTTACTTGAACTCTATGAAGCATTTATTTGGGCTGAAATTTCTGAGGCTGGTAGCTCATTTTATTTTGGTATTTTATTAGGATCCCCATTAGCTGTTGCAAAAGCAGCAGCTACTCTTCCTGGGGTCCACACAAAACATGAAACATGACATAATACAGAACATTAATAGACAAGAACAGCTTAAGGACAGAACTACATGCATTTTTTTTAAAGGCACACGTAGCCTACATATCAATCAATACATACATCGCATACATACATACATACATACATACTACCCCGGTCAAATAGGGGTGAGACGTTGTGCTGTGAGGTGTTGCTTTATGTGTTTTAACCAGGTTTGCTGTTTATTTGAGCAATATGAGATGGAAGTGAGTTCCATGCAATAATGGCTCTATATAATACTGTACGCTTTCTTGAATTTGTTCTGGATTTGGTGACTGTGAAAAGACCCTGGTAGCATGTCTGGTGGGGTAAGTGTGTGTGTGCAGAGCTGTGTGTAAGTTGACTATGCAAACAATTTGGAATTTTCAACACAATGTTTCTTATAAACAGAAGTGATGCAGTCACTCTCCTCAACTCTTAGCCAAGAGAGACTGGCCTGCATAGTATTTATATCAGCCCTCCTGATTACAATGAAGAGCAAGACGTGACGCTCTGTTCTGGGCCAGATGCAGCTTAACTAGGTCTTTCCTTGCAGCACTGGACCACACGACTGGACAATAATAACGATTAGACAATACTTGAGCCAGCAAAACTTTGCTTTTTGGAGTGTTGTGTCAAATCAGCATCTCTTTATTACAGACAGAACTCTCCCCGTCTTCACAACCATTGAATCTATATGTTTTGACCATGACAGTTTACATTCTAAGGTAATGCCAAGTAATTTAGTCTCCTCAACTTGTTCAACAGCCACACCATTCATTACCAGATTCAGCTGAGGGCTAGATCTTAGGGAATGATTTGTACCAAATACAATGCTCTTAGTTTTAGAGATGTTCAGGACCAGTTTATTACTGGCCACCTATTCCAAAACAGATTGCAACTCTTTAAGGGTTTCAGTGACTTCATTAGCTGTATTTGCTGATGCGTATATGGCTGAATCATCAGCATACATGGACACGCATGCTTTGTTTAATGCCAGTGGCAGTTCATTGGTAAAAATAGAAAAGAGTAGAGGGCCTAGAGAGCTGCCCTGCGGTACACCACATTTGACATGTTTGACATTAGAGAAGCTTCCATTAAAGAACACCCTTTGAGATCTATTAGATTGCCATATCGTGAATTCAGAGCTGAGGTTAAAGCCATAACAAGTTTTTTTCAACAACTGGTTATGGTCAATAATATCAAAGGCTGCACTGAAATCAGGCAGTACAGCTCCCACAATCTTCCTATTATAAATGTCTTTCAACCAATCATCAGTCATTTGTGTCAGTGCAGTACATGTTGAGTGCCCTTCTCGATAAGCATGCTGAAAGTCTGTTGTTAATTTGTTTACAGAGAAATAGCATTGTATTTGGTCAAACACAATTTTTTTCTAACAGTTTGCTAAGAGCTGGCAGCAAGCTTATAGGTCTGCTGTTAGAACTAGTAAAGATCGCTTTACCACTCTTGGGTAGCAGAATTACTTTGGCTTCCCTCCAGGTCTGAAGACAAACACTTTCTTCTAGGCTCAGATTAAAGACATGACAGATGGGAGTGGCTATAGAGTCAGCTACCATCCTCAGTAGCTTTCCATCTAAGTTGTCAATGCCAGGAGGTTTGTCATTATTGATCGATTACAATTTTCCCATCTCTCCCACACTAACTTTACATAATTCAAACTTGCAATGCTTTTCTTTCATTATTAGTTTTTTTATGCATGAATACGATGGATCACTGTTCGTTGTTGGCATTTCCTGCCTAAGTTTGCCCACTTTGCCAATGAAGTAATCATAAAAATAACTGGCAACATTAAATGGTTTTGTGATGAATAAGATATCTGATTTGATGAAAGATGGCGTTGAATGCCTTTCTGCCCATAATTTCATTTAAAGTACAAGTTTTTTCCATCATTCTTTATATAATTGATTTTGGTTTCATAATACAGTTTCTTATTCTTTTTGTTGAGTTTAGTCACAATTTCAGCCAGTCAAATGTGCAGCCAGACTTAGTGGCCACTCCTTTTGCTCCATCTCTTTCAACCATACAGTTTTTCAATTCCTCATCAATCCATGGAGCCTTAATAGTTCTAACGGTCAGTTTCTTAACAGGTGAACGTTTATCAATAATTGGAAGAAGCAATTTCATAAATTCATTAGGTGAAATGTCTGGATGCTCCTCATTTATCACATCAGACCAACAAATATTTTTAACATCATCCACATAAGTCGCAGCAAATTATTTTGTATAAGCTCTTATACACTATTTTAGGCCCAGCTGTTGGAACTTTGGCTTTCCTGGATATTGTGATCACTGCATCCAATGGGTATGGATACAGCTTTAGAACAAACCCAGACAGGAAGACCACGTCAGTGACTCAACCCACTCGAGTGATCCCAGTGGAAGGAGGGGAACCGGCCAGGCAGAGACAGCAAGGGCGGTTCGTTGCTCCAGCCTTTCCGTTCACCTTCACACCCCTGGGCCAGACTACACTTAATCATAGGACCTACTGAAGAGGCGAGTCTTCAGTAAAGACTTAAAGGTTGAGACTGAGTCTGCGTCTCTCACATGGGTAGGCAGACCATTCCATAAAAATGGAGCTCTATAGGAGAAAGCCCTGCCTCCAGCTGTTTGCTTAGAAATTCTAGGGACAATTAGGAGGCCCGCGTCTTGTGACCGTAGCGTACATGTAGGTATGTACGGCAGGACCAAATCGGAAAGATAGGTAGGAGCAAGCCCATGTAATGCTTTGTAGGTTAGCAGTAAAACCTTGAAATCAGCCCTTGCCTTAACAGGAAGCCAGTGTAGGGAGGCTAGCACTGGAGTAATATGATCAAATGTTTTGGTTCTAGTCAGGATTCTAGCAGCCGTATTTGGCACTAACTGAAGTTTATTTAGTGCTTTATCCGGGTAGCCGGAAAGTAGAGCATTGCAGTAGTCCAGCCTAGAAGTAACAAAAGCATGGATTAATTTTTCTGCATCATTTTTGGACAGAAGGTTTCTGATTTTTGCAATGTTACGTAGATGGAAAAAAGCTGTCCTTGAAACAGTCTTGATATGTTCTTCAAAAGAGAGATCAGGGTCCAGAGTGACGCCGAGGTCCTTCACAGTTTTATTTGAGACGACTGTACAACCATCCAGATTAATTGTCAGATTCAACAGAAGATCTCTTTGTTTCTTGGGACCTAGAACAAGCATCTCTATTTTGTCCGAGTTTAAAAGTAGAAAGTTTGCAGCCATCCACTTCCTTATGTCTGAAACACAGGCTTCTAGCAAGGGCAATTTTGGGGCTTCACCATGTTTCATTGAAATGTACAGCTGTGTGTCATCCGCATAGCAGTGAAATTTAACATTTATGTTTTCGAATGACATCCCAAGAGGTAAAATATATAGTGAAAACAATAGTGGTCCTAAAAAGGAACCTTGAGGAACACCGAAATTTACAGTTGATTTGTCAGAGGACAAACCATTCACAGAGACAAACTGATATCTTTCCGACAGATAAGATCTAAACCAGGCCAGAACTTGTCCATGTAGACCAATTTGGGTTTCCAATCTCTCCAAATGAATGTGCTGATCGATGGTATCAAAAGCAGCACTAAGATCTAGGAGCACGAGGACAGATGCAGAGCCTCGGTCTGACGTCATAAAAGGTAATTTACCACCTTCACAGGTGCAGTCTCAGTGCTATGATGGGGTCTAAAACCAGACTGAAGCGTTTCGTATACATTGTTTGTCTTCAGGAAGGCAGTGAGTTGCTGCGCAACAGCTTTTTCTACAATTTTTGAGAGGAATGGAAGATTCGATATAGGCCGATTTTAGTTTTTTTTATAATTTTTGGGTCAAGATTCGGCTTTTTCCAGAGGCTTTATTACTGCCACTTTTAGTGAGTTTGGTACACATCCGGTGGATAGAGAGCCGTTTGTTATGCTCAACATAGGAGGGCCAAGCACAGGAAGCAGCTCTTTCAGTAGTTTAGTTGGGATAGGGTCCAGTATGCAGCTTGAAGGTTTAGAGGCCATGATTATTTTCATCATTGTGTCAAGAGATATAGTACTAAAACACTTTAGTGTCTCCCTTGATCCTAGGTCCTGGCAGAGTTGTACAGACTCAGGACAACGGAGCTTTGGAGGAATACGCAGATTTAAAGAGGAGTCCGTAATTTGCTTTCTAATGATCATGATCTTTTCCTCAAAGAAGTTCATGAATTCATTACTGCTGAAGTGAAAGCCATCCTCTCTTGGGGAATGCTGTTTTTTTAGTTAGCTTTGCGACAGTATCAAAGAAATTTCGGATTGTTCTTATTTTCCTCAATTAAGTTGGAGAAATAGGATGATCGAGCAGCAGTGAGGGCTCTTCGATACTGCACGGTACTGTCTTTCCAAGCTAGTCGGAAGACTTCCAGTTTGGTGTGGTGCCATTTCCGTTCCAATTTTCTGGAAGCTTGCTTCAGAGCTCGTGTATTTTCTGTATACCAGGGAGCTAGTTTGTTATGACAAATGTTTTTCGTTTTTAGGGGTGCAACTGCATCTAGGGTATTGCGCAAGGTTAAATTGAGTTCCTCAGTTAGGTGGTTAATTGTTTTTTGTCCTCTGACGTCCTTGGGCAGGCAGAGGGAGTCTGGAAGGGCATCAAGGAATCTTTGGGTTGTCTGAGAATTTATAGCATGACTTTTAATGCTCCTTGGTTGGGGTCTGAGCAGATTATTTGTTGCGATTGCAAACGTAACAAAATGGTGGTCCGATAGTCCAGGATTATGAGGAAAAACATTAAGATCCACAACATTTATTCCATGGGACAGAACTAGATCCAGAGTATGACTGTTGCAGTGAGTTGGTCCAGAGACATGTTGGACAAAACCCACTGAGTCGATGATGGCTCCGAAAGCCTTTTGGAGTGGGTCTGTGGACTTTTCCATGTGAATATTAAAGTCACCAAAAATTAAAATATTATCTGCGATGACTACAAGGTCCGATAGGAATTCAGGGAACTCAGTGAGGAACGCTGCATATGGCCCAGGAGGCCTGTAAACAGTAGCTATAAAAAGTGATTGAGTAGGCGGCATAGATTTCATGACTAGAAGCTCAAAAGACGAAAAAGTCGTTGTTGGGGGGGGTTTTTAAATTGAAATTTGCTATCGTAAATGTTAGCAACACCTCCGCCTTTGCGGGATGTGCGGGGGATATGGTCACTAGTGTAACCAGGGGGTGAGGCCTCATTTAACACAGTAAATTCATCAGGCTTAAGCCATGTTTCAGTCAGGCCAATCACATCAAGATTATGATCAGTGATTAGTTCATTGACTATAACTGCCTTGGAAGTGAGGGATCTAACATTAAGTAGCCCTATTTTGAGATGTGAGGTATCACAATCTCTTTCAATAATGACAGGAATGGAGGAGGTCTTTATTCTAGTGAGATTGCTAAGGCGAACACCGCCATCTTTCATTTTTCCCAACCTAGGTCGAGGCACAGACACGGTCTCAATGGGGATAGCTGAGCTGACTACACTGACTGTGCTAGTGGCACACTCCCCTAAGCTGGCAGGCTGGCTAACAGCCTGCTGCCTGGCCTGCACCCTATTTCATTGTGGAGCTAGAGGAGTTAGAGCCCTGTCTATGTTCGTAGATAAGATGAGAGCACCCCTCCAGCTAGGATGGAGTCCGTCACTCCTCAACAGGCCAGGTTTGGTCCTGTTTGTGGGTGAGTCCCAGAAAGAGGGCCAATTATCTACAAATTCTATCTTTTGGGAGGGTCAGAAAACCGTTTTCAACCAGCGATTGAGTTGTGAGACTCTGCTGTAGAGCTCATCACTCCCCCTAACTGGGAGGGGGCCAGAGACAATTACTCGATGCCGACACATCATTCTAGCTGATTTACACACTGAAGCTATGTTGCGCTTGGTGACCTCTGACTGTTTCATCCTAACATCGTTGGTGCCGACGTGGATAACAATATCTCTATACTCTCTACACTCGCCAGTTTTAGCTTTAGCCAGCACCGTCTTTAGATTAGCCTTAACGTCGGTAGCCCTGCCCCCTGGTAAACAGTGTTTGATCGCTGGATGATTCGTTTTAAGTCTAATACTGTGGGTAATGGAGTCGCCAATCACTAGGGTTTTCAATTTGTCAGAGCTAATCGTGGGAGGCTTCGGCGTCTCAGACCCCATAACGGGAGGAGTAGAGACCAGAGAAGTCTCGGCCTCTGACTCCGACTCGCTTAATGGGGAGAACCGGTTGAAAGTTTCTGTCGGCTGAATAAGCGACACCGGTTGAGCATTCCTACAGCGTTTCCCTCCAGAAGCCATGAGAAAGTTGTCCGACTGCGGGGACCGTGCGAGGGGGTTTATACTAACGTTACTATCTGTACTTACAGACGCCGTTTCATCCTTTCCTACACTGAAATTGCCCTTGCCTAACGATTGCGTCTGAAGCTGGGCTTGCAGCACAGCTATCCTCGCCGTAAGGCGATCGTTCTCCTGTATATTATGAGTACAACGACTGCAATTAGAAGGCATCATGTTAATGTTACTTAGCTTCGGCTGTTGGAAGTCCTGACGAACCATGTCCAGATAAAAGCTCCGGAGTGAAAAAGTTGAATGAAAAAAGTTGAGTGAGGGGAAAAACTAAAAATATAAACGGTAATCAAAAAGTAAAAACCGTGAAGTTGTCAGGTAGCAAAGTAAGATTGGCAACAAAACGCACAGCAGCATGTAAACAAGTCTGCAAGTTGTGACCGGAAACAGGAAACAGTTTCCAATCACAGCCAGTTGTGATACAGCATGGAATCAAACCAGGGTCTGTAGTAACGCCTCTAGCACTGCGATGCAGTGCCTTAGACCGATGCGCCACTCGGGAGCCCCAGTAGGTAGGTTGATTAATAACCTGAACCAGATTACAGGCACTGGTTACGGTAAGAAGCTTCCTCTTGAGCGGACAGCTTGATGAAAACCAGTCAATATTCAGGTACCCAAGAAAGTAGACCTTTCTGTTTACATCACATACACTATCAAGCCTGTCACACATATTATTTAGATACTGACTGTTTGAACTTGGTGACCTCTAGCAACACCCCCAAAAAAAGCTTTAGATGTGCCAAGTGAACCTGCAACCACAACACTTCAATAACACTTGACATAAGATCTTCTCTAAGCATTACAGGGATATGGCTCTGTGTATACATACAGCAACATCTCACCCATAAGCATTTCTGTCTTCTATAGATGTTATATCCTTGTATTGCTACTACTGAATTATCTAAGTGAGTTTCAGAAATTGATAATATATGAATGTTAGCAAGTTATTGATTTCATGAACCTTATTTCTAAGGCTACATATATTAATATGAGCTATTTTCAGTCCTTTCCTGGGTAGCTTATCAGAGATAGACATAATGTGGAAAAGAGCAAAGAAAGCAAGAGAAAAATAGGGTGGACAATGAGCCTGTAAGCAATGTCCCCACGCGCTCTCCCAGCTTTCATGGCTGGGATCAGTTCTTTCCTCTTCTGGCACACAGCTTCAGGATAGTCCTCGTTGAGGAAGATATCATTTCCTCGAGTTCTTGGCTCTTTCCAGAACAGCTACCTTGTCCTTGAACCTCAGGAACTTGAACACTGCGGTGGTGGGATTTCCGGGCCGGTGGTGGGATTTCCAGTCCTGTGGGCGCGCTTCACTTCAATCTTCCTGTGGTCCATCTTCAATTTCTCAGATATCATTTCCCTCACTGTGTCCTCAAACTCCATCCAGGTCTCATGTGGAGATTCTGCAATTACGTTCACAACCACGTGGTTCCACCTTGATTGTCCCTCAATGATTCATCTGTCATTGTTATTGTTGATTCACATACAGAACTGATGTCCTCTCTCAATGTCATCTTGCCGTTCTCTTGTTTCAACTCATCGAACTGACCCTGGGACAACCACAAACTGTTCTTCAGGTCCTGGACCTCGTCAAATATTTTAGTAGTTGAATCCACCGTTTTGGACAAAACACTTGAAGCTATTTTCTTGTTGTAACAACTGCTTGTAGAACTCTTTGTTCATTTAAAAGATCCTTCATGTGTGATAGACACCACTGTCCTCAGTCTATGTCATGGTAGCTAGCAACGTAGGTTACGCTGTTACTCCTCGTAGTTCCAGGAAGAGTATTTGTCCTCTGCAGCAGAGGTAACTCTGTGTCTTCCTTTCCTGTGGCAGTCCTCATGAGAGCCAGCTTCATCATAGCACTTGATAGTTTTTGCGACTGCACTTGAAGAAACTTTCAACGTTTTTGAAATTTTCCATATTGACTGACCTTCATTTCTTAAAATAATGATGGACTGTCGTTTCTCTTTTCTTATTTGAGCTGTTCTTGCCATAATATGGACTTGGTCTTTTACGAAATAGGGATATCTTCTGTATATCACCCCTACCTTGTCACAACACAACTGATTTGGCTCAAGCACATTAAGGAAAGTTTTATCAAGGCACACCTGTTAATTGAAATGCATTCCAGGTGACTACCTCATGAAGCTGGTTGAGAGAATGCCAAGAATGTGAAAAGCTGTCATCAAGGTAAAGGGTGGCTACTTTGAAGGATCTCAAATATATTTTGATTTGTTTACCACTTTTTTGGGTTACTACATGATTCCATATGTGTTATTTCATAGTTTTGATGTCTTCACTATTAGTCTACAATGTAGAAAATATTTAAAATAAAGAAACCCTTCAATGAGTAGGTGCGTCCAAACTTTTGACTGGTACCGTCTCAACTCAGACAGATCCAGTTCAGATTTTTATTTAGAATGGAAAATTAGTTAATGCAACAAATGTTAGTGCATTGACCCAAATCACATCGATTCGTTCCTCTAATCAAACCAAATTGTTTCATTAGTGACTGAATTGTATCATATTGGAGCCCATGTATCTACACTGAACAAAAATAAACACAACATGCAACATTTTCTAAGATTTTACTGAGTTACAGTTCATATGAGGAAATCAGTCAATTTAAATAAATTCATTAGGCCCTAATCTATGGATTTCACATGAATGGGAATACAGATACAGTGTTTGGAAAGTATTCAGACCCCTTGACTTTTTACACATTTTATTACATTACAGCCTTATTCTAAAATGGATGAAACATTTTTCCCCCTCATCAATCTACACACAATACCCCATAATGACGAAGCAAAATCAGGTTTTTAGAAATGCTAGCAAATGTATTAAAAATAAAAAGCATACCTTATTTACATAAGTATTCAGACCCTTTGCTATGAGACTCTGAAGTTGAGCTCAGGTGCATCCTGTTTTCATTGATCATCCTTGATGTTTCTACAACTTAATTGGAGTCCACCTGTGGTAAATTCAATTGATTGGACATGATTTGTAAAGGCACATACCTGTCTTATATAAGGTCCCACAGTTTACAGTGCATGTCAGAGCAAAAATCAATCCGTGAGGTCAAAGGAATTGTCTGTAGAGCTCTGAGACAGGATTGTATCGTGGCACAGATCTGGGGAAGGGTACCAAAACATGTCTGCACCATTGAAGGTCCCCAAGAACACAGTGGCCTCCATCATTCTTAAATGGAAAAAGTTTGGAACCACCAAGACTCTTCCTAGAGCTGGCCGCCCGGCCAAACTGAGCCATCGGGGGAGAAGGGCATTGGTCAGGGAGGTGACCAAGAACCCAACGGTCGCTCTGACAGAGCCCAGAGTTCCTCTGTGGAGATGGTTGTCCTTCTGGAAGGTTCTATCATCTCTGCAGCACTCCACCAATCAGGCCTTTATGGCAGAGTGGCCAGACGGAAGCCACTCCTCAGTAAAAGGCATATGACAGCCCGCTTGGAGTTCGCCAAAAGGCACCTAAAGGACTCTCAGACCAAGAGAAACAAGATTCTCTGGTCTGATAAAACCAAGCTTGAGCTATTTGGCTTGAATACCAAGCGTCACATCTGGAGGAAACCTGGCACCATCCCTACGGTGAAGCATGGTAGTGGCAGCATCATGCTGTGGGGATGTTTTTCAGCAGCAGGGACTGGGATGCTAGTCAGGATCGAGGGGAAATATGAACGGAGCAAAGTACAGAGAGATCCTTGTTGAAAACCTGCTCAGGACCTCAGACTGGGGCCAAGGTTCACCTTCCAACAGGACAATAACCCTAAGCGCACACGCCAAGACAATGCAGGAGTGGCTTCGAGACAAGTCTCTGAATGTCCTTGAGTGGCCCAGCTAGAGCCCACACTTGAACCCGATCTAACAACTCTGGAGAGACCTGAAAATAGCTGTGCAGCGACGCTCCACATCCAGGTGGGCTCCCCAAATACAGGTGTGCCAAGCTTGTAGCGTCATACCCAAGAAGACTCAAGGCTGTAATCCCTGCCAAAGGTACTTCAACAAGGTACTGAGTAAAGAAATGGGGTGTGTAGATTGTTTGAAAAATAATAATAAAAAGGCTGTAACAAAATGTGGAAAGTCAATGGGTCTGAATACTTAACGAATGCACTGTATGCATCTTTGTCACACATACCTTTAAAAAAAAAGGTAGGGACGTGGATCAGAAAATCAGTCAGTATATGGTGTGACCACCATTTGCCTCATGCAGCGCGACACATCTCCTTTGCATTGAATTGATCAGGCGGTTTATTGTGGACTGTGAAATGTTGTCCCACTCCTCTTCAATTACTGCACGAAGTTGCTGGATATTGGCGGGAACTGGAACACGCTGTCAATCCAGAGCATCCCAAACATGTTCTATGCATGTTATGTCTGAGTATGCAGGCCATGGAAGAACTGGGACATTTTCAGCTTCCAGGAATTGTGAACTGATCCTTGCAACATGGGCTGTGCATTATCATGCTGACACATGAGGTGATGGCATTGGATGAATGGCACAACATTGGGCCTCAGGATCTTGTCACGGTATCTCTGAGCATTCAAACTCCCATCGATAAAATGCAATTGTGTTCATTGCCCGTAGTTTATGCCTGCCCATGTCATAACTACACCGCCACCATGGGGAACTCTGTTCACAACATTGACATCAGCAAACCGCTTGCCCACATGACGCCATACTGCCCGGTACCATTGAAGCCGGGATTCATGTGTGAAGAGCACACTTCTCCAGCATGCCAGTGGCTATCGAGGTGAGCATTTGCCCACTGAAATAAGTTACAACACTGAACTGCAGTCAGGTCAAGACCTGGTGAGGACGACGAGCACGCAGATGAGCTTCCCTGAGATGGTTTCTGACAGTTTGTGCAGATATTCTTCGCTTGTGCATACCCAGTTTCATCAGCTGTCCAGGTGACTGGTCTCAGACGACCCCACAAGTGAAGACGATGGATGTTGAGGTCCTGGGGTTGCATGGTTACACGTGGTCTGCGGTTGTGAGGCTGGTTGGACGTACTGCCAAATTCTCTAATGACATTGGAGGCGGCTTATGGTAGAGAAATTAACATTAAATTCTCTGGTGGAATTTCCAGCAGCCAGCATGCCAATTGTACTCTCCCTCAAAATTTGAGACATCTGTGGCATTGTGTTGTGACAACTGCACATTTTAAAGTGGCCTTTTATTGTCCCCAGCACAAGGTGCACCTGTGTAATGATCATGCTGTTTAATCGGCTTCTTGATATGCCACACCTGTCAGGTGGATGGATTTTCTTGGCAAAGGAGAAATGCTCACTAAAGGGATGTAAACAAATTTGTGTACAACATGATTTAGAAATAAGCTTTTTGTGCATATGGAACATTTCTGGGAACATTTCTTTTTTTATTTAAGCGCATGAAACATGGGACCAACACTTTACATGTTGCATTTATATTTTTGTTCAGTGTAGAGACTTATTGTATCTTCTTGAACGTGAAAGATTCACATTCCTAGTACTCACCTTCTGGCACTCATCCCTGTATCCAAGTTGGTAGTAGTCCTGCATATACAAACATTTCAGGTGAAAGAAAAGTTATCATTTAAGCTGCATGAATAACCTCACTGGTCAACATCTTTGACAAATCCCATTCAGAAAGTGTCACATGGCTAGCATTCACATCCTTTACTCAAATTATAGTTTATGGCCTACCTTTTTATGGCCTACCTTTTTGATGCCACATACCAATTTGAAGTTGAAATAACATTAGTTCTCCATCAATGACACATTTGATCAAAATGAATAATTCAGATTTTTTTTTACTTGAATTGATGGAAAGTTCTTTGTAGGTCTATAGATAGATGATGATTGCAGTTGGAAACCGTAAACAATTCCATCAGGAAAAATTAGTGTCCCTAAGTGTATGCTTAACCAACTATAAAACACATTTCAATTACAGGTTGCCAAGACGACAAGCTGTCAAGGACTTTCTTCAGGAGCAGCATACTCTTCCACTATAACCATGAACTATTTTCATTTAGTGTGTTGTGAAATGCTTTTTTATATTGACTATTGTAATAAAAGTAACAGTTCTAATGTAGTGACTTGAAGATGTGTTATTTGTAAATTAGTATTTCCCTCAGAACTTTTCAGCCCTATTAGTAATGGTTGATTGAAGTATACAGTAGAAGCCAGTGATATTAGCAGCACTGTGCCAAGTGGAATGCATTCAGAATTCAACTGATTTTCTTCTATTAAAGTTATTTAATACAAACCAATCTTAGTCTCATTCTTAGACAAAACATCAATCAACATATTGGTTTTACTTGGAAGTTGCTTTGTTTTAAAATCAGCCTGAATGCCCTGAACCTATCCTATGGGCCTCTTGCAGATGTGCCTCCTTTAAGGTGTGTATCAGGATAGTGTTGCCCTAGAGCCCTCAAACTCAACTCTGGACCTCAAAGCCATTTCCACTGCATTTTTTCATTGTTCCCCTCTAATCAGGGACTAATTTAGACCTGGGACACCAGGTGTGTGCAATTAATGATCAGATAGAAGAGAAACGAAACAGGCTCCAGACCTTGTATAACCCTGCCCTTGAGGAGATCTTGACTGAAGAACTCTCAGCTACAACCGAGGCGGCCAGCACAATCAGACCCTAACACCATGTCCCACCTGACATCTCACCTCATCCACATGGGGATGTTGGCCTACTCTATAATTGGGATGATAATAATAATTTTCCTAGGACTCTTTATTCAAATGCTTGTAAAAAGACGCATAAAAGGACATGTTCTCCATACTTTCTACAAGATCATCTTGGTTTACCATATAACAATGGTAAAGAAATAATAATTTAAGTGCCAACAGCATTAAAACAATTAAACTTGGAAAAATGTTATGTGAGGCGGAGTGAAGAAAGAAAGAGTTCTGTAGTTCAATATATGGGCAGGTAAAGTCTGATAGAGCAGAGGATTAAACCTGCCTTCTAGTCATTACATTTAGGTAGAACTAGAGGGTAGAGGCTGACTTAGAATGTAAAATCTGCCTCAGCCAAACGTATCCCTCTGAGATTTGTTATATTTTGTCCAGAGGCAACTCCATGTTCTTATACCTATGAGGAGGGCAAAACAATGTGAGAGATGATGCACAATATTAATAACTGGATAAAAATATATGAATTTCAATTGCATGTGAAGGCATTGAGGTGTCAGTGTTTGATGCACATACAGTGTCATATTTCAGACCTGTGTGTGCCCTCACCAGGCAATGCTGATTCATGGGTCCAGGTAAGTTGAGTTTGGAGGTGCCCAGGGGAATCTGCTTGTTCTCCTGTCTGGGGCCTGAACCTACATCTTCATAAGATGCTTCTCACAACGCTGCACAGCCTTCTTACGCTCCACCACCCTAAACACACACACAGAAAGGAGTGTTCAGTCAGGATATCATCTTCCCTTTATGAGCAATAATATTCCGTCTGTCTGCTACCAGTAAGGGCCACTCATGCCTTCAGCTTGCCGTCTGAGCTGTGAGCTTTGACCTCCTTGGACAGCTTCAGCTCACTCTTGGCCAGGGCCAACTGCTTCCATTGCCGTCAATCTGGAAGTGTTAAATGAAGAGAGAAGACAGACTGAAGTAAATGTTGAGCTAAAATAGGACATGACAACGTATGACCACTTTTTGTCTCTGTATCAAATATCTGTTGATCCCTTCACCTTGGACTGGAGGTTGGCCTTAGACTGACCAAAGGTCTTTGGCGGCGCCCGCTGGTGGTTACACAGAACTGCAACCGCTCTGTTGGCCCTGTTGTAGGAGAGCAGCTTCTCTGCCGGGTTCTGTCACTGTGGAGCAACATGGGAATAAAGGAATATGAATGGTGTTAATACAGATATGTAAACAATAAGTGACTAAGATCAAATCAAATTGTACTAGTCACATGCACTGAATACAACAGGTGTAGACCTTACAGTAAAATGCTTCCTTACGAGCCCCTAACCAACAATGCAGTTTATGGATAAGAATAATAAATAAAAGTAACAAGTAATTAAAGAGCAGCAGTAAAATAACAATAGCGAGACTATATACAGGGTACTGATACAGAGTCAATGTGCGAGGGCACTGGTTAGTTGAGGTAATATGTACATGTAGGTAGAGTTATTAAAGTGACAATGCATAGATGACAACAGAGAGTAGCAGCGGTGTAAAAGAGGGGCGGGGGGCAATGCAAATAGTCTGGGTAGCCATTTGTTTAGGTGTTCAGGAGTCTTATGGCTTGGGGGTAGAAGCTGTTTAGAAGCCTCTTGGACCTAGACTTGGTGCTCCGGTACCGCTTGCCATGCGGTAGCAGAGAGAACAGTCTATGACTAGAGTCTCTGGAGTCTTTGACAATTTCACCTTACCCGGTAATACATGAGCTCACTGGTCATTACAAGATCGAGTGGATGGTTTTAATTCAGGCCATATATACAGAACAGGAGGCAGGAAGCCCTCTTGTCCTTGGTTGTTACCTCAAATATGTAAGGGGGTGGGCTAATGTTTGACCAGACCACCAGGGAGCACTCTTCTGTACCTCCACAGCCCCTCCCCTGGCCCATCTACTCCTCCCCCATCCAGAGCATCTGCACGTGCACCTGCTTGCCTTTTGAGCACATGCACACATATGATTTAATTGCAGCTTGCTATCCACAATGTAAACAGATTTAATCTCAGTGGCAATCCAGCGAGTGCCACCTCTATCAACAGAAACATCCCACTATGAAGATGGAGGGAGAGGGATACTGGGCCCCAGCAACACAGAGGGACTAACATGCTGAGAAGAAATCAGCGAGCATACTGACTGAACACAGAACATGCTGGGATTGAGAATCACAAGTGTTCTATAGGAATGAATGACTGCTAACATGAAGAGACAGGGCATCAGACACAGATCCATAGTGGGATCTTCCAGGAGTTCTAAACACAGCATTTTCATTCACATACGTTTGAATAGGTTGAGGGGCGTGTGGTAAAATAATGGTATAAACAGGTGCACCTGTAAGGATGGCATGTAAATGTATATGTAGTGTTCGGGGGACATACTGTTGGACGGCTGTCGGAGCTGCTCCTGCACGGTGATGGATACCTTAGCAGTCAGGCCAGGCAGCAGGGAGGGACGACAGCTGCGTATTCAACAAGCCCGCCCGGAGGGAGGAGAGGCAACCACACGTACGCGGGACACGAGGACTGGAACGAGACAGGTGTGAAAAGGTATGTCCTGAAACACTAGATGGCAGTATAGTCCTGAGGTTTTTGAACTGCAGTCAACAAAAAGTGAAAATAGAAAATACTGCCATCATCATTAAAAGTAAGGAGTAGATTAAAAAAGGCCATCTTATTACTTTCCTCTGACTTAAATGCAATTCTAAAAGTATCAGTGTAGGTGTAATCTGCCAAAGACAAGAATTACATTTCCATTAACCACCACCACACAGGACTCTCCTCTCCAATAACAAGATATGCTTGGAGGTTAAGAGCAGGGGTCTACAGCTGTAATGACACATACCCCAACATAATTGCATGGGCGTCACATAGGCGTGTATAGATAATTAATTAACCAAAGCAATCCCAGTGAGATCCTACACTACAGTGTTGTGGAGGAAGAGTAAAGGTGATGCTGGTATAATGACAATCTAAAATGTCATCAGACAGACCTGGGACAATCAGGACACACCCTCCCTCCCTCCCCCTCATACAGAGAGGCTGATGGGTGGTGAGAAAGACCTTCCTCCCCTTCAACTCCTTACCCCCTCCGTTCCACACCCACTAGGGGAACCCATTAATCCCAGGATATATCTGCATTCTTTATGAATCTCTGGCCATGTCCCCATGCTTGCATTCTAAATAGTAGGCATTTTATGTATGCGGAAATATAAAGTTTTATAGTATGTGATATTTCAAGAATGCTTTAAATTCCAGGATGTTATATTCATTTCAGCTTGTCATCTAGTAGAATTCGGCTGCACCCTTCTTAGGAAGAGAATAGTCTTTCCAGACTCACATTTGTTTGACAACAGAAGATAATCAGCAGTACCCAAATGAACGAATGGCGTGAATCAACACAATTGTGCATTTGATGGCACATTCTCAGGATGGGTGAGCTCCAGGCGGTGCTATGGTCAGATGACATGAAAACAGAGCTCTTTGGCCACGCACACCAATGGCCATGCACACCAATACCTCATCCCTACTGTAAAATATGATGTTGGATCTTTGATGTTATGGGGCTAATTTTGCTTCCAGTGGTCCTGGGGCCCCTTGTTAAGGTCAACGGCATAATGAATTTTACCAAGTATCAGAACATTTTAGCCAAAACCTTGTTGCCTCTGCCAGGAGGCTGAAACTTGGCCGCAAGTGAATCATCCAGCAAGACAATAACCCCAAGCACACATGCAATTCCACAAAGAAATGGTTAATTGACCGCAAAATCAACATTTTGCAATGGCCAGCTCGGTCTCTCTGGACTTCAATAGGGCAGTCCGTAAGCGTAGGTGAAGAATATCGAGGATCTGGAAAGCTTCTGTATGGAGGAATGGTCTAAGATCCCTCCCAATGTGTTCTCCAATCTCTTTTTTTTAAAGGCTTAGTGTCCTTATGCTCACAAGGGGAGGGTGCTGGAGCTATGAAAACAAGGGATCCAATCATTTCAGATTTGTTGTATTAAAGGCCCAGTGCAGTAAAGTTGATTTTCCTGTGTTTTAAGTATATTTCCACAAGATGAGGGCAGAATAATACTGTGAAATTGTGAAAATTATGATAATGCCCTTTTAGTGGAAGAGCTGTTTGAAAAGACCGCCTGAAATTTCTGCCCGTTTTGGTGGGATGGAGTTTTGGCCTGTCCTGTGACATCACCAGGTGGTAAATTAGTTAAAAGACCAATAAAAAAGAGAGTTGCAGACCTCTCTGCCAATTACAGCTAATTTTCAGTTTTCCCCTCCCCACTCAGACCATTTGTTGCTTGAGAAAATGCTCTTTGCTAAGAAGCTATTTTTGTTCCTTTTTACCATTTTAATTAAAAGAATCACGGTAAGGTACTTAATTGTTACCAATAAATAATTCTATATTGACATAAAAAACGGCTGCATTGGACCTTTAAATAAAATATCTTGCTCTGAGCAATTGTATTAGTATCAAATATTACAATTGTAAAAAAGAATGTGCATAAAACATAGCTCAGTATTTGTATTATTTATTTTATAAAGTATTTTTTCTAATTTTTCTCATCTTTATCAAAGGATCCAATAATTCCAGACCCCTCTGTACCTCAGCCTGGTCTGGTGGTCAGCTACTGTCACAAGGGTTTGAGAAGTTGGTGGTGGGATGCTAAGAGAATCTCCACATTACACACAGCCTGAATAAATAAAGTTTGAACAAACCATTCTGATCGTACTCACTCAAGTAGCAATGGTGAGTCAGACCTGTACTGTATATGCACACTGACAGTCACACACACTCACACAGACCCTTGTAATGTCCACAACAGGCGGATAAATAAGGTCTCAAGCCCGGCCCAGCTAAACATGGCAGAGGGAAAGCATTCATTAGAGCTTGCACCAATTTCCTCCTGTGGCTGGTGCTTAGACCCTCTCCCAACTTCTGACCTGGCCTTTCAAAGTGTTAATCAGCCCGACTCGGAGCAGCGATTAACATTCCCCCCTCCAACATGCCCCTCCATTTCCTGATGTGCCATAGGTCACGAAGGAGACACCCCCTTCTCTGTCCGTCAACTCCTCCGCCTCTCGCCTCTCAGGAGTGGATCACAAGCATGTAATTTCGCACCAATCATAGCAATAACCTGCCTCACTGCCTGGCGACACCGCCTTACTTCTGCCTGAGGGAACGGTGAAAGGACAGATGATTTATGTATAATCCACCCACCCCTAGATCTGCCTCTTAGCCTTCCCTCTCTCCCTATCAGACACAGGATAGGCTGGGAACATCAGGCTAGAGTAGACTGAGGCTACAGGCAAAAACATAGACAGATGGAGATGGTTCTCTGAGGCTAGATTCACACCTGTGGCTGTTATGGTCACTCACTGGGCTTTACTGTATCTTTAGGCTACAGACATCTACAGCACAGCAACATAGACAACATGCTGTGAGGGATGTTCGTTTACATGTTGAGATAAACAAGTCAGACTGGTTCCCGTGTGACTCACGTTGAGGCGATCAAACAGGTCATTTACAGGCTCCTTATTCTCCATGAAGAGCTTGAGGTTCTTGAACACCTGAATAAACCAAATAAGGTCAAGACCGAGAGAGAGACAGGTTTAAAATCCTACCCTGTCCTAGACCTCCAGACCTCCAGCCCAGACACACAGATGCTCACATCTAGTCTACACACTGATCATGATAGGAGAGCCCAGGGCTGTCTAACCTGCTCCTTCTGCTCACAGGGGAGACAGAGAGTGATGGAGGAAGAAAGATCTGCATCAATTATATTTTCTAAGAAGTCCTGTTTTCTTCCTGCTCTAAATAAACCAGCTAAAATATGCAAGGAACTAATTAAATGGTAACAGATGTGTTGCTTTTTAAAACAGACTGATTTGAATATCCTTGAGCCAATGCTAAATAACTAAATAGGGAAATAAGAGACTTTGATGAATGTGTGAGGATTTAGAAAGATTTATTCCAGACTCAGTGTCTGGAGTGGTGCAACAGAGAACTGATAGCTGATTGATCAACCAATGTGTTGGAGTCATCAGGAAAGACCTGAAAACATGGCAACAATCTGCACTCATCTCAGGCTGTTTATGCATGAACAGATGTCTAAGACACAGCAGTATGCTGGTTCAACATTCAAAATGCTGTTTAGATGATACGCAAAGTGACCGGACACAGACATACACTTCAAAATGCAGATGCTGGCAAGTGTAGATTGGTAAATAGATAATCATGTGATCTGGCTATCCAACACTTTGCATTGCAATTCATCACGCTCTCCCATGGAGCTGGAATGAGAATTCATTCTATTCAATCTGACATTTACCAGCTATCCCTTTCCCTCGGAATAAACAAACAAAAATATTCAGGACACTAATACTAATTCATTGTACCTAATGTGTTGCTTTTAAATACTCATTTCAGAAGTTACACCTTCTGCCAGAAAGCAAAAAACTTTGGCTGTCAGAGGCAATGTTTCCTATTCCTCTTGGAGATGGCATGGCTGAATCATAGAGTCCTGACACCCCCCAGCTAATGTTGTTTAGCCTCATTTTCACACTGACAGACAGCTGCTTGGCAGAAAAGAATGAAATCAGGCGAACATTTAAAAAAAAAATCGCCCTTCATTTTGTTTTTTTGTGGCAGAATTACTTTGACTGACAGACTCAATATTGGGCCTGATGGGATAATCAATTGAAGTGTGAATAGACAATTGTTTGGATACATTTTTCCTTCCTCAATAGTTTCTCTTGAACATGTAAAGCAGTCATTTGGGTTTGAGTGTTGGCATATTCATTCAATTGAAGAGTATTGGAGGAATTACTGCAACATTTTGTTATGAAGAACATCCCTAGAAGTTAAACTCCTTCTGCATAATCACCATCAAATTGATCTGTCAATTATTTCTCTAAAAATTATTATTAAACTACTAACTTTTCATTTGAACTCTTGACTTTAGAAGTTTGAAGTGAGCCTGTTCGAACAGGAGCAAACACTAGTGGTTAAATCAGAGAAATGAAAACGCTGGCAGCGACACAAATTCAATCTAAAATGATGCCCTCCAGGCCCTCCAGGCATGTCTCTCTCCCTGGGGCTCTCTCCCTGTCCTCCACCCCAGGGCACCTACTCTGAGCAGACAGCTCAGTCTGAGGGAGCTGCTGGCCTTGGCTGCGTCTGAAATGGCAGTGCCTGGCCAAAACTAGTGTATGTAAGGAAAGGGAATAGAGTGCCATTTCAGACGCATCCCTTGCATCCCTTGCAACAGCTAGTGGTGCGGAGGCTGTTGGCTACTTACCCTCGGTGACGGGAACCTTATTGTAGTAGCAGATAAAGTCTTTACCCAGGAAGTCAAACTCCACCACACTGTCCTTGTCCTCCAGCGTGTCGTGGAGGGTGATGTGCTCCACCCTCAGGGAGCAACAGCCCACCGTGTCAGCCGTCTCGCCCTTCTCCTGTATTCATAGTTATGTGTTTAGTATTCCACTTCTTCCACAAGTGTCTAACCTGAAGGCTGAAGAAATTTGGCTTGGCCACTAAGATCCTCACAAACTTTTACAGATGCACAATTGAGAGCATCCTGTTAGGCTGTATCACCTCCTGGTACGGCAAATGCATCGCCCGCAACCGCAGGGCTCTCCAGAGGGTGGTGTGGTCTGTCCAACGCATCACCGGGGGCACACTGCCTGCTCTCCAGGACACCTACAGCACCCGATGTCACAGGAAGGACAAAAATATCATCAAGGACATCAACCACCCGAGACACGGCCTGTTCATTCCGCTACCATCCAGAAGGTGAGGTCAGTACAGGTGCATCAAAGCTGGGACCGAGAGACTGAAAAATAGCTTCTATCTCAAGGCCATTGTTAAATAGCCATCACTAGCTGGCTACCACCCAGTTGTTCAACCCTGCATCTTAGAGGCTGCTGCCCCATATAAATAGACATGGAATCACTGTTGACTTTAATAATGGAACACTACTCACTAATAATGTTTACATACTGTTTTACTCATTTTATATGTATTCTATTTTACTGTATTTTAGTCAATGCCACTCTGACATGGCTCATCCTAATATTTATATATTCCATTATTGTACTTTTAGATTTGTGTGTATTGTTATGAACTGTTAGATACTACTCTATTGTTGGAGCTAAGAACACAAGCATTTCGCTACACCCACATTAACATCTGCTAAATATGTGTTGGTGACAAATAACATTTGATTTGATTTGTTAAATGTCTAGTGGAGAGAGGCAGTCAGAAAGGGTGACATTATGTTTGCATAGTAGCGTAGCGCTAGCCAGCGGCTGATTAATTAGCTATCCCCACACAATCTCACTGTTGCCAAGGCCACATTGTCATGGCGACAAACTGTGGAATAACTTAACCTTCAAAATAAAGAACTGGGTGATAAGAGGATGGAGGAGGAATGGTGGAAGGAAGAAGGGAAGAGAGAAGGAGATGTGAGAGTACAAGGATGCTGGGAGCTCAGGAACTAGCTATGTTGATTTTAATGGCCACAAACACACAATGGAGGATTATGATTGGATTATGAGTGAGTGAGTGAGTGAGTGAGTGAGTGAGTGAGTGAGTGAGTGAGTGAGTGAGTGAGTGAGTGAGTGAGTGAGTGAGTGAGTGAGTGAGTGAGTGAGTGAGTGAGTGAGTGAGTGAGTGAGTGAGTGAGTGAGTGAGTGAGTGAGTGAGTGAGTGTGAGAGAGAGAGAGAGAGAGAAGGATGAGGAAGCTGGGGGATGAAGAACCAGAGAATCACAGAAACTAGTACTGGTTCATTTCCCTCTCTGTCAGTCCAATGGCAGAATGCTCTAACACCACAGAATTTCTAAACACAGAGGCCCAACATCACAAGACTACAGGGAACATTTTCAATTCAGACTCGGCTGACCAGAACGGAGTTTGAGTCAATGAGAGAAGTGAACAATTCTTCCTTAGTTGTTAATTTTCTCGAAATCTAAAGGTACAACCTAGATTTGAGCCAATGTCTTAAGTAGCTGGACATGTTATAACTCCAACCTCATGAAAGTGACAAACTGACACTTTTTCATTTTCAGCAGTGCCTTTGATTTGACAGCCTGCACATGAGCTTAGCTAGCCAACGTCTCCATGACATCGCCTACAAGCATGATCGGGGATTTCTATTGGTGAAGCAGTTTCTCAACATCTTCATACTAAACCATCTTTGCTAACACCCAGTGTCAGGAATCCTTCAGAAATGTTTAAGTAAAGTAGAGGAAAAGACTATGAAAATAGGAGTTGAATGGGTAGGATAGCGATGGAGGAGAGTGGACTGTGTATTCTACTGTAAGCCTATGTTTAACCTTGTTGTTAATCTCTAAAAGACTCACCAGGGAGATGGAGCAGAGCAGACTATCGCCACAGTGGAGATAGAAGGCCGGATACTGAGTGGCTTTACATGTTCTGTACACACCATGGTCAAAGTCCAGTTCATTTACCTCTGATCTCTCAGTAGCAGCAGCAGTACCAGCAGCACTACATTTACCCAACCAGTCATAGTGCACATAGTGCATCTCTCACTAAGCAGTGGCGGGGAGATGTCAATATGAATCACAGGCACACCATACATGTCCAGATGCATGCAAAACCCCTCTGATTCATTACGTCATACAAACCACTTAACACCACAAAGGGGACAAATTGCACCAAATCACATGTTCCTCTCACGCAACACAAAAGAAAATAGCTTCTAAACTCGCCGATACTGACGTGCTCCCCACAGACCTCTCCTCAAAAATCAAAACAACTGTTCAGAATAGTCAAAGCTTCAGAAGTTCATAGTGCGACTTCTTCACAGTGCGACTTCCTCCTACAACACACTCAACTGTTCTACGACAAAATAAAATAAAAACCTACAGATGCAGAACCTAAACACACGCAATGTTCAAAACAGAACCAACGTAAATAACGGAAGCAATTTTTCAACATTTTGATGCCATATTTATAATTATATAAAATATCTTAATTTAAAGACTCATTCATGGACACTCTTACTGACAGTTGTGGCTGCTTTGCGTGATGTATTGTTGTCGCTACCTTCTTGCCCTTTGTGCTGTTGTCTGTGCCCAATAATGTTTGTACCACATTTTGTGTTGCTACCATGTTGTGCTGCTGCTATGTTGTGTTGCTACCATGTTGTTGTCATGTTGTGTTGCTACCATGCTGTGTTGTCATGTGTTGCTGCCATGCTATGTTGTTGTCTTAGGTCTCTCTTTATGTACTGTAGTGTTGTCTCTTGTCGGGATGTGTGTTTTGTCCTAAATATATTTTTTTATATATTTTCTAATCCCAGCCCCCGGCCCCGCAGGAGGCCTTTGCCTTTTGGTAGGCCGTCATTGTAAATAAGAAATTGTTCTTAACTGACTTGCCTAGTTAAATAAAGGTTAAATAAAAATAAATATGAAATTACGTTTTTGTGCCAATGCACCACACAACCAATAAACAAAGCATACTGACATCGGGTACTTCAATATCATGGTTTGCGTTTTCAACACCACAATAAATAGACTGTCAATCTCGACAAACAGAAAACACATTCCCTCCCTAACTTGAAGGCCTACCCAGTATCAAAGCATTGGCTTGACAATCTGCGAATGTCATTGAACTTTTTATTTTTTTGCAACAGAGGTCTCTTTCCATTCATCAAATGGCCGCTGATTACTTTATTTATCAGTAGAAGAAAAATACATACACTACCGTTACACAAAAAGTACACAAAAGTTTGGGGTCACTTAGAAATGTCCTTATTTTGAAAAGAAAAGCACATTTTTTTGACCATTAAAATAACATTGATCAGAAATACAGTGTAGACATGGTTAATGTTGTAAATGACTATTGTAGTTGAAAACGGAAGATTTTTAATGGAATATCTACATAGGCGTACAGAGGCCCATTATCAGCAACCATCACTCCTGTGTTCCAATGGCACGTTGTGTTAGCTAATCCAAGGCTAATTGATCATTATAAAACTCTTTTGCAAATAGAATGAAACATTCAAATCACAGGGCTTTTGTGTGGTTATTGAAATGACATTTTCACTGCAGCCTAGAGTAGAATGTTGTACTCACTTGAGAACAATAATGCAATTATTCATTGCATTGTGGTGTTGTAGCGTCCTGTGGCTCAGTTGGTAGAGCATGGTGTGTGCAATGCCAGGGTTGTGGGTTCGATTCCCACGGGGGGCCAGTACAAAAAAATATATATATAATAATATGAAATGAAATGAAATGTAAGTCGCTCTGGATAAGAGCGTCTGCTAAATGACTAAAATGTAAATGTTGTAGTCTAGGGTAGGATAGGGGTATTGTCCCTAAACAAGATCAATAGGGGAGGTTTTTGAGCTGCGTCTCATGTCTTCAAATATCAAATTGTATTTGTCACATACAACAGGTGTAGCCTTACTGTGAAATGCTTACTTACAAGCCCTAACCAAAAATGCAGTAACCAAATTAAGAACAAGAAATAAAAGTTACAAATAATTAAAGAGCAGCAGTAAAATAACAATAGTGAGGCTATTGGCGGAATCAATGTGCGGAGGTTAGTCGAGGTAATTCAGGTAATATGTACATTAATGTGACTATACATAGATAATAACAGAGTATACGGTCTCTTATAAACTGGGTGGTTCGAGCCCTGAATGCTGATTGGCTGACAGCCGTGGTACATCAGACCGTATACCGCAGGTATGACAAAATATTTATTTTAACTGCTCTAATTACGTTGGTAACCAGTTTAAAATAGCAATAAGGCACCTCGGGGGGTTGTGATATATGGCCAATATACCACGGCTAAGGGCTGTGTCCAAGCACTCCGCCATGCATCGTGGCCATATAGCACACCCCCTCAAGCCTTATTGCTTAAATATGCCATGGCTGTCAGCCAATCAGCATTCAGGGCTTGAACCACCCAGTTTATAATAAAAGTTAGGGAGTGGAAAAACATTGAGCACCAAAACACCTTGGGGAGGCACATGCAAATCAATTTATAACATTTTTGACATGCGTTTTTCTGGATTTTTTTGTTGTTATTCTGTCTCTCACTGTTCAAATAAACCTACCATTAAAATTATAGACTGATCATTTCTTTGTCAGTGGGCAAACGTACAAAATCACCAGGGGATCAAAAAAAAATTCCCTCACTGTAAATCACAATTAAGTACAAAAATGTAAATAAAAAATACACCAAATTATTGCGCTATCATATGACAAGACACACAGACAAGATGTCTTAGAGTAGTGGAGTAGTTTGGAAAACTAACTTGTGGTCTTCCTCTAGAAACAACTACTGAACATTATTGAGCGATGACTATTGGAACATTAAAACCCGTTGTGAGACTGTTCCATCAGTTGACTGCTCCATAGTGTTTCTCTGGCCAGCAAACCTTCTCTTTCCTTAACCCTTTCCACTCCTGTAACCTCTCCTTTACCATCCAGTTAATGTTCTGAGCCGAGCCAGTCTC
The DNA here is from genome assembly GCF_965601325.2 of Salmo salar. Lineage (NCBI taxonomy): Eukaryota > Metazoa > Chordata > Actinopteri > Salmoniformes > Salmonidae > Salmo > Salmo salar. Next base: position 35,242,327 of record NC_138306.1, on the reverse strand, counting down.
ACTTTGCAAAGGTGATGATGACATCCTGGATCCTCTTCTTCAACATGCCTTGTTTATGGTGCTCCTCCCGCCCTCGGAACAGACCCGGGGGCTCAATCTTAAAGTTGCCGATGCGCTCCCGGTGGTGGTCATGCATACTCCTCCACTATTTTCTGGTTGGCCTCTTTCATTACCTGGAATTAAATATTTATCAGAAAATACTGTATATCATGACAATAAAGCCGGCTTGTTCTCAACCAGTTTTAATATTAACCCCCTTCGCTCTCACAATATTGTCAATCCATAGCAATTACACTGAATCCAATGTATTGGAGTAGTCATTTATCTCTTCCTTGAGTAATGGCCCTAGCCTCTGCTTTCTCCTTGTGCATGGGGTGGAGTTCCCCAAAGTGACACTTACTCAGGTCACTAATCAGCATCCTCTCCTCCATGGTCATCCCCTGCCCAGACAAACACAGGAACAATAGATGAGAAACAGATTCACTACTGAATTGTCCTTGACACAGTCAAACAGGTATCTGCGGAGTAGGCCTACCTAATAAATCAAAGAATGTAGAATATTCTTCCATTCCGCACATCTTCAACTTCATAACCTAACCTTCAACCTCAATTACTAACAGATCTAAGATCTGTCCTTATCAGAATAACTAAAACCTGTAACCTTCGCTTTAATCACTTGATCAAGACAGGACAGACCATCTCAGTCCTCACATCTCACACCTGAGAGCTAGTGACAACCATAAAGCAGGCCAGCCTGGGTTCCAGCAGCAGTAGCAGAGCCCTTTGTGTTCCTGTAATACTGCTCTGCTCTAGGGAGCCCCTGAAGGGTTCAGCCTGTAGTGGGCCCATAAAAGGACTATGCAATTAATATGTTAACAAAGTCTATTAAATGAATTATCTAACTCCACAAAAATGATTTACTGTAGTTGAGTTACAGGAACTGTAAGGTCAAGAAATGTTTTTAGGTTTTATTTATTCGCACCAAAGGAAATAAGTGAAAGACAAAACAGTACAGATAAAAATAACTGGTAAAAAAAATGGTGTGCAGCTGAGGTTGGAAGCGCAAAAGGCCTTATATGAAAACCACACCACAAATATAAGTACCAAAACAAAAGTTTGCTCAATCAGTTAAACAAAGCATATTCATTATAAGTGTACATTATATACTCATTATACAAGAAAAAAACATGTTTGACTACGTGTGTGTGCATGTTTGTGTGTTAGGCTAGAGTTAGGCTACATGGAGGGCATTATTGTGTAGTTTGATTCATCAGGCTGACTCACAATTTTTGCTTGAAGTTATTGAGGGATGATGAGGTTTTTGCAATGTGAAGATAAGAATTCCAGAGTATGGTTCCTCTGTGTCTGATAGAGAATTGACCATGTGAGGTGCGGCGGTAGGGAGGGTGAAGGTTATCGCAGTGTCTTGTGTTATATACAGAATGAATTCGGAAGTTTACATATACCTTAGCCAAATACATTTAAACTCAGTTTTTCACAATTCATGACATTTAATCCCAGTAAAAAATCCCTGTCTTGGGTCAGTTAGGATCACCACTTTATTAAAGAATGTGAAATGTCAGAATAATAGTAGAGAGAATGATTTATTTCAGCTTTTATTTCTTTCATCACATTCCCAGTGGGTCAGAAGTTTACATACACTAAATTCGTATTTGGTAGCATTGCCTATAAATTGTTTAACTTGGATCAAACGTTTTGGGTAGCCTTCCACAAGCTTCCCAAAATAAGTTGGGTGAATTTTGGCCCATTCCTCCTGACAGAGCTGGTGTAACTGAGTCAGGTTTGTAGACCTCTGACTTCAACTGCAGATGGATTTCAGAATGAACCTGGAAGCATCCATTGAAGGGTTTAGGTAAACTATCTGCGAAGTACGAGTAGGTGTAGATGAAAGTGCATAATTGGCATACATTAATGTCGTAAATAGACAAGTTACTGAGTTTCTTAATTTAACAAAGGTGATGATGGAGCCAGGTAATTAGAGGAGGTGGCTGGTCTAGCAAATGTATTTTGTATGATGAGTAATTTGTGTAGGTAGGAGACATATTTCCTGGCCCAGACAATATTACAGTAAATGAGATATGGGTAAATTAAGCTATAGTATAGTGTTAGGAAGCAAGCCTGATGAACCAAACCACAAATATTTCTGATGATACCAACAGATTTCATCACTTTGCTACAGACAAATTGAGTATGATCTTTCCAGGATAACTTGTTCCATTTCATTCCCACCAATTGAGATTCTGGCTCTTTTTTTGTTACAATGTTTCTTACTCTTACAAGTGAATACAATAATGTTGGATTTTTTTACATGTAAAGATAATCAAATTATCTGGAACCCTTTTGAAAACTTGGCCATACGTGAGTTGGCTTCATTCATTTGTGAATCAAAATTATTGTGTGATAAAATCTAATTGGTATAATCAGCAAAGTGAATGAGAAGTATTGTAGAAAACACAGCAGCAAGGTCCTTGACATAGATTAGGAATAACAAAGGTCAGATACCTTCCTGTGGCATGCAGTGAATGAGTTTAGGTCATACCCCAGAATTCCCTCAAATTAAGACTTCATCCACGACATCTATCGCTATTTTTCAAGATTACGAATTGATACAGTATTGCTTCACTTAATTTTTATTTTACTTGTGTTTGGTGCAAACCTTAAACTACATGCGGATGCTGTATAAAACACGCAGCACTCCAACAGATCCCGACGCACTAGCAAAGATGATCAGAGATATTGTCCGCGAGGAAATATCCTCCACTCTTGACACCAAATTGAGTCCAATCCATGACACTCTGTAGAAACTTCAAACCTCATTAACTAACTGTGACTCAAAAGTAAAATATCTCGAGGTTTCAGCTACCGCATTACACTCTCGGCTGTAAACGGTGGAGAAGAACTATGATAAATTGCTAATGGCAAATAAGTTGTTGGAGGAAAAGATATAGGTGTTAGAAAACCACAGCAAAAAAATTCAATTTGAGAATAATTGGACTCGATCATGGAATTGGTAAACAAGTAAAATGTAAAAAAAACTTTTCTATTAACTTTTTGGTCAAGAGAAGCTTGGTCCCCCCTTCCTCATCACACTGACCTATGACAAATTGCAACCGGTGTATGATAACACAGCTACATAGCTTCAAAGCAAAACAAATTATTCTTTGTGTGGCGGGAGAGATTGGAAGACTGAAGTACCAGGTACAAACGATCAGCATCTACCTGCAGAGCTACGGAAACAGTAAGCTACCTACAATGAGTTGAGAGTACTACTGTGCAAAACCAACTTGAGTACGGCGTGGTTCACCCGGCAAAGCAGCTGATCACCTTCAACAACAAGACCTTCACGGAAGCCTCGGAAGCAATGGACTTCTTCCTACGAGAGGCAAGTCAAGCCAATGCTTGATTCAACTCCCCCGACCACGGTCCTGTAGGCCGCACATAATTTTTGATCATGTGGGCACGGGCCCATGAACAGGCGCATAATACGGTCTAGCATGCTGACCACACCGCTCTCTAGCGCATGTTGATTTTGTCCACCCACACCAGACGCGATCTGGACATGCAGGTTGAAATATAAAAACGAACTCTGAACCAACTATATTAATTTGGGGACAGGTCGAAAAGCATTAAACATTTATGACAATTTAGCTTGCTATCTTCCTGTTGGTAGCTAATTTGACAAAAGGGTAAACTGAGTTAATTTCTAGTAATCGCTCCTCCTTCAGGCTTCTTCTTCTTCTTTGGACTTTATACAGTGGTTGGCAACCAACTTTAAGGTGCATTACCACCACCAACTGGTCTGGAGTGTGGAACTCACTTGAGGCGGCAGGTAGCCTAGCGTTGGGCCAGTAACCAAAAGGTTGCTAGATCTAATCCCCGAGCTGACAAGGTAAAAATCGGTCGTTCTGCCCCTAAACAAGGCAGTTAACCCAATGTTCCTAGGCCGTCATTGTAAATAAGAATGTGTTCTTAACTGACTTGCCTAGTTAAATAAAGGTAATAAAAAATACTCATAATCTTTCAATCACCCATGTGGGTAAATGCTCCTAAAAACCAATGAGGAGATGGGAGAAGTTCTAGCTCCTGGCTACGCAGATGCTCGTTGACGTGCGTGAGCAGTGTGGGTGCAATGATTGAATAACATGTATGTGTACATTTATTTTGCAACACTCGCGCATCCAATGTGGGCCGGTGTGGTCAGCATGTAACACCCACAAATATCCCAGGTATGACAGAATATGATTTGTACGATCTGCCACAGACTTTGCAATTCATACTTGATTTTCTTCTATCAAAACTAACTCATTGGACATAATCACATCTTTCTGATTGAGTATTGTCAGTCCTCATATAGACAAATCAATACAGATATAAAAAGAACAAAGTGAGACATTATTTCACTCAAAAATAGGATTTACTCTCATGTAAAGCGCACGGCTGCTTTCTTGACTGAATTATTATTTATTTTCAACCCCTATCTTTCTGTGGCCGGGTGTTCCATTCACTTCGTTTTTTTTTATTTTCTTCTTCTTTTGACCTGCCAAGATGGGACCCACTAAAAGAATATCCCCGAGGGAACTGAGCAGTAATGACCAATTCATGATCTGTTGAATGGCTTATACTGTCTCCCTATCAAACAGCAACTGGACAAACATTATTTGGTTTTACATTTATTTATTTTTATTTCACCATAAATTGTTTCATTTTGTTCATTATCTTTTTCTTCTAGTCCAGTAGAATTGATTTGATACTTAGATTATGGGACAAAATAAATAAATAGAGGGAGCCCTGTGGATGGGCGATTTGTTATTGTCCTCCAACTGGATGCAGAGCTGTTAGAGTCTACGAGAAATGAATGCTGTAGATATTACGAGTATAATACAACTGCAATATAATCACACATTTTTTCCTTTTAGGTGGGAGAGTAGGGAAAGATTTGCGATTTGGGAGGGCTTTTGGGAAATGTTTTTTTACATATTCGATGCTGATTTGATTAGTCATCAAATTACTTTAAAATGGGAATGTACTCATTATTACATTTGCAACAAAGTATTTTCAAAAATGTTAATGGTTAAGTTATGTGTACTTTCTTGGAACTTTCAGGGCATAAATGGAAAAAAAGCATACTAGTTGTCTTGATATGAATAGGAAAGGAGTAGATATTGCCATGCTCCAGGAAACTCATATAATGAAGGATGATTTAACTAAAATAGAAAACAACAACTTTGTGGTGGCTGCTGTTTTCTTCTGCTACTAATAAAACAAAAAGGGGTAATTATGTGTTTCGCCGTAATCTCAAATTTCATATATTAGACAAGAGAATGATCAAGAAGAAAGGATTGCCTATGTGAAATAATTTTTTTCTGGATTTTTTAAATTGTTTTATTTATGCATATGTACCAAATATGATTGTTTTTTGTTTTGTTTCCTTATCCAAAATACTTTCTGGAATATCTGATTTCCATGTGGTCTTGGGTGGTGACATGAAACAACACTCAACCTGACTGTAATGAACATGATGGGAGACAGAAAGCTGGTTTCAAGCACAGGGCGCAGCAGGTGTTTAATTGTAAAGGACCACAGGCAGGTAGCTGGGTCCAGGGGCAGGCAGAAGGTCATACACAGGAGGAGGTAGGTAGCTGGGTCCAGGGGCAGGCAGAAGGTCATACACAGGGTGTCAAAAAAGGCTAAAGTACAGGCAGGGAATAGGCAAAAGGTGTCGTTAGTGAGGCAGGCAAAAACTATCATACACGTGAGGATAATTACGGGAAAAACAGAGCTCCGAATAGAAGTGTGTCACAAAACAAACAATACCTCACAATAATGGTATGAGTTAATGACATACATGTGTGTGCACAGGTGATCAGAATTCAGGTGATTGGGATCTGGAGGGTGAGCTGTGTTCAGGGGATCTACGTGTTTCAGAGTGTGAGTTGAAAGCAGACGTTACACCGTCAATGGATAAATCTAAGAAATTGGGAAGTGCACCACCAGCCATCATAGCGTTGCGAAATATGGTCTCTGATTTTGCACTAGCAGATATATGGAGAGTGCATAATCCACAGCTGAAAGAATATACCTTTTTCTCCACTAGGCACCAATAACTTTCAAGGATAGATTATATATTACTTTCATCACAGTTACTGCATCCAGTTTAGAAGGTGGAAATTGTACATATGTCGGTCTGAGCATCATGCAAATGTTCAATAACCAATGCCCCAAATCGTGCCACAAGGTGGAGATTTAATCTCACTTTCTTTAAAAATGTGGATTTCTGTAATCAATTCAGGTCTGATTTACATAGATTTATCCTTCTCAACAGAGTCTGTGAATGACAATAGATTCTTGTAGGATGCCATTAAATGGTTATTTAGAAACAATACAATAGCATTTGCTTCTGGTTTGAACAAATCTCAACTAAAAAATATGACTGAACTGGAGTCCACTTTATATTTACTAACTCGTCAACAGAAGAACAGTTTCTTCGCCGAGAAGGAGAGAGAAATATTAATAATCAAATATGACCGACTGGATCGATTCGCTTAAGGTAGCAATATTTGAAAGTTGTTTTTTATATCGGATAAAAGTAGAGACTCAGAGCTAGAAAATGGTAAATCATACACTACAGTTGAGGTACAACGGGAAATTAATTCTGCTTTGTAAGTTGATAAACTTGTAACCCCACTTTTGAGAAAATGGCCCTTGAATGTTTTGGTAAACCTACTGGAGAGCTCTTTTTTGTCTACACCCATTCAGCATCGTTCACACCCTCTTAAGCCTTAGCCCCACCCATCTCTTTAAAAAAAAAGCTGTGTTAGAAAGCATTACCTACACATACTGACCAGCTGATGTAATAGACAGAAGCGCGCTACATGGCAGAACAATCTGAAATCATCTCTCGGCATGTCCAGCCCATCCATTATCTCAGCCAATCATGGTTCCTGCCTTTTCCTGCCATGGTTCCGGTAAGGTTCCTGCCTTTTTTTGTGACTAAACCAACTAGTCTCGTAATTTTACTATTTTATTTGTTCTTGGTCACCTCCCTGACCATTGCCCTTCTCCATTGCTCAGTTTGGCCGGGTGTCCAGCTCTAGGAAGAGTCTTGGTGGTTCCAAACTTCTTCCATTTAAGAATTATGGAGGCCACTGTGTTCTTGGGGACCTTCAATGCTGCAGAAATGTTTTGGTACACTTCCCCAGATCTGTGCCTTGACACAATCATGTCTCAGAGCTCTACGGACAATTCCTTCGACACAATGGCTTGGTTTTTGCTCTGACATGCACTGTCAATCCCAAGATATAACGCAAATATCAGATAAGGACACGTATCACCAAATCTCATTATATAACATATTATTGTGCCTTGACAATATACCACAATCCCTCCCTAATGAAGTAAGTATACTGCTCAAAAAAATAAAGGGCACACTTCCTAGATCTGAATGAAAGAAATAATCTTATTAAATACTTTTTTCTTTACATAGTTGAATGTGCTGACAACAAAATCACGCAAAAATAATCAATGGAAATCCAATTTATCAACCCATGGAGGTCTGGATTTGGAGTCACACTCAATATTAAAGTGGAAAACCACACTACAGGCTGATCCAACTTTGATGTAATGTCCTTAAAACAAGTCAAAATGAGGCTCAGTAGTGTGTGTGTCCTCCACGTGCCTGTATGACCTCCCTACAATGCCTGGGCATGCTCCCGATGAGGTGGCAGATGGTCTCCTGAGGGATCTCCTCCCAGACCTGGACTAAAGCATCCGCCAACTCCTGGACAGTCTGTGGTGCAACGTGGCGTTGGTGGATGGAGCGAGACATGATGTCCCAGATGTGCTCAATTGGATTCAGGTCTGGGGAATGGGCGGGCCAGTCCATAGCATCAATGCCTTCCTCTTGCAGGAACTGCTGACACTCCAGCCACATGAGGTCTAGCATTGTCTTGCATTAGGAGGAACCCAGGGCCAACCGCACCAGCATATGGTCTCACAAGGGGTCTGAAGATCTCATCTCGGTACCTAATGGCAGTCAGGCTACCTCTGGCGAGCACATGGAGGGCTGTGCGGCCCCCCAAAGAAATGACACCCCACACCATGACTGACCCACCGCCAAACCGGTCATGCTGGAGGATGTTGCAGGCAGCAGAACGTTCTCCACGGCGTCTCCAGACTCTGTCACATCTGTCACGTGCTCAGTGTGAACCTGCTTTCATCTGTGAAGAGCACAGGGCGCCAGTGGCGAATTTGCCAATCTTGGTGTTCTCTGGCAAATGCCAAACGTCCTGCACGGTGTTGGGCTGTAAGCACAACCCCCACCTGTGGACGTCGGGCCCTCATACCACCCTCATGGAGTCTGTTTCTGACCATTTGAGCAGACACATGCACATTTGTGGCCTGCTGGAGGTCATTTTGCAGGGCTCTGGCAGTGCTTCTCCTGCTCCTCCTTGCACAAAGGCGGAGGTAGCGGTCCTGCTGCTGGGTTGTTGCCCTGCTACGGCCTCCTCCACGTCTCCTGATGTACTGGCCTGTCTCCTGGTAGCGCCTCCATGCTCTGGACACTACGCTGACAGACACAGCAAACCTTCTTGCCACAGCTCGCATTGATGTGCCATCCTGGATGAGCTGCACTACCTGAGCCACTTGTGTGGGTTGTAGACTCCGTCTCATGCTACCACTAGAATGAAAGCACCGCCAGCATTCAAAAGTGACCAAAACATCAGCCAGGAAGCATAGGAATTGAGAAGTGGTCTGTGGTCCCCACCTGCAGAACCACTCCTTTATTGGGGGTGTCTTGCTAATTGCCTATAATTTCCACCTATTGTCTATTCCATTTGCACAACAGCATGTGAAATTTATTGTCAATCAGTGTTGCTTCCTAAGTGGACAGTTTGATTTCACAGAAGTGTGATTGACTTGGAGTTACATTATGTTGTTTAAGTGTTCCCTTTATTTTTTTGAGCAGTGTATATTCAGACAATTCAGCAGTACACTGTATCAAGCCACAAGATCAACCTCTCTAAATAATCTATGCTTCCATTTAACAAAGCAATGTTCAATGTCAATATAGAATCAAATATACCAATTGTGACCCATTTTAAATACCTGGATATTGAACATTTTCCCTCTCTGATACAATTGTTTTAAAGAACTACAAACAAGTTACAGCTGCAATTACAGCAGATCTCGACAGATGGTTAATTCTAACAGTAACTTTATCAGGTCGATTTCGATAGTCAAAATGAATGTCTTGCCTAGACTACATTTTTTTTGTTAGCATGCTTCCTTTGCCCACGCCATTAGGGTACTGGGAAAATATTAAAAGTTAAATCTCAAATATCAAATGGAAAGGGAAACGTCCCAGAATTAAGATGACTATACTCCAGCAACCCAAAGGTTTTGGGGGTCTATCTTCAAGTTACATGCTTTGTCTTTAGTGATCCGCCCACTTAAGAAATGATTTGATCAAGATAAATGTCTTCCTTGGTTGGAAATAGAGGAAAATATAGTGTCAACATTTACATTGAAAGATGTGCTATTTTCTGCCTTATATCCTAACTAAGTTTTGTCGTACTCAGTTTGGACCAATCTTTGCTCACTCAATACAGACCTGGCATCAAATTTAAAAACTTGGTAATTGGGAAGTCCGATGGCATATCCAAACATCAATATTTATAAATAACTCCTTATTTCCTACCTTTGAGAGGGAATTATATGTATTTTTTTTTCAAGAATGGTTAAACAAGGAATTCAGAGACTTTCGGACATGATGAATGATGAAGATTTATTATCCTTTCATGACCTAAAAAACATGTATAATTTACCTGGTTCGTCTTTTTTCTTCTTCTTCAGTTAAGAACCGCTATGCGCACTTATGGAGTTCATGGAGTCAACCACTCTCACTCCATCCACTTGCTGAGTTGTTAGGTAGTCAGAACAAAGGTTTTGTATCCAATCTATATAAAAAAAATTAACTACCAGAAGTCCTCCATAAACCAATGGGAATAGTAACTGTATATTTTAAAGACTACCAACAGAATACAGATTGGAAAAGAGTCTGGAACAATATCTCAATATCCTCCCAAAATTAATACACTACAAATTAATTCACACATTTTATTTGACTACGTGGAAATGCTGTCAATTTAAACTTTCTCCTACTCCAAATTGTCTGTTCTGTTCTCAAATAAATATTATGACATATTTTACATGCACATGATGTGGGACTGGCCCAGTTTGAAGACCTTCTGCTCACAGGTTGCCAGGTCTGTGTCGATGATAGTTGGTGCTGTCATTCCTTAACTTCCCAATATACTATTGTTGAATGATGACTCTTCACAGACTCTCACAGTTCCCGAGTATTGTTATCTGGACTGACCAAGGCAAAAAGAATGTTGGTGACCAGATGGAAACATCCACATAAGCTCAGCATAACTCAATGGCTACAAAACTTCCGTGGCGTCCTTTCACTAGAGCTCTCTTTAGCTCATGTGAATGGTGCCAAGGAAACAACATTTGATACATTTAAAAGTGCAATTGAAAAGGTCAAAAGCTTATGAGTTAATGTAATGTAATTAAGTTTGAATTCATTAATTGTATTTTGAATATCTGTATCTAATATTGCTGTATGCAGGCTGATTCTATCCGTGTGTGACTTGTTCCCACAAAATCTTTACAAATACAAGATGAGTTATCCATGATGTTTTGTTTTGTGCACAGCTACAGTATATCCACAACAAGAGCCCATGGGGGGAAGGAGGGGGTGGTGAGGGCGGGATAGAGGGTGAATAGGGATGGGTCACACTTATAAAGAAGGGGGAGGGAGATGGGAGACAGGATAAATAATGCTTATAAAAAAATTTCTGTATTGTTTTTTTGTTTCTTTACATACAGTATGTAATTTTTGAATAGTATTGCCTGTCTGTGAACTAAACCATTCACACCATTTTTTTAAATTAAGTTATAAACAACAAAAAATTATAATTATCAAACCTTACGGCATATCGCAGGATATCTTGTCTTTGGTAGATGCACAGTTGTTTGAGAATGGAATTCTAAACGCAAGTATTATTTAATACATTTGTAAAATGAATGGATTCACATACAAGTAATACACTTAAGTTACAAGGCATTAACAAGCATTACAAGGCATTATTCTAAGCATGATCAGACAGGGAGAGAGAGCAAAGTCATAGCCTGAAAGGGCATGCCCCAAGAGTCCCTGAGGTGGAGAGAGAAAGAAGTATCTCACCATCCAGACTAGACTAGACATACAAACCATATACACACTCACACACACTACATTGATAGTCCCATACAAAACCCACACACATTCACATCGGTGGAGGCTCGTCAGAGGATGAAGGGGAGGACCATCCTCCTCCAGAGTGAAGGAAAAGCAGCCAACAACTGCTCAACATATTTGGGAACTCCTTCAAGACTGTTGGAAAAGCATTCCAGGTGAAGCTGTTTGAGAGATTGCCAAGAGTGTGCAAAGCTGCCATCAAGGCAACGGGTGGCTACTTTGAATAATTTAAAATATATTTTGATTTGTTTAACACTTTTTTGGCTACTACATGATTCCATATGTGTTATTTCATAGTTTTGATGTCTTCACTATTATATTCTAAAATGTAGAAAATAGTAAAAAATAAATGAAAACCCTTGAATGAGTAGGTGTGTCCAGACGTTTGACTGGTAAGGTATATATATATATATATATACATAAATACATACACACATACGTAAACATATACACACACATACATCTATACACACGTACATACATCTATACACACACACATACATCTATACACATGTACATACATATATACATATACACACACATACATCTATACACACGTACATACATCTATACACACACACATACATCTATACACATGTACATACATATATACATACACACACACACATACACACACGACCAAAAGTATGTGGACACCTGCTCATCGAACATATCATTCCAAAATCATGGGCATTAATATGGAGTTGGTCCCCCCTTTGCTGCTATAACAGCTTCCACTGTTCTGGGAAGGCTTTCCACTAGATGTTGGAACATTGCAGCGGGGACTTCCTTCCATTCAGCCACAAGCTCATTAGTGAGGTCGGGCACTGATGTTGGGCGATTAGGCCTGGCTCGCAGTCGGCATTACAATTCATCTCAAAGGTGTTCGATGGAGTTGAGGTCAGGGTTCTGTGCAGGCCAGTCAAGTTCTTTCACATCGATCTCGACATACATTTCTTCATGGACCTCGCTTTGTGCATGGGGGCATTGTCATGCTGAAACAGGAAAGGGCCTTCCCTAAACTGTTGCCACAAAGTTTGAAGCACAGAATCGTCTAGAATGTCATTGTATGCTGTAGCGTTTCGATTTCCCTTCACTGGAACTAAGGGGCCTAGCCCGACCATGAAAAACAGCCCCAGAACATACGATAAAAAAACTCCCCACCTTATGCGCTCCAAATGGACGTTAGCTGTAAGGGCCGAGATGCCCATGCATTGACTTTTGTTCGGGGGATGCTATTCAAGAGGACATAGTGTTCTGTCACACGATTCTCAAGGATGACACGGCACAGGGGATGTTTAGTGTGCTGCGTGGCTATTTTGACGAAAAAACGATTCCATGGGATCGAATCGTGGGCTTTTGTACAGATGGGGCTCCATCGATCACGGGACAGTGGGCAGGTCTCTACACTCTATATCTTCTTCAGGATAGGGTCTATTTTTCTCCATTTCCCCCTGACTGACGTGCCCAAAGTAAACTGCCTGTTGCTTAGGCCCTGAAGCCAGGATATGCATATACTTGGTACCAATGGAAAGATGACACATTGAAGTTTGTTGAAATGTTAAAATAAGTCGGTAGGAGAAAATCCAAAGAAAAAGCACCGTAATTTCTTTTTTTTTTGAGAGCCCATGCTCTTACAATGGAAAGTATAGGGTCATTCGGAAATCTAGCTCTCAAGATGCAATTCATATGGCTTCCACTGGGTGTCAGCACTCAATGGTAAAGGTTTCAGGCTTGTTTCTTCCAAAACGAGGAAAAATAATATGTTTTACTACAGGGATACAGACTTGGAAATTCGTGTATGCATGTGTGAGGAAGAGGACACACACCTGCTAATATCGTTTTCCTATTGAACATGCTTCTTTCCGTATGAAATATTATAGTTTAATAATATTTTAGGGTATCTGAGGATTAAATAGAAGTGTATTTTGACTTGTTGAAACAAAGTTTAGGGGAAGATTTTCGGATTCCTATCTTGGCATGTTGTACGAGTGGATTACTGAAATCGATGGCGCCAACTAAACTGACTTTTTGGGATATTAAGAAGGATTTTATCTAACAAAACGACACTACATGTTATAGCTGGGACCCTTTGGATGACAAATCAGAGGAAGATTTTCAAAAAGTAAGTGAATATTTAATCGCTATTTGTGAATTTATGAAACCTCTGCCGGTGGAAAAATATTTTGATGTGGGGCGCCATCCTCAAACAATCGCATGGCATGCTTTCGCTGTAAAGCCTATTGTAAATCGGACAGTGCAGTTAGATTAACAAGAATTTAAGCTTTTAACCGATATAAGACACTTGTATGTTCCTAAATGTTTAATATCCATCATTTTTATGATTGTTTATTTGAATTGTGCGCCCTCCAGTTCCCCCGGAAGTTGTCCCGCTAGAGGGACGTCTAACCTTAAGAAGATTTATGAATGTGTCTCCCTCTGCCATATGGACTCATTGTATGATACAACCACTGAGCTATAATGGATAAACAGAGAGCAACTGGTGGCAAAAGAGCTGAGCGCAGATCTCGGAGATATGCAGCAGGTAACTTTGATTGTAAACTACATTGCGTATGCCTGTTCACAAAACTATGTGGAGATATGGTATCAGAGCATGACAATGTTCTGATTCACACCAAGTCTTGGTGGTTATCGAGGGGAAGTGTTAGAAATATTGTTTTAATTAATTAAGACAGAGAGAGAGGAACTGTTGTCATTCGCAATGAATGTATAAAACAGTATTTGTATACTTTGAGTAATTCAAATAAAATGTATCTCCTTGTCTATGTAATAGACATATTTGGGAAACTGAACGAACTGAACACAAGCATGCAGGGGAAATACAAAAAATTACACAGATGAGTGACCAAATCAGCAAAATCTGTTTGTCTATGATCCTGGCTCAGTTGACCGTGATCCTGGCTCATTTGACATTGTTTTAATGCAGACGACATCTCATCAGCATTAAAAACAAATATTGATCCAGGTTGGACGTGACAGGAGAGATGAGGTGCGCAGGGTCAACCATGCCCGCTGACCGTGAGAATCTCCGACGCGACATGCATCAAGCACACCCATCTCATTAGTGGTGGTGAGAAATTTTGTCAAACTAATTTGCAATTGACTGTCATAGCCCCACATTAAAAGTATATGATGGTGAGTTGATAATACAATCAGAAATACTGTTAGAATGTTTTGCAATTGACAGCCATAACCCCAATTAAAAAAGTAAACATTGGTTGTTAATTCCATTTTTCTTACACATGGTTGGGGGCATGAGAATTTTGAGGTATCAAAATTGGGTCGTGGGCCAAAAGAGTTTGGGAATGCCCGATTTAGAACCATGGAGAGTTACAGCAAGTCGCAAAGAAAACAGGAGTTGCCTCCACTATTCTAGCACCATTTCAACTTCAATATTTCGACATCATCAAATCACCTATGCTTAGTACAGTGACAACTAAAATCCCCAAAATGATTTAGTCCAATCTACGTGAACTAAATATGATATGGCTGCCCATGATACTGATTTCTGTGTGTACGCGCCCAACTGTAATACAATATGTTGACTCACCCAGTAACATCAATGCCATCCTCCTCTCTTTCATGACTGTCATACAGTACACGTCTTTAGGTCTAGTTGTCCTAGGCTACCTGGCTAAAATGCTTGCTCGCCAGCCTAACTTCCTTTCATGGGCAAAGATGCGGCAGGCCAGCTAGTTAACATTAGCCTACTACATCTAGCTACACGTAGGCCGTCCTCTCAGGCTAGGGGCACAATGTATTCATTTATGGTTAGATCAGAATCTCTGTTATAATCATTATGGAGCATTAAGCAACACCACAAATCCAAATCCCTATCTCCATCCATGGCGAATTTAGGAAAGGGATGATTTTAGCTAGCTAGCTAGCTAGCCACCAGAGGACAACGACACAACGAGATGCAACAATTCAAAATAAAAAATTATGTAAACGACGTTCGGCTTGTGATTGGTGAGAAGCCAAATCCAAACTGGCTTCCCTTAACAATGTGTTTTGGTGCACCAGGACCCTTCACAGTTGAGCTCATTCAGTTTTGGCTTATTGGCTATTATTTCATTTTTATCAAGGGAAACCAAATGGCCACTTGTTTCCCTTGCATTCAATGCTACGGGTGGTAACAATGTCATACTCTTTTTGAACAGACAGCATCAGATAGAAGGCCTACACAGAGACAGGGGCACTGTTTCGCTTGCTCTGATACTTTCTCCAGTGAGATACATTCAGTATCTTGCGAATTCTAGGACAATTCTGAAACACAGAGAGACGACAGACAAATTATTTTAAAATATATATACAGTACCAGTCAAAAGTTTGGACACATCTACTCATTCCAGGTTTATTTTAATTTTTATTATTTTTTAAATTGTAGAATAATAGTGATGACATCAACACTATGAAATAACACCTATGGAATCATGTAGTAACCAAACAAGTGTTAAAACAAATCAAAATATATTTTAGATTCTTCAAAGTAGCCACCCTTTGCCTTGATGACAGCTTTGCACACTCTTGGCATTCTCTCAATAAGCTTCATGAGGTAGTCACCTGCAATACATTTGAATTAACAGGTGTGCCTTGTTAAGAGTTAATTTGTGTAATTTCTTTCCTTAATGTGTTTGAGCCAATCAGTTGTGTTGTGACAAGGTAGGGGTGGTGTACAGAAGATAGCTCTATTTGGTAAAATATAAAGTCGATATTATGGCAAGAACAGCTCAAATAAGCAAAGAGAAACAACAGTCCATCATAAGACATGAAGGTCAGCCAATTTGGAAAATTTCAAGAACTTTTAAAGTTTCTTCAAGTGCAGTCACAAAAACCATCAAGCGCTATGATGAAGCTGAATCTCATGAGGACCGCCACAGGAAAGGAAGACCCAGAGTTACCTCTGCTGCAGAGGATAAGTTCATTAGAGTTACCAGCCTCAGAAATTGCAGCCCAAATAAATACTTCACAGAGTTCAAATAACAGACACATCTTAACATCAACTGTTCAGAGGAGACTGTGTGAATCAGGCCTTCAAATCAAATCAAACATGATTTGTCACATGCGCCGAATACAACAAGTGTAAACCTTACCGTGAAATGCTTACTTACAAGCCCTTAACCAACAGCGCAGTTCAAGAAGAGTTAACAAAATATTTACCAAATAAAGTAAAGTAAAAAATAATAAAAAGCAACACAATAAATGAACAATACAGGGGGTACCGGTACCGAGTCAGTGTGCAGGGGGTACAGGTTAGTTGAGGTAATTTGTACATGTAGGTAAGGGTGAAGTGACTATGCATAGATAATAAACAGCAAGTAGCAGCAGTGTACAAAACAAATGGGGGGCGGGGAGGGGGGGTCAATGTAAATAGTCCGGTGGCCATTTGATTATTTATTCAACAGTCTTATGGCTTGGAGGTAGAAGCTGTTAAGGACCCTTTTGGTCCTATACTTGGCGCTCCGGTTACGCTTGCCGTGCGGTAGCAGAGAAAACAGTCTATGACTTGGGTGACTGGAGTCTCTGACAATTTGACATGCCAAATGGTCGAATTGCTTAAAAAAACACTACTAAAGGACACCAAAAATAAGAAGAGACTTGCTTGGGCCAAGAAACATGAGCAATGGACATTAGACCAGTGGAAATCTGTCCTTAGGTCTGGCGAGTCCAAATTTCAGATTTTTGGTTGCAACCGCCGTGTCTTTGTGAGATGCAGAGTAGGTGAACGGATGATCTCCGCATGTGTTGTTCCCACAGTGAAGCATGGAGAAGGAGGTGTGATGGTGTGGGAGTGCTTTGCTGGTGACACTGTCAGTGATTTATTTAGAATTCAAGGCTCACTTAACCAGCATGGCTACCACAGAATTCTGCAGCGATACGCCATCCCATTTTATTTGCGCTTAGTGGGACTATAATTTGGTTTTCAACAGGACAATGACCCAACACACCTCCAGGCTGTGTTAGGGCTATTTGACCAAGAAGGAGAGTGATGGAGTGCTGCATCAGATGACCTGGCCTCCACAATCACCCGACCTCAACCCAATTGAGATGGTTAGGGATAAGTTGGACTGCAGAGTGAAGGAAAAGCAGCCAACAAGTGCTCAGCATGCATGGGAACTCCTTCAAGGCTGTTGGAAAAGCATTCCAGGTAAAACTGGTTGAGAGAATGCCAAGAGTGTGCAAAGCTGTCATCAAGGCAAAGGGTAGCTCCAGTGAACAATCTAAAATGTAAAATATATTTTTATTTGTTTAACACTTTTTTGTTTACTACATGATTCCATCTGTTATTTCATAGATTTGATGGCTTCACTATTATTCTACAATGTAGAAAATAGTAAAAAAGAAAAAGAAAGAAAAACCCTTGAATAAGTAGGCGTGTCCAAACCTTTGACTGGTACTGTATGTCAGTAAAGAGTTTTGGGAAGCCTGACTTCCCTTGGCATCCATAACCACACGCCACTGCAAATCAGTCTAAAGAATTAAAAAACCATACAGAAACAGGAACACACACACCTGACATTTCAGGACTCTAATAGTTTGAACAACACTACATTGTATTAGCACTCCAAATTTTCATTGCCAATGGCACTAGTAGACTGGTGATAGTTTCCCTAATACAGATTCAGTGCAGACAGTGTGTGTGATGGGACCAGAGCAGACACTCTAGCGACAGTATGGACACTTGGAGTCACTGACTCTACCTCTAAGCACGATTGACATGCGGCGGGGGCGGAGGGGGCGGAGACTGAAGGCAGCCAGGCGAGGAGAGTTTTCCTGTTATAATAAAACAGTTTAATTGGATTTGTTCATATGCGGGGAGCGACTTGTCTGGATTAGCATATCAATGCCTTTACACAAATCAAATTTTCAAGAGCACTGAGCACTAAGCAGCACGAAATTAATTCTGCATGGTACGCCTTTGGGCCTGGTGGAGTGTGTACAGAGAACACCCCTCCATACACCCATCTCCACACCCCTGTCTGTCACACTTCATCTTGTTACATTCAACATCTCTTTCTAGTTTAAGAGTAGTGTCCTGATGACCACTTTCACTCTCTCCACCACTTCTTCTACTTGTTTGGTTCACTGTAAGACTTCAAATTCAAAATAGTTCTGATTTTTGGCTTAAGATCTGCCATACCAATAAGTTGTGCAATTTTCAAGGGCTAGTCTCTCTAGGCTATCCCTTCCCTTCTCATCTTCCTCCAGTCCTTGTTGTTTCGGAACACGTCTTTGGTGGCATATTCATGGTCAAGCATTTGAACAAAGAACGGGATCACTTCCACTGCAGCAGGGCTCAGCTTCACAGCTTTACCTGGAGAACAAGCACACACAGTTCAATAAGATCAATAAAATGTTGATCTTAGTTGAGCTATATTTTCGATAAGCACCTCGCATGTGCTAAAGGCGAAAAACGCTATACAGTGCCTTTAGAAAGTATTCATACCCCCAACTTATTCCACATTTTGTTGTGTTACATCCAGAATTCAAAATGGATTAAAAAAAAAAATTCTCACCCATCGACACACAATGACAAAGTGAAAACATGTTTTTAGAAATGTTTGCAAATGCTTTGAAAATGAAATGCAGAAATATCTAATTTACATAAGTATTCACACCCCTGAGTCAATACATGTTAGAATCGCCTTTGATAGGGATTATAGCTGTGAGTCTTTCTGGGTAAGTCTCTAAGAGCTTTGCACAGCTGGATTGTACAATATTTGCCCATTCTTAAACGAACATCTTCAAGCTTTGTTAAGTTGGTTCTTGAGTGCTAGACAGCAATTTTCAAGTCTTGCCATAGATTTTCAAGATGATTTAAGTGATGATTTAAGTGATGATTATTTTTATGATTTGTATGCAACTCCAGTGTATATTTGGCCTTGTGTTTTAGGTGATTGTCCTGCTGAACGATGAATTTGTCTCTGTGTCTGTTGGAAAGCAAGCAACCTGTTGGAAAGCAGGCAACCTTTTCCTCTAGGATTTTGCCTGTGCTTAGCTCTATTATGTTCCTTTTTATCCCCCCCAAAAACTCCCAAGTCCTTGCCGATGACAAGCATACCCATAACAGGATGCAGCCATCACCATGCTTGAAAATATGAAGAGTGGTACTCAGTGATATGTTTGGGGAAAATCCAACACAACACAACACTTTGTAATCAGGACTTAAAGTTCATTTTTTATTGCCAAATTTCTTTGCAGTTTTAGTTTAGTGCCTTATTGCAAACAGAGTGCATGTTTTGACATTTTTTTTATTTTCACTCTGTCATTTAGGTTAGTATTGTGGAGTAACTACGATGTTGTTGATCCATCCTCAGTTTCTTCCATCACAGCCATTAAACTCTGTTTTATATCCCCATTAGCCTCATTGTGAAATGCCTGAGCGACTTCCTTCCTCTCCGGCAACTTAGTTAGGAAGGACGCTTGTATCTTTGTAGTGACTGGGTACACCATCCAAAGTGTAATTAATAACTTCACCATGCTCAAAGGGATATTTAATATCTGCGTTTTTCTTTTTCTTTACCCATCTACCAATAGGTACCATTCTTTCAGAGGCATTGGAAAACCTCCCTGGTCTTTGCGGTTGAATCTGTTTGAAATTCACTGCTCAACTGAGGGACCTGGGGTACAAAGATGAGGTACTCGTGAAAAAATAATGTTTATTATTGCACACAAAGCGAGTCCATGCAACTTATTACGTGACTTGTTAAGCACATTTTTACTCTTGAACTTATTTAGGCTTGCCATAACAAAAAGGGTTGAATACTTTTTGACTCAAGACATTTCAGCTTTTCATTTGTAATTAATTTGTAAACATGTCTAAAAACATAATTCCCCTTTGACATTGACACAAAATCTCCATTTAATAAATATTTTAATTCAGGCTGTAACAACAAAATGTGGAAAGGGTGTTAATACTTTCTTAAGGCACTGTATAATAATTTTGTACAGAGCTTTACTTCTTTGTCTTTTATTAGTCTGAAACAAAAAGGTGCTAACACTGTAAAACTTGCCCTTGTCATTTTCTCATAGTTGGAGGTCGGACCGGCACCTCTTTATGTGTAACTGAAGGGACAAGAGGCGCTGTGACCTCTGATATCATCAAAGTCACTCATTAAAAACAATGTCAACTGAGCCAGGATCACAGTCAAACAGATTTAGCTGATTTGGTCACTCATCTGTATAACCAAATGTGCCATATCATCCCCATAGGTCCCCTAGGAGCAGGCTCAGCTGGCCAATCGATACCTAGAGAGAGAGGCTGAGGCCTGCAGTGAGCGGCTGTGGATTTATATTTTAGACCAATCCGATGGAGTCAGCTATGGAGGCCTGGACCCAGGGAGGGATTTCACTACACACACAGTGATTAAACATACTATTTTATATGGGAGCTGTTGGGGCTGCACTATGGGGAGAAAATGTAAAAACTATGGTTCTCAATCAAAATGTTTGATCCAGCCAGCCAGACACATCCCCGGGCTGTATGCCCTAAATAAAGAGGCTGATCCTTTCTGGGCCGCTGTTGATCCATGCAAATCAATACAGAGTTCAGGAACAACCTTCTGGGGTGAATGATGAAAGGGAGGGTTCTCCCCAGTGTCGTAGATAGAAGAGAAAGTGTCAACAACATTCAACTTTTAATCTGACCCAGACAGAATGTGTGGAGAGTCTAAAGGGGGCTTCATAACTCAACTCTCATGCAGTAGGAGAGCTACTTAGATATTTTGAGTGCATGGCCTGTCTTTGATACGTGTTGTGTGTTTACTTCTAAATTGTTGATGATCTGAGGGGGTGAGTATAAGGTCTTCAAACCACCAGGGCTGTACTGACCATTTTAGTAGAAGGGGATGTCATCTGGGAGAGGCTGGCACTACGGGGTGAAAAAGGCATCCTTGTGCTCCAGAAACTTCCACTTGACTCCGTCCTCATAATGTACTTCTCCTCTTCACACCTGAGGGACAAGAGTGTTTCAGAATGAGACCTTTTTTTAATATACTGTGCATACATCCACCTCCCACATATTCAGCATATACTGTAGAAAAACAAACCCCAATCTCCAGCACTGCTGCTCCTCTTCTCTTTTTTTGATCTTCAATGCTTTTGCCGCCTCAATCTCTTCCTTTGACTTATTCTTCTTTGTAGTGACTGGATGCTCCCCCTACTTTCTCTTAGGCTTCTGTGAGACTAGGACAGCACCACAGAAACAAGACAACTTACACAGTAGATAATTTAGAGAATCAGTTAGCCCATTGTAAACTTTCCCAAAATGTTCACAGCATTTCATACAAAAGGAAGCTTCTTTGTAATTTCAGCTATACCCATCTGAGTCATATGCTCCAAGCCCTAACATCTTACCTTGGTAATGTTTGTGAATACAATAAAATACAACACTTGGCTCAAATTCTTGTTGATGTGAGTAAAGTGGAAAAAATGATGCAACTACACAACCAGCTGAGGACTAGAACATTTGCCTGCTCCCCTGCTCAGGGAGGATGTCTACATTCTCTTTCTTTATCCCCACCTTCTCTGTCCCCCGGCCACCCTCATCCTCCTCTGTCAATTTCTTCTTTAACCTGAGGACAGCAAAAATGCACAACACTATTTGCTCACCTCCAACAGGTAGTGGTGTGGTAGTCAGAACTTAGGGTTATTGAATGAGCGAGTGAGGGCTAACATATAATAAGGAGACCCACTCACATTGGGGTTGTAGTGGAACATGAGGGACCCTCCATGGGCTCATCCTCCTCCTGTCTTTTCCTCTTGTCCCCCCTCTTCTCTGGCACAAAGTCTCCATCTGCTTTCACAGCCAAATCAAACCTGATGAGCGAGCAGAGACACTCTGAACAATGACAGCCCTTAATCTGTCACTTTCACTCACATAGCAAGCTGGTTGGAAAGCAGACCCACATCCTGCTGAGGTCCCCTTTTATTTTCCATTAAGACCTGGCTATCCTTAGAGTAATAACTCAATCCAAAAGTACACAATGATGATTCAGTGACCACACGTAATGACATAATTACAGTGATTAAACAACATTATAGAGAAAGGCCTGATGATGATGGTATAATGATGGCAATTAGAAATAATAATCATTACAGGATGGCAAGCTTGAATTTCCCTGCAGTATGGCTTCGAAGTGGTAAGGAAATGCACCAAATGAATAGATAAAAACATTACAACCACCACTGCCACTAAATTACAGTAGTACTTAATTTCACATGGTTGGATGGAAGGGAATGAGGATTAGGAAAATGTCACATGATGCCGATAGGTTTGTCTGTAAGGCAGAACCAGCCTGAGTAAGTCAAAAACAGTGGATAAACATTATGTCATTCACTTTGTCAGTGTGACTAAGTCAGAAAAACACATAGCAAAATCGATAAAATCTACCACCCCTGTTATCTGTAGTGGATTGTATGCTACAGGCCCAGGCCCAGGACCAAACCACACCTTTCAAACCCAGCCTAGACCCCCACCGTTCATCCACTCAGAAAATGACGGATGCTCATTTATTGCTTTTCTGACAAGTCACAGATATTTTTCTTCAATACAGCAATAAATCAATTTCCTGAGAGACAGCCAATGCTCCCTGAAAAATGGGAATGAATCCTGCAGGTTCTTGGACATCCAAATCACAATAATTAATTTCCATCACCTCCGGAAGAAAGGGGAAAAAAGTGATTCAATTTGAAATGTTAATGGATTAAAACTAATTTCCAATGGCAGCAGTAAGGTGCTGATGTGACACATTCTGAGCGATATAAAGCCACTCAACTGCAACAGAAATGCTACGTGAGTAGGGCCATGACAATTAGCTGGCCCTCTCATCACTAATATTGTTAATAAGACGCAGTGTCAGAGGAAAATGGCAATCTCACATACTGTAGTCATCAAAACTCTCCGTGCTCTCTTTTTTGACAGCCTTGACCTAATAGGGTGGCAGGTAGCCTAGTGGTTAGAGTGTTGGACTAGTAACTGAAAGGTTGCAAGATCGCATCCCCGAGCTGACAAGGTAAAAATCTGTCGTTCTGCCCCTGAGCAAGGCAGTTAACCCACTGTTCCTAGGCTGTCATTGAAAATAAGAATTTGTTCTTAACTGACTTGCCTAGATAAATAAAAAATATAAAGGGAAAACAAACAAAAAACGTCAGATCTCAGCATATTATTAAACACTATACTATACTCTCACTGAACAGAAACTACAAAGTGGTACTCAGTGGTATTTTGAACTACTACATAATTATGCTACATGATGAAGAAGTAAATCATTTACTAAGTAAATTGTCACACACAACTAACAAAGGCCTGCCAAGGACTGTGAATAATGTAACATTTCAATCAAAAACACCAAAATAAATCGTAGGATGGAAGTGAAAACCCCTTTCCCTATATTTACAAATGCAGTATGAGGGTAATGGACCTTGGGCACCAGTCGAAGTACAGTATCAGGAAATCCATTCCAATCTAGTTGGTTTGGGGAGCTTCTGAAATCAACCAACATGGGGTTCACACAGGGACATGCTGGCAGCACAGACTGAGAAGACTGGGGGTCATATTGTTCAGGAAAAACTATCCAGCATTACAAATGTCAAATGTAAATTACATAACCTGTAGCAGTGGTGATTTAGGCCAAAATGCTGCTGCTACTGTAGCTGTTCCTGCTGATAGCACTACTTACATCACTATTAGGCGAATACAAACACAAACAAACTGTTACAATATGTAGTGTATGCTTTAAGACAAAGTGATTGACCTTTTTCTGCCCACTGAGACTCCTCTGTGGCTTTAGTTCCTTCCTTCTTGGGTTTTGTACTGTCATACAAAGCAGAGAGATAGGGAGAAAAATATAGGTTATTTAACTCCCCTGCTGTGTCATATTTCTCTCCCCCTGAGTTGGTAACCTCCAACTTAACTCCAGTCTGCTATGAAATGTTATCATGGCCTGTCACAGAAGGCTGCTGCCAGTCATGCTTACAGGTGTTTTTATTTTCTTTCGTCCCATTAATTACACTCGCCAGTGACGGATGACTCTGGATTCATTTGTCTGCTCATATAATGCATCAGATATCAAGGTGAATTAATTTATTCATATAAAGATGGAGTACCCTACTCTGGGTAATGAATGCAGGCACCCACCCACTCACTCACTCTAGCACGTTGCTAGATTTACAATTGCTGGTGCGTCTCGTTTGGTTAGAGGCTTAATTTGTCTAAAGAATTTTGCAGCATGAAAGGCGTGTCTACACTGCAGAATTGTGATGTGTACAACAATAGCCAGTTGTTGATTGTGATGTTGCAGTTAACTGTAATACAGAAGGATAGAAGCCATTAAGAAAGGTTGAATGCAGTGGGTGGAAAAGATAGTGAGACTGACTACCTGCATGCAAAGACCATCTTTACATAATGAGATAAAAAAAAAGAGTGAATATTAAGTGAACATGTTTCAGATTAGACCTAGCTAGTGCAATATACAGTATGTGTACTATTAACTTGGGTCTTGGAGATAGTGAGGAAGTCAAATTTATGGATGCCTTTGGCTGATGTGTTACTGAGATTGACATTGCACATATTAGCCTATAAAACAGGGATCATCGACTAGATTCAGCCGCGGGCAGATTATTTTCTTGAGCGGATGGTCGCGTGGCCAGAACACAATTACAAATCATTTGTAGACTGCAAATTGACCGCAAAAAGCCCAAACAGATTTAACATTCAACTTAAACATTATTTCAAACCTTGCTTACATTTGTATATGTATCACACTGTATAATGATAGGAGACAAGCGCAGGAATATGTAATAGGGTTTTTTATTTTCTCCAAACAAAGGAGCGAGGTGTAAACCTCTAAATAATACACGGGACGAGACCCGTAAAACAAGTGCACAATAACACGTTGCATGGAAGCCGATACAACAGCACAGGTGCTCACAAGACCAACGGACATGGTAACAATAACCGACAAGGACAATGGGGAACAGAGGACACATATATAAACATACTAATCAGGGGGAATGGGAACCAGGTGTGCGTAATGAGACAAGACAGTTGGTGGTAATGAATCCAGTTCAGTGACGCAGACCTCTGGAGCTGGTGAACGGAATAAGCAGCAGTACCGAGGGGATCCGTGACAGTACCCCACTGCGCGCTGCAGGGGGACGACACCGGCCTCGGGGACAACAGGGATGCGGTGCAGGTCGGTCAGGGCACCGACAGTGAAAATCCCTGGTCAGCGAAGCGTCCAGGATGTCCACCGCAGGAACCCAGCACCGCTCCTCTGGGCCGTACCCCTCCCAAACGATGCGGTACTGGAGACGCCCCGCCCGACGCCTCGGACCAGGACTTCATTTCACGGACCAAGTACGCCGGACCTCCCTCGATGTCCAGAGGAGGAGGCGGTGCGTCACAGGGTCCAGCCTCAGCGAAGGAGACCAGGCACCACTGGCCTGAGGAAACATTAACATGAAAAGTCAGGTTAATGCGGTAATCAGCAGGGAATTGCAAACAGTATGTAACCTCATTAACCCTCCTCAGGACTTTAAACGGACCCACAAACCATGGGCTCAGCTTCCGGCAGGGCAGGCAGAGGGGTAGGTTCCGGGTGGAGAGCCAGACCTGGTCGACTGGAGAGAAGACAGGCGCCTCACTGCGGTGGCGGTCGGCCTGTTCCTTGTGCTGACGCATGGCCCACTGGAGACGAGTGTGCTCAGCTTTCCAGACTCCTCAGAGAGCTGAGACCACTCGTCAACAGCAGGGGCCTCTGTCTGGCTCGGATGCCAAGGTGCCAGTGCCGGCTGATGCAGTTGAAGTCGGAGGTTTACATACACTTAGGTTGGCGTCATTAAAACTCATTTTTCAACCACTCCACAAATTTCTTGTTAACAAACTATAGTTTTGGCAAGTCGGTTAGGACATCTACTTTGTGGATGAAGAGTCATTTTTCCAACAATTGTGTACAGACAGATTATTTCACTTAATCACAATTCCAGTAGGTCAGAAATGTACATATACTAAGTTGACTGTGCCTTTAAACAGCTTGGAAAATTCCAGAAAATGTCATCATGGCTTAAGAAGATTCTGATAGGCTCATTGACATCATTTGAGTCAATTGGAGGTGTACCTGTGGATGTATTTCAAGGCCTACCTTCAAACTCAGTGGCTCTTTGCTTGACATCATGGGAAAATCAAAAGAAAATCAGCCAAGACCTCAGAAAAAAATGGTAGACAGGTCTGGTTCATCCTTGGGAGCAATTTCCAAAAGCTTGAAGGTACCACGTTCATCTGTACAAACAATAGTATGCAAGTATAAACACAATGGGACCACGCAGCCATCATACTGCTCAGGAAGGAGATACGTTCTGTCTCCTAGAGATAAACGTACTTTCGTGCGAAAAGTGCAAATCAATCCCAGAACAACAGCTAAGGACCTTGTGAAGATGCTGGAGGAAACAGGTACAAAAGTATCTATATCCACAGTAAAACGAGTCCTATATCAACATAACCTGAAAGGCAGCTCAGCAAGGAAGAAGCCACTGCTCCAAAACCGCCATAAAAAAGCCAGACTACGGTTTGCAACTGCACATGGGGACAAAGATCGTACTTTTTGCAGAAATGTACTCTGATCTGATGAAACAAAAATAGAACTGTTTGGCTATAATGGCCATCGTTATGTTTGGAGGAAAAAGGGGGAGGCTTGCAAGCCGAAGAGCATGGGGGTGGCAGCATCATGTTGTGGGGGTGCTTTGCTGCAGGAGGGACTGGTGCACTTCACAAAATAGATGGCTTCATGAGGGAGGAAAATGTGGATATTTTGAAGCAACATTAAGACATCAGTCAGGAAGTTAAAGCTTGGTCGCAAATGGGTCGTCTAAATGGACAATGACCCCAAGCATACTTCCAAAGTTGTGGCAAAATGGCTTAAGGACAACAAAGTCAAGGTATTGGAGTGGCCATCACAAAGCCCAGACCTCAATCCCATAGAAAATGTGTGGGCAGAACTGAAAAAGCATGTGTGAGCAAGGAGGCCTACAAACCTGACTCAGTGACACCAGCTCTCTCAGGAGGAATGGGCCAAAATTCACCCAGTTTTTTGTGGGAAGCTTGTGGAAGGCTACCCAAAACATTTGACCCAAGTTAAACTATTTAAAGGCAATGCTACCAAACACTAATTGAGTGTATGCAAACTTCTGACCCACTGGGAATGTGATGAAAGAAATAAAAGCTGAAATAAATCCCTCTACTATTATTCTGACATTTCACATTCAAGAAATAAAGTGGTGATCCTAACTGACCTAAGACAGGACATATTTACTCGGATTAAATGTCAGGAATTGTGAAAAACTGAATTTAAACATATTTGGCTAAGTTGTCTGTAAACTTCCGACTTCAACTGTACCCCAACACGCACTGGAAAGGAGTGAGGTTAGTGGTTAGTAATTCTGCACGTACTCAGCCCAAGGTAGGTCTCCCCCGACCGGTCCTGACAGTAACACCTCAGGAACCTGCCCACTTCCTGATTGAGCCTCTCCACCTGCCCATTAGCTTGAGGACGGTACCCGGACGTGAGACTGACCATGACCCCAGGTGTTCCATGAACGCTTTCCATACGCGTGAGGTGAACTAAGGGCCACGATCTGACACCACAGTGTCAGATCGTAGTGCCGGAAGACATGCGTAAAAAGAGCTTCACCAGTTTGCATGGCCGACGGGAGCCCAGGCAGAGGAAGGCGACAAGCTTTGGAAAACTGGTCCACAACAACGAGAACGGTGATATCCCCTGGGAGGGGGGAAGGTCAGTGACAAAGTCCAACAAGAGCTTAGACCAGGGTCATTGTGGAACCGGCAGGGGAAGGAGCTTTCCATAAGAGGTGTCTGGGTGTCTTTGATCGGGCACAGATGGAGCAGGGAGATAAGTAAACCCGGACGTCCCTAGCCAAGGTGGGCCAGCAGTACATGATACGGTTAATCCCAGGATGACCCGACACAGGTGCAGTGTGAGTAAGGAGGCGGTCCCGCACACCCGTGGGAACGTAGGCGCGGTTCTCCGGGCACTGTGCAGGTGCGGGTTCCGTGCGCAAGGCCTGCCGTATGTCGGCCTCCACATCCCACACCACTGGCGTGATGATACAGGACAGAGGTATGATGCCGGTCTCCTCTCCCTCCCTCCCTCTCCTCTGCGTCATAGAGGCGAGACAGGGTGTCCGCCTCCACGTTCTTCGAGCCTGGCCTATAAGAAAGCGTGAATTGGAACCTGTCGAAGAATAGAGTCCACCTGGCCTGAATCGGGTTTAGCCTCTTCGCTGCCCTGATGTACTCCAGGTTGAGGTGGTCTGTCCACACCAGGAAAGGGTGTTTGGACCCCTCCAGCCAGTGCCTCCACGCCTTGAGAGCCTTTATGACCGCCAAGAGTTCCCGGTCCCTTTGTCATAGTTCCTCTGGGCAGGGCTCAGCTGCTTGGAGTAAAAGGTGCAGGGCCACAGCTTTGGAGGGGTTCCGCTGCGCTGGGAAAGCACTGCCACAACTCCTACTTCGGAGGCATCCACCTTGACGATGAAGGGAAGTGAGGGGTCGGGATGTGCCAGCACGGGAGCAGTGGTGAAGCATGCCTTCAGTGTCTCGAACGCCCTCTCTGCCTCTGCCGTCCAATGAAGCTGCTGGGAACCTCCTCTCAGCAGGGAGGTAAGAGGCGCGGCCACCGTGCTGAAGCCCCGGATGAACCTCCGGAGGCGAACCCCAGGAATCGCTGGACTGCTTTCACAGAGTTGGGGATGGGCCATGACCTGACTAACGAGACATGCTGGGCGCGGTCAGCAAAATAGACAGAAATGTCGTCTATATAAACCACTATGTCCCGTCCCAGCATTCCCAGAAACACTTTGTTAATAAAGGCCTGGAAGACAGACCAAAAGGCATTACGAGATACTCGTAATGGCCCATGGAAAAGGATGTTTTCCATTCGTCGCCTGCATGAATGCGCACCAGATTGTAGGCGCTCCTCAAGTCCAGTTTCATGAAGTACTGAGCCCCATGCATTTGTTCGATGATGTTGGGATGAGGGGTAAAGGATAGCTGAACTTAATGGTGGCTTTATTCAGAGTTCGATAATCAATGCAGGGGCGCAATCCCCCATCTTTCTTTTTAACAAAAAATAAACTTGAGGAGGCTGGTGACATAGAGGGTCTGATAAAACCATGCTGGAGGCTCTCCTGTACGTAGGTCTCCATGGCCTCGGTCTCTGAATAGGAGCGGGGAGGCGTGTAGCCTGGGTCTTAGAGAAAACCCGGTTCAGATCCTGGTATTCCTCAGGTAATTCCACTTGAGGGGCGTGGTCTGGACTTACCACCGTAGTGGTGTTGACAGACACCACAAGACACCTCCACTAACACTCCTGCGACCAACTCAGCAGTCTCCCCTCAGACCAGGAAATAACAGGGTTATGCCAACTCAACCAGGGGAGACATAAAACAACAGGGTGCGTGGGGGTGTGTATAATCAAAAAGGTGATCTGTTCTAAACGAGTACCATGGGTCAGCAGAGAAACGGAAACGGTGATGTGATGTACGAGCCCTGTCCCTATTGGATAATAATCCAGGGCTCGAACCGGAATGGGTGACTGTAGGGGAACCAAAGGAATGTGTAATGCAGTGGCCAGTGCAGCTCCGGAATCCCAGCAGCTCCGGAATCAATCAGAGCTAACGGGAGTGAGGGGCCAGGGTATTTAGCAAATGTAATGGGGAAAAACACACTGGTTGAGTTGACATAAAAGGAGGGTCGATCTTGCATCCTACCTGGGTTGGAGCAGGAGAATTCCCTGGCTTGTCACCTCCTCGCCTATTAGTGGATAGAGGCAGCTCGGGGAGAAATGATCCATTTCGCCACAAAAGAAGCTGATGCCCAGATTCCTCCTTCTCCTACGCTCTGCCTCGGGCAAACGTGCAGAGCCTACCTCCATCGGCTCTGGCCACGGAGCAGAAGTAGCCATGGGCTCCGGATTCCGCGCAGGTCTTCTGGAAGGAAATCCTCGCCCTGAGCTCATCTACTTCATTGTGCAGTGACTGAACATTAGCGGGTACTCAGAAGCGATGGATGGTGTGCAGGCCTCCTGAGTCGGACTAGAAGTCCACACCTCCACTGTGGAGCTCTATTTGACTCCTGGAATGCCCTATTCTAATACTCTTAAAGAACATGCTATAAAGTCTTACATGCATTCTTCCTTCCTATCTCTCTTAATGTAGCATTTTACACAAAACAGCCAGTATCATAGCAAGTAAAAACTTTCCTCAATAAAGCAGCTATCAGCATACCAGCAAACCAGTGGCGGACAGTGCCATTTAAGATGAGCGAGGATTAGAATTTTTTTGAGTATGGCCTTATTTCTATACAGCATATTGGATATCTGTCATTCATATTCCATTCACCCAGCTCAATGTAACATAGATAGGTTTAGTCTACGACCTGATACTTACATATTCCATGTACCCATCATGAGGTTGCTACACTCTAACCTATTAATGAAAGTTTACAAGGTAGGTGCACAGGTCAAGAGAATTTTGACTAATAAAGGTCACAGTCAGTGACACATTCACTACCGCCTTGCACACTTTTGCCGGCAATTAGCTGATCTAAATAAATAAAAAATATCTATGTTGTAATCGTTAGTCGAACAGTTGCAACAGAGTTTCTATTGGACAAATGCAGGTATATTTATCCCTGTTGAGGTCTGTTTAAGAAATGTTTTTCAACAGACTTGATAGAATGAATACAACCCTGATCACACGGGAACAGTTAACTTTCATCGCACCAACATAAAAACAGTATAATCACTTTTCTCATTTTGTGTGTGTGTGATATACACACACACACACACACACACACACACACACACACACACACACACACACACACACACACACACACACACACAGGGGAGAACAAGTATTTGATAACCTGCAAAATCGGCAGTGTTTCTTACTTACAAAGCATGTAGAGGTCTGTAATTTTTATCATAGGTACACTTCAACTGTGAGAGACGGAATCTAAAACAAAAATCCAGAAAAATCACATTGTATGATTTTTAAGTAATTCATTTGCATATTATTTTTAAACCTGCAAAATCGGCAGTGTATCAAATACTTGTTCTCCCCACTGTGTGTGTGTATATATATATATATATATATATATATATATATATAAATTATTTCACCTTTATTTAACCAGGTAGACAAGTTGAGAACAAGTTCTCATTTACAACTGCGACCTGGCCAAGATTAAGCAAAGCAGTTCGACACATACAACAACAGTTACACATGGAGTAAAACAAACATACAATAGAAAAATAAGTCTATATACAATGCGAGCAAATGAGGTGGGATAAGGGAGGTAAAGGCAAAAAAAGTAAAACACTGGAATGGTAGATTTGTAGTGGAAGAAAGTGCAATGTAGAAATAATGGAATAATATGATATATATATACAGTATCTTACAAAAGTGAGTATACCCTTCACATTTTTGTAAATATTTGAGTATCTTTTCATGTGACAACACTGAAGAAATGACACTTTGCTACAATGTAAAGTAGTGAGTGTACAGCTTGTATAACAGTGTAAATTTGCTGTCCTCTCAAAATAACACAACACACAGCCATTAATGTCTAAACCGCTGGCAACAAAAGTGAGTACACCCCTAAGTGAAAATGTCCAAATTGGGCCCAAAGTGTCAATATTTTGTGTGGCCACCATCATTTTCCAGCACTGCCTTAACCCTCTTGGGCATGGTGTTCACCAGAGCTTCACAGGTTGCCACTGGAGTCCTCTTCCACTCCTCCATGACGACATCACGGAGCTGGTGGATGTTAGAGACCTTGCACTCCTCCACCTTCCATTTGAGGATGCCCCACAGATGCTCAATAGGGTTTAGGTCTGGAGACATGCTTGGCCAGTTCATCACCTTTACCCTCAGCTTCTTTAGCAAGGCAGTGGTCGTCTTGGAGGTGTGTTTGGGGTCATTATCATGTTGGAATACTGCCCTGCGGCCCAGTCTCCGAAGGGAGGGGATCATGCTCTGCTTCAGTATGTCACAGTACATGTTGGCATTCATGGTTCCCTCGATGAACTGTAGCTCCCCAGTGCCGGCAGCACTCATGCAGCCCCAGACCATGACACTCCCACCACCATGCTTGACTGTACGCAAGACACAATTGTCTTTGTACTCCTCATCTGGTTGCTGCCACACACGCTTGACACCATCTGAACCAAATAAGTTTATCTTGGTCTCATCAGACCACAGGACATGGTTCCAGTAATCCATGTCCTTAGTCTGCTTGTCTTCAGCAAACTGTTTTCCGGCTCTCTTGTGCATCTTTAGAAGAGGCTTCCTTCTGGGACGACAGCCATGCAGACCAATTTGATGCAGTGTGCGGCGTATGGTCTGAGAACTGACGGGCTGACCCCCCACCCCTTCAACCTCTGCAGCAATGCTGGCAGCACTCATACGTCTATTTCCCAAAGACAACCTCTGGATATGACGCTGAGCACATGCACTCAACTTCTTTGGTCGACCATGACGAGGCCTGTTCTGAGTGGAACCTGTCCTGTTAAACTGCTGTATGGTCTTGGCCACCGTGCTGCAGCTCAGTTTCAGGGTCTTGGCAACCTTCTTATAGCCCAGGCCATCTTTATGTAGAGCAACAATTCTTTTTTTCAGATCCTCAGAGAGTTCTTTGCCATGAGGTGCCATGTTGAACTGCCAGTGACCAGTCAGTATGAGGGAGTGTGAGAGCGATGACACCAAATTTAACACACCTGCTCCCCATTCACACCTGAGACCTTGTAACACTAACGAGTCACATGACACCGGGCCCAATTTGGACATTTTCACTTAGGGGTGTACTCACTTTTGTTGCCAGCGGTTTAGACATTAATGGCTGTGTTTTGTGTTATTTTGAGGGGACAGCAAATGTACACTGTTATACAAGCTGTACACTCACTACTTTCCATTGTAGCAAAGTGTCATTTCTTCAGTGTTGTCACATGAAAAGATATACTCAAATATTTACAAAAATGTGAAGGATGTACTCACTTTTGTGAGATACTGTGTATATATATATATATATATATATATATATATATATATATATATATATATATATATATATAATACACACACACACACACATACATACATACATACATACATACATACATACATACACACACACACACATATAATTATTTTTCACAACTCTCTACACGCTCTCCTCCTCTCACCCTTTCCCTTGGCTTGTGGACTTCAGTGCACAACACATCAGCTGTCATTGACCAGGCGAAAGCACCTTTTTAAGCCAAACCATCTCATGACAGCTAATCACTACACACAGCCTACATCGTTGTCATGTCATAGTCAACTTGAACTACTGGAACTAACGCAATAGTAAAACTGCTACAATCACGCAGTGCAGTATACAGTCAGAAAGCAGTTCAGCAGTTACACTGCTGGGCCCCGGTGGCAATAAATTAATAAAACCAAAAGCTTGCCTTGACTTGAAAGAGACTAGAATTTCAGTGTTGAAAGCCATAGCCAGCTAGCTAAACATAGCATCCCTCTCTGTTTGAGCCGGGTGTTCGAGTAGGCTAAATTAGCTAGCTAAGTGAAAGTAAAAAAAAAAAAAGAATCTGTTCAACTATTGCCTTTCTCTGTCTTTGAGTCAACTACTCACCACATTTTATGCAGTGCTAGCTAGCTGTAGTTTATGATTTCAGTACTAGATTAATTATCTGATCCTTTAAATGAGTGGACAACGTCAGTTCATGCTGAAAGAGCTCTGATAGGTTGAAGGACATCCTCCGGAAGTTGTCATAATTACTGTGTAAGTCTATGGAAGGGGGTGAGAACCATCCGGCAGTGGCCAGTCTTATGTGGGCTAAATATGGTAAACGATTCTGTATTCATTATGGCAGGCCAAATTTGGGCCGATTGTGGCGGTCGATATAATGCCAACATATATATATATATTTTTTTTATTAATTATGCACTCAAAATTGTATCCCTCTCATATGTACATATCAATTTCACAGTTATATTTAATTTATATTTACTCCCTGTTTGCACATTTTCTGTACCCTTTGATCCATTTAAATAAACCTTTTAGATTGTTATTAATATTTTAGATTGTGTATTATTATATTTTGTACTTGCTGTTGTTGACCTACATGCAAGTAAGCATTTCATATTAAGGGATTACTCTAGTTCTTGCATATGACAATAAACGTACTTGCCTTGACAATGGATTGCAATCAACCCCCTTTTTTGGTGCTATATAAAGTGTAACCTATTTAATGGTTTAACGGTTCTTTAGAACCTAAGGAAAGGGTTCTTTATATAGCCATACAGGTTCCATTCATAACCTTAAGCGTGGCTTTAATATACGTTTTAAAAGCATCAAATAGGGTTTAACTATATTTAAAGCAAAGAACTTTCACTATTTAAAACCATTTTTCTTTTTTTGAGGTGTACCAAATGTTTTACTCTTAGGTTATTCAAAGTGAATACCTCTAACCCCTAGTCATATGATATGAACAACTAATTAAACTACAAGACCCCTGCTATTTCGAGAGGAGACCCCAGGGT
The DNA here is from genome assembly GCF_965601325.2 of Salmo salar. Taxonomy (NCBI): domain Eukaryota; kingdom Metazoa; phylum Chordata; class Actinopteri; order Salmoniformes; family Salmonidae; genus Salmo; species Salmo salar. The sequence goes on along the minus strand of NC_138306.1, from coordinate 35,207,358 downwards.
TCAGTTACCAACTTGCAGCATTGCTAGCGAGCTACATGCGACAATAACACTGTTGTTGGATCGGTTGCATCCAATATAGGGTGACCAGGCATCCCCGTTTTCCGGATACAGTCCCCGTTTTTGGTGGCCTGTTCCTGGCTGGAGCTGTCCCCGTTTTTAACAGTGCGTTAAAAACAGACCTCAAAGTGAAATAATATTTTACGTGGCAAGAAAGACTGGGCAGCAGAACATACGGATTGACATCCTTATCGCATTGTGCTTGTTTTGACCAACAGAGGGGGCTGCTGGCTATAGCAGTTTCATTCACTCTTCTACTAACTACTTTCTCGCGCTAGTTTAAGAGAAAATTGCTGTGGAAAACTCGGCCAGAAACTAGCAAGTGTCAAGTGAATCCACAACATCACAACAAACTTATTTTTAAGCCAGGTAAAAGTTACAATCGTTTGAGATACTAGCTTGTGATGTTATAATGTCACAATTATATAGATAGATGATCTGTTCTATAAGGTTTTAAATAGGTTATGCTAGCTAACGTTAGTTATGTAGACTAAGTTAGCTAGCTAGGTTAGTTAGCTACTGTCATGGTAACTAGGTTCAAAAAACGTTCACATGTAAACATGCAGTGCAGTGGAAGGGCTATTTTGAAAATATGATTATATTAAATTAATGCACAATTAATTATGATAGTATTGTAGCGACCCGCACAGACAGTTGTGGGTTATGTGTTAGGCTATTAGTGGGTTGTGTCATACTTACCAGTGTTCGCGGGGTCATGCCAATCAACCTGCTATCTGTCAATCACGGGAATGCCTGGAATGTTCTGATACCGGGCATCCTGGTGGTTGGCGGAGTGGCGTGGAGGGGGGTTGGGCAGGGGGATGGAGCATTGGAAGTTAAGACCGGGTTTAGCCATTGTTCTCTCTCTTACGTCTGGCCTTCACAAGAGAAGGTCACGATTGGTTTGTAGTGTACCTTTCATTTATTTGGCGTGGGCTACGGCCAAACAGTAGCCTGTGTTAAGTTGGGTTAATAAACCGTCCATTCGTTAACTCCATCCTCTGTCTGGACAATTGTTCCTTCATGATCTAGTCAGGTCATTACATTGGTGTCAGAAGTAAAAATGTGTATAAAAGTTAGCCAGCTAGCTGACTTCGGTGGCTAGCTAACGTAGGTGAGAACTGGGTTGAAAATGCTTCAAGGGAATCCAAAAGTGAAGGTGGAGGTAGGGGACGATTATGGCCCATGAGGTGCATGTGCATGGACGTCGGAGGATCTGGCTGAGGAGATCGCCAGGGCTTCGGATCCCAGAGGCCACTTGAGGGAGGACGTTAGAGTGATGGCGGCTGAAGCGGGCATGAGTGCTTCGTCTAATGTGTTTCGCGCGGATTCTGGTGGGCGGACCGAAGGGGTGACGTCGACGCGGCGGGACGGGACGAGGAATCTGGGGCTCAGGATGTAAACAAACATGGCGGCGCCCAGCCCCCGGCTGCGTCCGTATCCGTTAAGACCCCAAAGTATTCCGGTAAGGCGGATTGGGAAGCTTTTCATGCTCAGTTTGAACTGTTAGCTCATTTTAGGGGGTGGTCGAATGAAGATAGGGCACTGCAGTTGGCTTTATGCCTGACGGATGATGCTCTGGCCTGTTTGTTATTGATTAGCCCCGAGGACAGATGCGATTATGGTGCCTTAGTGGGAGCACTGAGGAGGCGCTATGGACAGTGTGTACAGCCCTGGCTGCTGCGCTCTGAACTGAGTAATAGACGCAGGCAGCCTGGAGAGCCTCTACGGGTGCTAGCTAATGACATTGAGAGCCTCTCTCGGCGGGCATATGCTCACATGCCCCCCTACGTGCAGAGTGAGCTAGCACGGGACCAGTTCATACAGGCGCTTTCTCCTACGGAGCTGCGCATACAGACCCAGCTGGCTCATCCTGAGTCATTGCAGATAGCCTTGGAGATGGCTTTGGAGAGGGAGCTGGTGTGGGCTGGGGCTTCAGCTGGGGCTTTGGTGGGGGCGCAGGGAGGCAGACCCTCTGGGCGAGCTGGGGGGCAGAGCAGCCCAGAGCCGGAAAAGCCTGCATGCGTGGCTGATATGACAGAACTCATTCGTGCTCTGTCGCTACAGGTGGAACGAAACACACGCCGTGGTCCCCGGGTCTGCTGGGGTTGTGGCCAGCCAGGCCATCTGCGCCGGGATTGCCCCAAGTCCCCCGGAGCTCAGGGAAACGGCTCGGGGTCCGCATTGACCGGGTAGTGCGGACCCTGGCTTTCTATCCCAACCACCACCATCATCTTCAGGAGGAGCCCACCGGCCCAGATGGGGAAGCAAGGCTCCACTTCCCCCAGAAGCAGACGTGGGCAAGCGGACGGAGCCTGTTGTTGTGGTGGGCCGGACCTGTGTTGGGGACTTTTGTCATGTCCCTGTCACTGTGGAGGGGGTGCCCTGCTCTGCCCTGGTGGACACTGGGTCCACAGTAACCCTGGTGAGGCCAGATATTGTACCAGGTTGGATTCAGTGTGAGCCCACAACTGTGCAGCTCCGCACAGTCACAGGTGAGCTGGCACCCATGAAAGGGAAGGGAATAATGACTCTGACAGTAGGGGGCAGGACTGTGCATCTTCCCGTGTGGGTGGCGGCTGTGCAGGACCCTTGTATCCTGGGGTTGGACTTTCTTAGGAGCACAGGCTGCCAGTTAGACCTATATGGGGGCACACTGAGCTTCCAGGGAGGGCCTGCAGTCACCATGGCCCCCCCTAATATCACATACACTCAACCAAACAAACCCTTTCCTCCAACAGTTAAAGCAGCAGAGACTCATGGCTGCCCCCCCTCCCCCACATCTGTGTGTGACTTTTCCCCAGCTCCTCTGTCACCTACGGCTGTGTGTTACATTCCCCCAGCTACCCCCACGACACAGCCCTCCGTGAGCCCGGACCGCACCCCCCCAGCACAGCTACCCCAGATGGGAGAGGAGAGGACACTGTCTGCAGTGAGGGAGATATGGGGGAGGAACTGTGTTGGTCTTGACCCCAAGCAGCAGGAAAGGTTGTGGCAGTTGCTGTTTGAATTCAGAGACAGCTTTGCGCTGAGTGAGGAGGAGGTGGGTCAGACTCATCTGGTGCAGCATGAGATCGACACAGGTGATGCTCGACCCATCAAGATGCGTCCCCGCCGTATCCTGCTGGCACGCCAGGAGGCGGCAGACAAGGCTGTGTTGGAGATGCAGCGGGCAGACTTCATCGAGCCCTCAGACAGCCCCTGGGCGGCGCCGGTTGTCATGGTTCCTAAGAAGGGGGGCAAGCTGAGGTTCTGTGCGGACTACAGGCGGCTGAATGAGGTAACCAGGAAGGACTCATACCCCATACCACGTATCGATGAGTCGCTGGACCTGGTTAGGGGGTCCTCCTGGTTCTCCTCACTAGACCTCCGCAGTGGCTACTGGCAGGTGCCCCTCTCCCCAGAGGCCAGAGCCAAAATTGCGTTCTCCACTAACAGAGGACACTGGCAGTTCAAGGTCCTGTGCTTCGGCCTGTGCAACGCTCCAGCTACTTTTGAGCGTTTGATGGACAGGGTGCTGGACGGCATCCCCCGACAGCAGTGTCTGGTATACCTTGATGACATCCTGGCCCATGGCAGCTCCTTCCAGTCAGCCCTGGTGGCGCTGCGGAGTGTGCTGGAGCGGGTGGCTGCCGCAGGTCTGAAGCTCCACCCCGAGAAGTGCCACTTCATGAGGAGAGAGGTGTCCTTCCTGGGCCACCGAGTGGGGAAGGAGGGGATCAGCACCATGGAGGACAAGGTGGGGGCTGTCCGAGACTGGCCCACCCCCACCGACCAGCATCAGCTGAAGAGCTTCCTGGGCCTGGCCTCGTACTACAGGAGGTTTGTACGGGGCTTCTCAAGCGTCGCTGCTCCCCTGAACCACCTGCTGCCGAAGGACAAGGCCTTCACTTGGACAGGGGAGTGTGAGGAGGCCTTCAACACCCTCAAATGTGCACTGATCGAGGCCCCTGTGCTCGCCCCCCCTGACCTCACCTTGCCCTTTATCCTGGACACAGACACGAGCAATGTGGGCATGGGTGGGGTGCTGGCCCAGGTGGGGCCAGAGGGGGAGAGAGTGGTGGCGTACTTCAGCAGAACATTTAACAAACATGAGCGCCGCTACTGTGTCACCCGGCGGGAGCTCTTGGCTGTTGTGGCTTCCATCAAACACTTCAAGTACTACCTGGGTGGCCTGCCATTTACTGTGAGGACTGACCACTCTGCTCTCAAGTGGCTCATGTCGTTCAGAGAACCAGAGGGGCAGGTGGCACGCTGGTTGGAGGAGCTTCAGCCGTATGACTTCACAGTGGTGCACAGGGCAGGGGCACGCCACTCCAACGCCGACGCCATGTCCCGTCGCCCCTGTACTGCAGATGGCTGCCGCCACTGTGAACGGAGAGAGGGACGGGAGAGAGCGCTGTGTGCAGAGGAGGGGGTCTGTGCCACAGTGTGTCAGGCGAGCGGCCCTGTCTGCGGTGAGCTGCAGACTGTCGACGTGGCTGAATGGGGGCAGCAGCAGGGACGGGACACAGACCTACAGCCAGTGCTACAGTGGGTAGAGGCACAGGTGAGGCCACCATGGGAAGAGGTGACAGCGCTCTCACTCGCGACCAAAGGGTTGTGGTCAAAGTTTGAGAGACTGCGGCTGGCTGATGGCGTGCTACAGCGGGCATGGAAGGAGTCAGCTACGGGAGAGGAGAGGTGGCAGGTGGTGGTCCCAAAAGCATTGCGGGAGGCTGTGCTCCAGAGTACTCATGGGGGGGTGGGGACTGGACACTTTGGGGTCACAAAAACACTCCGCCGCCTCCGTCAGGGCTTTTATTGGGGGCAGCACAAGAGGGATGTGGAGGACTTTTGCCGCCGCTGTGACAACTGCACAGCGAGAAAGGGCCCTCCAGGCCGCTCTCATGCTCAGCGCCAACAGTTCCCAGTGGGGGCTCCCATGGAGAGGGTGGGAGTGGATGTAGTTGGGCCGTTCCCCACCACAGACAGTGGAAACCGCTGGGTGCTCACGGCTATGGACTATTTCACAAAATGGCCTGAGGCCTATGCTCTGCCTGACCAGGAGGCAGAGACCATCGTCGACGCCCTGACAGCGGGGATGTTCAGCAAGTTTGGAGCTGCGGAGTCCATCCACAGCGACCAAGGCAGAAACTTTGAGTCCCGTGTGTTCGCCACCATGTGTGAGAGGCTGGGTATGCACAAGACCCGCACTACTCCTCTCCATCCTCAAAGTGATGGCCTTGTGGAGCGCTTCAACAAAACGCTTGGACAGCAGCTGGCCATCGTCTCTGCCAAACACCAGCGTGACTGGGACAAGCATCTGCCTATGGTCCTCATGGCATGCCGTTCCGCTGTCCAAGACTCCACCTCCTGCACGCCTGCCCTCCTCATGCTGGGGAGAGAGATCCGCACCCCTGCGGAGATGGCGTTTGGTCGGCCCCTGGATAGCCCTCATGTTCCCCCGGGGCCGGAGTATGCCCGGAGACTCCAGGACCGCCTGGAGACAGCCCACAACTTCGCCAGAGAGCAGCTGGTGAATGCAGGTGTGAGGCAGAAGAGGAACTATGACGTGCACACCCAGGGAAGGCACTTTGTGGCTGGGGAGCTGGTCTGGGTCTACAGCCCCCTAAGGAAAAAAGGCAGATGCCCCAAGTTGGACAGTCACTGGGTGGGGCCCTGCAGCGTCCTGGAGAGGGTAGGGGAGGTTGTGTACCGGGTGCAGCTTCCTTCCAGGGGGAGAAAGGTGGCACTGCACCGGGACAGGTTAGCCCCATACAGAGGGGCCGCTTCTCCCCAAACCCCAGGGACCCCCACAATTCCCCTCTCTGGCAATGACATTCTCCAGGCACCCACCCCCAGGTGCCGTCGACAAGGCTCCAGACGGCCCACTCCCCCTGTCTCCCTCCCTGTGTCACCGCGTGGTTCCCCGGTGCCACGGACTGTATTCCCCGTTCCCGCTTCCTTGTCCCCCATATCCCTTCCTTCATCCCCTGGGTCCCAGAGGGGCAGCCCCCTGCCACGGATGGAGCCCCCTGTTTCACATCTGGACACTCTGCGACCATCACGGCCACGCAGGCAAAGGAGACCTCCGGGTCGCTTCAGAGACTTTGTTTGTTCCCTCGGGGACGAGGGACTTTGTGGTGGGGGGGCTGTGTAGCGACCCGCACAGACAGTTGTGGGTTATGTGTTAGGCTATTAGTGGGTTGTGTCATACTTACCAGTGTTCGCGGGGTCATGCCAATCAACCTGCTATCTGCCAATCACGGGAATGCCTGGAATGTTCTGATACCGGGCATCCTGGTGGTTGGCGGAGTGGCGTGGAGGGGGGTTGGGCAGGGGGATGGAGCATTGGAAGTTAAGACCGGGTTTAGCCATTGTTCTCTCTCTTACGTCTGGCCTTCACAAGAGAAGGTCACGATTGGTTTGTAGTGTACCTTTCATTTATTTGGCGTGGGCTACGGCCAAACAGTAGCCTGTGTTAAGTTGGGTTAATAAACCGTCCATTCGTTAACTCCATCCTCTGTCTGGACAATTGTTCCTTCATGATCTAGTCAGGTCATTACAGTATTTATTTGTAGATTACAATTTTAATGGTTTGGCATTATAATAAGTAGTGTGAGAATTTATATTGATATTTTCATGGATAACATTAGCATAATGTTTTATATTAGAGAGTGGAGAGGAAGGAGAGGAGGACAACTGGATAGGAAGAAGAGTGAAGGAGATAGAGGAGGAAAGGTAAAGATTTGATTACAGAGCCTGCCAATTTATTATTCCAAACAATGTTTTTGAGGTGAAATACAAAAATGAGGCAAGCAATGGAATCTGTTAATCAAAGTATTTTATCTAATAGTGTACTATTTATTACTAAATATTGGATAGGAAGGAGAAGAAAGTGAGAAGGAAAAATTAAGGGAGTAAAAAGAGTGACGCGAGGAGAGTGTAGAAGAGTGAGGTGGAAAGGTGAAAAGAAGAAAGAGAAGGAAGAAAAGTGAAGAAAAGAGGAGGAGAAGAAAAAGTTAAGAGAGCAAGAAGACTGACACAAGGAGAGTGAAGAAGAGCAGACAGAGGAGGTACAATGGCTCTTTCCAAGAAACGGAAATGCCATTTTAATGACAACATGATGAGAGAATTTTCATTTATACGCTCAGGTCATTGTCATGCTGGAGAGTCATGTCAGGATGAGCCTGCAGCAAGGGTACCACATGAGGGATGAGGATGTCTTCCCTGTAAGGCACAGCGTTGAGATTGCCTGAAATGACAACAAGCTCAGTCCGATGATGCTATGACACACCGTCCTACACCATGACGGACCCTCCACTTCCAAATCGATCCCACTCCAGAGCATAGGCATCGGTGTTACACTTATTCCTTTGACGTAAAACGCGAATCCGACCATCACCCCTGATGAGACAAAACCACGACTCGTCTGTGAAGAGCACATTTTGCCAGTCCTGTCTGGTCCAGTGACGGTGGGATTGTGCCCATAGGCGACATTGTTGCTGGTGATGTCTGGTGAGGACCTGCCTCACAACAGGCCTACAAGCCCTCAGTCCAGCCTCTCTCAGCCTATTGCGGACAGTCTGAGCACTGATGGAGGGATTGTGCATTCCTGGTGTAACTCGGGCAGCTGTTGTTATCACCCTGTACCTGTCCCGCAGGTGTGATGTTCGGATGTACCGATCCTGTGCAGGTGTTGCTACACGTGGTCAGCCACTGCGAGGATGATCAGCTGTCTGTCCTGTCCCCCTGTAGCGTTGTCTTAGGCGTGTCACAGTACGGACATTGCAATTTATTGCCCTGTCCACATCTGCAGTCCTCATGCCTCCTTGCAACATGCCTAAGGCACATTGACGCAGATGATCAGGGACCCTGGGCATCTTTCTTTTGGTGTTTTTCAGAGTCAGTAGAAAGGCCTCTTTAGTGTCCTAAGTTTTCATAACTGTGACCTTAATTGCCTATCGTCTGTAAGCTGTTCGTGTCTAAACGACCGTTCTACAGGTGCATGTTCATTAATTGTTTATGGTTCATTGAACAAGCATGGGAAACAGTGTTTAAACCCTTTACAATGTAGATCTGTGAAGTTATTTGGATTTTTACAAATTATCTTTGAAAGACAGGGTCCTGAAAAAGGGGCATGTCTTTTTTTGCTGAGTTTAGTTACAGATCTATGGACTGCACAGCACAACTGACACAAGCTTTGAGCCAAGTTTACATGTGCTAGGACAAAATGTGACGCCATAGTGAGTAACGTGTTAGAACCATGGTCAACTACTTTGATAACACAGGACCTAGACCAGGTTGAATTTGTGTCCCTGTCCATTGATTCATCCAATCATGGACATGTAAAGCTGCTGCCAATAGTAGTCAGATATTGTAAGATATATGATGGCAGCACATCTATGGAAACAAAACCTCTTGAATGTGTTGAATTGAAAGGTGAAACAGCAGAGGAAATTGCAGCTGAGGTCCTGGTGGTCATCTAAAAATGTAACCTGGAAAACAAAGTCGTGGCACACAAATACCAACTTTGGAGGACTGAATAGGCTGGGGAGGGTCAATGTCCATACCAAAGTAAAAAATGCTCTGCAGCGGGTGGTGTTTGGCTTAGGTTGTCCTGCCCACATCATTCATAACATGGCCAGAACAGCTTTTGATATGATTCCCCTTGATATTGATTACCTGCTCACAAAGATATTTTTCCCATTCAGAGTAGAAAGACTGAAGAGCTTTTGTGAGTTTGTTGGCCAGGAGTACCATAACATTTTAGGACACAACAATGTTCGCTGGCTGTCCATGTTCCCTTCTCTAGAAAAGTGCTTAAAATGTATGTGCCATTGAAATCCTTTTTTCTTCCTGAAGACAAATACCCTGTTGTCCTGTGAACAATGTTCAAAGATCCACTGACTGAACTTTGGCTGGCCTTTGTCCATGAAACCTGACCGTATTCAGTGACACGATAAAGATGCTTGAAGGCCAGGACCGCTGTGCTGTGGAGTCAGCTGCAATTCTGAGAAACATTAAGGCAAAATTTACTGCAAAATGTGAGTTCCTAAAGGGGGGATCGCTTGAAGAATGGAAAACATCTGAGACACCACTTAGTCAGAGATGGAGCATGGTGGTTACCCACTTCAAAGAGAATGACATTGCACACACTTTCCTGGCTAGATTAGCATCTGTTGTCATGTGCTTACCTGGAAGTAATGCACCAGTCGAGAGTGTTCTCCCAAATGAATGATACATGGACAGCAGCAAGAAATAGGTTTACTGTTCCTACCATCAAGGCCATGCTTATTGTGAAGACAAACTTCAACCTCCCCTGCTAGGAGTTCATGGAGAAGCTGGCCAAAGACAGCAATCCTGAAGAAAATACATTCTTCTGAGAAATATACAAATTAGGTTGGTATAAGTATATTATGTAGTTACCAATCTCATCATCATATGTTTTCTTTATTATGTTGTTAAGTATTTCACATATACTATTGTCTCTGGGGGTTTTTTCAATTTTGCTCATGTTCTCTTCTGCTCTTATTCTACCCAGACTACCAGGACCACTGAATGGCTGATCAGATTGGACAGTTCTGTCTTGTCTGTAGTGCATCTGTAATATAGTTGTTTTCTCTGTCCATCACAGTGTGCCTGTTAGACTAAATACACGAAACCGGAATTGTCCCCCTTTTTTATTTCATAAATAATAACATTGGATATTTTAATTATATTCACCGCCGAACTGGAAATGTCCCCGATTTTCAGTTCAGAAATCTGGTCAACTTAATCCAATAGCTAGCTAGCTAGCTAGCTAGCTAACTTCCTTCATGAACATCGGTAAATTAGCTATTTTTCCCTACCTGACCTTTATATAGGTTAACTAGCTAGCTGCCAATAATATATGTTCCTTATGAAACTGCAATTGGACTGTGAAAAATGTAGTGGAGGCAAGGAGACCTGGCTCGGTTAGCTAGCTAGGAATTTCTGGCAACGAGCTAATGTTAGCTAGCCAAAAACATCAGCTAGTTAGCATGTCGGGCAGCCTTAAAAGCTAGAAATAATTATATCGGAGCAAGTAGGCTGTCAACTGAAATTATTTGCTGTCCAGTTTATTGACAAACATTTGTGAGCTAAATCGAGGAGCTTGTTCTTTGTGATCACTAGCTAGCTATCTTAAATTAACATGTCACTAGCTAGCTATCTTAAATTAACTTAGTTGCCCAAGTAAAAGTAGCTGGTTTACTAACAGTAGCTAGCTACTCACTAGCTAGTTCTACATTTTATTTTAAGTTGTGTAAGTTAGCGGTTAAGGATGAGGACGTTAAATATTAAAGATTGAGTACTGTAGCTAGCTAACTGTAGCTAACACTATTTGGAAGAGAAAAAACTGTTACTAGTTTTTCAGCAGCCAATAGGCTATTCAAATTAGGTGAATTACTTAATATTGACATACAATATCCATATGTTATGGTTACTTTTCTGTGCTTACAGATTGACTATTTGGGATTGAAAGATGGCTGTGATGTGAAAGAGAGTGTGTGGAGGATCGTGGTACACATAATCTCCCATAATCTTTCAAAGACCATGAACTGGAGGTGAATCAATGGAAAGGTGCCCTTCTGCCAAATGCAGCTCAAAGATATAGTTAATTGTAAGTTAATGTTCTACTGTTGCCAAAGTCCTTCATGAATACTAGAAGTAAACCAATGATTCTTTATTCCCTAATTTTCATTTAAAGCTGCGATGAGTCCGATGCGACTGACAAAGAAAAGGAAAAAACAAAAGATGGTTCCGTCTGTCAGGGGATCGAAATGGTGGTTGTAAAAAAGAAGACAAAGTGAGAGGTTGGACAATATGTAGATACTCTTGGTGGGGTTCTGATGATAACCACCAGAGGATTAAAAAAAAAATCACAAATGTTTGTTCCAATACTACACCATTTACCCTACATTTCTAACCGTGGGGGGTATGCTGTTTATAGGGCTTGCTGTAATCTGCAAGTCATGTTTCTATTTTGTCTTTATAAAGCTAATTTGGGAAACAATCATTTGAGAAGTGAGCTTGTTTTAAAACAATATGTGTAACAGTGTTAGCTGTGTTGCACTGCAGAACATTAATGTTAACTATCAATGCATTTGTATGTTATGGTGTATGATTAAGCTAGCATGCACAAACTAGACTTTAGTGCATTAGAGTAGAGCACAGTGGAGTACAGTATACATTACTGTATTCTAATTTAATATGCTTTATTGTGCTAACTGTACTGTACTATACAACTTAAGACAATATCTGTATTTAAGACCCTAATCACAAAAATGCCATGTTAAAGAAGGGTGAAGACACTTTGTAAAAAAAATAAAATACAAAATATCATTAGGTTTTGAGTAACTTACCAGCAGCAGCAGTTGTTTTCCTGAGATGGAAATAGTAACAAAGGCTCCAAAAACACATAAATACATACTTTTACAAGCTGCAAAGTTCTCGTTATCATGGTGCAGGTTTATAGATGTTGTAGAAATGAACATCCTGTCATAAAGTTTTAACTAGTCAGTGACCACACCCTGTGAGTACAGACATTTACATTGGTGTCATGGAACGCCCCCTTTTCTACTCTAGTATAAAAGCCACTTCCAACAAAATTTTACATTAGACCAGAAAATATGGAGCTGTCGCTACATGTTGAAATGGTTGTTAATTTAAACTAGAGTCAAGATAACGCCAGAACGAGGTCCCCACGTTGGAATGGCTATCACTCTAGAGACAAGAAAGCATGTACGCTGTCGCTACATGTTGAAATGGTTGGCAACTCTACCAAAGGACAAGACCAGAGAACGTGGATATCATTCCCATGTTGAAATGGCTAAGAAGTCTATAAACTAAAGAACAATTATTCAGGCTACTTTAGTCTGGTAAACGCATCCGTCCTAAGAACATTTCCGTATGGTACTCTGAAGTACCCATTATAACAACCTACAACTCTGACGGAGTTTGATCTCTGGTGGACAAAACCAGAGGATTTCTGTCGACTGACTATCGAGCAGATGGACCGGCGATCGCAGAGGGACAACAAAGGCATACACTTGTAAATATGGAAAATCCAAATGAGGTTGTTAGGGTGCTAAATGTCCATATTTCCGATGAAGTATTCAACTATGTGCAGTGAGGGAAAAAAGTATTTGATCCCCTGCTGATTTTGTACGTTTTCCCACTGACAAAAAAATTATCAGTCTATAATTTTAATGGTAGGTTTATTTGAACAGTGAGAGACAGAATAACAACAGAAAAATCCAGAAAAACGCATGTCAAAAATGTTATAAATTGATTTGCATTTTAATGAGGGAATTAAGTATTTGACCCCCTCTCAATCAGAAAGATTTCTGGCTCCCAGGTGTCTTTTATACAGGTAACGAGCGAGATTAGGAGCACACTCTTAAAGGGAGTGCTTCTAATCTCAGCTTGTTACCTGTATAAAAGACACCTGTCCACAGAAGCAATCAATCAATCAGATTCCAAACTCTCCACCATGGCCAAGACCAAAGAGCTCTCCAAGGATGTCAGGGACAAGATTGTAGACCTACACAAGGCTGGAATGGGCTACAAGACCATCGCCAAGCAGCTTGGTGAGAAGGTGACAACAGTTGGTGCGATTATTCGCAAATGGAAGAAGCACAAAAGAACTGTCAATCTCCCTCGGCCTGGGGCTCCATGCAAGATCATGAGAACAGTGAGGAATCAGCCCAGAACTACACGGGAGGATCTTGTCAATGATCTCAAGGCAGCTGTGACCATAGTCACCAAGAAAACAATTGGTAACACACTACGCCGTGAAGGACTGAAATCCTGCAGCGCCCGCAAGGTCCCCCTGCTCAAGAAAGCACATATACATGCCCGTCTGAAGTTTGCCAATGAACTTCTGAATGATTCAGAGGACAACTGGGTGAAAGCGTTGTGGTCAGATGAGACCAAAATGGCATCAACTCAACTCGCCGTGTTTGGAGGAGGAGGAATGCTGCCTATGACCCCAAGAACACCATCCCCACCGTCAAACATGGAGGTGGAAACATTATGCTTTGGGGGTGTTTTTCTGCTAAGGGGACAGGACAACTTCACCGCATCAAAGGGACGATGGACGGGGCCATGTACCGTCAAATCTTGGGTGAGAACCTCCTTCCCTCAGCCAGGGCATTGAAAATGGGTCGTGGATGGGTATTCCAGCATGACAATGATCCAAAACACACGGTCAAGGTAACAAAGGAGTGGCTCAAGAAGAAGCACATTAAGATCCTGCAGTGGCCTAGCCAGTCTCCAGACCTTAATCCCATAGAAAATCTGCGGAGGGAGCTGAAGTTTCGAGTTGCCAAACGTCAGCCTCGAAACCTTAATGACTTGGAGAAGATCTGCAAAGAGGAGTGGGACAAAATCCCTCCTGAGATGTGTGCAAACCTGGTGGCCAACTACAATAAACATCTGACCTCTGTGATTGCCAACAAGGGTTTTGCCACCAAGTACTAAGTCATGTTTTGCAGAGGGGTCAAATACTTATTTCACTCATTAAAATGCAAATCATTTAATAACATTTTTGACATGCGTTTTTCTGGATTTTTCTGTTGTTATTCTGTCTCTCACTGTTCAAATAAACCTACTATTAAAATTATAGACTGATCATTTCTTTGTCAGTGGGCAAACGTACAAAATCAGCAGGGGATCAAATACTTTTTTCCCTCACTGTATGTAGGGAATTCACTCTTGAATTCTTGAACTGTCCCCACCTCTTTCCTTTGTCTACCAAGCCGTCATATCGGCTTAGCCCACTAGGTACTTTTCTATCATGTCAATAACCAATGTATGACCTAATTGTGTGTGTCTACGTAATTTGTATATCGCTGATTCATGATCTATGCTAGGGTTCGTGCAGATATCCAAGGGTTTGCGACATTCAGAATATGACTGATGAGGTAATAATATATTAATAAGTGACTATAATCGATAAGATATGACAATTGGAACTCTATAAACAAAAAATGTTCCGTGGTGCTCCGACTTCCTAGTTAATTACTATTGTGTGATTCGTTGAATTACGGAATAATTACACATAGCGAATTGATTTGATAATATAGAGTCTTCACATTTATTGACAGCAAACGCTACGATAGTTTCCTAAATACTGAAATTGTCCTTCAACTGTTGTAATTTCATTTCCCAACTTGTGAATCAGATTGTTACTTGGTCCTGTCCGGACAAACCAAATCTGGGGTTGTAGCTCAAGAAGAGCCACATTGTAGTTTTATCATTGTATGTATTATCTTTTGCTGGTGAATAAAATGTACAAATCACAGTCCAATTCTGTCTTTAACGTTTTAGAAATGTTGTTCTCTGGACCACACTATCTACCTAGAGTTTTCATCTGTATTTTTCGTAGCTGTTTACATACCACCAAAGACTGAGGCTGGCACTAAGACCACATTGAAGGAGCAGTATTACTCCATAGGCAAACAAGAAAACGCTCACCCTGAGGCGGGGCTCCTAGTAGCCGAGTACTTTCATGCAGGGAAATTTAAATCCGTTTTACCAAATTTCTATCAGGTTAAATGTGCAACCAGAGGGACAAAAACTCAGGACCCCCTTTACTCCACACACAGAGACGCATACAAAGCTCTCCCTCACCCTCCATTTGGCAAATCTGACCATAATTCTATCCTCCTGATTCCTGCTTACAAGCAAAAATTAAAGCAGGAAGCACCAGTGTCTCGAGCAATAAAAAAATTGTCAGATGAAGCAGATGCTAAGCTACAGGACTGTTTTGCTAGCACAGACTGGAATATGTTCCGGGGTTCCTCAGATGGCATTGAGGAGTACACCACATCAGTCATTGGCTTCATCAATAAGTGCATCGATGACGTCGTCCCCACAGTGACCATATGTACATACCCCAACCAGAAGCCATGGATTACAGGCAACATCCGCATTGAGCTAACGGCTAGAGCTGCTGCTTTCAAGGAGCAGGACTCAAACCCGGAAGCTTATAAGAAATCCCGCTATGCCCTCCGACGAACCATCAAACAGGCAAAGCATCAATACAGGACTAAGATCGAATCGTACTACACCGGCTCTGACGCTCATCAGATGTGACAGGGCTTTTAAACCATTACAGACTGCAAAGGGAAGCACAGCCGAGAGCTGCCCAGTCACACGAGCCTACCAGATGAGCTAAGCAACTTCTATGCTCGCTTCGAGGCAAATAACACTGAAACATGCATGAGAGCACCAGATCTTCCGGAAGACTGTGTGATCACGCTCTCCACTGCCGATGTGAGTAAGACCTTTAAACAGGTCAACATTCACAAGGTCGCAAGGCCAGATGGATTACCAGGAGGTGTACTTCGAGCATACACTGACCAACTCGCAGGTGTATTCACTGACATTTTCAACCTCTCCCTGTCCCAGTCTGTAATACCAACATGTTTTAAGTGGACTACTATAGTCCCTGTGCCCAAGAACACTAAGGTAACCTGCCTAAATGACTACCGACCCGTAGCACTCACGTCTGTATCCATGAAGTGCTTTGAAAGGCTGGTCATGGCTCACATCAACACCATTACCCCAGAAATCCTAGACCCACTACAAATTACTTCCGGCGCCGACAGAGATGGCCGCCTCGCTTCGCGTTCCTAGGAAACTATGCAGTATTTTGTTTTTTTATGTGTTATGACTTAAACAGCCATCACTAACATTGAGTGGCTGCTGCCAACATACTGACGCATCTCTAGCCACTTTAATAACGAAAACATTTATGTAATAAATGTATCACTAGCCACTTTAAACAATGCCACTTTATATAATGTTTACATACCCTACATTACTCATCTCATATGTATATACTGTACTCTATACCATCTACTGCATCTTGCCTATGCCGTTCGGCAATCGCTCGTTCATATATTTTTATGTACATATTCTTATTCATTCCTTTACCCTTGTGTGTATAAGGTAGTTGTTGTGAAATTGTTAGGTTAGATTACTTGTTAGATATTACTGCATAGTCAGAACTAGAAGCACAAGCATTTCGCTACACTCGTATTAACATCTGCTAACCATGTGTATGTGACAAATAAAATTTGATTTGATTTGAATTTGCAGACCGCCCCAACAAATCCACAGATGATGCAATCTCTATTGCACTCCACACTGCCCTTTCCCACCTGGACAAAAGGAACACCTATGTGAGAATGCTATTTGTTGACTACAGCTCAGCGTTCAACACCATAGTGCCCTCAAGGCTCATCAATAAGCTAAGGACCCTGGGACTAAACACCTCCCTCTGCAACTGGATCCTGGACTTCCTGATGGGCCACCCCCAGGTGGTGAGGGTAGGTAACAACACATCTGCAACGCTGATCTTCAACACAGGGGCCCCTCAGGGGTGAGTACTCAGTCCCCTAAAGTACTACCTGTTCACTAATGAATGCACGGCCAGGCACGCCTCCAACACCATCATTAAGTTTGCCGATGACACAACAGTAGGCCTGATCACCGACAACGACGAGACAGCCTATAGGGAGGAGATCAGAGACCTTGCCATGTGGTGCCAGGACAACAACCTCTCCCTCAATGTGATTAAGACAAAGAAGTTGATTGTGGACTACAGGAAAAAGCGGACCGAGCACGCCCCCATTCTCATCGTCGGGGCTGTAGTGGAACAGGTTGAGAGCTTCAAGTTTCTTGGTGTCCACATCACCAACAAACTAACATGGTCCAAGCACACCAAGACAGTCGTGAAGGGGGCATGACAACGCCTATTCCCCCTCAGGAGACTGAAAAGATTTGGCATGGGTCTTCAGATCCTCAAAAGGTTCTACAGCTGCAACATCGAGAGCTTCCTGACTGGTTGCATCACTGCCTGGTATGGCAACTGCTCGGCCTCTGACCGCGAGGCACTACAGAGGATAGTGCGAATGGCTCAGTATATCACTAGAGCCAAGCTTCCTGCCGTCCAGGACCTCTATACTAGGCGGTGTCAGAGGAAGGCCCTAAAAATTGTCAAAGACTCCAGCCACCCTAGTCATAGACTGTTCTCTCTGCTACCACACGGCAAGCGGTACTGGAGCACAAAGTCTAGGTCCAAAAGGCTTCTAAACAACTTCTACACCCAAGCCATAAGACTCTTGAACATCTAATCAAATGGCTACCCAGACTTTTTGTATTGCCCCCCCCCCCCCTTTTACACCACTGCTACTATCTGTTGTTATCATCTATGTCTTCCCTGTGGCTCAGTTGGTAGAGCATGGTGTTTGCAACGCCAGCATGGTGTGTGCAACGCCAAGGTTGTGGGTTTGATTCCCACGGGGGGCAGTACAAAAAAACAAAAAAATGCATGAAATGAAATGTATGCATTCACTACTGTAAGTCGCTCTGGATAAGAGCGTCTGCTAAATGACTAAAATGTAATCTATGCATAGTCATTTTAATAACTCTACCTACATGTATATATTACCTCAACTTACCGGTGCCCCTGCACATTGACTCCCTTTTATTGTCTCGCTATTGTTATTTTACTGCTTCTCTTTAATTACTTGCTACTTTTATTTCTTATTCTTATCTGCATTTTTTTTAACTGCATTGTTGGTTATGGGCTCGTAAGTAAGCATTTCACTGTAAGGTCTAGACTGTAAGGTCTACACCTGTTGTATGTACATGTATATATTACCTCAACTTACCAGTGCCCCTGCACATTGACTCCCTTTTATTGTCTCGCTATTGTTATTTTACTGCTTCTCTTTAATTACTTGCTACTTTTATTTCTTATTCTTATCTGCATTTTTTAAAACTGCATTGTTGGTTATGGGCTCGTAAGTAAGCATTCACTGTAAGGTCTACACCTGTTGTATTCGACGCATGTGACTAATAACATTTGATTTGATTTGAAATGTAGTTACAAGGTGGGTCAATTCTGGCTGAGTTATGGCTGCCGCATCTGGGCCACTGCATGGCCCTATTTCCAAACCACATGTGGGCGACACAAAAGTGGCCGTTGTGGGCCAGTCCAGCCCAGATAAATGTTGCTACCTGGGATGAGCCTCTTAGGTTTTGTATTGAAGTCAATGTACCAGAGGAGGACAGAAGCTATCTTTCCTCTGGCTACACCATGGTGCTACCCTACAGAGTGCTGCTGAGGCTACTGTAGACCTTCATTGCAAAACGGTGTTTTAATAAACTATTTGGCAATGTGAATATATTTAGTATAGTTTTATCTAAAAAGTCTAACTTTTTAAATGTTTCAGTATTTTTTATTTGGGGGAACCATTGAATTAAATATGTATTTAATAAAGTCATATTTTAGGTTCATAGACATCGTTTTATTTTAGTAGTCTGGGTGGAATTTGGTGGCCTGGGTGGAACCTGTCCACTCTTTTCCAACTCAATATGTATATTTTGTTACATAATTGCTCTCCCATACACAAGAGGCAAAGGTTGACCACGTGGAATAAAAATATTCCACAATTTAACCTAGCATTTTAAGGTGGGGAGAGTGTCATTGGAGGAACAGGTTTGAAAAGGTCGGTTGTGAAAGTACTGTCACTTTAATAAGACACCGGAACTGATTGTGTGGTATTCCGTGTGTTACGATTTACAACTGTAAAGAGAGTACTTCCAGACTGCGATGATACCCCAGCACATAATTTGTACATTGCGTAGTGGTGTGAGGTGTTGGCAACATCGAAGTGTTTTGGGAACGGTTTTACGGGTAGAGGCCTTGGACTTTCGAAGTGTGCGCTGTCGGTCTACCTCGGCTGGCCCTGTCAGATCCATGGAGGAAATACTGACGAGGGTTGTGGTACCATTACCTACATACGAGACGAGAGAGAAGTCCCCGCCTCCCTCTGAATCGAACAGTGTGGAATTTATGCATTTCTACAGAAGCCTTGAAAAGGAAGAGAAGTCACAATTACTAGCAAAGTTGTCACACGATTTTGGTGTTGACCACAAAGGAGTTTCAGAGCTAGCAGGGAAGCTGCTCGACACTCAACAAAGGGACTTGGCTACAATACTGCAAGTAGAGGACAGGTTGCGATACAGTCTGACTCCTCGCTATAAACAATTACTTAATCACATAAGTAGGGTGGAATCGGGAGTGAAGTTTCTGGTGGACCTACGTGCCGATCTGCTTGAAATAATATCATCTAAAGCAAGTGACAGTCCTCATATTCGGGTAAAGGCATTGTTTACAACTTGGCCCGTTAATGTCAATTCCGTCGTGCGTTTTGGAAATATTTGACAGGTACAGCCTGTTCCTAGGGTGCAGTCGGGAATTCTTTACAAAAGCGCACGTGTTTCCCTCCTTGGAATCGACTGTCATTCCTGAGCATTTGGGGAATTGCTAAGCAAAAGAGAATAACAGAATTGTCTGACTGCACCTGCCAAATAGTAACTTTCACTATAACCAGACAGGTGTGATTGAAAATGTTAGCTATATTCCATATTTCTATTGGAAACGCTAAGATAATACACGTGATTTGCTTACAAACATGCTAATATATGACAGATTGCCAAGAAACAAAATAGACGAAATAGGTTCCAAATATAATGTACCCAATGAATAGGTACATTAAACATTTGTGTGTCAAAAGTTAAATCAGATGCAGGCCTATGAATGTATGGACTAAATAAAGTGTTGGCATGTTGAGTTGGCATGTTGAATAGGCCTATCGACGCGGTATGACGTAAGTCAAAGGGGCTTCCACATTAATATTGGTGTCTCATTTCAACCCGACCGCTAGAACAGTTCAGCTCAGATGACTTTTGCCCTAGTGAAGAAACGTACCTTAGTTATATTTTTAAAATGTCATGACCATCTGACAATCTAACCAATTATATTTACTGTTAGCATAGCATACCTCCTGGGTGATTATCATGAAACCAGTTTTAAAATGTCTGTAGCAAAATGAGTTACAAAACCATGATGCATCTGCAAAAAATCTACCATTCTAAGGACTAAGATATTGAGTTTTTGGGGGGAGTGTCTTATTTTAAATACATTGTACAGTTTTGCTTGAATTTTGCAAATGTTCATATTGATTTATTTATAACTTTTGGGGACTTTGAGAACTGTTGTGGTAATGAGAATTGTGTTCATGTTTGTAAAATGCATAATCTGATAAACAAAAACATAATAATAACGATGAAATAGATTATGTACAGATCCTAATCTTTGAAAAATTACAGATGAGAAATTTGTTTGTTTGGTCAGTTTTGTAAGAATGACCCCACTGCAACATTGGCCCAGGGTAGGCAACCCTGTTCCTGGAGTGCCGTAGATACTGCAAGATTTTGTTCCAACTAGGCACCACACCTAACCAACTGAGCTAATTGATCAGTTCAGTCATTGCCTAAATTCAACACACAGCTGGTCTTCCAGGTTGGTTAAATCAAAAACAGGACCTGGGTTGCCTAGAACCTGGCGTAGGCGATCTCCCTTCTTTAAACTTTTACCCACTTTACTAGGTCAGAAGTGACTGGTCTATTTGGCTATCACCTCAGACATGTTCCATGGAAAGGTAATACTGTATGGATGTGCCAGCTGTTTAAATATCAGTCCCAGGGGTGGACTGCCATCTGGCATTTATGGAAAATGCTAGATGGGATGGTCCAATTTTAGCCAACTGGGCCTGTCTAACTTGTTTATGTTTCTTCACAAAAGGATCATTATCTGGCTAATAATGGGCCAGTGCCTTGAGGGTTAAAACAAATGGGCTGCGTTGGGGTCTCAAGTAAAAAAAAATGGTCCGGTTTGTCAAATGCCAGAGCTGATTTCTGGTCCCAGTCCGCCCCTGATCAGTCCAATCAGACTTTATACTCTTACTCCCTCCAACCCTTTCTGAGGCAATTTACCATCTTGTACCCACATCAGTGTGTCTGACAAAGACCTTCTTTAATAGATACAAGTATTGTTCCCCTTGCTTCCCCTTGGGTGCTGTGGGACATGGAGGTGAAAGAGCAGAGATGAAATTGCTTAACTGGAACATCTAATTGGTCATCAATTAGGACATGCTTTGTTTAGTTTTCCAGCATCTCCCCACCAGTTATTATTTGGCCTCTTTATAGATTAGTTAAGTCTCACAGGGATTTGTTTATGTTCTGCTGGACCAGCTCTTTTCTCTTTTACCGTGTTTGAGAAATCTGCCATGATAACCAGAGGAGTTACTTTAACAAAGGTGGCACTGTCAATGCAGTAGGTGAAAATAGCTGTACTGTATACAATGTCTCCCTTACTTTTGGGAAAGAAATGTGGCATCCATACACTGCAACATTAGAAGAAGTTTAAATTTAACCTGGACCTCTGTCTCAATGTGCATCAGACAATTAAAATCGTGGACTTAGTTGCATGCGATATAATGCTACTTAATAGTCAAGGATGTATCATGCAATATTGGGACTCTACACTTTACAGACCTAGTGGAACAAAAGTAAACCTTGAATTTGGAGGTTTAAAATATCCCTCTGGTGGCCAGGTTGATCTATTTTATGAAATGCCTTCGGTTGGTGGATATAAAGTCTAAGGTCTTTGATAGGCTGATGCAGAATTCGTAATTAAAAAAAAAAACATTTAAGCTGGTGAGGTTAGCATAGGGCTACTGTGTGCCAGGTTACCTAATGGGACCAGCTGCAATATAGCGTTCTATCACGCGCAACTACATCGGCGATCGTAATTGGCTGATGCGCATTTTGATACTGAGGTCCAGGTTCAACTTCGCAAGTATGGCCCCTCTTAAATGGAATAGGTGAGAGTGAATAAGAGCCTCTCACCTACAATTTAAAAAAAACTCTGAACTATCAAATAGGCCTAGCTTATAAGTTTGAAATGGTCAAGATCAATGTTCCCTCAAAAAAAAATGTTGGCGCTGAGCAAATTTAATGTCAGCTGAGCGCAAACTTGAATGTTGTGAAAATTCTGTGCAACTTCCAGCACGCGTTTACTGTGACCACTGAGGCTGTACCCGCTTTAAGTTAGTTTTAACAATGGCCATGTAGGATACTGTGGCTATTCGATCATAATGTAGGCCTGCCAGAGTAGCTTACCCTCAAAAACAATGGAGAAAATGCATCCATAACATTTTAACATGGAAATAGCTGTTTGATCATTCAGCCCACTGTAGCAGCCAATGTGTGGTGTTCAATGTAGGCCTACATTCCATGAGAATGAAACAAAATGAACATGCAGGGCTTGATATTAACCTGTTTATCCACTTGTCCTTCAGACAAGGAGGTAACTGAAAATGTTGTTTGATGCAGGACACCACTTTACAAAATAAAATGCATTCCCATACCATTTATTACAGAGAATCAAACAAATTATATTGCCCTCTGCCTATTGGCTACTAAGCTTATTCAAGTGTGTCTTAACATGCAACACTGCCCCTTTAAGACAGAAAAAAAGCTCTTTACCCGACTTATTTTTCAAAGATGTCTAGAAATGTATACGTTTTGTGCTCTTGTAGGATGCAATCACTCCCCTATTGCTGAGTAAAAATGATCTATAACTAGGCTAATAACTCACTAATTAGCAAAGGATATCAACAAAATGTGCACACGTGGCTACATGCGCTTGTTTTGAGATCAAAGCGAGAAGTATTCTTGAGGTATTTTCTTGATGCTATGACAGAGTCTGCTGGTGATCCCACTAAATTCTGGAAAACTGTCAACTCACTTAAACGAGGAAACTCCTTGACTTCCCTGCCGAAGCAAATTACATCGGAATCTGGGATCATCAGTGACCGAACTGAAATTTGTGATGTTTTTAATAAGCATTTTATTTCTGCTGGTTTTCTTTTTGAAAGAAAATTGGCCAACATGATCCTGACCAGTCTATTGTTTCAGTCCCTCGCCCTTCAGCTGATGTGGAAAACAGTAAGCCGGTTTTTAATTTTCAAAAGGTCACAGAAGATGAGGTCTTATCTGCACTATGTGCTATAGATTCTAAAAAATCATTAGGCGCTGACAATCTGGATCCATATTTACTCAAGTGTGCGGCCTATTATTGCTGGTGTAGTGACGCATATTTTTAATCAAACATTTGTCGTAGGAAAGATTCCTAAATCTTGGAAAACAGCTTTTGTTTTACAACTCCTCAAGGGAGGTGATGGTAGTGAATTGGATAATTATCGGCCCATCTCTACGCTCTCCTGTTTGGCTAAAATTCTAGAGTCATTGGTGAATAGGCAACTACAATCTTTTTTAACTGTTAACAGTACTCTATCTAGTAATCAATCTGGCTTTAGACCTAAACACAGTACCAGTACGGTCACTGTACGTGTTGTAAATGATATTACTAATGCCCTAGATAATAGAAAGTACTGTGCCGCCTTGTTCATAGATTTATCTAAAGCTTTTGACACTGTAGACCATGCAATACTTTTGGGTAAGCTGTCGTCAATAGGACTGGGATTGGATGCCTGTCGTTGGTTTCATGACTATCTGAAGGATCGAAGTCAGGCTGTTAGAGTCGACGGCATCCAGTCAGAGCCATTGGAGTTGGTTAAAGGGATCCCACAAGGTTCTATACTTGGTCCATTACTGTTCACTCTCTCCATAAACAATATCGGTGATGAGATAAGAAAGTGTCAAATTCATTAATATGCTGATGACACTGTTATGTACTCTATCGCTTCAACGGCTGACCAAGCATTATCACTATTGGAGACAGATTTTAAGATATTACAAGGGTCTTTTATACAGCTGAAACTTGTTTTAAATGCAAAGAAAACACATTTTATGATTTTTAATAGGTTCAAAAAGTTGGTTGAAAATACACTTACACTTACGAGCTTAGATGGTTCTCAAATTAATCAGGTCTCTGCATATAAATACTTAGGGATATGGTTGGATGATAAACTGTCTTTTAAAATGCATATTGACGAACTTTGTAAACGGCTAAAAATCAAGCTAGGCTTCCTCTATAGAAACAGGACATGTTTGTCCTCTACAAATAGAAGACAAACAGCCTGCAGACTAAACTTAAACTTGAGACTCTTGTCCCCCTTGCTCATTTGAAATATTTATTGGAGCATTTTTATTTTTGTATTGCTTGTAACTGTTTCGGGTAATGCAAGTTCTTGTGCTGTTAGTAGAATAACCTATGTGTATGTCGTGTCTTTGGCTATGCCGGATTAAGTGATATGACATGCTATTCTATAAAATCCTTTCTCTGTAATTAATATTACCTGATTGAGCTAATCATGTAAATGTCATTAACTAGAAAGTCGGGGCACCACGAAAGAGTGTTTATACAGCTGTTATCTTCCTAATAAACTCTTAAAGACCTAGTAATATTTTACATCAATAGCAGTCAATATTAATCATCACCTAATTTCAGTCTCATCTGAAAGTTGTAAATTCTTGGTTATCTTCACGAACCCTGGCTAACAAGTTGGATCAGCAATACAAAATTGGGTTTAATTATTTATTTACTAAATACCTAACTAATCACACAGAATTACATATACACAGAATGCAAATTATGTCCTACAGAAAACTTCCCTGGTGGACGGAACCTGTATGATAGCTTGTTACACAAAGAGAGGGGGTTGGGCTTGAATGAAAGAGCGGGAAGACTGAGGAACAAAGGGAGAAGCTGTGCTATCGTAAATACAGTATCTTATGCATTCTAAATTACCGCCCATTTGGAAAAGGAAAATGCAATAAATATTTACTCTGAACTGTGCTTCGGTAGGTTGGTCGTAGATGCTGGCCGTGTTGGCCAACAGAGATCTTTCTGTCCTCGGAAGAATTTCTCTGGTGGTAAACTGGATACGTTGTAGTATCTTCGTTGTGTGT